>NC_045428.1:42175640-42810640 GCF_902635505.1 Sarcophilus harrisii | reverse complement strand
ACAGAACCCATGCCAGGGTAATTTTTTACAACATTATCCCTTGCACTCACTTCTGTTCCGATTTCTCCCTCCCACCGTCCACCCCCTCCCCTAGATGACAAGCAGTCCTATATATGTTGAATATGTCCTAGTATATCCTAGATACAATGTATGTGTGCAGATCCAAATAGCTTTTCTTTGTTGCACAGGAGAATTGATTCAGAAGGTAAAATAACCCGGAAGAAAACAAAAGTGCAAACAGTTTACATTCATTTCCCAGTGTTTTTTCTTTGGGTGTAGCTGCTTCTGTCCATCATTGATCAATTGAAACTGGATTAGGTCTCTTTGTCAAACAAATCCACTTCCATCAGAATACGTTTCATACAGTACCGTTGTTGAAGTATATAATGATCTCTTGGTTCTGCTCATTTCACTTAGCATCAGTTCATGCAAGTCTCTCCAAGCCTCTCTGTATTCATCCTGCTGGTCATTTCTTTTTTTATTTTTTATTTTTTTATTTTTTTATTTAATAGCCTTTAATTTACAGGATATATACATGGGTAACTTTACAGCATTAACAATTGCCAAACCTCTTGTTCCAATTTTTCACTCTCTTACCCCCCACCCTCCCTAAATGGCAGGATGACCAGTAGATGTTAAATATATTAAAATATAACTTAGATACACAATAAGTATACATGACCAAAACATTATTTTGCTGTACAAAAAGAATCAGACTCTGAATTATTGTACAATTAGCTTGTGAAGGAAATCAAAGATGCAGGTGTGCATAAATATAGGGACTGGGAATTCAATGTAATGGTTTTTAGTCATCTCCCAGAGTTCTTT
Organism: Sarcophilus harrisii; assembly: GCF_902635505.1. Taxonomy (NCBI): domain Eukaryota; kingdom Metazoa; phylum Chordata; class Mammalia; order Dasyuromorphia; family Dasyuridae; genus Sarcophilus; species Sarcophilus harrisii. The sequence continues at coordinate 42,809,812 of NC_045428.1, read as the reverse complement.
TTGTGGGTATAATTAGTTCAGTTCATTACTGCTCCATTAGAAATGATTTGGTTGATCTTGTTGCTGAGGATGGCCTGATCCATCAGGACTAGTCATCATCTAGTATTGTTGTTGAAGTATATAATGATCTCCTGGTCCTGCTCATTTCACTTAGCATCAGTTCGTGTAAGTCTCTCCAGGCCTTTCTGAAATCATCCTGTTGGTCATTTCTTACAAAACAGTAATATTCCATAATTTTCATATACCACAATTTATTCCTGCTGGTCATTTCTTACAGAACAATAATATTCCATAACCAATTGATGGGCATGGGTGAAAGTATTGTTAATGTGGATTTGCAGAATAGAGGGGTTCTGGAAAAAAGAGAAGAGACCTGATTTTTGCATATTTTGAAATGTAGCTAAAATACAGCAGAATGAAAAAAATGAAGTGCCACCAACATGGTATCATAAGATATAGATTTGGTTTGGAGGACTTGGTTTACAAAGATGTTCAGTCTGATTCATAATCACATCGACTTATATGCTGTCCCTTCAGTTTTCTTGGCAAAGATACTGGAATACGTTGCTATTTTCTTCTCCAGTGAATTAAGGTGAACAGAAATTAAGGATTTGTCCAAGATCACACAGTAAGTGCCTGAGGTCACATTTGAACTTCTCGACTTCAAGCCCAGTGTTTAATTCACTGAAGAACTAACTCAACTATCTGACACTCTTCCATTTACTAGTGTGACTTTAGGCAAGTCACTCTCTTAACCTCATTTCCCTCATCTGTAATGAAGGAAGTCCTTCATTTGTAAGGGCTTTCCAAGCTATTGACTTCAAATTGAGAGAATACTATTTTCCTACTTTGAAAACAAAGTATCTTGACATTATAAAAAGATGACACCAAATTGTTTCAATGTATCCAACATTTAAGGTTGTATGTCTACTTGCCTCTGGTACTCCCTCCTCCTTTAATGATTATGTAACTTGCAATCCTAGCGTTGCCTTAAAATTTATGACAATTTTACAGATTTGTTGAAACTTTGTCTTTATCTCAAGGTTTTCAAGACATTTCAGTCTTATGATCCATTTATTTATTTTGCTTTGAGTTTTTCTGTGTAGATTATTTTCAGACAGCACAGATCTTTTGTGCTATATATACTTTGATTCCTCTAAAAGGTTGCAGAAATGTTTTGAAACATGGTATAATTTCTATTATATTCTCCTCAGAATTTGAAATCCCACTCATATTTTCTTTTTTTTTTTTTTAGCTATTGATGAAGAAAGTAGTGGTGGCATTTAAAAATTACTGTTCCAGATCTCAGACATACTAATAAGTTGTTTTAAAGTACTACATAGTTGAATTAAGATTTGAGAAATATTTATTAAAGTATTTTAAATGAACAGCTTAAAAACAATTTTAATCAGTTTGTTCGTATTGACAGAATTTTTATGCTTTCTGTTTTCATTAATAAGTATCCTCTTAAGGCAATTCTTTGGTTATTCTTTTTTACAGTTAGAGATTGATTTTCTTTCACATCATGGTGCATTATATATTTTCTTTATTTAAAAAAAAAGAGGATACTTGCTGGTTTCCTGTGGCTTTTGCTATATCCTATCCTAGACACTTTCAAATTTAGAAGGTAGAGATAGAACATTGACTTGCAACTTGTCTTAACTAAGGTTATCAAATATTTATTATGAAAAGCATAAATAATGACTACTTTGTATTTCTTGGGGAACCTCAGGACTAGAAAAATAACAGGAATATCTGGGCTGCATGTCAAAAAAGAAATGCATGCTTTTAATAATACAGATCACCGTGATGATTTAATAAATCCAACAGTTCTCAAAGGATGACATTAGTACCTTTGAGGATCCTGAGACCCTGTCAAGGAATCCAAGTGTTCAAAACGATTTTCATAATACTAACATGTTTTAATTTTTTTTTATCAATAGTCCTTTATTGTTCCAAATGTAAAAAATAATTTTCAACATTCATTTTTGTAAGATTTTGTGTTTGAAATTTTTTTCTCCCTCCTTCCATTACCTCCCCCCCAAGGCAATTTATAGATTACATATGAATAAGCCTTTTAAACATATTTTTACATCTGTTATGTTGTGCAAGAAAAAAACAGACCCAAAGGGAAAAAAGCTGTGAGAAGGAAAAAGCAAACAAAAAGATGTTTTAATTTTTAATATGGTAAATATTAATAGCTATAACCCACATAAACAAAAGCTCTTTGAAGAGGGGTCCTCAGGATTATTTTTTAAGAATATAAAGGAGTCCTAATACCAAAAAGTTTGAGAATCACTGACCTAGTCAATAAGATTGAAGTTAGATCTAAAAAAAAAAAAAATGGAGACTGAAACCAATCATCCTTTGGAATGGAGCCATGATTCCCTATTCTCTATTTGATGAAAACCACAATATTTTACATTCTTTTTAGTATCTAAGTTAATATGAGTTCCTTCTAAAAGTTAGGGAATCATTTAATATGTGTGCATCTATATTAAGTTACTATTGTTAATTAAAACGGACAGCAAGCTTGACCAACATTAACACTGAAACCAAAAGTTGACAGTGATGATGATTGTACTTAGACTAAGATCTAAATTCAACTATTGGGAATATACTTACCCCAAATGACAATTCTGTTCAACAAATATTAACTCCCTGGGATAAGGCACTGGATAGGTCCTAGGGACCAGAAACACAATGGTTCCTGCCTTCAAGGAGCTTATATTTCTAAGATGTGAAAGGAATACAACAGGAGCATAAGTTAGGAATGAAGATCAAACTTGTGATCTTATTGGCATGAAGAAACTATCAGCACAAATTAGCACCTTCTCTGCAAAATACACATAGGCTTTGAAAATTACTACAGCATTGAGACATTAGGTGACTAGCCCCAGATAGCTAGTATGTGTCAGAGACCTTAAACCTAATGCTTTTGGGTAAACCCTGTAACCACTACATGCCGCCTATAAAATCATATATGATAACTTTAGGAGGTATATAACTATCAACCAATGGCATGAGAAAGTCTTATATGGGAGGTGGCATCTAATCTGTGCTTTGAAGGGAGTCAGTCAATATTTATTAAACACTATGTGCTAAGTGGTATGGAGGTGGCACAACGGATAGAGCACTGGGACTGAGGTAAGAAAGACCAGAGTTCAAATATGAACTCAGATAGATGCTTTCTAGCTATGTGATCCGGGGCAAGTCACAACATAGCAAAACATGTGCTAAATACTGTGGATTTTAAAATTCTTTAAAATTGAATTCTGCTTTGCTATGACTGAAAGAGGAGATGTAAAGGGGAGGGCCTATTTTTAAAAAAATCAACTTTAATCAGAACTGAATTTGGATTCATCAGAACTAAGATGAATAGACAATTGGTCTAAATATCTAATTCTGCAGTGCTCTAGAACACTGTGGGTTAATATAATGGCCTTGGAACAAGGCAAAAATTTCAATAATCAAATGGAAATGCAATTATATTTCATATATTTCTCTTAAGCAGGAAAGTAAACTCATACATTTCTGGAAGATGACAAAAGGCAAGCATTAAAAGAAGTGCTTAAAAATTGTTAGCCAAGACGCATTATCCTCTAACCAGCCTGATTTCCTGATAATATTCTTTCTCTTTTCTTTCACCTCTTAGAACCTCTGACTTGATTCAAGTTTCAAACCAGTCTATCAGCCTTCTGCCTAGCTATGAGAGCTTTCCTCTTCACAATACTTTCCCACATATTCACTGAATTCTTATCTACCTATTCATGTACATATTCTCTTCCCTATTAAGTTAAAGCGATATAAGGACACTCTCAAGGTCTCTCTTAAGAATTTTAGAAGTTGTTTGTATAACATGGGAGACACTGGCAAAGGCCTGCCCAGCATGATGTGCCCTCCTTGGGGAAGGTGCTGTGCAGAATTGAATTAGTTTAGAAGAAACTTGGGATGCTCCAAGTTAGAGAATATACCCCAAATGTTCATGGAGACTATTTGTGTCTGACTATGGTAGAGCATTCTGAGCTTGTATCGGTTTGATCAGCCACAGCTAGACACATTAACTCAACTCTAACATGATGAAGTTGTTTTGGTCTTTTTTGAGAATGAAGGACAACAATTAACCAACCAACTCTCCCCAATTAGAGTTTTTACTCCTTGAGGGCAGGTACTGTTTTTGCTTTTGGTCTCCTTGGTTTAGGAGCCCTCGAGGCGGGTTAGGGAGCACTTAATTAGAGCTGCTGAATTAATTTATTGAAGTTTCCTATTATAAGGTTTGCCCTTAGGGAACTGCTTTCACCCATTGAGGTCAGTAAGGAGCCATTTAATGTATCACTGCTGTAATGTCCAAGCCACAAAGAGCTGCTTCTGGAGCATTAGGGCAGCCGCACAAAATACTATCTTGGACTAAAAGGGTTAATGTACCTTCTTAAGGGAAAATCTATCATTCTGTTTATGTACTAGAGACTACAAGGCTCAGCATCTTTGGTTTAGTGGGTGAAAAAAATGAATCTGGAATCAAATCAGTTCTCTTCCTTGGTCTCCTACACACATCATTTGATAGTGTATACTGCCTCCTCATCTTGGATAATAAAAACATTTAGCATTTGTATAGTGGCTTAAGATTTGCAAAGCATTTTACAAATATTTCATTAGATTCTTAGAATATCCCTGAGAAGTATTGTCCTCATTTTGCAGATGAGGAAACTGAGGCAAACAAATTACATAACTTGTCCAGGGCCATGCAGATGCTAATTATCAAAAGCTGGATTCAGATTTGGGTCTTCCTCACTTCAGATCCAGAAGTTTATCCACTTTGTTGCCTAGATTCCTCTCTGGGTGTGTACTGGGTTCTCCTGTCAGACTTCTTGGTTTCCTTTGTTGAATCAGCATGACATTTTCCCCCACAAGTATGACCCCAACACTCCTGGCCCTATTTCTCTCTTCCCCTATTCTTTCTCTTAGTTACTTTATGATTTCACTTATATCTGTGGAAACTTCAAACTTACACATCCAATCCCACTCTCTCTCTCTCCTGAACTCCAGTCCTGCATCGTCAACTGGTGACTGGATATACTAGAGACATCTCAAAAACGTGTTCAAAATTGAACTCATCTTCCTTGCCCGGAAGCTACCATTCTTCTGAAATTCCATTTGATTTGAGGGTACCATCTATGGTCATCTAGGTGCCTGAATTTAGTCATCTCTAGCTTTTCTTTCTCATACCACATGCCCAATTAGTTGTCAAACTTTGTCCATTTTAGCACTTCTTGGTCTCCTTCTCAGTATTCACACAACCACTCTCTGAATTCCCATCCTTATCACTTCTTGACTGGAGTATTTAAACAGCCTCCAAATCAGTATCCCTGCCACAAATTTCTCCCCCCTACAATCAGTCTCCCACATGATTGCCAAAGTGATAGTCTAAAACTCAGTTTTGACCATTTCCTTTTTATGCACAATAAATTCCAGTGGCTTCCTAGCCCCACTAGAATTAAATACAAAATCTTATGTACTTCACTGTCTGACTCCTGACCTTTTCAGAACTATCTTACATTTCTCCATTTCACCCAATCTTCAGTCCTTCCAAATTAGTTTTTGTGTAATTCTTCATGCATGCCATTCAATGTCCCATCTCCATTCCTTTACCTCATGTGACCTCTGTGATTGAAGGGCACTCCTTTCTCACCTTTGCAAAGCTCTTAGCATCTCTAGTTTCTTTCAAAACTAAGCTCAAGGACCTACCCATGTGAGCTATTTCCTGATCCCATTAGCTACTAGTGCCCTCCAATTACATTTTATCTATTGCATATTATCTCCCTCAATAGAACACAAGAGGGCAATTAGATGACCCAGTAGTTAGACTTGAGTTCAGATATAGCCTCAGATGTTTACTAGCTATATGACCCTAGGCAAGTCACTTAACCCTATTTGGGGTGTGTGTGTGTGTGTGTGTGTGTGTGTAGTGTTTCTCCTTATAGAATATAAAATGGCAGGTAGACATAGGTAGCACAGCCACATACTTGAGTTTAAATCCAGCTTCAGATACATGACCCTAGACAAGTCATTTAACTCTGTTTATCTCAATTTCCTCACCTTTAAAATGAGTGGAGAAGGTAATGGCAACCCATTCAAGTATCTTTGCCAAGAAAACTCCAAATGAGAAGATGAAGGGTAAGACAAAATTGAAATGACTGAACAAAAACAATAGTGAATGTAAACTTCTCAAGGGCAGGAACTATTTCTTTTTGGTTTTATCTCCAATGCTTAGAGATAATAGGCATTCAATAAAAGTTTGTTGATTTATTACTATCCAAAAAATTAGATTTTTAGAGAAGTCAAGTTGTGTATTTCTAAATAAAAGAGAGCAAAAAACAAAACAAAAAACCCCCCAACTTTTATCATTCTAGTTAGCTTGTGTATTAATTGGGAGACATGCTGTCTCTTCCATTAGAACATGAACTTCTTGAGGGAAAGAGAGTGTGTTATTTTCTCCTCCGGATAACTCCAGCACATTTCACACTGCCTAGCACACAATAAGCATTTTAAATGCTTACTGACTGTGTGAGATAAGCACATGATTTGCATAAACTCTATGAAGTCACTAAAACAGATAATTTCCATTTTTTCTCTATCCCAGTAATACAAAAAAGTTTCTTTCCATTAGTGTTTTTTCTCCTCAGCAAAAAAAAAAAAAAAAAGAAAAATATGTGGAAGGATTTTCCCTTTCTTTTCTAATAAACTTCAAGGGTTCACTTCAAGGGCACATTGCTTCTGAGTCTACAAGCACTGATTATACTAAATTTGGTACAAAAATGTAAGAATATACATGTTCTAGATATAGTGATTATACTAAATGTAGATGTTTTTAAAACAAAGTTTTCTATTTAAAAGTCATCATAAAAGATTCTTAGTATCCCTAATTTCCTTCAAGGCATATTCAGCCCAAATGCTACCTTTTAAACCTGGTCTTTCTTAATGTTGCCAATTTTTGCTATTCTCCCTCAACTCAAATTGCCTGTTATTTACTTATCAGTGGTTTTCCCAAAAGAATGTAAGCACTCTGAGGGCAGGAACTGGATTGATTAGTTGGTGGGTTTTTTGTTGTGGTGGTGGTGGTGGTGGTCTTTTGGATTCAAGATCTTATTAAATTTCAAACACATAAGGGTTATTTTGTGATTGTTTGTTGAATTGAATTTAAAAATAATTTCCAAATGATTATGTTAAATATGTTAAGAAGTTATCTAGCATATAGTTCATAGAAAATTTTGTGGACTTAATCCACGTCTAAATTTTTTTTTATCATATTAAACATAGATCTATGTTTATATATGTACAAATATAGAAGAGAAAAAAATCAGGGCAGAAACCTTAAACTAGTTTTTCAAACTGGGAGTGGGATGGGAGTGCGTCCTCCTAGGATAATATCTGATATAAGAAATGTTGGCACTAGTTACAGTGATTACTGTAATTAAGTAGACAATTAGGTGATGAAATAGAACATTGGATCTGGAATCAGGAGTTCAAATCCAACTTTAGACATTTACTAACTGTATTACCCTGGACAAGTCATTTAAGTTCTGCTGCCTCATTTTCCTCACCTGTAAATTAGGCATAATAGTACTCTTCCCTTCCAGGATTGTTGTGAGAATCACATGAGACAATAATTGTAAAGCACTTAACACAGTGTCTGGCACATAGTAACTACTATATACACATTAGCTATTATATTAATTATTACTTCTTTGTGTTTCAGTTCTCTCAACTACAAAGTGAGGATTATAACAGCTTCTGCCTTGCAGGATTGCCATCAGCATCAAATGAAACATTTGTCAAATATTTAGCACAGTGCTTGGAACATCGTAGCATCATAACAATAACAATAATAATAATAATAATAACTAACATTTATATAGGGCTTTCTATATCTTCCCCTTCTCTTCACATATGGTCAAAATGCTATTCAGCAAATAATATACAGAGCAACTTCAAATGATTCCACAAGTAGATAATACAATGGGTAAGAGAATTATCTCTTTCTGAAAATCTTTAAAATCACCTGAGGAACTATAATCTTCTTTTTCAATGTGAATGGTAAAACAACAGTTTTAAAGAGGCTCATTTGATTGCATCTGAATGAATGGATGGATGAATGAAGGAAAAAACCTCTCATCTCTACCAGATACTATAAAAACAAAAGGCAAGACATAGTCTGTTTTCAGGGGATTTTTATTCTAACAGGGGAGTTAAATGTAGGAAAATCGTAGCTAGAGAGGCCTGTTTTGGTCTCGAAAGTCAGTCTAGACTGGGCAATTGATTGAAACATCCTTTTCAGGAATGGGAGTGTTGATTTGATTACTGTCTCCAGAGTTAGAGGTGGAAAGCAGGAGCTGGGAATGGGACACTGCAGGAAGAGATCCATACAAGGTATGGTGTAGCATGATGATAGCCAGAGAGTGTTATAGTAGATCTGGGTCAGGCTAGATATGGAAAACTCTCAGTAATCAAAAGCCCAGAGATCCAGTGCCAGAACTACAATATGGAGCAGGAAGCCTAGGCTAGAGCTAGGATCCAGGAGACATAGCATAAAAGTGATCTAGTGGGTCTAGCTTGGCCAAAATATGGAGAATTTTCACCAGTAAAGTGAAAAGTTTATATGTATACTATATTGTTGAAAAAGAAGATTAGGTTAGAGAAGACTGGTTATTACTCAAACTGATCTTAATTATGAAAAAGCTATGGTAAATTTGCAAAAATATTTTTGATATGCTTCCCAATTTAAAAACTCATGCCTTGCAAAAAAGTATTTATTTTCTTTTTCATTAGAAGAAAGTTAATATCTATTTATAAATCAGTCAGCTAATCTACAGAAAAAATTTCTTTTTTTATTCTAAAGACCTAAGTCTAAATATGAATGGATAAGGAATCCATTTGCCATGTATAATTGTGATCGATATATTTGCTCTTACTACATTTGAATAAGAAGAGTTAATTGGCATGTCTTGAAATAGTTGGTTAAAAGAAGCTTTTGAACCCCAAAATCTCATTAGGGTTTGGTTCTAAGTAATTAAAAGAATTCTCTGATTTATCAAATAATACAATACAACTTATTATTACCATATATATCATCTGTATAAAACAAGCTTATTTTTATTGTTGTTGTATACCTGAAAGATGACATATTGATATTGATTCGTGCTCAAAGAGGAATTAAGGAAAGTAATGTCATCAGTGACGCTGCATTTAGTGAAGTAATGCTGAAAAACAAGTCCACTCAATGTATTGATATGAATATTATTATGGTTATTATTTTGTAAGCTAAAGATTTTAAAATTGAAAAAAGGATATATCAGTAAACATGTTTATGTTACTTTATTGCATGCTCAATATTGGTTGATATTATAACAAAATTCTTCATTTTATTTGACTAACATAACAACCAACAAAATTACCAATTGTTTTGTGAGATGTGAGGAGTCACAAAAATTTTTTTAAGGGAGATATTATTCTATCATGTTTGGACATCACTGATTAAACCAATACATGAATGAATGATAAGATATTTCTTTCAATTATGAGTCAAAGGTCAGCAAATTTAAGGGGCAAATAAAGAATGAAGCTAACGTACATAACTAGGGTGGGGACTGGGAAGCTCAACTGCTAGAAATCTAAAGGTCATCTCCATTACTTTAATATAAAGGCCTGGATGCTAATCTTTTTTTTTTTTTTTTTTTTTTTTTTTTTTTAAGTTTAGATATAGCTTCTGCTGCTATTCAACTTTCAAAAATGTTTTGCCTGCTTGTTTGGACAAACTCTGTTGCATCATATCTTCCGAGCAAGGATTTAAATTTTCTTGTCTAAAGTTTAACAAGAGCATCTACTATGGCTGTAGTACTGCATTTCAGGTTATAATGGACAATGAGGGGGGAAATGAAAAAAGTAAAAATGAGATCTTTGCTTTCCAAGATATTTACAGGCTTTGGGGTGACAAGTGACAATATTAGATGTCTGTCATTAAATGCCCTTATTGAGATACAAATCAGAGATGCTGGAAAAGCCAAAAAATATTGGTGGGGCTGTGGGTTGGGAGAAGACTAAGAGAGTTAGGATCTTCAAAAAGGAACAGTGAACTGGGCTTATATCCCAAAGAGAGCTTAAAGAAGGGAAAGGGACCTGTATGTACCAAAATGTTTGTGGCAGTCCTGTTTGTAGTGGCTAGAAATTGGAAAATGAATAGATGCCCTATTTATCTATTGATGAATTGGAGAATGGCTGAATAAATTGTGGTATATTAATGTTATAGAATATTATTGTTCTGTAAGAAATGACCAGCAAGATGAGTACAGAGAGGCTTGAAAAGACATGAACTGATGCTGAGTGAAATGAGCAGAACCAGGAGATCATTATATACTTCAATGATACTATATGAGGATGTATTCTGATGGGAGTGGATTTCTTTAAAAAGAGAAGATCTAATTCAGTTTCAATTGATCAATGATGGACAGAATCAGCTACACCCAGAGAAGGAACACTGGAAAATGAATATGGACTACTTGCATTTTTGTTTTTCTTCCCAGGTTGTTTTTACCTTCTGAATCCAATTCTTCTTGTACAACAAGAGAACTGTTCGGTTCTGCACACTTATATTGCATCTAGGATATACTTTAACATGTTTAACATGTATAGGACTGCTTGCCATCTGGGGGAGGGGATAGAGAGAGGGAGGGGAAAAATCGGAACAGAAGTGAGTGTAAGGAATAATGTTGTAAAAAATTACCCATGCATATGTTCTGTCAATAAAAAGATATAATTAAAAAAAAAAAAAAGGAACAGTGAGAGATGGATGTATGGAGAAAATATGGAGAAGCACTCCTTTGGAGCACACAAGTTCCCTGAAGGGGTTTTCCTTTAAGGAAATTTTCTCTTAGGGAACTGAGTCTGAGTGTGTGTGTGTGTGTGTGTGTGTGTGTGTGTGTGTGTGTTTGTGTGAAGGTGGGTGCATGGGCTCAAATGCATGCATGCATGCAGGCACATCCAGCACTGAACTGCCTTCTATCTAATCTCCCCAGTTTTGCACTCTTCCCAAGGATGTATTCCAGGTGTGTGATCTAATCATATACATATTGATATGCCAACTAGGACAGGGAGGACCTCTTATCAAGGAGACCTATCAATGACCAAACCAAATTCCAATCACTAGATGTTCTAAGGGCTTTTGCACTTTGTCTAGGGAGATACCATCAGGATTAGATCAAAGTGCTTAAATGGGTGGAGGCAAGGCACACCTTGTTTATGCATTTTTATGGCAATACTTCATGATTGCATCTCCATAGAAACTTTTGCCATTAATAAAGATAGCTACCCCCTTTCATATCCTTCCCCCCATTCATGATTTTCCTTGGTCAAAAATTTTGATCACATGATGACAAATTTCTGGAGATGAAATTTACCAATTTTAGGCTACATCTGCATAGAAACTAGAGCTGAGGAGAAGTAATGTGGTACAAGACAAAGAATGCTGAACTTGGGTCACCAGAATTCTTGGTTTAAATCCCCTCTCTGAATCTTGTGTAATCTCTGGAGCTTCAGTTTCTTCTTCTGAAAAATGGGATTAATGATCCCCATAAGTCTCCACTTCATAGGTTTCAAAGAAAATAATGTATCTTTGCAGACTTAAAGCAATATATTTGGCTTATTTGCACAAATGTTTATTAAAGAACAATGGGGATATAAAGATAACATTATATAATCCTACCTTCAAGGAGTTTACAGTCTCTTAAGAGGACATAACATGAACACAAAGTCATACTTTCCGAAAATAATATAAAACATGTTTCTTCTTAGCAGAGAGAATATTTCTATAGAAGGAAGAAAGAACCAAGGAATGTGTCCTTTTGGAAGTGTAATCTACCTTGTACTTTGAACAAGATTATGGATTCTATGAATCACAAGTGAGGACAGAAAGTATTCCAGACGTGGCAGCCACTTGTGCAAAGATATGAAGGGAGGAATTGGAATTCCATGGGTGAAAACCAGCTAGAAAGGCAATTAGCTAAAATTTAGAATGAACACATGAAAGAGAGTAAGAGGGAATGATTGGAAAGACAGGTGAAGCCAGATTGTGAAGGGCTTGAAATGCCGGATTGATGATTTTGTATTTTACCCAAAAAATAATAGTAATTTCTAATTATTTGTCCTTGGCTGATAATTTTCCCTCTTCAAGTGTTAGTTTCCTAATTTTTCAAATGGGTAGAATAATATTTAAATGACTGTAACAATACTGTGTGCCTCAATCTCTCTTATTAGGCATAAACCCAAGGGACTGAAGTGACTTTCTCTAATTCTATCAATTAAAGCTCCATTAAGTGTATTTCCACTACTGTTAGTGACCAGTTCTACTTTGTTTTAACAAATGAATATTTAAGAGAAGAAAATGGCAAAGCACTCCTGTATCTGAAGTGATACTTTCAAGTATTCCTGATGAAAAGCCCAGAGCCAAAGAGAAAATTTGACTTTCAAGTACAAGATTCAAGAGAAGCATAAAAAGATAAACAGAAAAGAGAAATCATAAAGGATTCAATAAGATTAATGAATTTGCATTCCTATATGGGAAGATGACCCAAATGGGGTCACAAAAGAGTCGGACATGACTGAAATGACTGAAAAACAAAATTTTATTAAGAAGATACAACAAGAACTGAGATTATAGACATTTCTTCCCAATACCCAGAGGTGCACTCTTGTGGTAACCTTGATCTCTAGGGAGAGTAGCCTCAAAAGTGGAAGTAGTACTAAATGATAAATATGGAAGTGTTTGCATGATTACACATATATAACCTATATGAGTTAGGTAACCATCTCAAGGAGGAAAGGATAGAATTTGGAATTCAGAACTTTTTAAAAAAAAGAGCATTAACTGTTTTTACATGCAGATAATATTTTAAAACAATTAAATGAATAATAAATTTATTTTTTTTTGTAATTCTTTTTTGTAGTTAGTTCTGAGTATGGATCCCAGTATTTAGTTTTCATCATTTTCCAATAAATATTATTAAAGCACCTACTATGTGTCAGAAACTCTACTAGAAACTAGGGAGGGTTACAGTGACATTGAGTCCCTGCCCTCCAGAAGATTACATTCTTTGTGGAAAAACAACACCTACATACATAAGTAAATACTAACTAATTTGGATCAACAAGAAAGGCTTTCATGTACGTGGCAGTGCTTGAATCTTGAAAGCTAGGAAGTTAAAAAGGCAGAGGTGAGGAGGGAATGATCCAGGAATGAGGAACAGCTAAAATGGCATGTACAGAAGAACAGCAAGTAGACCAGTTTGGCTGGAATATATTGTGTTTGTGAGAAGGAGAAATATGGATTAAGTAGAAAAGGGATGGTTGGGATCAAATTCCAAAGGACTTTAAAGACCAAACGGGGATAGAATGGAGAAGGGGGTTGTACCTTGTGTTAGATTCCAAAGGGAGGCATTGGAGCTCATTGAATAGGGGATGATATAGTCGGAATGTGTTGTAAGATTCTGTTTATCAGCTATGTGGGGCATAACTTGGAGAGCCTGGAAATCTGAGGCCAGGGGATCAGTTAGAGGACTATCTGAAACAATTCAGGTAAGGGGTGATAAGGGCATAAACTAGAGTAGTAACTATATGGATGGAGAGGGGAAGAATGTGAAAGACATTGCGGAAGTAGGTTCAGCAAAACTTAGCAACTGATTGAAAATATCTGGTGAGTGAAAGAGATAATTGAGGTTTCAAGCCTGATTGACATGAAAGATAGTGATGTACTCAGCCTATGATAAAAACTGAGGCTCAGAAAGGTTGTGATTTGCCCAAAGTCACACAAATACTAAATAGTCAGGTTTTGAATACAGGGTCTCCTGACTCCAAATCCTGTTTTATTTCTATTATAGCAAAGTTTCTTCTCATAATAATAATATGGGTAATAAACCATTCATTTTTAGTTCATATCCCCAGTGTGTCTTCCCCCAAGAGCTTGATACTCTTGGTATTTGAATTGGCCAATTGGGTTTGGGCAATTTGAAGATTATCAGGCTAGAAATACAGAGAGGGAAATTTGTGTGTATGGGAACATCTGGTCAAACTTTTGGGGAGATTTGGGTGAGAATATACCTTCTCTTTTCCACTGCTTATTCATGCTTCTATTGTAGAGTCATCAAACTTCAGATCTGGAAGTAAGCTTAGAGTTCATCAAATCACTAGATTGACTATATTGTGAAATGTCAGAATTGAGAGCTTTGAAGTTGAGGAGAACTGGATTTGAATCCTGTCTCAGATAGGATTGACACACAAAACAGGGAAAATATCAATACTCCTTTCATCACTAATTTCTTGTGAGGTTCAACTAAAATAAGCAATTTGAAAACCTCAAGATTGTCAATTATTATTTTGATCAAAATGAGCCTTCCCTTCTCTTTGATCGAGTGCCTACCTTGTTCAAGGAACTTTTCTAGGCAAAATAGGGATGACAACTGTTCCAATCTCGGTTCTTAGACATAAGTTGGACACCCTTTAGGATATCAGAAAGAACCCTCATTTTGGAATCCACAAAATCAGAGTTGAATTCCTGTTCTGCTACTGTGTGACTTTTGGCAAGTCATTCAGATTCTCTGGTCCTCCCTTCCTTTATCTGTGAGATGATTGGGTTAGATATCATCAACCCTGAGATTCCTTCTAGCTCAAAATTTATGTCTAATTCAACTCCTAATCTTGTTTCCTATTCTGTAAAATTAAAGGGCTTAATTAAGTGACTTCTAAGATTCTAGCTCCAAAAGATCAGGAATATGATTTCACCAGTATAGTATAGAAGTTCTCAGACTTTTTGGTCTCTAGAACTTTTTATGAACTTAAAAAATATTAAGGATTCCAAAGAACTTTTGTTTATGTGGGTCACATCTATTGATATTATCACATTAGCAATGAAAACTGATCAACTTTAATTATTTAATTTAAATTTAAAAAAATTTTCATAGTTGTTTTATCATTTAAAAATAAATCAATACATGTTAACTTAATGTATTTTTATGAATAAAAAACATTTTTAAACCAAAAATTATTAGTCAGAATAATAGCATCATTTTACGTTTTTGAAAATTTCCTAAATGGTTGGTTTAATAAGACAGCTGGATACTCATTTCTGCTTCTGCATTCAGTTTGTTGTGATACTGTTTTGGTTGATGTAGGCGATCTGACTTCACACAGATATGTAATTAGAAAAGGGAAGAGCGTCTCAATAATCTTTTTGGATCATTGTGGAAATTCTGTGATATTAGATAAAAATTTGAAAAATGGCAATTTCTTTTTCTTTCCTTCCTTCTTTCCTTCCTTCCTACCTTCCTTTCTTCCTTCCTTCCTTCCTTCCTTCCTTCCTTCCTTCCTTCCTTCCTTCCTTCCTTCCTTCCTTCCTTCCTTCCTTCCTTTCTTTCTTTCTTTCTTTCTTTCTTTCTTTCTTTCTATTGCTGAGGCAAAGTGGTTGGGGTTAAGTGACTTACCTAGGGTCACACAGCTAGGAAATGTAAAGTGTATGAGACAAGATTTAAACTCAGGTCCTCCTGACTTTAGGGCTAGTGCTCTATCCATTGTACTACCTAGCTGCCCCCCAAGTGGCAGTTTTTTAAAAGTTAATTGCAATGTAGTATCTGAAGCCATGTCAATGACTTTTTTGTCATCACTGATCCAGATTGTGCTTCAAATAGATATTTTACCCACCATGATTTTGTAACATTATGCAATGGTCATTTAGAAAATATTGATTCACTAAGTTATGCAGATTTCCCAAATGTTGAACCATTACATTGCACAATATTTTTAAAAATTGTATTTGTTAACATCTGTACCAATCTCTTCAGAAACATCTGTAAGTATTAGAAAGCTATCAAGTTCATGATGATGGGTACAAATTTTCCAAAATTCTTATTTTTGCTTGAAAGCTCAAAGTTTGTTATTGGCAACAAACACTGTCAGTTGTTTTCATTGAAATGACAGTCTTACATCATTCATTTTCAAGAAATTCTTTGCCAAATACTCATCTGAATAACTGTAGTTTGTCAGTCATTCTTTCAAGTAAAAAAAAAAATGATGTTTCATGAAAAAAGTTGAGCTCGCCACTCAGGCACATAAGTGCTTTTCCTTGACACAACTGTCATGTTTTGGAATGCAGCTGAAGTGTATTTCCCAAATAGACTCGCCATTTTGTCACTCAGAATGTTAAAGAGACATGTGCACAAGGGCTGAGATTGAATAAATGAACGCTTTATCACAGTGTCACTCTTAAGACAAACTGGCACTTTGACCTTGAAGAATACAATGGGAACTAGTAGAATTTGGTGCTGCTGCTTTGAACTGAGCTAAAGCATCTATGGTTTTACCCACCATTACTTTTTCACTATCAGGGCAAAGATCAACACAATTGTTCCAGAATCAACTATGAGATCAAAAAAATTCTTCAACATTTTAGAGATTGATGGGGGGAAATTATGGACCCCCCCCATTCCAGTGCAAAGATATCCTTAAAACCTGTCCATAAACACAGTGATACTCCATGGACCCCAGGAGTTCTTAACTCCTGACCTAATGTTTTGGGGATAAGTGAGTTTTTAGAAAAAACTCTAGAGGACACAAGACTTTCTAGATGTTCTAATCTCTCAAAAAGAACTGGAGCATTCTTTGACTCATTGTTGGCTTTCTCTCTCTCTCTCTCTATATATATATAAATACATATGCTCATATGTTTGTGCCTATACACACACACACACACACACACACACACATCCACACACACACACACACATACATACATATATCCATCAAGAATCTACTTTCCAGGCAAGGTCATGGGTAAACTTCCATTTAATTAAAACATTTTTGAGCTGCCTCAGCATAACAGTTAATTCTTCACATTCAATATTTCAGCTTTATTCGGGTTTGCTGCCAAATATTCACATAAAAGATCTTTGATGATTAGTTAGAGCAGATAGTGGACAAGCAAAACAGCAAATCTAACCTTGTCTGTAGATTCATCCATTTGTAAGGCAAAAGTATAATTCTGCAGAATTCATGTTTGTTAGTTAAGCTCCTAAGTCCCGGTCATGTAATCTCTGGAAAATTCCATTGTGTACTCATGAAAGAATGAGAGTGAAAAAGGCAAATACTATCTTAATATTATGATGAAAATAATTTTGGCCTCATGGATCCCCAGAAAAAGTTTCAGGCAACCTGAGAGGTCCTTGAATCAAACTTTAAGAAACACTGATATTGGAAATTCCCAAATAAAAGAACTACCTTTATGAATGCAGTTTGGTACTTTTTATTCAATTTAGCCTCAGCAAAGTTAATGAGGCAGGAAAGCACAAAAATAATTTTGGGGACTGTGAATAGACAAATTTGGGTGGGCCAGACAATTTCAAAGAGGGAATTATAAGCATAGAGGCAAATAGGAATGAATAGAGAAAGTAAGTACAGAGTGAATGGCTAGATTCAGGGATCTGTGAAAATAGGATAAGGGGATGGTCAGTTACAAAAATTTTGCCTTTGGATATACCCTATGCTTAATCATACTTGAAGTAGCCATATACTGGGTATGTATATTTGTGTGTATATGCCAAAGTTTTGTCAGTTCTCCCTCTCCCAAGAAAATCTAGAAACATGATGAGCCAGGGGTTACAAAAATATTCACTTTTTCTTTTTTATTATAATAACTTTTTATTGACAGAACCCATGCCAGGGTAATTTTTTACAAAAAGTATTCACTTTTTACCCTGCTTTTAAAAATTGGCAGAATGAGTTTAAAGAAGAAAATAAACACAATCAAAGAGCTAGGAAGGAGTAATAGCATCACAAATTTTGTAGAGGGTACTAAATGTTTCATAAGAGGTTTGTCACTAGAATCTGCTTCTCAAAACAAATTGATGGAAAAGAAGGACAACTATTTCCCAAAAGTCAAATGACAGCATTGCTTCAAATCACAAAGTTTATGAAATTTGATCAGAAGTTAAACTAAAGTCAATCACCTAACAATCAATTAACTGTTGTGTTGAAGCAACTGAAAACTATTGTAATTAAATGGAAGTCTATCCATTTAATTAAGTCTATCCTTGCCTGAAAAGTAGACTTTGGATCATGTTAAAAAGATCATAGATATTTTATACATGCATACATATATACACAGCACTGAGTCAAATAATGTTCACATTATTTTTGAGAGATTAGAACATTTAGAAGAAAAAAAACTTCATTTATTCTCAAAGCATTAGATCAGGAGTTCTTACCCTGAAGTACATGGATTCCCAAGGTGTTAATGGACAGATTTTAGGGAGACCTTTGAACTGGGATGGGAAAAAATCTCATCTTCTACCTCCACACTAATGTCTAAATAAAAATTAGCATTTTCTTTAATTATATTAAAAACATTTTTCTGAGGAGTTCATAGGCTCTGCCAAGCTGCCACTGAGGGTCTATGATATGCAGTGGTTAAGAACTCTTGCCCTGTTATAGACCAATCTCCCTAATGAACATTGATGCAAAAATCTTAAATAAAATATTAGCAAAAAGATTACAGAAAATCATCCCCAGGATAATACACCATGAACAAGTAGGATTTATACCAGGAATGCAAGTCTGGTTCAATATTAGAAAAACTATTAGCATAACTGACTATATCAATAACCAAATTAACAAAAACCATATAATCACCTCAATAGATGCAGAAAAAGCATTTGATAAAATCCAACATTCATTCCTATTAAAAACACTAGAGAGTATAGGAATAAATGAACTTTTCCTTAAAATAGTCAGTAGCATCTATTTAAAACCGTCAGTAAGTATCATAGGTAATGGGAATAAACTGGAACCATTCCCAATAAGATCAGGAGTGAAGCAAAGTTGCCAATTATCACCATTACTATTCAATATTGTGTTATAAATGCTAGCTTCAGCAATAGGAGATGAAAAGGAGATTAAAGGAATTAGAGTAAGTAATGAGGAAACTAAATTCTTTGCAGATGATATGATGATATACTTAAAGAACCCCAGAGATTCTACTAAAAAGCTATTAGAAATAATCCACAACTTTAGAAAAATTTCAGGATACAAAGTAAATCTACATAAATCATCAGCATTCTTATATATCACTAACAAAATCCAACAGCTAGAGAAACAAAGAGAAATTCCATTTAAAATAACTGCCGATAGTATAAAATACTGGGAATCTATCTGCCAAGGGAAAATCAGGAACTATATGAGCAAAACTACAAAAGACTTTCCACACAAATAAAGTCAGATCTAACCAACTGGAAAAATATTAAACACTCTTGGATAGGTAGAGTGAATATAATAAAAATGACAATACTACCTAACTGATCTATTTATTTAGTGCTATACTAATCAGACTCCCAAAAACCTATTTTACTGACCTAGAAAAAATAACAACAAAATTCATCTGGAAGAACAAAAGGTCAAGACTTTCAAGGGAACTAATGAAAAAAAAAATCAAATGAAGGTGGCCTAGCTGTACCAGATCTAAAACTATATTATAAAGCAACAGTCACCAAAACCATTTGTACTGGCTAAGAAATAGACTAGTTGATCAGTGGAAGAGGTTAGGCTCACAGGACAAAATAGTCAATAACTATGATAATCTAGTGTTTGACAAACCCAAAGACCCCAGCTTTTGGGATAAGAATTCACTGTTTGACAAAAACTCCTGGGAAAATTGGAAATTAGCTTGGCAAAAACTAGGCATTGACCCACACTTAACATTGTACACCAAGATAAGATCAAAATGGGTTTATGATCTAGGCATAAAGAATGAGATTATAAATAAATTAGAAGAACATAGGATAGTTTACCTCTCAGACCTGTGGATTAGGAAGGAATTTGTGACGAAAGAAGGACTAGAGATTAGAATTAGATTATTGATCAGAAAATGGAAAATTTTGATTATATCAAGTTAAAAAGTTTTTGTACAAACAAAACTAATACAGACAAGATTAGAAGGGAAGCAATAAACTGGGAAAAAATTTTTACAGTCAAAGGTTCTAATAAAGGCCTTGTTTCAAAAATATATAGAGAATTGGTTCTAATTTATAAGAAATCAAGCCATTCTCCAATTGATAAATGGTCAAAGGATATAAACAATTTTCAGATGAAGAAATTTCTAGCCATATGAAAAGATGCTTCAAATCATTATTGACCAGAGAAATGCAAATTAAGACAACTTTGAGATACCATTACATACATTTCAGATTGATTAAGATGACAGGAAAAGATAATGATGAATGTTGGAGGGGATGTAGGAAAATTGAGACACTGATACATTGTTGGTAGAATTGTGAATACAGCCAGCCATTCTGGAGAGCAATTTGGAACTATGTTCAAAGAGTTATCAAAACCCTTTGATCCAGCAATGTTACTATTGGGCTTATATCCCAAAGAGATATTAAAGAAGGAAAAGGGACCTGTATGTGCCAAAATGTTTGTGGCGGCCCTGTTTGTAGTGGCTAGAAACTGGAAATTGAATGGATGCCCACAATTGGAGAATGGCTGAATAAACTGTGGCTTGTAAATGCTATGGAATATTATTGTTCTGTAAGAAATGACCAGTAGGAAGATTTCAGAGAGACCTGGAGAGACTTATATGAACTGATGCTGAATGAAATGAGCAGAACTGGGAGATCATCATACACTTTAACAACAATACCATATGATGATCAATTCTGATGGACGTGGCGCTCTTCAAAAATGAGACAAACCAAATCAATTCCAATTGTTCAGAAAAGAAGAGAACTAGCTACACCCAGTGAAAGAACTATGGGAAAAGAGTGTGGATCATTACATAGTATTTCCATGTCTTCTGTTATATTGTCCACTTGTATTTTTGTTTTCCTTCTCAGGTTATTTTTACCTTATTTCTAAATCCGATTTTTCTTGTGCAGCAATATAACTATATAAATATGTATACATATATTGTATTTAACATATACTAAACATATTTAACATGTATGGGACTACCTATCATCTAGGGGAGGAGGTGGAGGGAAGGAGGGGAAAAGTTGGAACAGATGGTTTTGCAAGGCTCAATGCTGAAAAATTACTCATGCATATGTCTTGTAAATAAAACACTAAAATTAAAAATATATATATAAAATATAAAAAACAACTCTTGCCCTGGAGGATAGAGGTGCATTTTTATATATGTGAATCAAGTTAAAACTAAAAGTTAAGTGATGTGCCACTCATGCAATGAGCCAGGGAAATAAGACCTCTTGACTAGCAATCCAGATAATAGAACCATTGGGTAGGTCTTTGAAAGAATTTCCCCAGAAGAAGAGGAGATTTATTCACTCTGGATTATTCTGTAGGACAGAAAAATCCAGATAATACAGGGGGGGAAATGGTTCAAATCACATTGTGAAAAATAATCCTACCTCCATTAATAGGTAATTGAGCTTCTAGTTACCCTTTAGAAAAAGGAGCTGAAAACTACTGCTGATTATTTCCTGAAGATACGAACCTGATGAACCGCTATTCCAAAAATTCCAATCTTTTTTAATTGTGAGGGTGGGGTTAAAACCATCTTAACTTTAGGTCTAGTTTGATATCTTAACTGGGTCAGATCTTGAGCTTTCTAGCAGGGGTTCTTTATCTATGGTTTCTGAAAGTCTTTGAGAGAAGAACTTCTAGCAGTTGGATGGTATGAATTACCCCTTTGGCATACATGCTGTTTAAGCTTGAGTTGACTTTCCCCTGGACTATATATACTAGTGGGAGAACATATCACAATCTTTATGTTTAGGGGAATGTTTTGTGCCAATTATGCTTATAGAACCACTTCAGTAAATATCCTTTTCTAAAAAATTATGTAAGGCTCGCTGACTAAATCTAATAAAATTTGAGATGTTAATTATTTTTTGGTGAGGCAATTGGAATTAAATGCCTTGCTTAGGGAAATATAGTTAGGAAATATTAAATGTCTGAGGTCAGATTTGAACTCATTTCCTCCTGACTTCTACACTGGGGCTCTATCCACTGTGTCACCTAGCTGCCTTAATTCTTTTAAAATTTGGAGGAAGCATACCAGTTGGGGCTTGAGTTCATGGCAAGAATCATTTCTGATTCCTCAATGGTAGCCCTAAAACCTTTCTTTAAGTGTGATCTTTACCCATTAGATTATAAGCTCCCTGTGAGCAGGACTGTATGCTTGTATTTATTCTGGCACATAATAAACATTTGATAAATTCTTATTGATTAAGGGGGAAATGTAGCCAAGTTCTGGGAATCCAGATTTTTATTGAGAATGGGGGCTGGTAAAAGGATCCTGAAAACCTAATGTAGCCTATCAGATCCAACAAGGATTTATTCTGTGCTGTGGTGCATAAAGAGCTGACCAGGAAGGCTTGAGTTCAAGTCCTTCTTTTGACCAATGCTAACTTTGTGACTGGCAATTATCCTTTCAACGCTCAAATCTGTGAAGTTTCTAAGATTAGAAGCTGAAGAAAAGAGACAGATCTACAGGGAAGCTCAAAGACAGGGAGCTTCCAAAATCATGAAATCACAGGTTAAATCACTGTTCTTATTACAGTGTGTGTGAGTGTGTGTGTGTGTGTGTGTGTGTGTGTGTGTGTGTGTGTGTGATTAGGTTAGGTGCTGAGTATATGGTAAAAAGAAGAGAACACTTCTTGCCTTCAAGCACATTATATTCCACTGGAGAGATGGGGATACAACCTGTAAAAAAGATCTCCAGAATACTAGGATGTCCTTAGGAAGAATATATGAAATATTATACCCAACATTGCCCAAGATCATGGTGCATCCTTGCCTGTATGTTTCTTGCTATTTTTGTCACTCCATTTCACAGCAGACATAATGGCGTTGGAGAAGGTCATGTGGTAAATAAAGGAATCTTAGACTAGAAACCAGTAGTTTGTAAATTACATATAAGCTGTATGAGATCATGGACTTTGTCTTATTTAAACTATATGTTTGTTTCAAGGCCTAACTCACTGATCCATGTAGCATGGATTTAATATACATTCTTTGAAAGAAAGAAAGAAGGAAGGAAGGGAAAGAGAGGAGGAAGAAATGAAAGAAGGAAGGGAAGAAAGTAAAGAAAAGAAGAAGGAAAGAAGAGAGGGAGGGAAAAGGAAGGGAAGGAAAAAAGAAAGGAAGAAAGAAAAAAGTAACATGGGAGGAAAGGGGGAAAGAAAGGAATACAGAAAGAAAAGAGGAAAGGAAGAGAGATGAGAGATAGAGAGAAAGAGCTAGAAAGGAAAGAGAGAGAGGGGGATATAGAGAAATAAAGCAGGAAATGATGATAGGGGAAGAGATAGAAAGAGACAAGGGAAGGAGGAAGAGACAGAGAGACGCAAAGCACTGATAATGCATTGAGGTGTGATTCTCCAGTTTTACCATCACTTTATCTTTCACTTCATTCTTCCATGTTATTAATGTGTGCCCCTCTAAGCCTCTGTGCCTTTGGCTGTAAATGAAGTGATCACTAGATCATAGGCCTAGAAGTGGAAGAGATCACCAGAGCCATCCAGTTCAATTCCTGACAAAACAAGCTCAGAGTGTCATATAGGGCATAAGTGACCAAGTCAGACTTTGGAGCTAGATCCTTTGATTCCGCGTGCAACCCTCTTTTTATTACTACCATGACTGGACTAAATGAATGCTCCTCCAGCTTTTTCTTAAGCTTCTAGGACCATCAACAAGTATTGCATGGCAAATAATATTTTAAAAAATAAAAATATATTAAAATATGTTCAGAGGAGCCTTAGGGGTTTTTATGTCATCTCTTGAGATCCTGAGTGTTTCCCTGAGGAGTGACAAAAAAAGAACTGAAAATCACTGGCTTAGAGTGACATTGATTTACCAAAGTTGGTTGAGCTAAATGACTTCTCAGTGATGGATTCTGAAAATCATAGGTAACCAAATATAAGTGGAGCTTTAGCCAATCTTTCCCGTATCTATTAATCCAGTGACTCAACAGATCATTAGGTTTTGTCCATGGCTGCTCAGAGTCTGAAAAATGTTATGAATAATAAACGAGAACAAATCCTGTAGATAACAATGAGGGTGCCTTTTTAATGGGCAGTCTCAATGCTGACCAATCTGTAGTTATTTTGGAGAAAAGAAAAAGAAATGCTCTTGACCTTCTTCCTTCAAAGATCGTTCTTTTTGTTAAACTGAAAATACTGGTCATACAAGACTAGAGCATCTCATCTGTGAGGGTCTTGGAGATTGGGGGCTGGAGACGTGAGGGAGTCTTCCATGTGTCTATATCAATGATCCTGTGTAAAAGTATGAGAGTAAATCAAGACCTGCACCATTTTACAACAGGGAATTAATCCATGCATCCATGTTTTAGAACATGACACTTACTATTGTTTGCTTTAAGGTCTACTATTATATGGTGCTTTATGCATAACAAATGTTGGTGGCGCTGCATTGAATTGAATTTCAGGGACAGGAGGCTATTAGTAATACCACTCATTCACTCATGGGGACAATGGAAAGATCTGGAATCAGAGGACCTGGGTTCAAAATGGGAGCCTGGATGTGTTCAACCTATATTGGATTGCTTAATATCTAGAGGAAGGGGGAGCTGGGGAAGGAGAAAGAATAATTTGGACACAAGCTTTTGAAAGGGTGAATGCTGAAAATCATCTTTGCATGTATTTTGAAAAATGAAAAGCTATTATTATAAAAACAACAATAACAACAGAAACAGAAAAACAAAATGGCAGTTTGACTTAATGGAAAGAAAGGGAATCAAGAAGATTCTATGTTTGAGTCCTTCCTCATGCCCTAGGAAAGGCACTTAGCCTTTCTTACATCAGTCTCATCTGTCAAATGGGTATAATAATAACATCCACCGCCCATGATGTTTATGAGACTTGAGTGAGATAATATATGTATAAAGCACTTTGTAAACTTTAAAGAGACAAAGATATGAGTTACTGCTATTATGTCATGTATGGCTGAGGAACTGACCTTGGAACCAGAAAAACCTATGTTCAAGTTCAGTCCCTGACACACATTGACTGTGTGACTCTGGACAACTCATTTAGTCTCTCAAGGCTCAAAGCAACTCTCTAAGACTCTAAATTGCAGAGAAAGAGCTTACTTGCATTGTAGAGAGGATTTTTCACTAGGAGCTCCCTATACCCATGAAATTATAAGTCTAGTCTCTTTCTCTACTTCTTGTTTATTAATATTATCATTGATGATTATGACAATGATCATTATCCTTTCTCTGACATTTCTCTGACTTGCTTGCATGACCTTGGGCCAGTTTTTTTTTTTTTTTTTTTTTTTTTTAATATTCTTTCAGTCTGAATTTCCTCATCAATGAAATGAGGGGTTTGGATTGGATAAACCTTCCTGATCTGAATGTATTACCCTTTAGTCCTATGTATCTAACGCCGGCCTTGTGTATGTGTGTTTGAACACAGAAAAATGTGTAAGACTTGGTACCTGTCTTGGAAAGAAAAAAATGATGACAGTGAATAGCCCGCAAAGTCCATCATAAGTGTCTGAATATACTTGTGGTGAGTGTTTCTTTATTCTTGGAGTTCACTCAAACCCAGAAAACTTAGGCACCCCTCAATAGATTGATTCCAGTTTTTGATTTTCAGATACAGTTCATAGTGTCATGAAACTATTATTAAAAGGAGGGGGAGTACTTCAATCATCTAATAAGTGACCATTAGTCACAAAGATATGACTTATTTTCTTAAGTATGGGGGTTTATCTGGTGAAAGCACCCTCTCCTTCACAATTCTGGTCTGGGTTATCTGCAGCTCAAAATGGAATGAGTAGCTGTCTCTGTCTCTGTCTCTGTCTCTGTCTGTGCCTCTCTCTTTCTCCTTCCTCTTTTCCTCTTCTTTCTTTCTATTGTTCCTTATTGGGATATGGTTTCATATCCCAATTTCTAGGTCCTCAGTTTTTCTAGACTAGAGCAGTTTTGTCCAAAATGGGGGGGTCAGAATATCTAGGTCATGGCTTAAATTCACAGGATGTAAGATCAGTTCATCAGTGGCTGAGAAGATGACTTTCATATACCTGGTCCTGCCCCAGATAACCAACCAACATAACCACATCAATCCCAACTGTTTATAGTCATTTATTTCTTCATTTCACTCTATCCCAGAGCTTTGGATCTCAGAGCAATTACAATCCCAGCCCTGACTAATCAGTAGCCGTGTAATTATTAGGAAAATCATCCCTTTTCCCATATCCCCCAGGTGAAAAATTTTTACTGTCAGGGTCCCATAATGTCAAAAGTTTGAAGACTGATGCTCTGGAGGGATCACCTATCTTTCAGCTGCATCTCCCCTTAAAAGATACACCTTCCAAAATTGTTTTCCTGAATCCTTTTTCCTTCTTGTTTCCACCTCTCTTTTGCAGGCATCCTTTTCTCCTTATCTCCATATTGTACCCTATTTCCT
This sequence comes from Sarcophilus harrisii, assembly GCF_902635505.1. NCBI lineage: Eukaryota > Metazoa > Chordata > Mammalia > Dasyuromorphia > Dasyuridae > Sarcophilus > Sarcophilus harrisii. The sequence goes on along the minus strand of NC_045428.1, from coordinate 42,783,332 downwards.
CTAAGCAGTGACCCCACTTCACTACTTCCACCATGTATATTCCCTTAGGTCAACATTTTATTTTCCTTCATAATGCAAATGGTGAAGGAGGATGGGGAGAGAAGGCAAATATACAGTCCATCATACAACTTAATGCAACATAATTAAATACTAAAGTATATGTATTAATCACTAAGTAGTCATTTAGAGGAGATCTGTAGGAATTTGATTAAGTGGTAAGTGAAAACTTACAGGAGAAGGGATTTATTCTGGACTTTGGAAGATGAATAGTATTTGGTCATTGAAGGGAAGGGAACAGAGTATTTCAAGTCAAGAGAATGAAGAATTAAGGACAACTAGAGTAAAATATATCCTTAAAAAAATATGTGAGGAAAAAAGATGGGCTGGCCACATAGCAGGAACAAGGGATAACTGATGGTCAACCCATTCACACTACCAGCAGCCTTTCAATATAAAGAGAAATTGAGGAAGGCTCTTGGGACACTGGCAAATTTATGGACAAAGACTATAGGGAATGGAATTGCAGCGTGGATTGCAAATATTTTGTTGGAAGAAGCACCCACATGGATAAGATTAATGATCCATATGAGCAGCTGAGTCAAAATGGAAACATGAATTGGAGCGGGTAAATATTGGAGTCACAGTAGCCAAATAAGAGATATACCTCTAATGTAAGTATGATATAATGTTACCCTGCTGTGTTAGAAGTAGCAATGGAGAGGGAGGCAAGACCTTGAGCTCAGGCTCCTTCACCCAGATTGGGGAGGGACACAGTGAACGCAGACAGAGAGAACTAAGAGTGCCTCATGAAACTGCTACATTCCTGCAATTTCTGAGTAGAGCAAAATTTGATTTAACTCCTGGCTTTAGTCTCTTTTGACCAATTCAGGATGGGTGAGTTTGTAGGTGGCTCTGGCTCCCTTTGTTTCTCCCTCAGCATAAAATTGCATAGCTCCTAACATTTGCTGGCCATTGGATTGTCAAGCTTTGTCTGGATAAAGTCAGCCTCCTGGTAGCAGTTAGCCCAATTTCCCTGAATCAGATAAAAAACTGAATGTATGTCTTTTTTTTACTCTTTCTATATGTATGTATTTTAGCCAATAAACTCTGTAGGCAGATCAACTAAATACGAAGTTTTGTCTATTTTTTGAATTCCTACAGCTGCCTAACCCAACAAAGGAAGATGAGATATTAAAGACATGTTGAAGGAAATATTGACCAGAGCTGGTGACTGATTGGACAAAAGAGATGGAAGAGAAGGGCATATGAAAAAGGAGGGCCCGGTTTTAAGCTAGGGTGACTAGGTGAATGGGTTTCCTAGAAAAGAGATAAGAAATGCCGTATATTAAACATAGTAGGTGCTTAACAAATATTCATTGAGTGTAAGTGGATGAAGGGAATGAATTTGTGGGCATAAGACAATGAGCTTGTTTTTTTACAATGGTTGGATCTGAATTTATGGCAAAACATTAAAATGAAAATGTGTAGTGGAGTTTTATAAATGGAAGATTGGAATTTAGGGGAGAAGCCAGAACTGAAGACATAGATTTGGGAGTCCTTCAAAGAGAGGCCATAGCTAAAGGCAGGAGATTTGATACACTATCTGGGAGAGAATAGAAAGATGGTAGAATAGACAGTGGAAGACTGAACTTGGAGAAAAGTTCATAGTGCGGAATGAGAAAAACAGAAGCCAACAACAACAACAACAAAAAACTGAAAAGAAATTTGTTTCTGGCTATTAGAAAAATGTCAAACTCATCAAATTTGGTTCCTCCCTTCCCTCCTTCCCTCCCCCCCCCAAATAAATATTCATGTATTTGTCAAAATTGTAAGATCTGGTAAATCTGGTTTCTAGGAGAGGCTTGACAAAAAGAATAGCTATTTTTGTACTAATCTTGGGTAAAATCAAACCCATGTTTTTGATTGGGTTTCAGGTTCCTGCCATCACGATTGAAGTTGTTCCAGACTGGTTTTACTTCAAGCCAGCAACAATAATTCAGACTGGTTCAATCACTTAATGTTGGAAAATGTCCTCAAATATTCCTCCCACTCTCTCCTCCTCCTATCCTTGAACAGAAAAATGCTCAAGTTTCCCTAAACGTTCCAAGTTCACATTCACTTCTGCTTGCAGGGAGGGAAATGAAAAAGGGGAGGGGAGTTAAAAGGAAAGGCTCCTCCAGATTGAGGTTCTTATTTGGATCTCAGTTGAGAACTGTCATTTGGTCAGGCCCTCTTTTTCCCCCAGTTAAGTTAATTCAAATAAATACTTCGTATCCCAGGATTCATTTTCAGTAAGAAAATAGATTCTGTCTTCATAAGCTCATAAAAAAAGGAGAAAGATAAAATACCCAATTCTGTCAAAAGAAAAGGTGAATTCAGTGTCAATTTGTGCAAATGGAGGATTAGCCAGCACACTAATGAGGATAAATTGAAAGAACTGAGTAAGAGTGCAAAACAGAGGCATGATTAAAGGAAGAGAAAGACAAATTGTGGCCGTTAATCTCCTCTCTTTCCCTTTAGGACCCTTTCCAGGACATGGGATAGTCTCTTACTTGTATCCATAGAAAATACTTCATTCTGCACTTTCTTTAACCTCAAGATGTCTAATTCCTCATGGAAAGAAAATAACATTCTGGAGGAAAAAAAAAGTAAAAGACAGATCTGAAATCTAAGACAAGGTCAGATTTTTCCCTCCTCTTGAACATAGCCAAATAAAAATTGATTTAATGTACTTCAATTATAGCCAGTGTCTTCTTTATATATAAACAAACGGCCTGTTTGTTTCTGATCACATTCCAGCCTGACTTTCTAAACCATCTAGCTCAGGCATGGAGTTAGAGCTGGGGAAGATGAAATGATTTTTGTGACTAGTGTAGGAAAGAAAAACTTCATAATGACAATGATGTTAAGTGACCCACTAGTTTCCTTTTATTTAAATGCTCCGACTTACAAAAATCATATTTTATGGGAAATGTGCAGCCTCCCAAAGAAGAGGGTGGCTTAGGGGCCAAAAAGTTACCTTTTCCCCTCCCCACTCTGTTCACCCTTACAAATAGAGCCTAATTTTAGGCACAATCGCATTAAAGTAAGTTACTCAACAAGAGTGGAGTTTTTTTTTTTTTTTTCTTTCTGAATCTCATTTCTGCTTTTGGAGACACATGCAGAGTTCTACTGGAGTTGTAGCAAAATCAAGTCATTCAAAGAAGAGTCTGGAAAACATGTAATATCCATCCACTCATCCATCAATCAGCAAGAATTTCTTGAGTGTCTATTATGTTCTAGACAGAGGGAATTTAAAGACAAAAATGAATAAGCCTGACCTCATCAGGATTATATTCTATACGAGACACAATATATATACTATAAGTGTTTAGGAAATACAGATATTAAAGACTCGATTTGTGATTTTATTAATATGGGGCCTCCCTAGTGAGGAAACTCCCTCTAATAATGCAATTAATATAATTTTTAAAAAATTGTTCATTTTTAATATACATTGCTTTATGAATTATGTTGGGAGAGAAAAATCAGAACAAAAGAGAAAAACCATGGGAGAGAAAAAAAAAGAAAAAAGAATGAGCATAGCATGTGTTGATGATTTACATTCAATCTCCATAGTCTTTTTTCTGGATGCAGATGGCATTTTCTGTCCAAAATCTATTGAGATTGCCTTGGATCACTGAACCACTGAGAAGAACCAAATCTTTCATAGTTGATCATTGCACATTTTTGCTATTAATATAGTTTTTTTTTTGTTTGTTTGTTTTGTTTTGTTTTTGCTGAGGCAATTGGGTCTTGCCCAGGGTCACACAACTAGGAAGTGTTAAGTGTCTGAGACCAGACTTGAACTCAGATCTTCCTGACTTCAGGGCTGGTGCTCCATCCACTGTACCACCTAGCTGCCCCTTAATTAATATAGTCTTAAAGAATTGCTTAAAGTAGCAAGAATTTAAAAGGTAGCTGGATATCAAAACAGAGTATTTGGCCTGGAATCAAGAAGGCCTGGGATTTGGCCTGAGTTCAAGCTCAGCCTCACATACTTATAAGCTAATTATTTAGCCTCTTACTGTCTGATTCTCCTTAAATGTAAAAAAAAAAAAGACAAAAATTTCCCTTCCCTCTTAGGATGGTTGTGAGGATCAAATGAGGTGGATATAGATATAGTTACATCCATCTATCCTCTATCTATCTGTCTGTCTATCTATCCATCTGTCTATCTGTCTGTCTGTCTGTCTATTTATCTATCCATCCATCTTGCTAGTTATTTATGTGTCTTTCTATCTCTCTGTCTATCCATCTTTCAACATCTACAGGTATACCTATCCATCTATTTTCTTATCTCTATATCTACTTATCTATCTGCCTGTCTATCCCTCCGTGTCTATTTCTATGTGTCTTTCATCTATCTATATATCTCTCTCTCTCTATCTCTCTATCTATGTATTCTGTCTAGCCATTTATCTGTGAATCTCTATATGCACTTCCCTTTACACACACACACACACATATGTATACATATATTTATATGTATATAATAATATATAGGATTGTTTTGAGGATTAAGTGAAATATACATATATATGTTTATATAAATATACACACATCATTTGATCCTTACAACCATCCTGGGAGGGAGGTGCTATTATTATCTTCTCTTTATAAATAAGGAAACTGAGGCAGATGAATGTATTATGGACACAGATATGGAGAGAGAGTAAACTTAGTAGAAAAAGGTAGTAATAGTAGGAATCAGGAAAGACTTGCTATAGGAAAGGGCATCAGAATTGAACTTTGAAGTAAACTAGGGTTTTAAAGATGTCAAGGTAAGGAGGGAGTGCATTCTGAGCATGGTGTGAAAATAGTGATAGTGTCATTTGTTAACAGAACAAGAAGACAACTTGCTTGGACCAGAGAGTTTTCAAAGGGAAGTGATGTGTAATAAGTCAGGAAAGGAAGATTGGAACCAAATTTTGAAGGGCTTTAAATGTCAAAGGGAGAAACTTATATTTGATTCTAGAAGTAATAGGGAGTTATTGGAGTGAGCAATACAGTCAGACCTATGTTTTAGGATTGTCACTGAAGTATCTGTGTGGAAGATGGAGTGGAAAGGAAAAAATACTTGAGGGAGAGAGGTCAAAGAAGAGACTATTGTTATCATCTCAGTGAAAGGTGAGGAGGGTTGAAATGGATTAGGGTTAGGTAGGATTAAAACAGGTTACATTCAAATGGTTAGAAGGATTTAAAAGATAGCAGTTGTGGAGATAGAATCAGCAAAAGTTGAAAAATAGATAGATGAAGTGAGAGAGAATGAGGGGTTGAAGATAATTTTGAAAGTTGTGATCCTAGAAAACTGGGACGATAATGAGGTCCTCAACAATCCAAAAAAAAAAAAAAAAAGATAAATGATAATACTTTTAATGTTATAAAACATTAAGGATGGCTTAAATAATCCCCAGGAAAGGAAGCTACTTCCCATACTAAAACAACAACAACAACAAAAACCCCAACAAAGAAAATCAAACTCACTAATTCTAACAGCAAGACAACTTCTAAGTCATGTGAAATGGTGGTGATATGTATGATGCAGCTCAAGGCTATCTTCCTGCTGAGCCGTTCACGTGGGCAGCTGTGTGGGACAAAAATACCTTTTCCTTCTTGCACAGTTCCTATTTGTTCATGCATAGCTGAAGATAAACGGGCACATTGTTGGCAAAATTGTGAAGTAGGTGAAATTGATCTTCAGCATTTCCAGACTCCCTTTTCCATGCCTTCCTCTCTACTCACTTCTGAGGTGACCTCCTCCCTCCTCCTTCCTCCCTTCTCTCTTCCCATTTTTCAGCCTCTCCTCCTCATAGAAAAAGGGGAAAGCATCTTAGAGCCATCATTTATCTTTTCCATTGTTCTCACTTTATCAGAACTAATGAATCTTATCCTTCATAATATGAATATGTGATGGGAGGATTCCTGGCTCCTTTTCCTCTTCTCTCTTTTGAGAAAGGTCCAAATCTAAGTAGAGAACTTTTCTGGCTCCCAAAATGACAGCAACTGGGGCTGCGGTAATGTCTTAAAGGAACACACTGGACGGAGCTCTATTTGTTCATCTATATGACCTGAAAGAGAAGTTTATTGTTCTTCTCAATTCTGAACCCTTGACTTGTTGCTGGAGGAATTGGGGGTGCTGGTGAGATTTTCTAGCTCATATGCTTCTGGAATCTAGTTTTCTAGCTAAAGAATGGAGAGTGGGGTGGGGTAATGCTTTTCTTGGGAGTTATCTCATGGGTATTCTTAAGAGAGTAGAGATATTCCCTTTTCTCTAGAGGAGAAGTTCCTGGGTTACAAGATTCTTGGAGAGAGAAGATCACTTATGAAGCCTCTGGGACTTAGAAGAACAGCAGTAAAGAACCAAACCCATGAATACCTCAAAATACTTCATGAAACAAACATTTTAAATTGAAGTGAATTAAAATTAATTTTGTGGCATCACAAAACATTTGAGAGCCATAGATATAAGCAGCATGCATACAGATGAATTTCCATCTATCTCAAGCAGTCCCTGTCTATTCAGATTTTTTATTGAAGAACACAGCATATACTATAGCACATAGTTGTTTTTTTTTTATTTTTTTTCAGGCCCCCCTCAGAGTGTCCATTCTCTCTAAATCCAGTCTCCAGAGCAAGGACTTCTCTACCTATCAGGGATGTGCTGGAGGCAGCTTGTACTTGAGAAGAATTGATTTAAAATTTTTCATCATGAAAATGTATACTTGGGAGATTGAAAAGTTAAAAACCAGGGCTTGATTTATTATTTTGTTGATTGTCTAGACTTAAAGCGATGAAGAAAATGTTAATAATGCTAATTAAATTGAGTGTCATGTTTTTTTTCAAAGATTTGGTTGTTAAACACTTATTAGCCCATCATTGCTACATCATTTCAGGCCTTTAGGTGTAGCTGTTAAGGGGTTGGGTCATTTAATGCCATAGACACAAGTCCCCACTGGTGTGCTTCATTTCTACAACCTTTGACACTTTGACCTGGAGCCAGGTATTCAAACAGGTTTGAGCTGATACAGAAGACCAACTTCCCAGTGTCTTAGCCAGGTTGCTAGCTTTCTCGGCCCCAGTCTCTAGAACAAACTCTTTTCTCCTTGATACTTTTTTCTCTCCAGGTTTTTGTGACACTCTTCTCTTGATTTGAGAGACTATCTCTCCTCAGTCTTTTTTTTTTTTTTTTTTTTTCTGGATCTTCATCCGGGCTATCCCTGTTAACCCTAAGTATCCCACAAAATTCTGTCTTAGATTCTCTTCTTTCTATACTATTTTATTTAATGAGCTTATCATTTCCCATGGATTCAGCTATCTTCTCTGTGCTGAGGATTCTCAGATCTACTCATCTTGACCTGGCCGCTGATCTCTAGATATTTATCTTGATTTGCCTGTTGGACATCTCAGAATGGATGTCTTATAGACTGCATCCCTAATAATCAATCTGTTCCCAAGGCCTGTAGAATTTACCTTTGTAACATCTTTCACACACACACTTCTCTCCTCTGATACTACTATGATCCTGGTGCAAATCTTCATTTTCTTACCTCTGCACTATTACAATATCCTTTTGGGGGCTCTGCCAATCAGTTCTCCATTTATCCAGCAAAATAGCCTTCCTAAAGTCCAGGTCTGCTCTCTTACTTCTTCCACTCAATCAATTCCAGTGATTTTCCATCATCTCTAAGATCAAATATAAAGTCATCTTTTTTATGTTCAGAATTCTTCATAATCTCATCCCTTCTGTCTTTCTAATTTTCTTATACCTTATACCTTATACCTTACTCTTTGATCCAGTGACAGTGGTTACCTTATTGTTCCTCATGTGAGATACTTGATTCTCTTATTCTGAGTATTTTCACTGTTTCTCTCTCTTGCCTCCTCATCTCCTCCCAGCTTTGCCAGTGTGCTTCAAGTTCCAGCTAAAACTCTGCTTTTTACAAGAAGTCTTTCCTGATCCCCTTTAATTTAGGGTTTTCCCTCTGCTGATTATTTCTTTCTTTTTTTTTTATTTAATAGCCTTCTATTTACAGGTTATATGTATGGGTAACTTTACAGCATTAACAATTATCTGCTGATTATTTCTAACTTACCCTGTATGTAGCTTATTTGTACATAATCATTTGTATGCTGTCTTCCTCTTTAGATAGTGAACTTCTAAAGCAGATACTAATTTTTACTCTTCCTTTTTGTTTCCCCAACATTTAACACAGTGCCTGGAACATAGTAACTGGGCCATACATATCTTTTGGTTGCTTTCTGCCATGATTGTTAATTCATTCTAAATAATCATTCAGATTTAACTTTTAGAAAGGTTTTTTACTAATGTAGTATAGTGGTATAGTTGGTACAAATATCCTTCATAAAAGACAGTGACAGCCTTTCCCACAAACACAAACAGAATCCAGGGAAAAGTGGACACGGGATTAGGGCACATGTAGCAAAGCAACTCCTGGACTCTAATAGTGCCTTTTCTGGAGCCTGCCTGATATTCCATTTAGGCATTTTGGACTCTCCCTAGATCTAGGGATCTGCATCCAGTCTTTCTTTGGCTCCCAAGACTCCCATCAGCTGATCCAAGGATACCATTAAAACAGGTATTAGAAGATGGTAAGATCGCTGGACTTCTGAAGTTTAAGGAGATTTCCTCCAGTCAAGTTTGGGGAAGGGAGAAACTGAGCCTGAGACTGGAGCTCAGGGTTCTGCTCCTATCCCAGCCTCCATGGATTTCTTCTTAGGGGCTTAGGTAGAACACTTTCCTTTCTATTTGCTTGAATTTTCGAGTCTTAAACTACTTCCCTGGTTTTCTAGTTTCCCATTGGATGTTACAAAATTTTCACAATCATCCCTACCACACTTTCCATGCAATGTCATTCAGCTAATCAAGGGTCTCTTCCCTCCTCCCTCCAAGCATACATACTAAGATGTATTGAAGACTTAAATTATTGTCACTTGGTTAAGGTATCAGGGTATAGCATATTATTAGGTATTTTAAGTAGGGTGGGATGACTTGCTTAATTTACTCAATCAACCCTTACCCTTACACATACAGAAGTGACTGCAAAGTGTCTATATGCATGTACATAAAATTTACACATAAACATTCTTACATACACATGTATGTATTGTGTATGTAAGTGAATGTATGTACATATATATGTATAAACACATATGCATATATATACACACATAGAAATCACAAAATAATTTCAATGGGTAGATGTTGAGAGTAGAAGAAAAATACTAATAACTAGAGGGATCTCGCAGCCTTCCAAGATAAGGCAGGCCTTGGGTTTAGCTTTGGAGAGACCTCCAAGAGGTATAAGTGAGGAAGGGAAGTATTCCAGGCACAAGAACAATTTCTGCAAGGCATAGGAGGGAGGTGGAATGTCCTTTATGGAAACAGCAAGAAGGTCACCTTGGCTAAAACTTAAAATACAAGAGGGAAAGTAATGTTTAATCAGCCTTGAAAAATGCATGCTGCAACCTTATGGAAGGGCTTTAAATACATAATCAGGAAATTTGTATTTTATTCTAGAGGCCAAGAGGGAGCTATCTAAGCTTCTTGAGCAGGGGAATAACAGAGTACCAAAAATGTTTTGGATTATTAACATAGTTCGTATATCTACCAAACTTTCAGAATATTTTTATGTCTAGCATCTAGTCAATTGCCTTTCAGATAGTAAGCACTTACTGAATATTTGGTAAAAATAAAATGAATTGTTTTGATAGAAGCAGGTAGATGATTACTTATCAACTGAAAATACATCTGGCCAATCCAAAGTTCAGTCTTTCTGAGCAACTTGAAACAAAGAATTGCATCATTTCTCTATGTCAAAAACCCTAATTTTGTCAGGATTTCTTTGATTACTTCCTGCCTTAAATTAAATGAATTTGGGGTATATTAAACATGTGAAGGGTATCAAAAAAGTCCCTGAATCAGAGATGAGATATTCTTGACCATTTCTCTAGAATAGATGGACTTGGGGCTATTCCGCCCATTTCAGGACTGTAAGCTCCTTGAGGTCTTGAGACCATTTTTGTCTTTATACACTTAGTGACTATTACCATGTCTGACACCAAGTAGGAACTTTATAAATATTCGTTGACTGGAGAAGAAAGGACACAATCAATAACTTCTATCTCCTTACTTCTAGGAAGCCTGTCAAACTCTGAATTCAAGGAGTCAGGAAAGCATAATATTGACCACTAGACGCCAAGCAAGATTTCTTCTATTGACTGACAGTTCCTGAGCTACTGATCAGGAGACTCTTGATTTAGGCAAAACAAGCAAAATCTTCCATTTTTCCAATTATCCATACCTGGATAATTCTACTTGGCTCTGGTCTTTTCATCAGAAATAAATGGAATTCACTTGTTTCATTGAATATCCATCTTCTTCTCTGAAAGAAAATGCTCAGCTTAGCTGGGTAATTTATTCTTGGCTGCATTCCAAGTTCCTTAGCCTTTCAGAATATCAGATTCCAGGACCTTCCATCCTTTAAAGTGAAAGCTGCTAGATCCTGTGTAATCCTTATTGTGACTCTTTAGTATTTGAATTGTTTCTTTCTGGATGCTTGTAATATTTTTTCCTTGGTCTGATAGTTCTGAAATTTAGCCACTATATTCCTTGGAGTTTTAATTTTGGGGTCTCTTTCAGAAGGTGTTTCATGAATTCTTTCAATGGTTCTTTTACCTTCTGATACCTGGATAATTCTAGTAAACAATTATTTCGCTTTTTTCTTCCACTTAGTGTCCTCTGGGGCAGAATATCTTATGACTTGTCCTGGAGAGAAAACAATAATAAAAGTGTGATAGGTAGTATGACAAGGCTAAGAGATCAATTATTGTGAAGCAGGAAGCAGAAAGTAGTACCTGGGCTAGGAATTAAGACCAAAGGCTGGAGATGGGACCAGCAATAAGAAGTAAGACCAGAGACAGGAGGCAGGACCAGAGGTAGAAGGTGTATCCAGAGTCCATACCCCTGAGGGAGTGATGAGGCATATAAAAGGTAGAATGGCCAGGATGACTAGGATCAGGAAGAATCCAAGGAGCCAGGTATTCAAACAGGTTTGAGCTGATACAGAAGACCAACTTCCTAGTGTTTTAGCCAGGCTGCTAACTTTCTCAGCCCCAGTCTCTGGAAAAAAACTCTGGCCATCTTTTCTCCCTGTCTGACCTCCAGCTAGCCACAGCTTCTTCGCTTTTGTTGTACGTGTTTCCAGCATTGAAAGCAACTGAGTTTGTGGAGCAGTTACCTGGCAAGATGTTAGCTTGAGTTACCTGGGACAAGCCATGAGGATACGGGATAAACGTTCAGCTGGAAGTGATGCTCTTCAGACTGATTCAGTCACGATGCTGAGTTCTCAAGCCCAGCATATGACAGTTGTCCTCCCGCTCTCTGAGTCTCATGAGACAAGGCAGCCAAATACAGGACAAACTAATTGCTTGGAATCTCAGCTACATTTGTCAGCTGGAGTTTGTCCTATAACATTCATAGTGAACAGACTTTTCTGCCCCAGTCCATTGAATCATCCCATTCAAGTAGAAGTGAGGTTAGAATCACTGATGGGGTCAAAGAGGATCCTTTCTGCACATCATTATTTAAAGGAGAGATGCTTCTCTATATTTTGGAGGATGTCAAGAACCAGCTTGATTAGGACAATCAATGGTACTTAGCCCCAAAAGGTTTGAGAGGCAACCTGGCATAGAGGATGAACTGCTGAATTTGGATAGAGGGAGCCTGAATTTGAATCCTGCTTTTGATACTTATTGCCTTTGTTCCTAATCTTGAGCATGTTGTTTGATCTATGGGCCTCAATTTCTACAATGATAAAATGAAGGATTTGGACTACATGAGTCCTAAGATTCTTTTCAACTCTAGAAGCTTTAGTCCTACAACCATAGATATATCATTTCAACTCTTAAGCTTAAAAATAAAATTATAGAGTATCTACATAGTAAGTGCGGTGCTCAGTAAGTGCTTTACAGATATGATGTCATTTGATTTTCATAACTACCCTTTAAACACTTACTGGTTGTGTGATGATGGGGAAATCGGTGAACCTTATGGAACATCAGTCCTTCTAAATGCCTATAGTACCCAACTCTCAAGACTATTAAAAGGATTAAAGGAGATGATACATGTAAAATATTTTGTGGTTCAGCCATTTTTCCAAGAGTTTGTCCAACTCTTCCTGATCCTGATTTCCTCTCCAGGAAAACTGAAAGAAACTGAGAAAAACAGGATTAAGCGACTTGTGGAGGGTCACACAGCGAGAAAAGGTCAGAGACTGGATTTGAACTCAGGAAGATGAGTCTTCCTGACTCCAAGATCCAGCACTCTATCCATTGTACAACCTAGCTGCTCTAAAATTACTATTAATGACAATCAAGGGGCAAATCTGGGGAGAATCAGAGGACTTGATTTCTTCCTGACTAGATGACTTTGGCCAAGTCTTAGCTTCTCTAATTTTCAGCCTTGTCATCTGTCTACTGAAAGATGTCTTCCAAGACTAGATATCTTCCAAGTTCCCTTTAATTGTCAGGCTCTGATGTCAGTACAGCTCGTGTCAACTGAATGCTTAAAGGACATTCTTTGTTATTTTTTTCAAGCGCTAAATAAATTCACACCTTTATTCCTCTGAAAATACAGTCTCAGCAGACAGGGTAAGAAATGTTTTAGCCATGTAAAACATGATACAATTTTCAGCATCCTGTCCTTGTTGTAGCTGGCACATGTTTAAAGTTAGACTTAATCCTTGATGAGCCAAATTTTCCTCCCCAGTCTCCTTTTGTATGGTCACAATTAGCTGTGCATGAAGAGCTGTATTCATATCTAATTGCTCCCACAAGTGAGTAATTGCACCCAAAAGTGGTGAGTTGCACCAATGGCAGGCTCAATTAGGAACAAAAATGCAAATCATTGCGGCACCACAAATTGCAGTCTCTAGAAAAAAAAGAGCCCGACCCAAAACGTGACCAATGCTCTTTCTCTCTGCTGAACATAAAGCATTTATTACTGAAAATAAACATCACTGTCTTTGAGCTTTTACTTTCTGGACACTAGGATGCTCTTGGAAATGCTGACTGTAATAAGGCAAAAAAAAAAAAAAAAAAAAAAAAATGGGGGAAAAAAACAAAACACCAGCCAGCTGATATTAACTACGGGATAATTTAAGAACAAGAGAATGGATTGAATGACAGTCAAAAGTAGAGTTTGCATAATTCCAGCAATGGCCTGAAAGCATTATTGTCATAATTATATTGATCAGCACTGAAAGATGGCCCGAAGAAAAGAAAGGGAGAGAAGCCAGTGTTTTCTAGCAAAGAAATAGGAACTCCCATCAGTTCCTGTCATGTTGGGGTGGGTTTCCCAAGCAGAAGAAAGAAATGAACTCTGTAGTATGTGCCTTGTTCAGTATCATTGTATTAGCAAAGCCATTTTGAGGCATTGTGGACCCCCGTACACACATCATTGGTAATCTATCTCAAAACCCAAACTAAAAACACAGAAGGAAAAAAAAAATACAATTATTATTACCAAAACAAAAACAAAACAACCTTCCTTTTCAGAGGTTAGGCTAGGGTGAAGAGGGCCATTGTAGGGTCCCTTGCTTAACAGAAATAGAGGATATACAGATTGGCAAAACCTCTGGGAGCAAACAGGGAGAGATCATTTACTGATGTGCTACAATTTGGAGAAAACATTTGGGAAAGTGTGGTCCAGTACATCTAAAAATTCCAACAATTGCCCTGGCCCTGAGCTTTTAATGAATTTAATAATAGCTACTTCTCTCTGAGTGCTGTGGGGGGTGAAAAAGAATGCAGCATTTCATTTATTGCCACTGTTTGCAGCACCCAGGACACCTCTCCATCATCATGTGAATATAATTGCATATCCTTTTATTACTCCAGGCAGAACTCACTACACACCAAAAGATTTAGTTTGTAGATTTTTAAAAAAGACATAAAGTGGTCATTAAAAATGAAGGGTAAGGATTATAAACTAGATTGATGGAGGGGGTAGAAAAAGAAGAAGATAAATGTTCAAGATTATTTAAGAGGCTATTTAGAGTAAGGAGAAGGCATATTAAATGTAGCCTCTGTGGACGTGACTATCTGAGCTTTGTTAACTGAGGGAGTTCAGAATTGTTGAGAGGTCGAGTAAATCATCGAGAAAATAACCACCTGCCCACATATTCAGGAACTAAAAGAAATCATGTGTTAGTTGTGGTTTAGAGAGCTCACTGAATTCTGTACTTTAATGATATGGAGAGAGGTTGATAGGTGGTCAATGGGAAGGACATGGTGCTGATGAATACGTGCAGGAACTATGTGTGTGGGATCTGGGGAGCAGACTACTGGGAGGATTTCAGGAGTGCTGGAAAGGTCTCCTGACTCCTGAAATAATTTTACTGTCTCACTGCAGATATCTGCTCGAAGTTCCTTTTTGACACCTTTTTGACTGTCAAAAGGAACAAAGGAACAAAGCATTTTATTCCACAATTTGAGAGAAACTTAAATTATGAATACCGTCCCTCGCCCAGGAAAGGTAACACCTTACCTTGAATTCACACTTTGGTATAAATGATTACTGGGCAGTATGGTGGTGTAGTACATAGAGTGCAGGGTCTGGAGTCAAGATTGAGTTCAAATCAACACTTACTAGTTGTGTGATCCTGGATAAGTCGCTTAACTCTGTCTCAGTTCCCTCACTTGTAAAATGATCTGGAAAAGGAAATAGCAAACACCCGTAGTATATTTGTGGAGAAAGCCCAAAAAGGAGTCTTGAAGAGTAAATTCAATTGGGAAAAAAAAAAAGACTAACCAACAATAAAATAGATGATTGATATGCAAATAGGAATTCATCGCCTCCTTTAGAGAAAGTAGATTTTGATTCAAAGAGCATAAGGGCAATGGACTATTATTAGTAGAATAGCATTTGATTGGATTGTGATGAATGTTTTATTCCATTTCTAGAGATATTAATTATCTCTTAAATGTTGTTGTTTGTCCTGGGTTCTTGAAGAAGAACTGAAATACAAATGAATTGGATTTCAGTGAGGGAGAACTGGGGAAGGTCACCCGCCTCACTTCCCCCTTTCCCCCCAGAACCATATGGATCCAGTAGATAAGTGGAGATGGCCCTGGCTGCAAAGAGAAACCTCAGTCGTTTTAAACTAAGGTCTTTAACAGTTCTTAATTTGACTGAGACCACAGTCATTCAGAGATTAAAGCTAAGTAAAGACTGGTCTCTTTCACCTAATCCCTGAAATACTCTGAAAACCCTGAAAATAAAATAAAATAGAATAAATAAATAAATAACCCCCACTTCATAGATCACTAATATTCTTAGTTTCTTCTAGCCTCAGCCACTCCTAGCCTCTAAACCTTTGTGACTTCAGGTCACAAAAAGTGACCAAAACCCTAAATGGTCTTTTAGGAAAAAAAAAAAAAAAAGCTTTATTGGGACCTTTTATTTTATAGCAGTCCCTTCAAAATGGAATCATCTCTTGTAACAAAAACCATAAAGTCAAACCGCCTGGTACAGTATCTTCAGAGAAGAGAGAACAATGTTTCATTATTTGTTCCCTGAGTTTTTCAGTTTCTCAGAGCTCATTTTCCCTTTGGTGACCTTTTTATTTATATTGTTTTAACTGTCTTTTAAAGTGAACATAGGAGAAAACTCATTGTCTGTCCTTCCCTGTTCTTAATTTACTCAACGGGCACTGGAAATGAAGATTTGGGAGATTATAACCAAAATCATTTCATAAACATCATTGAACATAAACATATGAAAATAAATATATAAACATATAAGAATCATTGAAAGGAAAAACCAAAAGTGTGAAAAAAAACCTCAGAAAAGTTAGATTTGTTGATTATCAAAGATCAGTAGATGCTGAGTAGCCATAAGAGATCATGAGCAAGTCATTTTTCAAGGACTAACTTAAACTCAATCTCATTTTCCTTTGCCCAGAAAATGAAGTTCTTGAACCTGATAATCTCAAAGATCCATTCCAAATCTACATCTATGATCTTTTTTTGACCATCTCCTAGATAAAGTCTTTTACACCAGTTCTTATAGACAAATCACCATGGTTATGTGGCAGCCCCTTTGATGCCCTTTGGGTGGTAAGCAGTGTTGTTGTTTTAGACGTCATTTTGTTGTTCTTGTTCAGTTCTTTCAGTCACATCTAAATTTTCATGACTCCATTGGGGTTTTCTCAGCAAAGGTACTGGGATGATTTCTATTTCTCTCTCCATCTCATTTTACAGATGAGGAAACCGAGGCAAGCAGAGTTAAGGGACTTGCCCAAGGTCACACATCTAGTAAGTGTCTGAGGATTAATTTGAACTCAGAAATAGGAGTCTTCTCAATTCCAAGCTTGGCACTCTATCCACTGTGCCATCTAGCTGCCCAAGGCCCAATGCATTCTTTATCCATTTGCTTTTTTCCAGTGTTGTTTTTTAGAGTGAATTGAATTAGGGAGATTCTACAGATTACAGTGTATTTTAAGCCCCAGAATACTCCAAACAGGAGCATCTGGAGGATCTTACTAGTGGGAGCATTTTTGTGACATAATAATTTCATCATCAGTTCCAGTGGAATCACCACATTTGGTCTTTTATATCTCAGGAATCCTTCTTTGATTTGATTCTTTACCGGACATCCTTAGATGACAGTGGTGAACATCTTTGGCAAATATCAAACTCATTGTCTTTTTTTCTCACTTGACAAAGAGAATCAGGGGTTCTTTGAAGAACTATTCCTACTGTTGCATTCATTTAGGACTTTTGATTGATACTAACATATATTTGTAAGAGGAAAAGGGTCCATTTTTCTCTCATGAGTCAAATTTTGTATTTTAAAAACAACCAACAACCAATACAGTGGGATTTTTAAAACTTGCAGCCAGTTGAGTGACTGTAAAAATGTAGATAGCTGAATAAAATTGTTTGTGAAAACCTGCTCTCTACTCCTGTTCTCAAGGATAGCCTCAATATGTCTATAAATTATTCTTATAAAGATTTTTTGGGGATGAGAAATAACCATGTGAATTTGTAGTTATTAATGTCCTTTTGATTGCACATTTTTGATAGTGATTCATCATTTTCCTCACTCATATCTTTCAGATAGTTTCAGAAGTAATCTGTCAATGCTTTTGAAATTATGTCTTCTCCACCATGACTTTCCTCCATGTATGCTTAATCTAGTCTAGCTGCTTTTCCTATATAAATCTTGGTCTTTTTTAGTGTCATTTCTACTTCTTCATATACCACATTGGGGACTGAGATACGAGAACCTAAATGTGGTGATTCCACTGTCATTGATGATGAAAATAGTATGTTACATTACGCTGCCAGAACGAATTCATCTTTTATCCATTTGTCCTCCTCTTTCCAGTGTGATACAAAAATGTTCAGGGGATGCTCTGGTTTAATTTCATCTCATGCCAAGTTTTCTGTAAACACATTTTTTCCTTTTATTTGTCCTTTCTGGTTTATGAGGGATATTCTTTCAACCTGCCACCACCCTCTTTCATAAGATTTTGCAGATGATTTTATACTTGAAACATAGCTTGGTCTTTCTCCCTGACAAGAAGATCAAGCATTTTCTGGCTGAAGCAATTTCTGTGTCTTGGGGAGTGTTGTAATAATTTCATATGAATTGTTGATAACAGTCCTACTTCTTATCAATATCTTTAATATATATATGTATATATATACATATATAAATATATCTCCTATCTTTTTCAAGCAGTCCTTTGTTTGGATAGTTCAAGTCACAATTGTAATTTCCAGCCATGCCTTCTCATCTTGACCCTGTCTTTTAAATTTCCTGTTGATTTTTATCTTTGCCTTCATCTAGCAAGTCAGTGGGCTTAGTGCACAAAGATAATTTGTTTTGGAAATGACCCCTACATTGGTAGCTAGTTATTTTATTTCTATTAAAAGATAGTCAATTTCATATATATGCATATATGCAAATGTATATGTGATATATATATATATATATATATAAAATTTAACACACATACATATGGATGCATGTATGTATATATAATTTGGTGGGTGACATTGTTCAATGTTTGCCATGTCTGGTACATTTAGATTTTCTTTTAATACTTATGACATATAGTCATGAGACTTCTGTGTAGTCTACAAATTCTTCACTTCTATTTCTCACTCCTGAGACATCATGTAATAAATTCAGAGCTCAGGAGAAACAATCAAGATTCTCCCCCTTTACAGAAGAAGAAACTTAATCTCAGAAAAGTAAAGTGACTTGAACAGGTTCACAGAGTTAGTAAATATCCAAGGCAGGATTCAAATTTAGCTCTTCTTGGAGTTCCAGGAACTTTAAGGAAATCTTGGAAATCCAAGACTTCAAAACTTGAAGTCTTGACTGAATCCCATTTTCTCCCCCAAAACAATTGTTTTACTTGTAATCCATTACTAGGTGCATATGTAAATATGTAACTCATCATTGCAGACATGGCTCCACGTCTGCCTCCCAGCTTCTTCTCTCTTCTTCTCCAAGTGAGACATTAGGTATCTTGAAGTACTATTTTCAGTTATGGAGCCCTGGATAAATCTCTAATCCCAGCTGTGCTCAGTCTCTGTCACTGAACAATAGCTCAGTGGTATTTATAAAGCTCTCTAAGCTCATAGACTGAATAATTCTCTGAGCTTGGACAGCTTTAGAAATACTGCTAAACCATTATTCATTTAATCTTCAGAAAAGTCCAATGAATAGGTACAGCAAGTATAATTCTTGTTTCCCAAATGAGCAACCTGGGTAGAAAGGGGATTCTAACTTGTGGAATCACACTTTTAGTTAGATTAGACTATAGGGGTCCTAATTCTTTCCCCACAGCACAGAGAAATAGCTATTTAACAATATCTGTCATAAAAGGTTGAAAAAAACTCATTATGCCTTAGATTGAATAGATTTAAAGCTAGAAGAGAACTTTAAGGTCATCTAGGGCAACAACTCATTTTATAGATGAGTAAATTAAGGTCCATTAGGTTAAATGACTTTCCCAAGATCACGTAGATCCTGAGCCCCTGCTGTTGCTGCTACTTCTTCTTCTTCTTCTTCTTCTTCTTCTTCTTCTTCTTCTTCTTCTTCTTCTTCTTCTTCTTCTTCTTCTTCTTCTTCTTCTTCAATAATCAGGCAATAGTCTCAATTTTTTAACAAAGGCACTTACTCAAAAATCCTAACATTTGTAGTACCCAGAAAACATTTCACCCTAAATTTGGTATACTCTTCTCTACAAATACACAAAAAGAAACGTCCAAGGGGCAGGTGAATGTATGAGCATGAATTTTAAGTACAGTGGCAATAAAGCACATCTAGAGGTAATTCACAATCCTGGAACTGCAGGACCTTGCCGTCCTTTCTTTCCCTTGGCAACTCAGCTAGGCTGTCTCCTCTGTAGGAGAAATCATCTTGGAGGATCAGATCATTTGCTGTTATCTTGGGTCAAACAGGTGTCTCAACCATTAGGATTCTGCCAGTCTGGGCCAGGGAAGTCATCATCTCACTAGGCTGCTTCTGTTGGGCCAAACTACTACTGGGCTCATCACAGGATGTACTTTCCCTAAAAAAAAAAAAAAAAAAAAAAAAAAGGTAATATGCTAGATTCTGTATTGCATGGGAAGCTGCAGCCACTTTGGTTGGAAGGCTGATATTGCATTAACTCTGTAGCGTAGAACCTGAAAGAAATCTTGATTCTACTACGTACTATTGCTGTGATGTCGGGAAAATCATATCATGTCAGTGGGCTTGATTCCTCATCCGTAAAATGAAAGGGTTAGACACAAGCCCTCTAAAGTTCCTTCTACCAACACCTCTATAATCCTACAAACCTCTACTTAATGTGAATGACTTTTCATTAATCGATTGAAGCACTTAACTGTATATAAAATACGATGCTAGTTGCTGGGGATAGAAGACAAAAGCAGGACAGTCCTGCCCTCAAGGATTTTATATTACTTTTTTCTTCTGAGTTTCTTTCTACTTTCTTCCCTTAATCTTTTTAGGGACTAGCCTTGCTAGTTACAGTCATCATAAAATGGTTCTTACCAGCCAATGTAGGATGAAAAAGGGAGAAAAGATGCAACCAGGAAAACTCCCCTTTTCGCTGAGATGGGGGAGACATCTGTAGGCAATACCCTGGCTTCTATGATGAGCTCACTTTTCTGGGCTCTTTACAGAAGAGCTCTTCTGCTGTGACAATGGGGAGAGGGTCACAGGCCGGGCTGGGTGCGAAGAACACTTGACGTGGATCTTGACCAAAAAGATGCCTTTTCTCAGACAATTGTACGCTGTCACACACACATGCACACACACACACACACATACACACATACACACATACACACATTATGTCTGGTTATCTTGTCAGACTGCAAGCAAATCTCTATTTTTTAGGAAGAATCCCAGAGGCCTTTTCTAGCTCTGAAATTCGATGAAATAAGAATTAAGCTCCATCCTGGTCATTAGTTCAATAAGGTACAGAAAAAACCATCGAGACTCTCCAAGGTCTCACTGCACATTACTGAATAAGGACTTCTTTTGTGTGTGTTCAACTCATCTCAGGATGCCTTATGTGTTTTGATTCTGTTCCAAGGGCATTTGATTCCAGCATGAAGGTATTTTAGCGCCAGGAAAAATATCCCCAGTCCAGGCATCTGGTGCAAGGACCAGGAGTTCTGTTTTATCTGATGAGTGTTATAAGATGATTTATTCATAAATGAACGAACAAGTCTGAACCATCAGCTCAATCAGCTTCACAATTTCAAAGCTGTGCTCTTCTTGGGTTTGCCAGCTATTCAATTGCCTTGATTACCCTTTCTTACTGAAGGGGGAAAAGAAAGCTGTTAAATGAGGCTAAAGGACTTATCTGGGAGTCACCCAGCAGCTTTGTCTGATAGAAGTAGAATTCCTTGTTCCCTTCTCACCCCCATCCACCTTTCCTGTACAGACTAGTAAGGAATATGGTCACCTGACTCTGGCCACTTAGATGCCCTCTGTCTTTGTCTCCCAAAAGCCACTGTTGTTGGGTTGTTTTAGTCTGACTCTTTTTGACCCTATTTGGAATTTTCTTGGTGGAGAGACTGGCGTGTAGCCATTTTGCAAATGAGGAAACTGAGGCAAACAGGATTAAGTGATTTGCCCAGAATCACACAGTGTCTGAGATTGGATCTGAACTCAGGAAAATGAATCCTCCATGTGCTACCTCACTCCCATTCTAAAAACCAAAGCTTCCAGCAAAGAATTCTGGTGACATCTACACCAGAGTGTAAATATTAGTTCCTCCCAAATATTAGTTCTTTTTTTCTCTTTTTGCAATTGCTTTGCTTATATTTATAAATTTACTTATGATAAATATATATTTATATATAGATATACATATATAATAAATAAATATGCATATTTATTTATAAGCTAGTATTTATAAATTCCTTTAAGGTTTGCAAAACATTTTTCCAGTAGATATTCTCTCATCTGATCCTCCAACAGTCCCAGGAAGTGGGTAATACCTCTCAGGACTATGTTAGAGCTAGAGTCAGGGAATCTGGTCCAGATCCTCTATCTACTACTCACTAGTTGTTATGAGGCTGGATAACAAATATCAACCTTCTGAAACTGAATTTTTTCATTTGCAAAATGGGGATAGTAATATTTGCTTTCTATTTACTTCACAGGGTTAATGTAAATTTTAACTTTGCAAATTTTAAAACACTGCAAAAAATGAATTAGTAAGTGCTAAAAAAAAAAAAAAAAAAAAAAAAAAAAAAAAGCTTGTTTATTGATTGATTGGACCATTTCACTCCTTTTCCAACTGCAATACCCCTGAGTCAGCAAGGCTTTATTATTCATACCCAAGGAAGGATATACCAGTTATTCTTGCTTATTATCTATGGTTATCCAATTCCTCAGTGCCAAATACCCCAGAAATACAGTTTTGTCATGGTGGCCTTGGGTCATGACTTCCTTTAAAGGGGATTCCAAAATGTATGTAAGTCATGCATACTTCCTCACTTATGTTTCCAGTAAGTGAGTGGGAGGATCTTGGGGGAGGTACAAAGGATCCCCTGGGAAAAGAAGCCTCTGGTTCCTCTCCATGGAGAAAGCTGGAGATTCTGGATGGCAAGATAATATTCTGGCTGAGAGAAGAGTAAGAGTGAATCACACGTAGAAGTACATGTTTATACAATGAATTTTAATTTTCTGTCTGTAGCATCACATGGGTATATTAATAATACAGAGAAGTTAGAGAAAAATTTAAATAGACACATAAGCTAGAGAAGCATGTATCATGAGTTTTAGTTTTTCCTTCATCCATCTCAGTGTGTGCAATTAACTTGTCGGTCTCTCGTGTGTATCTGTGACCAGGGAAAACCTACTCTCCAAGCATATCCGGTATGGGGTCACTCGCTAAAAGAGCTTGGTAAACTAATAGACACAGACTCATTGGGTCTGATGGGAAAGGGTTGGGATGGAAAATTTGGGACTCTTTCTGAAAAGTTTACAATAAAAACAGCTCTGGAGCTTCCATCTGCAAGAAGGGGAACACAGCTTGGTGTTTAGACTTAACTTCTAAAATACTGAGAGAAATTTCAAAAATAAATAGTTTTCCATTTGCTCCTCTTCCTTTTGTGATTTAGGCTGGAGAAGAGAAAGATCAGGGGAGATGACTCAGTGATGATTTTCAGTTATATTTTGGTTGTATTATATGATACATATAATATATATACATATAATATATAATATATAAATAAAATATTTGCTGCTATTCTTTGGAGTAGTCTGGAGAGTGCTGGACCTAGAAGCTTGAAAGTCAGGTTTGAATTTTATCTCAAACACTTAATAACTGTGTGATCCTGAGAAAGTTACTGCCTTCCTTCTGCCTCAGTTTCCTCACTTGTAAAATAAGAGTTTGGACTGAACTGCCTCCAAGCTCCCTTACGGTTCTGGATCTTGATCCAATGTCCTACATTTCATTATATGAGAATGGTGGTGGAAGAAGGAAGAAGAGGGAGTGGGCTACTGGGTACCCATGTTTCAGTCAATTCTGCCCTTAATACTTCTAAAATTGGACGTGCTCCCTCAGCTTCTCCTGAGCAGATCCCAGAAGAGATGAAGGACTGGGTTGTGTCCACTTTGGGGGGAAGAGGCAAGGAGAGAGAGACTGCTCTTTCTTCTGTCTATAAGCAAGGTCCAGAGGGTAACCAAGAGAGGCAGAACAGCCAGAGGGGCAGGAATTCTCATCTAAAGCCAGATTGCTTGTCCTTGAGAAAGAGACAAAGGCTAGCCCTAATGCTCCAGGTTCTGAGCTCCATGTTGGACTGGACAATGACCTACCAGGGGCTATTAAGCAACTGGGAGACATTTACCAGATCCTGGTAAAGGCAACTGATGGGAAGATCTGAGTCTAACTTAAAACTTAGATCTGGGTTTGGGATGTGAATACAGAGTGGTTAAGGCAACTGGCTAGTACAGTGAATAGTGCTGGATTTGGAATCAAGGGGGCTTCAGTTCAAAACCTGCCTCAGACACATGAGTTGTGACATTAGCATGTCATTTAACTTCTCAGCCTCAGTTTCCTCATCTATAAAATGGGATCAATAATTGCACCATCATCAAAGAAAATATTATTTTAAGGAAAAAATAAAATAACATTTATAAAGTCCTTTGAAAAACATAGTGTTATATAAATACATAATAATAATAACAAATTATTGTTATTATATTATAGATATTAGTTTATATTTTTCCCTCTTGGTCATTATTTTAAAATATAATTAATTAACTGTGTGTGATTAACTTTATTTTTTCCATAATGGTGTGGTTAGAATTTTTTGAAGTGAAATAGGGACTGAAAGAACTCAGTGGGTGAGGGTTGAGCCAAGAGACTAACTGGATAAGTCAGCCAAAAAACACAGCACTACTCTGGCTAGATGAGCACCCTACTGAAGACAGACAATTGACTGGGAAACATAAAGAGTTTGTAGTTTCCCTGGAGATTTCCTTTGTATTGGGTAGAGCACATAATTGCCAGTGTTAGTTTTAGATGGCCAGCCTTGGCCCTCCTTAACAAAAGGGGTCACGTAACTGGACAGCAATGCTCCCTGGTGCTTAAACTCATTGTTCTTACTCATATGAGGACCACAGGGATCAGACTTAGAGTCCAGGATGACAGGTTCAGATTAGCTATCAGGAAGAGCCTACAAAGTTTGTTTACTTTAACTGTTCCAAGTTATCAGGGAATAGGTAATCGAGGAAGCTATATTTCATTTTGACAAACATATATTGTTACTGACTATACACAAGGCACTGTGCTGAGTGCTGGGGATGGCAAAGACAGATGAGGACGAGACCCTGATTTTTAAAATCTAATGGGGGATGAGGCAGTTAGGAAATCTCCAAAAATAGAGATCTCTCCAAAGGTTCTCGGCACTTATTTATTCCCCGTACGTAATTCTATTGCCAGTAAGATCAAGGACTAAAAGATACCTCAAGACCAGATTCACCATTTAAATCTGATTATCCTGGAATTTAATTTACCTATAACAGTTTCTTCCTTTTTTTTTTTTGTCCTTTTTAGTATCAGCAGTGATAATGGTGAGCTTATTTCTGATTTCCCAAGTGTACACTTGCCATTGGCTATTGGTACATTTAAACATCCAGAAAATGCCTTCCCCAGAGGGAAACCGTTCGCTGGAGAATTTGTAAAAGTGCTTTGGATGTTCAGAGTGAAGACGATGATTTCTAGGCACTACCTGATTTTTAATCTATCTATACTGAGGTGAGAGTTTCATGACAGTTGTAGTAGACTGGCTAATACCAAACATTTATTAAGTTCCTACTATGTGCCAGGCACTAGGGGCACAAAAGCAAACATTAAAAAAAGAAAAAGCCCTAACCCCAAGGAGCTTACACTCTCTTGTATTCGTATAAATCCATTTAAATAAATACAAGGTAAAGGGAAGAGTGTTGGTCTGAGGATGGCCAAGGTGGGAGTGGGGAGAGATCAGGAAGAGTTAACTCTGAATCCTCAAAAGTAGAGATAAGAGAGAGTCCACTTCTGACACAGGGGAGGGGGACAAGCTACGTAAAGACACAAAAGTGAGAGATGAAAGTGTGTGAAGAAAGAAAGCAGGTCAATTTGGCTATATTGAAGAATGTAGGCAGGGAGTCATAAGTAGAGAGGTAGGCTAGAGTCAGATTGTGAATGTTAAATGCTATCTAACCAGTCAAAGCGACGATCTTCTTAAGAGTTTAATAATTTGCTCATTGTATCTCTCCCCAGTAGACCCTCTATTTGCCACGAAGTGACCAAAGCACCTTGTATCCAACTTAGTTCTAGGCTATTTCTAATCTAAATCTGATGGCATCCTACAGTGAAAAGAACTCCATATTTAGAGGCAGAAGACCAGGATTCAAATTCTAGGTCTGCTACTTCTGTCGGTTAGCCCTTGGACAAGTGACTTAACTAATCCCTGGCTCTTGAAATCTGCACCTGTAAAAGGACAGCATTGGGCTTGATGACCTCTCAGGTCCTTTCTAGCTTTAGATATTTTGATTGAAAATGAATGGAAGTTTCCAAATTTCAACTCATAAATAGTTGTAGCAAGTACGAAAGTCTAGTGGGATGGGATGGAGCCATTTTGGAGTGAGCCTTAAATGCAGGAACTTTTATTATTATAATTATTCTAGATGCAGTGAGGAACCATTGAATTTTTTTTTTTTTTTAAACAAAGTAATCACAGGGTCAGACCTGTGCCTTAGGAGGATAGATGATTTTGGCAGCTGTGTGAAAGATGGATTAGAATCAGGAATGACTGGAAATAGGGGGACCAATTAGGAGCCTATTGAATAGTCTAGGAACAAGAATTGGGGTGGTGGCCAGATGAGAGGAGAAGACAATGGATCTCATTGATAATAGTTCTTTAAAGTTATCCACGTGCATTAACTACATCATCTAGTTTGAATTCCACAAAACTGGGAGGTGGTGCAAACTACTGAGCATAGATCCTGAGCATAGATCCGACCCAGCCCCTTCATTTTATGGATGAGGAAGCCAAAGTTGGAGAAGACTAAGGGGATTCCTAGAGTCACACAGTGTTTTATTCCAGATTCAAATGAAAGGTTCCTTGACTCTAAGGACATCCCTTTATCATAAGAAAAGGGGATGCAACAGATGTCTTGGACGTGGTAAGGTAACAACTAATAAAGGTAAATATATCAACTTGGCTTGGGGAGATTTTGGGAAAACCCAGCTTTTATCAGTGGATTTTCCTGAAACCCCAAAGGCTGGGGCTAGAGGAGG
Organism: Sarcophilus harrisii; assembly: GCF_902635505.1. NCBI lineage: Eukaryota > Metazoa > Chordata > Mammalia > Dasyuromorphia > Dasyuridae > Sarcophilus > Sarcophilus harrisii. The sequence goes on along the minus strand of NC_045428.1, from coordinate 42,756,942 downwards.
AGCAGGAGATTGGAATGGGGAAGGAAATGGGGAAAGTCTAGGAAAAACTGTTGGATACTTAGAACCGCGCCAAAGCGAGCAGCATGAGCAGTACTGGGAATTCGGAACCTGTCATACTGGACTCAAGTCAGATCTTTGGTTCTCATACAAGTGAAAAACAATGGGTTTAAGCACAGGAGAGCATTGCTGCCCAGGTAGGTGACCCTTTCTGTTGAGGAGACCAAGACTGGCAATCCAGGTGCTGACTCTGGCAATCCTGTATTGGCTGGCCAGCACAAAGGAAGAAACAGCGTGTCCTTTAACCTTGCTCATCATGGGCATGGACGATAATGGCCAGTGTTGAGGAGAGACAGGAGGGAGTGTCCCTCTCAGACTTAAGCAGCATGTGGAGGGAGGTGGTCAGGTGAACATTTAGATGGGCTATGAGATCACAGACTTGGAGTTGAGAGAGACTTTCAAGGTCATGTATTATTTTTAAAATGAGGAAACTGAGTCTTAGAGAAACAAAACAATTTGCTTAAGGATCTGTAAATAATAAGCAAGATCTGGATTTGAACCTGGGTTTTCTTCCATTAAATCTGGAGTGCTTCTATGCCCAAGTTAGGGAACAAGCTAAAAGCCAAGGAGCCAAACCATCAATGTAGGGATATGAGTAAGTATGAAAGGAAATGAAATCATGAAAAGATCACTGAGTTTGGTATTAGAAAGCTCAACTTGAATCCTGACTATTCCCCTTACTTACCTGTATGACTTTGGTCAAGTCATATCCCTTAACCATAGTTTCTTCATCTGTAAAATGGGAAAACTGATCTAGATGATCTTTTAGTTCTAAAGCTATGAGCCTATGAGTTAATGATTCCCTGTGATTGAAGATCTACAAGCTGGAGTCTGATGGAGTGAGGAGTAACCCCCAAGTCTTTGAGGTCAAGGCAAGCCAGAATTGAAATATCCAGGGAAGAATATGAGCTGAATGTATAGAGATGTATAGAGAAAAACCTGATCCTGGGGTTAAGACTATTGTGATTTTAAAAAATGCTTCTTCCTAGGTGAGAAGGGTTCTGAGAGGAGGGGGAAAGCTGAGTTTGCAGATGTGGGGAGAAGTATAATTCATCTGTATAATGTTAATGTTTATATAATCTATATAAATATATTTATCTTTAAATGTTTATATAAAATTAATAAAAGTATATTTAAATATTTATGTTAAAATAAATATTTATATTTATATAGACCTATATGTAGATGTACATCTATAAAAGTGTTTTTATCCCAGCTTCCTCCTCTCTCATGTCAGTGAAGACACCTCAAAGCCTGTAGGTTGCTGGTTTAGACTTGTCCCAGAAAGGAAAGTCAGTATCCTTGGGCAGGTCAAAAAATAAAATTTGAACCAGGGACTCAGATGAGCAATTTCATTAAATGAAGAGAAACGATGATTGACTTGACTTGCCCAGAGGGGACAGTCTCAATAAACCAGAAAGTGTGAAGCAGGTAGGAGGTCATAGTATAACTTACAAAAATTGGGTCTTCTCTTAAAGACATTTTTTTCCTTCCCATTTTCTCCAGAGCTGGCAACTCCCTTGGCATTCTGGGTCAAGAAGATAAATCAACAGTCTTCTTGCTCCCAAGTGATGTTTCCCAGCCCTCTCTCTGTCATTATTATTTAGCAACTTCTTCTCCATTGCAATATATCAATCTATCTGGATCCTTGTGAATAATCTGCTGGACTTCAGGTCATGCTTGGTCCTCACTCAGGAATTATAATGTCTGATTCAGGCTTCTTTTCTTTCCATCCCCTGTTCTCCTCTGTAGTGACTTCAATATCCATGACCCTTCAAATATCTAGCATCTCGGGCCATCAATCTCTGCTCCCATGAGCTCCATCTCCACTTTGCCTCAGCCACTATCACAATCATCAAACTGTTTTTTCTTTAGGATTCTTGCCCTGATTTTCTACCCTTTCATCTTTTCCACTGCCTTCCTCCCGTTGTTGTTCTAGAGTTTTTCAGTTGTATCCAAGTCTTCAGGACCCATTTGGGATTTTCTTGGCAAAGATACTGGAGTGGTTTGCCATTTCCTTCTCCAGCTCATTTTCCAGAAGAGAAAACTGAGTCACAAAAAGTGAAATGATGTATCCAGGGTCTAAGTATCTAGGGTTAGATTTGAACTCAGGAAGATGAGTCTTTCTGACTCCAGACTCTGCACTCTGTGCCTAGCTGCCTCACTGTTTGTTTAAACTTTTTTTAAAAAAAATCTCTACAACTTCCAGTCCTTTGACCCCTTAATGTTCTCCCAATGCATCCCTGGTTCCCATATCACTTTCTTTCTTTTAAAATCTTAACTATATACTTACCTGTGTGACTTTGGTCTAAGTCATATCCCTTAACCACTGTTTCTTCATCTGTAAAATGATAGATGAGGAAGCCAAAGATGGAGAGGATTAAGGGACTTCCTAGGGTCATACAATGTTTTACTTGAGATTCAAATGGAAGGTTCCTCGACTCCAAGGACAGCCCTTTATCATAAGAAAAGGGGATGTGCCAGGTGTCAAGAAGGCCCTCTCCTTTGTCCTGAAACCTTTGCCCCCTTGTCCCTCTATTAGTAGGAGGCATAAAAGATAGAGTATTGGACTTGGGTGGGAAAGAACTGGGATCAAAACCAGCTTCAAACATTAACTAGCTGTGTGATTTTGGGGAGGTCATTTAAGCTCTTTTAGCTTCAGTGTTCTTGTGTGAAAATGGGTTTTAAGATATCATCTAGTTGGGAACTTGGGAAAATTGGGATGCTAATTCATTGGTTGGTGGAATTGTGAACTAATCCACTCATTCTGGAGAATGGAACTATGCCCACGAGATGGTCACATTATGCATAGTCTTATCCCAAAGAGATCATTTAAACAGGGAAGGATCTACATGTCCACAATTTTTATAGTAGTTCTTTTTGTGAGGGCAAAGAACTGAAAATTGAGGAGATGTCCATCAATTGGAGAATGCCTGAATAAGTCGTGGCATATGAACTATTGGACTATAAGAAATGACGAGCAGGAAGATTTCAGAAAAACCTGGAAAGACTTCCAGGAACTGATGCTGAGTGAAGTGAGCAGAACCAAAACTCTCTTCACAGTAACAGCAACAGGGTGTGATGATCAACTTCCCAACAATATAATGATCTAAGACAGATTCATGATGCAAAATGCTATCTACAGCTAGAGGAAGGACTGTGGAGTCTGAATGCAGGTTGAAGCATACTATTTTCATTTTTTTCTTGTGGTTTTTTCTTTTTGTTCTGATTCTTCTTTCATAACATGACTAATGCAGAAATATGTTTAATATGATTGTACATGGATAGCCTATATCAGATTGCTTGCCATCTTAGGGAAGATTTATGGCAGGACAGGAGGGAGAAAAATTTGGAACTTAAAATCTTTCCAAAATAATAAATGTCAAAAATTGTCTTTACATGTAATTGGAAAAATATTATTGAATAAAAAAATGAAATGATATCCACTGAAAAAAATAACATCTACCTTGCAGGGTTAGTGTGGGGATTAAATGAAATAATATATGCAAAAAATTGCACACCCTATGACACTTTCTTATCCTGAACTTTGGGTCACCTTTCCTACCTGTCTTCTTTGTAATATGAGCTATTGTTATTAATAGATATTATTTAATTCTTTCTGGTCCTGAATCCCAGGTCATCTTTACTTGCTACCTTCTTTGCTCCTACCTTTGAGTCTCTGAATACTACTAGAAGTCACTAAATGAACTAGACAAAGTCTCCTGCAAAGTCGTGTTCCCTCCTTCCTCTTACCACACGGGGATCTTTTTATTCATCACTAATATTCTTTCTATTATATTCCTCACAGAACTCTTCTAAAAACTCTTTTTTTTTTTTATTTAATAGCCTTTTATTCACAGGATATATACATGGGTAACTTTACAGCACTAACAATTGCCAAACCTCTTGTTCCAATTTTTCACCTCTTACCCCCCCCACCCCCTCCCCCAGATGGCAGGATGACCAGTAGATGTTAAATATATTAAAATATAAATTAGATACACAATAAGTATACATGACCAAAACGTTATTTGCTTGTACAAAAGAATCAGACTCTGAAATATTGTACAATTAGCTTGTGAAGGAAATCAAAAATGCGGGTGTGCATAAATATAGGGATTGGGAATTCCATATAATGGTTTTTAGTCATCTCCCAGAGTTCTTTTTCTGGGTATAGCTAGTTCAGTTCATTACTGCTCCATTAGAATGATTGGTTGATCTCGTTGTTGAGGATGGCCTGATCCATCAGAACTGGTCATCATCTAGTATTGTTGTTGAAGTATATAATGATCTCCTGGTCCTGCTCATTTCACTCAGCATCAGTTCATTAAGTTCTCCAGGCCTTTCTGAAATCATCCTGTTGGTCATTTCTTACAGAACAGTAATATTCCATAATTTTCATATACCACAATTTATTCAGCCATTCTCCAACTGATGGACATCCATTCAGTTTCAGTTTCTACCACTACAAAAGGGCTGCCACAAACATTCGTGCACATACAGGTCCCTTTCCCTTCTTTATGATCTCTTTGGGATATAATCCCAGTAGTAACAGTGCTGGATCAAAGGGTATGCACAGTTTGATAACTTTTTGAGCATAGTTCCAAACTACTCTCCAAAATGGTTGGATTCGTTCACAACTCCACCAACAATGCATCAATGTCCCAGTTTTCCCGCATCCCCTCCAACAATCATCATTATTTTTTCCTGTCATCTTAGCCAATCTGACAGGTGTGTAGTGGTATCTTAGAGTTGTCTTAATTTGCATTTCTCTGATTAATAATGACTTGGAGCATCTTTTCATATGACTAGAAATAGTTTCAATTTCTTCATCTGAGAATTGTCTGTTCATATCCTTTGACCATTTTTCAATTGGAGAATGGCTTGATCTAAAAACTCTTTCTTCTGAAGACTTCAGCTTGCTCCACTTCCCACTCCCACTCAAGTAGATATTTTTGCCTTTTTCTTTTCCTGAGGCAATTGAAATTAAGTGACTTGCCCAGGGTCACACAGTTAGGAAGTGTTAAGTGTCTGAAACCAGATTTGAACTCAGGTGCTCCTGACTTCAGGGTTGGTGCTCTATCCACTGTGCCACCTAGCTGCCCCTTGCCTATTGTTTTACTGGGAATAAGGACGCCACCTTCCATAAGTACCTCTATTTCTCTTCTACAACTCAAAAGTTTTCTTCATCTTAAGCCATCTTTTCTCTCTCCTTTCTCTTCTCTTTCTCAGAAGATTAGGTAGCTTTCCTGGTCAAAGATATCACTGTCTACTTTCTTTTTGATCCCATCCCTTCCCTATCTTTTGGAAACTTCTCTGATTAGTTTTTTCTCTCTCCTATCTCTAGTCTCTCCATATCCATTGACTCCTTCCCCTACAACAAAAATATCCTAGGGCTTCCCTTATCCATAAGAAACTTTTTTTTTTTCAATTCAGGAAACATACTCTCAAGCTAGTACCCTATATCTCTCCTTAATACCTTGGTAAAATCTACCCATTTTGGTTTCTATCACCCTTTCCAGACATCTACATGCCTCTCTGTTCCTCTTCCTATAGTTTAGCCAAACCAGAGTTACTGGCTGTTTCTCCTCCCTCTTTGCATTCTTTACAAAGTTTGCCTCCCCAGGCCCAGAATAGATTCCCCCTCTTTGCCACTTTTCAGAATTATTCTCTTCTTGGAAGACAACTCAGGAACATCATATATATATATATATATATATATATATATATATATATATATATATATAAAACCTTTTGTAGAGTTTTCAGCTACAAAGCATTCTCTCCCAATTTCAGATTTTCCTGGATTGTTTTGTCTGTATCTTTCCTTTTCTCCATCACTCCCATGCAATTAAATAAAACATTTATTAAGATCCAACTCTGTGGATAGTCACGAGATTAGATTTATTCATGAGGATAAAGAAGTAGCATTTTTCATTACTCTCTTACTTCTATTACATATACTTATATATGGATCCATCTACCTATCTCTGTCTATCATATATGTATCTGTGTAGCTATCTCTATTTCTATTTTTATCTTTTTATATCTCTATCTTTCTATCTCTATCTCTTTCTATCCATCCATTACCTATCTATCCGTTCATCCATCCATCCATCTATCTATCTATCTATCTATCTATCTATCTAGATAAGGCAGCAAGGAACCCTCAGGAAGAGATAGAATTGAAAAGTTGAATTACTGTCACTCCAACCATAAGATTGGGTGGGTTGACATAGTCAGTGGCACTCTACCTAGAGCCCCAGGAATAGCCATACTCCCCAGGCTGCAAATCCCAATCACTTTGCCTCCCCCACACAAGGGGCAATATGCCTCCTCATGGCTACCAACATCAATTGCTTTCCAACTGTCACCCAGGGGCAGGCAAGGCACGGGCTCCCTGCCCCAGCAATGCTCACTCATCACAACCATCAGACAGGAGAGCAACCTGTAGACGTGGCTCCTGGCCACATCCTCCTCTCCTCTGCCGATCTGGAAAAGTCCTTGTGACTGTTAAATGGCTCAATCCCAGAAGCAGACGGGGCTTGGCTTGTGGAAATGGCACTGAAGAAGTGCAACATCTGCCCGCTGCTGTACTCTAAGCCCACTGAGTCTTTTTGCAATTTAGTGACTGAAACTTCTTAGAAAGATCATCTCTCCCAGGTAGTTCATGAACTCTGACAGCAGAGATTGCTTTGCTTTTCTATATGTACCCCCAGCTTTTAACACAGTGTCTTGCACTAAATAAATGGGTTTTCACTCATTTCTTCATTCCTCCCAGTTTCTTCTTGTAGATTGTAGACTCCCTGACGGTAGGGACATATTTTTTGTATTTCTGGATGATTATATCCAGTGTAATATATCTCCTACCTAGTAAGCACTTAATAAATGTTAGTTAGACAAATAATAAATGTTATTGTACACAATAGGAATTTCATAGATGTTTACTGTGAATGAGTAGATGAAAAGTTATCAAAAGTGTCTTGACAAAACAAGTAGGAGTAAAAAGCAAATTCTGAGATGCAAAGTTCAAGGTCGGTGAGAGAACAGTGAGAAACCAGATGAGGAATGTCAAGGGGGAGTCTGGGCCCCCAGTGGGGGATATCTTGACTCTTGTAGGATACCTTGTTCCTCTGGAGAACTTAGATGGGCCTGCCTGGACCTTGGGCCGTAGATAACATTTTTGTTTCCCAGAGTGGGGAGCTTGCAGCTGGTGAGTCCCCTTCCCAGATTTCCACAGTGACTTGCCAGTAAAGTTTATGGCGGTCACTCCTACAGCTACTAAGCATCTGAGACAGAACATCATTCTGATTCCAAGACCAGATACCGTCTTAGTGGAGGCTGTGGGGAATATGAGTGGAAGCGTTCCATTTGGAAGCTGACCCCTTTCCTCCCTGGGGTGCCCTGTGCAGCCCAAAGGCAGCATGACCCTGAAGAAAGCCCCCTCATGGCAACAATATATGGCAGTCTAGGAGAGGGAATGGGTGGTATCCCGGAGGGGATAGCATGGTAAGAATTTTCCGTGGGCTGGCAAATGTACTGTACTTATCATGAGGCAGGGAGAATGCTGGGTAGAAAATTCACTAAATTGTCCCTTTGAAATCAGCAGTTTTGTTCTGTAGCTTCCGAGAAAGTAAGATTAGACCAAATCTCGCAAACTGGCTGAGCGTGGGTGGGTGGGGTAAAAGGCGGAGGGCGTTCTGGGTGGGAGTGCCCCGGAGCTGGCTTTTAGGTTAGTCCCAAGGAATTCTCAGGGAACAACAATGTCTTTTTTGAGCTTTCATGCTGTGAGGCTGGATTATAATGGAATCATTTTGGAACATTGTCGCACTGGTGCTTTGGATGGGGTTGGACGTAGACCTGATATTTTTTACTGAAACACATTCATACACACACACACACACACATATACACACACATATGTATAATATGTGTGTTTGTATAAATACATATATATGTATATCAGAAAATATATATCATCTAGTGTGTACATATACACACATATATACATACATGCTTTTTACATATATACATGCATAAATCAGTGTATGTACACATTTACCTATACACATAGTGTATAAAATATACACACATATTAGCAATTGAATAATCTAGTGTGTGTATATACACATGCAAACACACATACACATATGATTTGTATCAACCAGAAATCATAATATCTGGAAATGGAAAGAATCTTAAAAGGTGATTCAATTCTCCATATCATAAATGAGGAAACTGAGACCCAAAGTGGTAAAGTTACTTGACCAAATTCAGCCAAATATTAAGTAGTCCTTAGTCCAAAGTCATTTCTCTCTCTACCACAGGAGTCTTTTTTTTTTCCCCCTGAGGCAATTGAGGATTAAATGACTTGCCCAGGGTCACACAGCTCCAATGTGTTAATTGTCTAAGGCCAGATTTGAACTCAGGACCTCCTGACTCCAGGGCTGGTGCTCTATCCACTGCACCACCTAGCTGGGTTCTTAACCTGGTGACCACTACCCTCAAGGGTTCCTTAGGTCAATTAATCAGGGCCTATGAACTTAAATGTGAAATCTTCATTTCAATTTTCCTTCAGTTTCCTTTGTAATCTTATGCATTTTAATATGCATCTGAGTACATTTTTAGAAGGCACCCACAAGCTTTACTAGAATGTCAAAGGGCTTTATGATCCCCCCCAAATTAAGAACTCATGGTCTATTACTAACGGCTGTTTGGCCACTGCTTTATGATGATTTTAGGTACAATGAGTCCCCCATAGATATCTCTATCCTGAGCTAACAGAATTTTCTTCCTTTTTTGTTTCTTATTAATAAACCAGTCTTTTGAGGAAGAGCTTAGCCCCCCTGGCCCCACTTATCTCAGTAGAAGTGAGCATATCAGATTGTCCAGCATGTTTCTGGAAACCGACCTTCTTCATTCCCGGAGTGCCCTGCGCTTCTCAAAGGCAGGGTAGCCTTGGGTAAAGCCCCTGGTTCTCATGCCCTCACAGTAACACTATATGATAGTCTAGGAGAGGGAATGTGTATTTTGGAGGGGAGGTAATTGGGTAAGAATTTGTCCATGGGTTGGCTAGTCCAAAAAGAAGGAAAATGTTTCCACACTGACCTAATCTAAGGCAAAGAGTGGACTCTAAAAAGGCCATGAATTGGAAAGCCCAGTTTAGCTACTTCACTGGTAGTGATGGTCCAGGGCCTAATAGCTGCCAGTCCCCAGGTCCTGACACACCTGATGGCACAGTTACCTGAACTCCCTTCTCTTAGATAGCAAATGTGATGTCATCAGCTCATTGGTGAGTGTGTGTGTGTTTGTGTGTGTGTGTGTGTGCTCGTTTCAAATGAGCAATCAATACAGATTTCAAAGCCTGAAGACGGAAAAAAATTCCCCCACAGTTCTTATTTACAAAGTACAAAGAGAACAGAACATCCAGCTGATGTGCTCTAACCTTTCACTATAAATGAACAAGTCAGAAGGTCTGGGAACTATTGTGTGTGCATCGAGTTCTCTCTTTTTTCTTTTAATAGATTAGGCTTTAATTCAACAGCTCTTGAGATTATTGTTGTTAATTAAGATGGTTATTTTAGGTCTGAAAACCTCTCAGAATGCTAAAGAATATTTCTAAGCCACAGCCTGTGGCCAACTCTAAGGGATTCAGCAGGATAAGGTACTCTCTAGTGGCCGGTGTTGGCCACGGTCCAGGCTGCTGCATGTGACCGTGTCCTTGGGAAGAAATTCAGTCCATTCTCAGGTGGAAGAATCCAAGGAGTCCTTCCCATCAAAATGATAGTCATATACCTTGTGTTATGATGCCTTTTAGTTTAGTCTCAGACCTGGTGATAGGAAATATTAGGGAAGGAAATGTTAAAGCAGCATTGGGTGATGATCAACTATGAGAGACTTAGCTCTTCTCAATAATACAATGGACCAGGACATTTCCCAAAGGTTCATGATGGAAAATGCTATCTACATTCAGAAAAATAACTGATGAAGTCTGAATGAAGACTGAAGCTACTATTTCCCTTTCTTTTATAACATAATTAATATGAAATATGTTTAATATGATTGCACACGTATAACCTATATCAGATTGCTTGCCATCTTGAGGAGGATGAAGAGGAAAGAGGGAAGGAGAAAAATTGGAACTCAAAATCTTATAAAAACTAATATTGAAAACTATCATGTAATCAGAAAAAATAAGATACTATTTGTATAAAAAGTAATTGGAAAATATTTGACAAAAATAATATAAATATAATTGAACGTAAAAAAATTAAATGTTAAGCTCTTTTCTTACTTTTCTCCCATCTTTGAAGATCCCACCATCATTTAAAAATATATATGTTTCCAGGGCAGCTAGGTGGCTCAGTGAATAGAGTACCAGACCTGAAGTCAAGAGGACCTGAATTCAAATTTGATCTCAGACATTTAACACTTCCTAACTGTGTGACCCTGGGCAAGTCACTTAATTTCAATTGCCTTACCAAAAAATAAACAAACATATATATATATATATATATATATATATATTTCTAAGAGAGGAAATAATTATTTTATCTTAAATCTTAAAATTTTAGCCTAAATTTATCCTGAAAAAGATCCTTGCCTCCATCTCATTATTTTTTTTCCTCATTTTTTTTTCTAGACCTTTTCCTTTATTTATATACCTGTTTTAGACACTTAAGAGGACTTGAGGAAGATGAGAGAAACTTCTTGTACTCTTCACACCTGTAGTCTAAGAAAAAAAAAATAATTTATGTAAAGGATCATAATAAAAATACAGAATGAGAACTGCAATAAATGCTATTAAATCAAAATAGCTGTTGCCTATCATTCTGCATTTGATGAGCAAATGATGTGTTGTTCTTCTGTTTGCTTGTCTATTCACCAAGCTAATAGTGTTTTTCTTTCTAAGTTAGCCTCTCAGTTCACTAATAAATGAAGTGGAACTTACTTTTACAGAAGTAATTTAGGTATTTTTTAGGAGAATCAGGGAGCTAGTTTTTTTTGTTTGTTTGTTTATTTTTGAGAACTAACTTGTGATTTCAATCTATTCCACTTAGCACTTTGTATTAAACTTTTCTAATGCACTTATACAATGTTGCATTTTGTGATGATTTCTTAGCCCCCTAACCCAGATTATAAAATATCCTATTATCTTACTTCTGTACTTCTTCCAGCATCTAGTTAGTACTCGGTCAATAGAAAGCACTTAATTGATGTTTACTGTTTCATTCTATGTATTCAGTCATTTTCAATCATGTCCAATTCTTCATGACCCCATTTGGAGTTTTCTTGGCAAAATTACTGGAGTGGTTTCCAGCATCATTTTACAGATGAGAAAACTGAGGTGAATCTTCCTGAATATAGGTCCAGCTCTGTATCCACTGTACCACCTACCTATCTTTGTCATCACACACACACATATATATTATAGCAATAATTAGTGTTGACAGCCAAAGGATGAATAGGAGTTCATTTGCAAAATGTGCTTTCCTGTTATGAAGATGAGTCCATCCTTAAGGATGGGAGGGCTATTTGCCACACACCATTGAGTGGAAGAATGGGAGCCAAAGGCTTTCTTTTATTTTTAACTAACGAAGCACTCTAATTTGCTGCTGCTGTCCCAGATAGGATGAAGGGACCATCTAGGACTTGTTTCCTTTTCCCTAAAGGTCAGACTGTTCCAGCATTGAGCCACAGGTTTTCCTGGAAATGTCCAGGGATCAAGCGCCGTGCTCTGGGGGAGTGCATTCAATCCATTCTCTGTTACATATGACTAAGGGACACACATTTTTCTGAGCATGGCTTATTCAAATTTTAACAGCTAGGTTGGAATTACAGTCTTTGAATTCACTGGAGAGTCACAACTGGTAACACTGGAAATGAACCAATAGACAAGTAAAACTATAAGAGAAGGATTGAATGAAAAATAAAGAAGCAAAACCAGAAGGTTTTCTTAAGGACTGAGGAAAGAATATCAAACACCCTAGGGAACAGACTGCATTCTGAGGGAGATCTAACTTTATGTATAATTTTGCAGTCATCCTGCTCCTCTTCCTTTAATTTCTTGCCTGATACTCAATTAGACAGCGTCTTGCTTGAAGCAGGAATCATTAATATCAACTTAAAGGTGTAAGCAGAAAAATGGTTCTTTTGCCTTCTTTTTAAAAGTTTCTTCTCCGACATCTTACAGGTATTAAATATAGAATGACAACATTTTGGAGAAAACACACAGATCAGGCTCTGACTGATGCTGTTTCCAAAATAGCAGCTGAATCAGCCAACTCCAACACTGGGTCCTGGAACTATGTCCTTTCTGCCCTTTCAGGTCCAATGAGCTCCTTTGAGCGAGAGCTTGGAGGTCACAGATGAAAGCTCCTCACAGCCAAGAACTTGGGGACCTTTGACAACTGTTAAAGCCCGAGCAAGTTGTTTCTAAGTCATGTCTGGCTGGGACCTTGACAGTAAACAGTGAGACGAGGCTTATTTTGCTCCTGAAATTTCCTTTCTTCTTTGTTCCTCGGTCCCCAGGCTGCTACTTGACACCAGTGTCTGGTTTGTTTGCTACACAAAGTGGACTCAGCAATCAATCCCAATCAGAGGCAGATTCATCAACTGTACTTCAGAAGTTTGATCCTGGTTCCCGATTTGTGATGCTACTCTATGCTTCTACTTCCGTGATCTTAGGGAATTCACTTAATCTCTATGGACCTCAGTTATTACCTACCTAGTGCCTCTCAAATATTTTTAATCTTCTGGTGCTAATCTGGGTTCACAGAAGGAGAGAGACTTTCTTGATACTTTCAAAAGGGAAGGTATTTAACTTATAGTTTATATATATACATATACACATATTTTTATACTTTATATATATGTATATATATATATATATATATATATATATATATATACACACTTTATATTATATATGTGTATATATGTTAACCTAGTTTAGCTAGCCCTTTCTAATCCAAGACTGGATAGACAAAAGACCATTATGAACATCCATAGTGTTTAAGTCTGTTTATCTAAGCAAAACAGTAAATAGAAACCATAGTTCTACAGATTAGAATATACCAAAGGATACACATGAATAAAAGAACTCTTCAGCTGGGAATGAGATAAGATCTTAGTCAATCAATAAACTTGCATTTAAAAAAAAAACTTTTATTTTCCATTTCAAATTCTCTCTCTCTCTCTCTCTCTCTCTCTCTCTTGAAAAGGAAAAAGAACAGTACCCATTACAACTGATATACTCATACAAAACAAATTTCTGAAGTTGTCATGTGAACAAAGGAAGGAAAGAAGAAAAAATGAAAAGGAGGAAGGATAAAAAAGAAAGAAGGGAAAAAGTGAAAAGAAGAAAGGAAGGAAGGAAGGATAAAAAAGAAAGGAAAAAATGAAGAAAGGAAGGAAGGTAGGATGAAAAGAAAAAAGGAAGGAAGAAAAGATACTTCAATTTGTACTGAATTCATCAGTTCTCTGGAGGTGGTTGAACAAATTTTTGGAATTGTGGTTGGTCACAATTCAACCATTTATTAAACACCTACTATGTGTCAGTCACGGACTTAAGTGTCAGAAATACAAAGAAAGGCCAAAAAGCTTATAGCTCAAAAGTGTAGAAGGGGTGAGGTCCATTTTCAGCACTCTCTAGGATCTCAAATCTTAAGCTTAAGTATCCCTAATTAAGGGATACTATAGGTCTGAATATATATATATGAAGCTCACAATATATGTGAACTTCACTTACTTTTGTTTACTGTTTGGCTTGGATAAATGGGTTTACTCATCAATCATTATGGTCTTTTATGTATCTAGCATTTGATAAGGGGGAACTAAGCTGACAATATTAAGTTATTAATAACTCTTCTTGGAAGTTATCATGGGTAGTGATTTTCATTCTGAACTCCTAGATCATCAGTGTTTGAGGTATGGTAGACAGATTGGAACCCAGTACCTCTCTTGGAAATAAACAAGAGAAGGAGTTGATGCCCTTTTTTCTTTTCAAAGGTGAAAATTTAGTCTCCTTTGAAAAAGAGCAGAAGAATTGACCAGATCTCAGTTCAGATATTTATCCATGACAGCCACAATCTGAGCTGTCATTCTATTTAAATAGCAATCATACAAATATATCTTACACCTGTAGTGTCTATAGTAAAAATTAAAACTAACCAATAACCCTCCTAAAGAAGTGTCACATATTATTCCAAGAGAACAAGGCAAGAGAAAAAGGAAATCTCTCCCTCCTTTCCTCTCTCTCCGTCTCTGTCTCTGAATCTGTCTCTCTCTTCCCCTCCCCCATCTGTCTGTCTGTCTCTCTTGTTTATTATCAAAGGAACCTAGGAAACTAGAATGGAACAAAACAATAATAAGATAGTAAGTTACATTAAAGAATCTAGTTCCAGGTTTTACTGGTAAAAGGAAGAAATGGCACTCCATGGCATCATGGTACCCTGAACTCCATGGCACCATGAATAAGTTCAAGAATAAGAATTTTTATGATCAGCAAACAATTGCCCAGGGTAGGTAGAACAGAGATGCCTTAGAGGTGAAGAACTCTTAAAATCTTCATTCTGTGGGACAAGGTTAGGCGTACAAGTTACTCCAAAGGAAACTAGATCAGAAACCAAGTCGGATCTTTATTTAGCCAGTTCTAGCTAAAAAGGCAACACTATTAGTAAAAAACACACTGAATTTGGTATCCAGAGATCCCTGAATTTCAATTCTACATCCAGTACTTAGTAGCTATGTAAGTAGGAGCAAGTCACAGCCTCAGAACTTTAGTAACCTCTCATCTGCAAAATAAGAATGCTGCTGATGGTATCTATACTACTTCTCTCACAGGTTGGTGTGAGGAATCAAATACAGAGAAGCTCAAATCTGGACAATTTGTTGCTGGTCATAGATACCGTAATAAGGGCAGGAATGTGAGTCCTGAAGGAAGAAAGACTATTATCCCTACCCACTAACTTAGATTTGATAGTACTTGTATATGTATAACCATTCTGTTCAGTGATGGTATGAATATTTGTGGCAGACCACATCCCAGGTTTACAGTGAAAATGTTCTTTTGCTATTTATTTACGTTTTTATTTTACTACACGATTCCATTAGTTTCTTTGAATTTTTTCCTTTGGGTGATTAGTAAAGGTAAACAGAGGGACTGGGGCTAATGAACTGACTTTGAAAGAGCCAGACTGAGTGCCTTGAATCTGGGTTTTTTTGTGAGTATTACATGGGAGACAGCTGGGCTGGGTGGTTCATGTATGTAAAGGATATATAAGTATCAGCAATTATTAATGGGACTATAGTGGATCATCACCGGCTTCAGGGTAAATACATACTAGGGAAAAACAAACTTTCTGTTTCAAAAATAAATGTGACTAAATGAGTTTCCAGCAAACTCCTTTCTATTTTCTCCCAGTCTGCTTCATTTCCAAAGACAAACAGCCAAATGAGATGAGCAAAACCCATGTGACCTTACCCAGCTGTTTTGTATTCCTTCTTCTCTCAGATGTTCCCTGTCAATGAAAAAACTTATTGAAGGCCTTTGCCAAACAGGGCCACACAAAGCCTGCAGTTCAACCCTTTTGTCCCTTCCCACAATGAGAAGTTCCAGTGAGTGGATCTTACTTTTTTGTTTTGTTTTGTTTTATTTGTTGGGAGTTTGGGAGTGTCTTTTGAAAGAGCTCCATCCAAAGAACAAGTCACTAATTAGTCACGACAGCTGACAGCTCGGTCTTGGGGGTTGTTAGATTTTAAGAAAACAGAAGTTGTAGAAAATGTAAGTATCTCTTTATGACCTTTCTGGTTTCCTCTTTTGGCTAGTTCAACATTTCCTTCCTCTTTCTCCTAAGACCTTCTGTAGTCTCAGACATAGTGACAGCTTTTGTGGGAAATGAATATCCCAGTCTCAAGTTTCAAAAAGACCTAGAGTGGAGAACTAGGGGGAAAACAGGGAGTCAAGACTATAATGAAGATGTGAAACTGTGTTCCTGAATGGGCTTTGTTCTTTATCTTTTCAGGTAAAATATGTTGGATGATATCTGACCAATAAAAGCTTAATTTATATTTTTATTCAATTCAGTGCACATTCCTTAAGACACTGGTGATACAGAGATGAAAAGAAAACATTCCCTGCTCTCAAAGAGCTTACATTTTATTGGAAATAATTATGTAAAAAATCCATGGGCTTGAACAGTTCATTCCTTTTCTACATTTTCTTCTTTGATTGTCGCATGTAGCATTGGAAATCCTGGTGGACTGTTCTTTGTAGCATAATCTACGACAGACAGACAAGTGAGTTCCCATCAATATCTTTAAATTGGCAAAATGGTTCATTGTCAAAAACTAAACAGTTTTTATATGTTGAAATGACACTAAAGAAGGCTTGTTGCCATCTGCCTTGTCACTCTACTGCAGAGGCCATCATCCTTTTCCATCTGACTTTTCCATAGATATGCTGTCTCCTCCATTGAATGTGAGCTCCTTAAGAGCAGGGACATTCTCATTTTCCTATTTGTATCCCACTATTTAGCACAAAGTGAGCTCATAATAATGTTTTTTTTTTAAATTCATTCATTCCTAATTATGATACAAAATGATGAACAATGCTTCAAGGGTCAAGTACTAAGGAGAGATGAATTCCATCTAATTGGGAAGGGACTGACATAGAACCAAAGAACAAATGTTAGAATTTTTTTAGTCAAAAGAAAAACAGAGTGAAAACTTCAGACCCAAGAAGCATGATTTCAACTGCAGGCAATTTCTATTATGTCCTTAAAGTGATGGTTAGTGAGAGTCCTGAAAAGGAAATGATGCTCAAGGTATTTGTTGTTGTTGTAGTTGTTCAATAAAATCTGCCTCTTGATAACTTTATCTGGGGTTTTCTTGGCATAGCTTTGCCATTTCCTTCTCCAGCTTATTTTACAGATAAGGAAACTGAGGCAAACAGGGTTAAGTGACTTGTCCAGGGTCACACAGCCAGTCAGTGTCTGGAGCTAGATTTGAACTCAGGAAGTGCATTCTGCACACGATGGCACCACCTAGCTGCCCGGATCAAGGTATAGCTGGGATGTTATTAAGTCTATGGATGAATAAAGTTGAAAGGGAAATAGACTTAGAGCATGTATTACAGTCTGTAGAAGTTCATTTTAGAAATTTATTAAACTTTCAATGTACCTCAGATATTAGGAAATGCTACAAATAAGAATTTTTTTTTTTTTTTTTTTGGTTTTTTGATTGTTTAGACTTAACCAAGTAACAGAGAAAATATTAATAATTTTGATTAAGCCTATAAGTGAGTTATGGGTACACATGTTGTTGTTGTTGGAGAGCCCTGAGGAAATCTAACACAATGAATGATGATGGATTTCTGACAAGATCTTGAAAAGTTAGAACACTGGTACTAATCACATTAGTGAGATGATATTTAACAGAGATACATGTAAAGTTTTCACTTGCATCCCCAAAAATCAGATAAGATGGAGGAAATATGGTTGGACAGCAGTTTGTCTGAACAAAAGGATTATCTATGTTCCCTTAACTTACCTTTTGTTCTGGCTCAGATTCATTTGCCTGGAAGACAGAGAGCATTTTGAGTACACAAAACTTGCTGTTTGTAACAGGAGATTTTGATCTTTTCCTACATATAAGGTTTGAAGAGGAAAGAACTAGTTTTAGCCCAAGGACATTCTACCTGGTATTTGTTAGCTGGGTGTGGGAGCGATGACTAAAGAGCTGTCAACCTGTCCTTATCAGGGAGATAGACTAGGCAGGGGCAATCTAAGAGACTGAAGCTGAGATTCTCTGGAAAACCAGAGCAGAAAGACTGAGACAGGGTGAGCGGTGTGCCAGTAGAGCCCACTGGAGCAACAAACCCAACAGATACCTTACTTAACAAGATGAAGCCTCCTATTAATCCATCAGAGCAATGTGATCAGCAGAAACATCCTGGATAGGAAGGAGCAAGTCTAGTGACATTACCAAAAGACTTAAAAGATTTGTGAATGGTACGGATACATTTATTCCCCACATATGGGTCTCTCAACTGGGATCCTTATTTCTCTCCCCATTGATTATATATTTTTGAGGAAATGCTGTACTGTAAAGGTTTTTCTATATACTATTTTATTAAATGTTTTTGCTTTGAACTAGCAAATTCCTCTTGTTGACTAGAAGAAAAATAAATACATCAATGGGGGCTCAGGAGCTATAAAATTTAGTAGATGTGGACTCACTGAGTACCTAATACCAGAAATAGATATTTTGGGAATTCCATCAATGATGATGGGTTAAGATTTATTTCACTTAGATCACCTTGACAATTTACTTTGGGCCCTTATTTCTATAAGAACAGGACCAAAGATAGCCATAGAATATGTATCGCCCCACCCCCCCTTCCCTTTCCCTTTTTTCTGCTCATTCCCAACCAGTCACAATGCTCAAAGCTTCCAAAGTGTAAATCTAGGATGTATAATTCTATGTATTAGATAATACCCTGGTTTCCCACCTAGAATTCCTGTGAAATAAAGAAAAGTATCCCAAAGAAGAAAGTTGAAAGGTCATCTTTGAAACCTGCTACCTTTCCTCAGCACCCTCTCCCCTCCCAGATGCTTAATGGTTTTGACAGAAATGGGCTGAAAAACTTCAGCTAAAAATGTCAGTATCCCTATTTTAATTAATTAATTAACATTTATTTAGCACTTACTTTGATTCAAGACAGTTCCTGCCCTCAAGAAACTCATGATTTAACAGAGAGACAATGTGCAAACAAATATATACAAAGCAAAATATATATAGGATAACATAGAATCAACTGTGAGACATGAGGGACATTGGCACAGGATCCCCCAGCATGGCATGCCCACATTAAAGAAAGCACTGTGCTCTGTGAGCAAGGCAAAAACTCAGTGGCTCAAAATGTGCAAATTTAGAGTCATCTCTGCTTTAAAAGTTCACACGGACTATTTGTGCTCCACCTGTGGTAGAACCTTCCCAGGTCAAATTGGTCTGATCAACCACAGCTGGACATACAGTATCTTGACCCAACATAGTGATGTTATTTTGGGTCCTCTTTGAAAACGAAGGACAATAACAAAGGAAACAATTAAAAGGGGGAAGGCACTAGAATTAAGAGGAGTCAGGACAGACTTCCCATAAAAGGTGGAATCTGAGTTGGGACTTGAAGAAAATCAAAGTAGAGGAGGGAGAGCTTTCGGGCATGAGAAAATCTCCAAGCCAAGATATGGAGTATCTTGTTTGTGAATCAGTCAGGAGACCAGGGTCATTGGAGGAAGAGTATGTGTAGGGAAGAGTGGGAAAAAGTAGGAGGGAGCAAGGATGTAAAGGGTTTTAAATGCCAAACAGAAGATTTTGTATTTGTTTCTGGAGCCAATAGGAAGTCACTGAAGATTCCTGGTAGAGGAGAGAAGAGTTGGGACAGTAATAGTAGGCTAAGTAGAGGATGAATTGGAGTGGGGAGAGGCAAGAAAGGCAGCCCTTCCAGGCCCACCAGTCCTTCTGCATCCTTGGTCAACTGTGGTCAATTATTTATACTCCAATAAATCTAATTTGATTATACAAGTTTTGCAGCAATGGCCCTCTCTCCTTTTTTCTTGCTCTCTTTCCCCGTGTGAATGTTAATCTTACAGAATTACTTATTTCAAGAGGCATTTGCTACTAAATGGGGGAAATAAAATGGGTAGCAGAACTGAATCCATTCTTTTTATTTTAAAAGAAAAATCCTATAAATGTGCAGAAACAACACTCATTCTAATTGGCATCAGTGATGAAATCCTGAATGGAGGATGTGATGAACACAGAGACACTGAAGAATTGATAAAATTTATTCCCTATGGCAGGCAGGAAGAAAGTTCAGATATTCCAGATGGTTTGGGGATCATACTGATACAGATCAGTTCCACCCTCTGAAGGTAATCCAGTCAGAAATCCAAGTTTTATCAAGTCCCTGAGGCTAAATTTCTCCTATAAATTTACTTATGGTCCACCCCCATGGCCACCACCCTCCTTTGGGTCAGACAGCCAAGGCTTTCTGCCTAGTATTGTCTTTCCCCATTCCTCCTCCCCCATGCCACGGGGTCTCTTCTAACCTCACTATACCTTGTGACATCTCTTCGGACCCTACTTTTCATCCTTATAACTAACTAAATCTTTTGGGGGTGCTAAATCCCCTTCAGAATTTAGCCTGTCAGCTAATGACATTGCCCCAACCTCATGCCAGGGGTATTTCCTTTCTCCTAGTGAAGGGCAGATTCCACTAGGGAACTTGCTCTTACCTTCATTAATTATTAAAACCCCTTTCTATGCTTTCCCAATTCTATTTCATATTTACCATTCCTGGTGTCTATTACAGCCTTTCATTTTCTCTGTAATCTTTTTTCCTAAATAAATCTACCTTTTGCCAAAGAGAATGGCCATTGTGAATTTTTCACATGACTGGATGCCAACATTCGGTGCTTCTATAAAGTACATCATCTGGTGCTACATCATTTACTAGATCAGCCTTTTCACTAATGATAAACTCCAGAGGCAGCATTTTATTTCCTATGCTGAAGCACAAGTCCCTTCCCCGATTCCCTATTAACTGGATGTTACAGAGGTTCTATGACATGAATCTCCACCCCTTATCACATAGCCAGTCCCTGCCCCCAAAGAGCTTTCATTCTTTTGGGGGAAGATAGACTCTATGTAATCCTTGATTATTCTTTGATGTCCTTGTGGGTTTCAGTTTTCTAATTTTAGTTTCATTTCTCCAATTTGATTTTCATAACTGTGGAAATCAAAATGTCTATCCATTTCTCACAATATCATCTTATATTAATCTCTTTAAAAATGGTAATTGGTGCTTTTTTTCATTTCACACCAATATTACTCCCCCCCCCCCCCATCCTCTCTGTAAAACTCTCTTATTCCAAAGCAAAATTATTCAAACACATCAACGAGGTGATTGTGACTGATCACAGACGTGGCTGAGAGTCTGTGTCCTTAGTCCTAGAGAAGCGTGTGTTGTTGCTCATCTGGCAGTACCAAAGAGCCACTGAATAATCAGCATTCTGATATCAGTTTTGCTTTCATTTACATTATTGTAGTTCTCCTGATTCCCAATGTTTGAATTCTTTATATTGGGAATAAATCTATTTCTGGGACAAAATAAGGAAAAAGTTTTATCTCCAAACCGTCAGAGGAATTCATTCCTGGATTCTTGGAAAGAATGATGGTTCTGGAGTCAGGAGACCTGACTTGGAAAGTGGCTCAGCTACTGACTAGCTGTATGAGCCTGGATGAGTCATCCTCTCAACCCAAGTTTCCTTTATTGGAAAAGGGGGGCTAATTATCCTTGGCTCCTGGTGCGGCCCCAGAGGCTCCTGGTGAAGAAAACTCTTTAAAGTGAACCTCAGAGTGCTGTATAAATATGCGTTATTATTAAAGGCTTTCTGTCTTTTATTGCAGTTTTGGCACAAGGGTGGAAAAAAAAAATCCTTAAGTTCTAAGAGCTATGACATACTGCAAAGGGAAAGATTTTTTAAAAAACTTACCACTGGACAAGGTTAAAAAAAATAACAATAATACAAAGCAATGATTAACAATTGCCTACATTTACTTAGCACTTCGAGGTTGACGAGGTTTGTTATATGCTTAGTAGTAAAGTGCTTGCCAATTTAAAATACTATAGAAATGTGAGCTATTTTTCTCCTTGTCTATTGGTAGCAATCACTCCCCTAGCAGTGTTGTCAAGGCCCATAGTAATTCCTCTTAGGGAGCTCTTTAGACCTATGTCTCTCAGTTTATCTTTAAGAGGCTCTTCTTAAATAATTCTTAAAGTATGTGGGTCCTTAGATTACTGCCCTGCTTCTAAATTGGCTCTGGGGAGCGGGAGGTGGGAGAGAGAGACAAATTCCAAGGTTAAATGCACTTATTTACAGTTTCTCATGTGATTAGGAGTTTTATGTTGAGGGAGGAAAGGAGATAGGGAAATTGTATTCTTATTTGCTAATGTGAAATTAAGTAGCTATAAGTCCTGATACAACTCAGATCTTTCGGTCCAAACCCCCTCCTTTTATGATAAGGAGGCTCAGAGATGTCAAGTGACTTGTGCTAAAAGATAATAATGCTATTGCTACTGGAATCTAGGTCTTCTGACTCCCCATTTGATAAGGGAGTTGGAGAGAGAGAAAAGAACACAAAGAAATATCATTCATTGCTCCCAAAGTCATTCTCTTTATTTCCAAACCCATCTCACTTTCTAATGTTCCCATTGTTGTTCTAGAAGAGGACCGTGATATCAGAGAGATGATACCATGACAGGCAAGTGAATTGGATTTAAGTGAGGAAGGGCTGGGCAAGGTCACCTGCCTCAGTTTCCCCTCCAGAGCCATCTGGGTTCAGGGCCAGATAGAGATCAGAAGGACTTGAGATAGCTTTGGATATAATGGGAAACGTGGGATTTTTTAAGCTAAGGTCTTCTGCCTAGTAACTTCCTTCCAATAACTCAGGTTTGCAACCTAAGCCTAGACTCCTTATACTCTCTCTCTCGTTCCCCATCATCAGTCTGTTGCCAAGTCCTATCATTCCTACCTTTGTAAGATTTTTTAATTGCTCTCTTCTCTCCCCTAACATTGCTACAACTCTAGGGCTGCCTCTAAGCATTTCAGGCTTCACTATTGTAATATCCTGACTGTTGACTTCTCTGCCAAAGATCTCTTTTCATTTCAGCCTATCCTCTCCTTTGTTGGCAAATTTATTTTCCTAAAATCCAGATTTGATAACATTGCCCATTCAATAAATTCCAGTGATTCCTTATTATTTCCAAGACCAACTATAAAACTTCCTGGTTTGAGTTATTTTAATTTTCCTCCATTAATATTTTTTTCCAAATACATATAGAGATCATTTTCAATATTTATTTTGTAATATTCTTTGTTTCAATTTTTTTTCTCCCTCTTTTCCTTGCCTCCCTCCTCCCCAAGATAGCAAGCAATCTGATATAGGTTAAACATGTGCAATCCTTTTAAACGTATTTCCATGTTTGTCATGCTGTGGAGGAAAAATCAGAACAAAAGGGGGAAAACCATGAGAAAAAAAGCAAGCAAATAAACAAAAAAACATGAAATTCACATCCAGACTCCATAGTTCTCTTCCTGAATGTAGATGGCATTTTCCATCCCAAGTCTATTGGAATTGCCTTGGATCATTGAATTGCTGAGAATAATCTGGTTTGATTTTAAAATTCTTTATCCTGAGTTCTTACCTTTTCACAAACCTGTCCATCTACTATAATCTGCTGGCACTGGCACTGGCTCCGACTTCTTTGTTATTCTTTAAACAAGATACTCCATCTTCCAGCATTTTTACATGTTTGGAATGTTGTTCTTCCTTATCTCGGCCTCTTGACTTCATTGGGGTCCCAGCTAAAATCCAACCTCTTGCAAGAAGTTTTTCCTGATTCTCCTTATCTTAGTGAATTTCCTCTGAGATTATTTCCAATTTGCCCTGTGTATATTTTGTTTGTAGGTTGTTTTCATGTTGTCTCTTCCATTATACTGGGAACTATTTGTGAGAGCAAGGGCAATTTTACATTTCTTTGTACCCTAAGTCCTTTATACTGGGCCTGGTACATAGTAGGTACTTAATAAAAAAATACTTGTTGATAATTGTTATTTTTGAGCTGGAGTCACTTAAATTCTGTAAACTTGAGTTACTTTGTTAGTACAATAGGACTAGATGGTGTCAAGCAGGAATATACTCAATCCATCTCACTGATTACTAAATTTTCAGGATTATTAAATTTAGGTCTCAGAAATTTAAAAATGATACAAATCATGCCTTGATTTTTATTTTGTTTTGTTGGTTGTCTAAACTTAAGAAATTGGTGGAGAAAAGGTAGATTAATTTAGAAGTATTTAATGGATAATAATAATTTAAAAGTCATAAATTTAAAAGTATTTAACATTTCTCTTACCTCCTCCATTTATAGTTCTCCCCATCCAATCAATAAACATTTATTAAGCACTTAGTATGTCCCAGGCCCTAGTCTTTTTTTAAACATTTATTTTATTCTGAATTTAAGAAATAAAGCAAGCATTTTCATAACATATTAGAATAGAATGCAAGATTATTGCATGTGAAACTGTAAATCTATTTATATGTATGGAATTAAGAGTGAAGACATTCTCATGGGAATATGACCTTAAACTGTACCTTAACTGTGACATGAGACTATATAATAACAAATAGAGCTATAGCTAAGAAAGTTGCAGGTGTTTGTTCGCTCTGGTTTCCCACCATCTGTTAATTAGCATTTAAGTCCCTTTAAAGGTGATGATGGCTTTGAACTCTCTTATCTGAGGATATATGTTTGTCTAACAGTTCTCTAGGGAAATTTAAATCGAGTTTATTATTTTTGAATTGCATTTTTTTGTTTCTGGGATTGTTATTCCTGTTTAGAGTGCAAGCTTGGATTTCCCCAAACAATGGGAGAAAAGGTCAAGGTGGGGGGAGCACTTCTGTTCTATTTAATCTGGTGTTTTGCAGTTCATACTTTGCACTTCTTTTTACTGACAAACACCTTGTCAGATGGGAGATGCCCTTTCTCTCCAGATCATAATAACCCCCTTTTTGCTTTTTCTTACTCTGAGAGTCTCTGATTGTTTTTGTGGTCGATACTGTCTCACACATACACGACTTGCCATTCCTTTTAAATATATAATAACATTATCTTGTAACTTTCTTCTTCCCTTTTTTCTTTCCTCCCTCCTACCTAGAGATGGCTATCATTAGACACAAATATGTCTATATATGTAAAACCATTCTCTATATACTTCTATTTATTAGTTTTTGAGAGAACTAGTTGTTAAACATTTACCAGCGTGCTCCCAAGGGTGCCTCCAATTCTAATATCCTATGAATACCCATTACAGTTAATTGCTTTCCGCCCCCACTAAAATGCAAGTTATGTTTCCAAGTCCAAACCTTTTTTCATACTTTCCTCCTCTCCCTTGAGTACTTTTAGAAGGGGGAGTGGTGGGGGATAACCCTGATGGGGTGAAACGATGAAAGGCTTTGAATGCCTCTTTGAGAGTTCAGACCTTATTCCCTAGATGGAGGGAAAAAAGAACTCCTGAAGACTTCTGAGTAGGAAGCTAACATAATCAAATCAATATTGCAGGAGACCAGTCTGGTGTTGTCGCATAATAAGGATTAACATCCTGGTTTGAACTCAGGAGGACTGATTATGAGGGTAGTTCAGTAATTCAGCTGTGAGTGGAGAATGACCTGGACTAGAATGGCAAATGGGGGAGACATGTAAGAGACATTTCAAAGGAAGAATGAACAAGAGTTGGGTTCTGGGTAAATGTAATGGCTAAAGTAGAGAATGAGCCAGAGAATCTCCTTTTGTTTAAAGTGATTAGGAGCAGCTAGATGGTGCAACAGATAGAGCTCTGGTGCTGAATCAGGAAGATCAGAGTTCAAAGCTGATCTAAGATATTTAACACTAGCTTGTATGATCCTGGACAAGTCATTTAACCCTAATTTCCTCACCTAAATAAATAGGCAAAGTGACTAGGAGATTGATGGTGCTATTGAGAGAAAGAGAGACCTCATTGGACTGGAGAACATAGATTCAGCTTTGTAAAATGAAATAGTTGACATTGTCTTTTTTAAGCAAATAATCAATGCTTGTTGAAGGATTGACAGATTCTTTTCTAAATACACATTCTATCCAAATGAGAGAAGAATTATTGCAAGGGAATAATTTCAAAAACCCAAAGACTTCAGTTCTAATATAATAAATACACTGTTAGTAATAGTTTGAGAATACCAATCTCCATCCTAGATATGGAACATAGCTGACAAAATACTTGCTGTACTATTTTGATGTTTTCCCATTTTTTCCCAGTTGGCAGGAGTGGTTGGGATGACACCTGACCATTCCTTTTAGTTAAACACAAGGATATCTTCAGATTTCAAATAGTTTTTTTAGAGGAAAAAAACCTGCTTAATGTCTTTTGGCACTTTAGGCCTTGTGATGTTAACTCCAAGGCAATGCCTTTTAAATGTCAGAGGGGAAAAACACACTTCTATAATTTTAGTGCCTTATCAAATGTATTTTTTAAACAATGTTTTTCAAGCTTCAGACCCATGTTATGCCTGAGCTAGATGTGGAGCAACAAGAGTGAGTCATGTTCTTTCATGTGCATCAGAGACCTTCCTCCTGGGGATTATTGTGTTAAGAACAATCCTTCCACTAACATCGTTATCCTTTTGGGGATGGGGAATGCATTGCTATTAAAAATTCAACTTCTCTCCTCTCCTTTCCTTTCCTCTCCCCCTTCCTTTTTTCCTTCATTTTTAGATTATAAGCTTATATTTAGAAAACATCTCAGATGCCATATAGTACAACTTCCTTATTTACAGTTAAGTAACCTAAAACCTAGAGGAGTAACATTACTTAACTATAAAGCCATACAAACAGTAGATATTCACAAAACTTTCTTCCTCATTTCCTTTCTTATTTTCTCCCAAGTTTCTCCTCATCTCTTTATGGGATCACAGGGATCTGATGGTGAGGACGTATATTGTATCTTTTCAAACAAAAGTGAAATTTCAGGGGGAGTTTTTTCCCTAGGGTAATGACTGGG
This sequence comes from Sarcophilus harrisii, assembly GCF_902635505.1. Taxonomy (NCBI): domain Eukaryota; kingdom Metazoa; phylum Chordata; class Mammalia; order Dasyuromorphia; family Dasyuridae; genus Sarcophilus; species Sarcophilus harrisii. The sequence continues at coordinate 42,730,225 of NC_045428.1, read as the reverse complement.
CAGGACTTTTGAGAAAGAATTTAACTAGTTGGAGTTTCTTCTCAGGCTGATCTTATTAGTAGATTTACTGGAAGTTGCTTACTGGTGTCCCTCAAAGTCAACACTCCTGCTTGTGACTGTTCCTAAAATCCTGATGTTAGGATTAATTCTTTGACCAGTCAGAAGATATTTAATATAGAATTCCCCAGTTGGAAACACCCTGCTCCTTCTTTATCAGGTTGTCTTGTCCAACAAGCATCTTAACAGGAATTCTTTCTAAAATATCTTCAACAAAAATTTGCCTGGCTTTTGTATGTGAACATATAGAATACTCCAGATACTTCTAGGAGTAATAAGACCTAAAATTATTTACAAGCTGTTCAGGGGACTAGACCACAGGTGCCTGGATTTGTAGATGGAAGAGATGACCAAAAAAATAAGATAAAGGTAAAGGGGTTCAGAAGGACCCCCAAAGACAAGGTCATTAGGCAGGTCACTTGATTCTCTGGGTCTGGTTGTAATATGGTGTAATAGTAGATGACATTATTGTATCTACTATGAAAATGTCAATTATCAGATATTTCCTTATATCAGTTCTTCTCCCCTCCAAACTGGTCCTAAAAACTCTTTCACGCAAAATGGTCAATTGATATATGTCGTTTTGAAAAGATAATATAAGGGACCAGCATTCTTATTTTGGACTTACACAGAAAGGGCTCAGCCTAATAAAGAATATTTCAGCCTTTTTTATTTATGTAACAAAAACAATGTAAAAATAACTTAAGAAACATTAGGTGTTATGATATGGAATGACATATACTGCTGGTAGAGATGTGAATTGCTCCAGCCATCCTGGAGAACAATTTGGAATTATGTTAAGAAACTCATGAAAATATTCACACTCTAACTCAGAGGTCCCAGGGGTAGGTATAGATAACACACAAAGGCCAAAGATAGAAAGAAAGGTTCTAGCTATACCAAGATACTTATAGCAGCACTTGATATAGTAGCAAAGTAGATATTCATTCATCTGGGGATGGCTGGATAAAGTATAATACATGAATATAATGGAATGTTAATGTATAGAGGAAGAATTCAGAGAAACATGAAGAATTGCTACAAAGTAAAATAAGCAAAACCAAGAATATAGATATATATATCTATATATCTATATATATATAGATATATATATATATATCTGCATGTGTGTAAGCACATATGTAAATATGCTACAATGATAAAAATGAAAAGAACAAAAAGAAAATATCAAACCGGAAACAAAGAGGAAGTCTCTTGATGAGGTTCAGTCTCCAAAGTTTTCTCTTTGAATGCAATTGGCATTTTCCATCCCAAGTCTATTAGAATTGCTCTGAATCACCACCTTGTTGAGAAGTCCATCACAACTGATTGTCACATAATCTTATTACTGTGTATGATGTTCTCCTAGTTCTGCTCACTTCACTCAGCATCGGTTCATTTAATTCTTTCCAGACTTTTCTGAAATCAACCCATTTGTCATTTCTTACAGAGCAATAATATTCCATTAGCTTCATGTACCACAACTTCTTCAGCCATTCCCCAACTGAAGGGCATCCACTCATTTTCCAGTTCTTTGCCACTACAAAAAGAGCTGCTGTAAACATTTTTGCACATGTGGTTCCTTTTCTCTTTTTTATTATCCCTTTGGGAAATAGACTCAGTAATGAGATGGCTGGATTAAAGGGTATGCACAGTTTTATAGGCCTTTGGGCACAAAGATGGGTATTTTCAAAGCTATAGTTTTTCCAGTAGCAATATATGGCTGTGAGATTGGAGTATAAGGAAGGCTGAACACTGCATAATTGATGCTTTCAAATTGTGGGGCTGGAAAAAGACTTTTGAGAATCTTCTGGACAGCAAAGAGATCAAATCAGTCAGTAAGTCAGTAATTAAAGAAATTAATTCAAGCTATTCACTGGAAGATCAAATACTAAAGCTGAAGCTGAAATACTTTGGCCACATAATGAGAAGATGGAACTCATTGAAAAGAGCCTGTTTTGGGGAAAGATTGAAAGCAAAGGAAAAAAGGCATGGCAGAGAATGAGATGGATAGATAACGTCATGGAAACAATGAACCTGAACTTGGACAGACTTCAAGAGATAATGAAAGATAGAAGGGCCTGGAATGCTGTGTTCCATAGGGTCACAAAGAATCAGACAGGACTGAAAACAGCAAAATAAATAATAATTACCAAGTTTATCACCAAATAAGAGCTATAAGAATGGCCTCTCTTCAGGATTATGGATATGAAAAATTACATTTACATCATATGCAGGTTTTACTGAACCCATCACAATGCATCTTTCATACCCCTTTATAATCCTGTCAGTGTGGGGAATAATTATCACAAGTTCTATCTGCCTATTACAAACAGATTTAAAATCCATCTTGGTTTTTATCTTGGTTAGTTTAACTAAACTTTTTTTGCCTTCTTCCTTTTTTATTCTTTGTTACAATGGATGGTGCTGTGGGTGGGAGGAAGGTGAGAGGTACAGTGGAAGAGGGTGAAAAAAAATATTCATTTTGAAAAGAACTTGCTATTCCTATATCCTATGTTTTATTATAGGCCTGTAGGCTCCCCTGGCAAAAGCCTCAAGCTGGTCTTCGCTGAAGCTAGTCTAGTCCAAGGATAGTGAGAAATTGGAAACAAAACCATCGACATTTATAACTTTGACAAGTCTTTATTTGTTCCTCTCTATATAGGTAATGATTATGAGGGAGATGGCCTTTAGAGTCCCTTCTGGCTAACTCCAGTGGAGACACAGAATGCTGAAGTGAGAACTTCTGGATTCTGATCCTAGCACCCCAGAGACCTTGGACACCCCTTCCAATTTCTTTTTCCTCATCTGTAACCTAGCCGAGTCCTGAAGTCCCTTCCAGCATGAAATCCACAGTCTGATGACTTTCATCTGTGCCTTGGTAGACTATTAAAGCCTGAGGCACAGGAATGCTTCCTTTTCCCTTCCTCCCTTGTCTTTCACTCTTCTCTCTCTCTCAATATTACCGCAATGAAATGAGTGGGAGTTTGGTCTGAAAAAGAGTAATGTAATTATCGTCACAGAGTGAGCCATTGCTAAGATAGCCAAAAGAATCTGGAGGAGAGAGTCTTTCTGGGAGACAGAGAACCTGTTTTTTCATCACTGGCTTAGACTTCTGCATTATTTTCTATTTAAAGGAACAAAACTTGGCTTTATTGTCTGTGGATTTTTTTTTAAATCATTATAATTTATGACCTCTGAGCCCAGACAGGATTATAAGGGAATGTTTTTATTTGAGAGTATACCTTGAATACAAAAGGGCTCTGATATAGAAAGACATAAAATGTTCCATACAAAAGTCTCTTTTGTCTGGACTAGTGCTTACTTAGCCATTTATCTATTCACAGTGGCCTGCCTTGGATCTTGATCATCCCAACAACTTCAATGAATCATGATTAAAGTTGGCCTGGAGCCTAGAGAACTGGTTCCTCTTACCTTGTCACTCTCCTACTCACCAAGCTCCATTGACTCTCTATTACCTGAAGAATCAAACATAAATTCCTATTTGACTTTTAAAGTCCTTAAAATCTGACCTCACCTACCTTTCCATTACCTTTTTTTTTTTTTTTTTTTTTTTGTGAGGAAATTGGAGTTAGGTGACTTGCCCAGGGTCACACAGCTAGTGTTAAGTGTCTGAGGACAGAACTCAGAGCCTTCTGATTTTAGGGCTGGTGTTTTATCCACTGCACCAACTAGTTATCTTTTTTCCCATTTTTTTTTTTTTTTAAAACAAGTTCCTCTTCACTCTCACTTTGGGCAAATCAGGCCGACTTTCTTATTGGTCTTGACACATGGCAGTCTATCTGTTTTGGCCATCCCCATTCTTAGAATATATTTCTTTGCCTCTTCAAAGCCCTAGTTTGTTTTAAGTTTGTTTTAAGGCTCAGATAAAACTTAGTCCAGCTGCTAGTTTTTCTCTTCCAAATTATCTTCTATGGCCAATATATGTAAAAGGTAGTAATTGAACCTGAGATTTCCTGCCTCTGAGGTCAGGTCTTTATTCACTTCTCCTGCTACACCTTTTTATAAATAAAATAATTTGAAGAAGAAAGCCCAGAGTAAGGTTAAAATGAAAGGCCTATATCAAAAATTGAGTTTCACTGAAAAATCTATTAAACAAACAAAAGACCTTAGATTAAGCATTACATTTATCACTCCACATTAGGATTAGGGTTCCAGGTAAAAGGTTTTGGCCATCCCTTTGTATCAGGGAAGAAATTGTGTATTAAAAAATATAATATGTTGATTTTATATAATACTATACATATATTTTTATGCATTTCTGAGTTTTTAAGCTTTTTCTGTGTTGTCTGCTTGCCTTCATCTGGTGTCTGCAGCTTCCCCAAATCTTGCCAAAAAAATCCTATTTAGTTTCTGTTTAAAAAAAAAAAATTAATAGAATTTTATTTTTCAAGTTACAAGTTACATGTAGAGATAGTTTTCAACATTCATTTTTATAAGATTTTGAGTCCCAAATTTTTTTCTTCCCTCCCTCTCTTATCTACCCATTCTCCAAGACAGCAAGGAATCTGATACAGCTTATAGATGTATAATTATTTTAAACATATTTCCATATTAGTCATTTTATAAAGGAAAAATCGGAACAAAAGGGGAAAACCATGAGGAAAAAAAGCAAATGAAATGAACAAAAAAGGTGAAAATCTTATGCTTTGATCTGCATTCATAGTTCTTTCTCTGAATGTGAACATTTTCCATCCCAAGTTTATTTGAATTGTCTTGGATGGCTGTATTGCTGAAAAGAGCTAAGTCTGTCATAGTTGATCATAGAATCTTGCTGTTATTGTGTACAATGTTCTCCTGGTTTTGCTCACTTCTCTCAGTATCAGTTCATGTAGGTCCTTTCAGGTTTTTCTGAAATCAGTGGGCTCATCATTTCTTATAGAACAATAATATTCTATAAAATTCAAATACCATCACTTATTCAGCCATTCCCCAACTGATGGGCATCTATTCAATGTCCAATTCCTCCTTGCCACTACAAAAAAAAAAAAAAAAAAAAAAAAGCTGCTACACTTTTGCACTTGTGGGTCCTTTCATGTGTAACATGAAAGGGATAACTGTATACAATTTCAAGGGGATCTAATTACAAGCTGATGACTGATGAAAAGGAAACAATGGCCATCCCAGATGGATATCATGGAGACTAGAACCTTCACTCACTGTCCTTGAACTTATACTTCATTCAGTTTCCAGACTCACATCTTAATAGACCTGCTATGTAACACTCCATAGCTCCTCCATTTCTTTGGATAACCTAATCTGATTCTAATTTGCCTGGGGAGTTCATACCATTTTGCCTTCTACTCAAACATATATTAAGTAACTACTAAGTCCAGGTATTGTGTTGAGTGCTAGAAAGACAAAGAAAGGCAAAAGAGATTCCCTATGCTGAGGTTTTCCCCTTACTAACAGTGTGACCTATGCAATTCATTTATGATCTGTTTCAATTTTTTCTTTAGCAAAATGGGACCAATGATATATCTTCTGCCTATATCACACAGATTTGGCAATGACCAAATGAGGATGGTACAATTGATTTGTGATTTCCTTGATATAAGTATTTTTCATGGTACAGAAAATTTCCTGATTACATCTTCCAATGTCTTCTGTATAATTGTCATCCATGCTCTTCCAAAGATATTTCATAAAAGTTTTACATGCCAAATTCCATCAGAAAATAAGATTTTATTAGGCACCTACTATGTGTCAGGCATTGTGCTAAGTGCTGGGGATACAAAGAAAGAAAAAAGACAGTCCCTAATCTCAAGAAGCTCATAATCATAACATACAATAAACTCTGCACAAAAAGACTATATATAGGATAATGGGGAGAAAGCACTAGAATTAAGGGGAACTGGAGGAGACTTCTTCCAGAAGATGGAATCTCAGCTGGGATCTGTGTTAGATGACAGCACAAATTAATTGAATCCAGAGAAGTTTGAACAGCTGGACTAACCTTGGACTCTACACAATGAGCAACACACTGTAGTCCAGAGCCGATTCACTCAGCTGTTGCAACAAATTATGGAAAGACTTTCTCATAAGATCATATCTCTGTGACTATTTAGTTTAACCTCATTTTATAAAAGATGCGGACAAAGTCTGGCGTGGTTAAGTGACTTGTCCAAAGTAGCACCCAATTACATCCAAGAAAGAAGTTTTTTTAGGAGAGTCTTTGGTCGCCTCTGACTTAGAAATATGTCACCTAAGACAGAAGCAGAGTGGGTCGTTCTTCCAAAGGGGTCCTTCTCCTTGCCAATTCTCAAAACTCTTAATTTGCTTCTTAGCTTGCCCCTGAGGCAATGGACAGCATTGTCTTTTACAGTCCAGGAAAGAGAGGGCTTACTTTATTTATTTATTTATTTTTATAGTAAGGTAAACCTTATAGTAAGCAAACCCAGCTGCCTTTCCTGACACAAGCAGGTAGGTTTCTTCTTCCACTTCATTTTCTTGGTCTTATGTAAGAGGTTCCCTCTCAGAAGAAGTTGTTGAGGAATTTTGTCTTTTTGTCTCTAATTTTGTTGCTGTAATTTAAAACTGCAGCAACCCATGTCTACAAGCCAGCGCTACATTAGAATTACTCATCCTAAGGACAGCAAAGAAATGCTGGGTTCATTTTTTTTTCCTAGTTATAAATTGGTCATGGTTACTGAGGACAGCTGTTGGCATGTCATACAATGGAAAATAAAGTTTAGGGAAAGCATATAAACTCTTTTTTCCTTCCTTCCCCTCCCTCCCTTCTTTCCTTTCCCTCCCTCCCTTCTTTCCTTTCCCTCCCTCCCTCCTTTTCCCTACCTTCCTACCTACCTTCCTACCTACCTTCCTACCTACCTTCCTACCTACCTTCCTACCTACCTTCCTACCTACCTTCCTACCTACCTTCCTACCTACCTTCCTACCTACCTTCCTACCTACCTTCCTACCTACCTTCCTACCTTCTTACTTTCCTGAAAATCCCAGAATTGTAAAGATAAAAAGGTCTTTGAAAAATCAGCCACCCCACCTCTTGCTTGAGACAGGTTTTTATCTAAAGGCACTAGGGAGATTGATATACTTCCTATTTTTAAACACTTACAGTGTTCCTTTGGCTATGACCTCAGATACTTCCAGATAGTTTTTATTTGTCCCTGTACAGTTAGGATAAACAGGGCAGGCAAAATTGTGGAATGGGAGAAGTTTGCTTTTCCACATAATTCCCTTTCTTCTTGCTTCAAACTCTTCACTCTCTCCTAGCAGGACAGAGATTCATCTTTCCACATAGAGACATTCAGAGAGTCATGGTCTGTGAGTATCAGGTGGAGACTTTGGAGATCTTTATTCTCAACTCCAGTGTTTTATGATCCTCCTTACCCTCCACTTTCAGCTTTACAATACCAGGAAACTATATATTTGAATATGAATGAGACTCAGGAACAAGATGTTTTCTTTTAGATATTCATACTTGAAGTCTTATTTTGAATTATAGAATTAAAGATGACGTCTTGAACTTCATGTAATTTCAGGAACCAGTCAGTAAGAGTTTTTTGTCTTGAGGGGACAAAGAATCTCTCCCATTGCACCACCAATATAATCATAATTAGTTCTTTAAAGTTTACAAAATAAGCCCAACAGTCCTCTAAGGTAGATATTATAAGTATAAAGATAATCCCTTCCTATTGGGATCATTGGCTTGGGCATTATTCCCTCTCCCTCTCCACTCAAGAGCCAAGCACTTATGTGGATCAGGTTCACTCCCATGAAATTCCAACCACCTACAAGAAGAGTCAGGCTTTTCCCCATTTCATGTTCTTTTGCTTTTTATATCCCTACCATGGAGTCCAGGAGAAAATTATTTAAAAGTGAAATTTTAACTCATATTTAGCATCTCTTCTGAAAGAGAAAGGTCATAGAAAGATACTCAATGTACAATGATGATCGGGTATAAGACAGCTATTTAATTCTCTACACAGAAAAAATGCTTCACATACATAAAATCCATAAACCCAAATGACAGAAAATCTTAAACAAGGTGAAGGACTTAACTACTGGTATGTCCTCTCACAAAGCTAATACTTAAAGCTACACGACATGACGACTGAATAAGTATTTTACATTTTACCTTGACTCTATACCATTCACTTCCCTCCAGATTTATGCCTTCTGTTAAGCTGAGTTAGGGCTTGGGTCATCCTCCTGTCTTCTCCTTCAAGAAATCCAGAACCCAATTTGGAAAGGGTATTTCCTGAAGTTCTTTACCATGGGAGGACCAGGATTTCCCAAGCTTCCTTCCAAGATTAAGCATCTGCATTTGGGGATCACTGGGAGGTTATCCACCATGAGACAAACAACTATAAGGCAGAAGAGGTGATCAGAATCCAAGGTAGTGGTTCACTTCACTGAGCCCCTGCTCTAGCTTGCCGGATGGGAATAGGTAACCACGGCACTAGTGTGGAAAAGGCCCCTCCTTTCCATTCTCACAGGAAGTTCTACATTACATGGTGCCACAGGAAGAGCCATAGGATCATAGATTTCGAGTTAGAAGTCATCTAATTCCATCTCCTTGTTTTTCTTATGAGGATTCTATGACCCAAAGAGGGTAAATGATTGTGCAGGTAATAATTTTCTGAGGTGGGATTTGAATCCATTTCTTATACTGTACTGAGTATAGTACTTCATATACGTTATAAATGCCAGAGAATGGAGTCCCTCCTTTTTTTTAAGGTCCATTGAGGAATCACTTCTTCTGGCTTAATGGCCAATCCTGCCTAAGATAACTTTGATACTATCTCCCCATCCCCATTTTCAACCTTTTATGAGGTAAGGAATCAAGGATACACCTTTTTTCTTTCTTTCTTTTTTTTGTTTTTTGGCTAAACATTGTAAAAAATATGTAAATCCAATATATATATATATATATATATATATATATATATATATATATATATATATATATATATACACACACACACAATAAATATATGCATATTGATTACAGTTACCTTGCTGCACAAGAAGAATCAGATCAAAAAGAAAAAAAATGAGAAAGAAAACAAGAAGGAAGCAAACAACAACAAAAAGAGTGAGAATGTCATGTTGTGATCCACATTCAGTTCCACAGTTCTCTCTCTGGGTGTAGATGACTCTCTTCATCACAAGATCATTGGAACTGGTTTGAATCATCTCATTGTTGAAAAGAGCCATGTCCATCAGTACTGATCATTATATAATCTTGCCATTGCTGTGTACAGTGGAATCTTGGTTCTGCTCATTTCACTCAGCATCAATTCCTGTAACTCTCTCCAAACCTCTTTAAAATCATCCTGCTGGTCATTTCTTATAGAACAATAATATTCCGTAACATTCATACACTGTAACTTATTCAGCCATTCCCCAACTGATGGGCATCCACTCAGTTTCCAGTTTCTAGTCACTACGAAAAGGGCTGCTACAAACATTTTTGCACACATGGGTCCCTTTCCCTCCTTTGTCATCTCTTTAGGATACAAATCCAGTAGAAATACTGCTGGATCAAAGGGGATGGTCAGTTTGATAACCTTTTGAGCATAGGAAAACATCTATTTTCTAAATCATTTTAAACAGACATACCCCTAGGTGAATACATTTACCTATAAGTGTCCAAGACAGCTTTACACATGGTCCATGCAGTGGACTTTGGTGGCCCATCTCCATTTATCTCGGTGCTCCATAAGATTCAGTTACTGTCTCTTGATTTTGTTTGCTTTCAGTTGGACCTATGATTTCTTGAATCTAGCGAAATCTTGGTAAGAAATATTCTTCCAAAATAGATTCCAATGTAGATTCTTCTTCAGCGTAGTCTAAGAGCTATTTAGAGCCTTGGCAAGTAAGCTGAACAGGGCTGCACAGTCATGGTGTGTGTTCCAGAGGCAAAGCTTGAACTTAGGGCCTCCTGCCTCCAAGGCTGGCTCTAGATCTATTTCACCACACTGCCTCTCATTGCAAACATTAGTGTCTCCATTTTATTGATAGACAACTGGAGCTTTGAAACATTAAATGACTATTTCAGAATCATACATTTAAAAATTATTTATTTTATTTTTAATTTATGGAATAAAACAAGCATTTTTATCACAAAGCATATATTTTTAAAAATTACACTTGAAACTACAAATCACTTATGTGCAGCTTACTATTCCTTTTAAATATATAATAGCATGTAAATTTCTTTTTTCTCTTTTTTCTCCCTTCCTCTATATTTAAAAGGCTTTGATCTGAACCAAAGTCTCCCTGATGCAAATCTAGCATTCTTTTCCTTATATTACACCAATCAATCATTGTGTCTCTCTAATTGTACTTGATCCTAAAGTAAATTTGCTTATTTTAAGAGAAATGTGTATAGGAGATATGTGTGAGAGTGGGGTGGATCAGGAGGGATTGTTAATAATTCAATCCAGTTCCCAAAGTAGTTATTAATTTCCTTCTCTATATACGGCACTGGGCTAGGCACTGTGTATACCAGATGACTTAGGGATGATTCTTTTCAGTGTGGGGTAGTTGAAAGCCATCTGAAGAAGCTGTCACATGAAGGGAACTGGAAGGACAGAGGAGTGTGGGTTGGCACTGAGTCTGAGGGTTCCTTGTGGGGATGAGGACCATTATCTTTGAGTAAACACATCAGGGAGCTGTCCCTTTGTGAGATGCAGATTCAACGATTCAGCCAGAGCTGACATTGTCATTGTTTCTGAATACTAGAAAACTAGGAAGAGTAATTTGGAAAAAGCATGAAAATAATATTAATTATAGTCATTTGGATAAACTGCCCACCATTTTGGTCTAATTACCATGCAACACAAAGATTATTATGCATAATGTTAAGTATGTCTCTGATTAACTTTGTTGTAGATTTGATTAAAACTCTAAAATCGGTTAAACTTCCTCCTTGCCTTTCTCTTCATCAACATCATTAGCCACAGTAATTCTTGGGTTGTCTGCTTTAAGGGAACGTAACATAAATATTGTATGCACAAAGTTTCAGAGAATATTAATGTTAGAAAAGGCTTCAGAAATTATGTAGTCCTATCAATTCATTTTATAAATGAAGAGATTGAAACTCAGAGATGGGAACAAGGTCATACAGCAAGCTAGTGGCAGATTTCCTATACAGATTTTTCTTATTTTCTCTCTCCTTCCCTCTCTTCCTTTAAAAAAAAAAATTGTTACTTTTGTTTAAAAAAAAAAAATTATCATTCCCCAGTAATTCCCCTTTCAATAGAATCCTCCCATATGACAAAGAAATAAGTTTAAGCAAAATGAATGGACACATTTGCCACTCAGCTAATATATGACTCATTCCTCACTTGTCCTTTTAAAAAAAAATCATCCTTGGCACTCTGACGGCTGGGAGGTGCTTTCATTGTATTTCAGTCCTCTAAAGTCAAGATTGACTCTGTATTTGGTCATGATTCTGTCATTCTGTGTTTACATCATTCCATTTCTAGTAATAATGTACATTATTTACATTCTTAGTATTATTGTTTAAATTGTTCTCCTGTTTTTACAAACAAACTCAGTTCATTTAAGTCTTTCCAAATTTCTTTAAATTCTTTATGTTCACGATTTCTTAGTGTACCATTATATTCCTTTGCCACTATTTGTTTAACCCTTCCCCAACTGAGAAACACCTAGTTTGATTCTAGTCTTTTTTTGCTACTACAAAAAAATGCTACTATAAATATTCTTCTGTATATGAGATTGTTCTCTTTTTTTGACCTACTTAAGTTCTATGTCTAGTCATGAGATTGCTGGGTCAAAGGGTATAAACACTTAAGTGACCAGTCAATTCACCTTCGGCTGTCTCTCCTTTTTCATGGTTTGCTCATTGAATACCAGAGTGAATTTCTCACAGTACAACACAATTAGAAAAATGAGTTTCCCACAGGAAGACTTGACAATCTCCCTTGGTGATAAGTTGCTAAAACTGCAAGATTTTATCTTATATCTTCCTTATATCTTTCCTGTTATGACTTAAATCCATTTTGTGTCACATCTTTGTTGATATGGTATAGACCTATTATCTATCTACTTCTCAGGCCTTTGTTCTTTTTCATTAAAACATTAATTCTTCCCAGTTACCTTTGTAAATTTCTTTGGAACCTGTCCTGAGTGTTCTACCTCTCTTTGGCTATAGAGCACAGAACTACATAATGGCAAAGAGGCAGCACTGTACTTGGATGTGAGTTCCTGAATTATATTTTTTAGCATCATACTTGCTATCTTTAATTGAGACAAAAAGCGATTTATTATTATTTTTTGCCATCCAAATAGATTTGATTTATTATTATTTAGAATTTTCCTTCTCCTCAGAAATTACATGCATATAAATTTACTTATAAGTGACATTACAAACATAATATTATAAGTCAGGAGCAGAATATCAAACCCAGGTTTGTTTGTGTGTGTGTATAGTTTTTCCCCTTGAGAGGGAAGTTCCTTGAGGGCAGGGAATATTTTTGTTTTCACATTTGTATATCTGGTGATTATTATTATTTTTTTTTATTGCTACTATAGATCAAAAGAATCATGTTCTAAGATATCTTAGTGGTCTTTTTTCTTTATTATTTTACTTTTCCTTGCAAATTTTTCTTCCTTTTTTTTTTTAAATTGAAATGACTGGATATTGATGACATTGTAGGCAGTTCAGGAATCTAAGAGCCACCATAGACAGGAACAGACTGGATTTGGAATTAGCAAGACCCAAGTTAGATTATGTCCCTGATCCGTATCAGCAATGGGACCAGGGACAAGTCCTCCTTCAGTCTCAATTTCTTCATCTGTAAAATGGAGATGATAATATTACCTTTACTTACAGGGCTATTGGGAGGATCAAATGTGAGAATTCCTGTGTCAAGCACCTTTTAAACCTTAAGGTGCCATATCAATGCTAGCCATTGTTATTAATAATAAATGCTTGTTGAATTGAACTGATTGAATTTGTTCCTAGTTCTATAACTTATCAGAGTGTGCAAAACCACAGTGATGAAATAACTTGCTTTATTGGTTTTAAATTAAAAAAATAAGTTGAAGAAGCATTTTTTTTTTTTTTTTTGTATCCAGTTTCCCAGTGAACATCAAAAGGTGCCTCCATTTATTTTACAAAAATAGAAAAGCACCAGCGCTTGAGATGTCAGCGCTGGGCAAGGCTGTGTAATCCCCACTGGGGCCACCTATTTTTTTTTAAGGGATGTGAACCATCAGTTGGCTCCCCTCCTAGGAAAGCTTGTGGGGTCAAGAGCAACAGAACTGGGCTCCAGCTCCACCTGGCCCAACGCTGGGATGTTTGGCTTGTGGCTAATTTTAGTAATAATCAAGATAACTGAGCCGTGAAAACTCATAAACACCCCAGTTTGGCAGCTCGGAGGGATCTGCAGGCAGTGAGTCTCACATTTTCTTCCGCTTCTCTTCTAATTTTCTGTGGGGATAACAAAATGAAACCGTGCTGCTTCCCCCAGAACCGGAGCCTGCCCATGAATAACTTGCAGGCTGCATATGGTTTTCCCAGTGAATTTTCAAAGCCAAATGTGGGTTTGCTTTTGTATATAAATTCCCAGGATGCCTTTTTCCTTCCAGTGGGATCTCTGTGAAGGGAACATTGCAACTGTGATGAATAGCAGTGCCTCTGAAAGAACCTGGCAAGAGGCGTGCATTACATACTGCTGAGCCGAACCCTACACCTGTTACCAAATGTGACAGCATCTTCAAAGGAGAAAATGTGGTGGTGGGGGGAGCTGTGCCTTTTTCCTTAGTTCTCAGCTACACATTATAGAACCATGGTGATTATTATCGCTACTGTAGATCAAAAGAACCATGTTCTAAGATATCTTAGTGGTCTTTTTTCTTTATTATTTTACTTTTTCTTGAAAACCGGTTTTTTTTAATTGAGAGGAATGACTCTTGCCTTTTTTTTTTTTTTTTTGAGGCAATTGGGATTAAGGTGACTTGCTTAGGGTCACAAAGCTAGTTGAGTATTAAGTGTCGAGGCCAAATTTGAACTTGGATCCTCTTGATTCTAGGGCTGTTCCCCTTGTAAACCTGTCTTGATACTGTTGACTACACTAACATATTAAGATCATTCATCCTAATAGAAGTGAGAACTCCCAGGTCAACTTTTCATAACAAAATTTCCTCTTTATTATCATTTATTAATTTATTAATCATTTATTAATGATGTCGTTGTTACCCCTCTGCTTGCAGAGGATTTTTAAAAAAATATTAATAGGGATCCATTAAAAGGGATCTGTAACAAAGAGTTGTATAGGAAAAGTAGCATAAAGCTTGACATCAGAGAGATGCATGACCAGGAAAATGATGGAAGGTGAGTCATTTTTGCAGCAAGCACTGGTGATAACCAGTGCCTGGATCTCCCTTAGAAACTCATGTGCTCCATTGGTATTCTTGCAATATCCAGAGATCTAGAGAAATCATGCTATGAAAACCCTCTTTGGTGGGTTTTCAGGAGGAAATGGACAAAAATCATACAAGAAGGGATAGGCAGCCAAAGTGGATGGTAATCTGCATCACTGGTGAGACTATCCCATTTGGTGAGATCCTAGACCCATCAAATCATTATGGCTTCAAAAATTCCATTATAGCCTTTAATGGTCTTTTCCTCTTCTTGAAATAGCACTTCAACACCAACAATTAATAAGAAACTTATTTTATTCAGAACCAAACAAGAAATGAACCCTCATATACCTGCTTTTATATATCTAATATCTTCTTTAAACATTTTTAAGAATAAAATTTGGTTTTAAAATAATTTCCCTATAAAACCACCCCAATCAATTCACTATTGGATTATTTTATCAGCCTCCCACCCATTTCCCTGATTTTACTATACTTATATCATCTTATTCCTCATCTATCTCTCCTTTAAAACATGATCTCACCTGGTTTTAACTCCCACCATACCATAGCATTGAATGTCTCTTCATTATTCTCTCAATTCCACCTTGCTCATTTTTGTCACTATGCCTTTTTGTAGTTGTTGACACTATCTGGAATGTTCAATATTCAAAACCCATGTATTTTGTGAGGTCCAGTTCAGTTCTCATTTTCTTCATACTGCCTTCCCCAATTATACCAACCCCCAGATACCTCTCTTTTCTCTGAACTCCTATTATGCTCATTGTAGTCAATATCATCAGTTTGATGCTTACTAATATTTCCTGAAAATGTTAGATAACTCACATTTTTTATGATAACAACCAAAATACTAACATTTTCTGCAAATGTTATCTGTAACTCACATTTCTATAATGATGGTAATAAACACTAATATTTTCTGGAAAATGTTATATATGTCACATTTCTATAATTACAAAAATAATAAAAAGTTACTTAGAGTTTGCAAGATTTTATACATGCATAATCTCAATTGGTCCTCACAACAATTCTGTCACTTGGGTACTCTTCTGAATCCCCATTTTATAAATTAGAACACTGAGGCTAAGTTGAGTAATTTGCTGAAGGTCATGTAGCTAGTAAATGTCTGAGGGAATATTTAAACTGAGGTCCTGCTAATTCTGTGTCCAGCAGTCTATTTATTATATCCTGTTTCTTTGGAACTTTAAGGTTTGTAGAGGGCTTTTCTTATATGTTTATGAGTTAAATAGTACAATTACTATTCTCTCTCTCTCTCTCTCTCTCTCTCTCTCTCTCTCTCTCTCTCTCTCTCTCTCTCTCTCTCTCTCTCTCTCTCTCATAAAAAGAAAAAAAAAAACAGGAGCAGAAATAACGTGGTCCACAATATCATCACACTCCTCATAAATGTCAGAGCTGGGATTTGAACATGTACCTCTTCACTCCAAATTCAGTGACTTTGCTTTTATATCATGCTATTTTTTTCTCAGATAGCTAAATGGCACAGTCAAAAGAATTTCAGGTTTGGAATTAGGAAGACTCATTTTTTTGAGTTCAAATGCAGCCCCAAACACACACTAGCTGTGTGACCCTGGCCAAGTTGCTTAACTCTGCCTCAGTTTCCTCATTTGTCAAATGAAATGGAGAAGGAAATGGCAAACAATTCTGGTATCTTTGCCAAGAAAACCCCAAATGAGGTCATGAAGTCAGACATGACTAAAAAATAACTGAACTGAAAAAGATCCTTTCAAATGAAAGATTAACCAATTTGATACCAAACATTTCTGTTACAGAAAAACTGTTAGTGAAAACAGGTGAGTAGAATTAAAAGAAAAACATAGTTTTGAGAATCTAATTTCAACTGCAGGCAAGAAGGAAAAATAGAGCATTCAATTTTCAGTTTAACCTTAAGAAAATGGGGATGGATCCAGAGGAACTGGGGTACAACATTACTTCTTCTCTGGGCAGGGAGTCTGGGGCTGGTGCAGTTTTTGGGAGCCTAGTATCTTATGGATGGTTCAGAATGAAACTTTTTTTTAGGTCCCCAGTGCTGACTCTTAAATGGCTTTACTTATGGCTCACATCTACTCTCCTCCTGCAAGAAAGGAGAGAAAGAGTATTAAAAAGGTATTCAAAAGGTACAACGTGAATCAGGTGAGGGACAAGCAATTTATTCCTATGCACACACACTCACACACACACACAAATGTTAAATATAAAAGTCTCTTGAGCATGAATGAGCAGAACAGAATTCAGTAATTTAACCTAAAACTATTGGTTTTGTCTGCCTGGAGGATGATACAACTCATCACTTAAAACAGCTTGTGGGATTGCTGATTAGACAGTATACATTTCATCTGCATTTTGCACTATCATTAAACTCCAAATCCAGACCTTTTACTGAACTTCTAGCTTCTTCCTAAGCTAACCGCTCCTGCATCTTGGATGACCATTGGCTCTTCTTGGATCCAGGGTTTATGGGCTTTTATAACTTTCAAGATGGCCTTTGAGAGAAATGATTATTGGTAACCAATGATTTGGTGAGATCCAGAGTTTCCCTTTTTCTATAGTCCTCGTTTCAATTTCTTGAAGGACCTTAATTAACTCTCCTCAATCTTGGACAGACTCTATCCAACCTTACAAGGGCTTTAATTCCATTTTCTTCTGCTTTAGGCTTGGGGAAAGGATATTGATTCTTTGTTTAGATGGAGCAAAGCTGGGAGTAATTTAGAAATAAATGACATAATCAAAGCTCATTAGAAAAGGTCGAGTCCCTCATAGTATATTCATTCTCTCTCATTACTTGTTAACCAATCAGAGCTGATTGCCACACCTGGAACACCCACTTTTTCAATGCCTTATAAGCCTTGAGCCCATGAGGGTTTTTGGCAATCAAGAGTTCCACTGATCTTTTTTATTATTAAAATGTTAGCATTATTAGTAAAATGATATTACCCAGGAATTATGTCTTTGGAACTTTTAAAATGCCATATCTTCAAGACTGGGGACTTCTTCAAGAACCACATTTTGTAGATACCTACCTACCCAGGAAAGAAAGCATAGAGTGACAAAGACAATCAGGGGTCCGGGTCACTTAGTTAAGTCCAACAGCCCATGGACATTAAGAGAAGGGTTAAGGAATGGGTTAAGGGATCAGCTCATCTCTTTCTGGAAGTCTAATTCACCCATGGAGGAGTGACAACCCAGACAGGTGAGGGAGCAGCTGCTCCCTATTATACACCCACTGAGTCATCAACAAATCAAGGAATCCCTCAGTTGTTTCACAGGAAAACCTCTTAGCAATAAATCCCATGTGACTGAAACTGGAGCTTTCCTATGGACCAATGGAACCCCCAAGGGAAACTGAATGTAAACAAGGACAATCCGTGGTCACAGCAGAAAAATGGAGCTTTTTTCATAGGAATTACTAGCAGAATTAATTTGACAGAAAATTTAAAAATGCATTGATTCCTCAGGGAAAATGCTGAAAAAATTCATTCTTATTTGGAGACACTTCTGTTAATGTTATATAGATTTCCTTGCAATTTTTCTTTTAAAAAATTATCATGAGGGCATTTCATTGCATAAATGCAGAAACGCTACTTCTGAGGATTTCTGTAATTTCCCCCTCTTTACTTTTGGTTTGCTTTTACCAGCAATTAAAACAGCAGCGGCTCAGGAGAGAAACAAATTTTCCAGCATTGTTTTTCCCTGTGTTGCCGGCAGGATGCCTTAAGAAAGAAAAAAAATTTTAAAAAAGCTTTCCAAGAGATATGAAAATCACTGAGTTTTTGGAGGAGGGGAGAAGGGGCAAGTCAGAGTACATATCATCAAGGACTCATTAATTCACTTCCTCCTATTTGCCATTAAATCATTTCCCCAGAAAGGCCTCATTACTATATATCTTGTTTGTTTTTCTTTTCCCTCTCTTATAACTGGTTTTATTGGCAACCCCAAAGCGCAAAAGCAACTTTCCAGTTGTCTTGATTTGTAGTGTAAGTTATTTAGGGAAGGTGGAACTTCACCAACATTGGTCTCATTGCAATGATTTTTGGAAGAAATGCAGCTGATTAAGAAGTCTCATTTTTATGGGGATTCCAGGCCTTAGATTTTCCTCCACTGGAGCACCTGCCCAGTGAGGTCATGGTTAACTTTTCATTTAAATTAAGAACATTCCAGGGGTGTGTGGGAAATGAGCTGAGGGTTGCAGTCCGGACTTGTGAGATGTAATTTGAAATATTAAATTGGAGAAGAATAAAGCCAATGGGTAATGTGGGAATTGGGTAAAGCCAAAAGGATGGAGAATCAGATAAAGCCAAGGACAAAGTAACCCCTGCTGATGCAGCAGCAGTAAGATTGGTTATACGGTGAGTAAACATTTTAAAATCTAATTCATTTTACCCAGTATTATGGAAAGGCAGAAGAAAGAATATGGGACCACTAGATGACATAGTAGAGAGAATGCTGGATCTGAATTCAAATCTGGATTCAGATACTTACTAGTTATGTGATCTTGGACAAGTTACTTGATGTCAATCATCCTTAGTTTTCTCATTTGTAAAATGGGGGGGTGATAATAGCATCTTCCGGCTAGAATGGTTGTAAGGATCAATTGAGATAACATTTGTAAGGTGCTTTGGAAACTTTAAAGCACTATATAAATGCTAACTATAATTATTATTAATACAAATGATCATGATTATTATTATTATATAATATATTATATATTATTATTATAGAATTAGAGAATATATTATATTCTCTATGTGGTTCACCCCACCAGAATCCATCAGAGCAGCAGTCACCTCCCAGGGTGACTAGGGGAAAGGAGGGACTGATTTTCCTGACCAGCTCATTCTCACTGTGGAGTATGATTGGCCAGGAGCTCTTATTAGTGAAGAGTTTGCCCATGTTGGAAAGTGTCTTTAAATTTAGCTCCCAGTTTACTTTGGGAAGCCCAGTGAAGAAATGTTTCAGAAGCATGTAAAGAACCTAGGTTGGCAGGCTCCTTAGCACATGAGGAAAATGGAAGCTATTTTTGGAGTAGACAGCTTGTGGCTCTTCCAGGAACACTTCCTGGAAAGGAATCAGAAAGGAAGAACAAAGGGAAGAAGAAGCAGTCCTCCAATTAGTCCGACAAAGTACTGGGCAAATATTTGAGGTACAGATTGAGAAAATGGTTCCTGAGTAACCAAAGCTGTGAATCACAGACTTCAGGAGCTTTGCCCATTCACCATGGGCTTACCAAGAGAAACATTTAGGGATCAAGGGGACAGGACGTCCATTCCCTTTGTCATAGGGATCAAGGGTCACCGAGGATGCAGTAAACTGCTCTAAGTGCTCCAACTCTACTGGAAGGAAGGAAAGGTGGCCCTTAGAAACAGTAATGTTATCAATGAGGGGAAGTTCAGTGGAAATGCCATTTTTGGAAATGCCATTTTTGGAAATGCAAGGTGCATTTCTTGATTCTTCCAATTCTTAGTCTGCCCCTCCCTGAATTCAATTGGTATTTACTTTGCGGGTATCTTTAATTAATTTACTGTTAATATGTTTATCTCCCTAGATAAATGCTATAGGCATTAGGCTTACAAATACAAAAATGAAACAATCCCTATCTTCAAATAATTTATATTTTATCAAGGGAGATAACATATACATATATCGGTATTATAATTATAATTGTATATTTATAATTATAAATATTTGTAAACAAGCTCTTTGAGGAGAGAAATTATCTCATTTTTGTATTTGAATGTCCCCTGCCTCATGCAATCCCTAGCATATAGGAGGTACTTAACAAATGTTTGGTCATTGAATGCATGATTGATTAATTAATAAATGTTTTCTGAATAGCTAATATGACCAGAATGTAGGGTTTAGGCTGAAATCAATCAGTTAATCAACAAGAATTCATTAAATGCTACTATTTGCAAAGAATTAGACTAAGTGCTGGAAATATAAAGAAAAAGCAGGAATAGTTTCCAAAAAGTTTTCAACAAAATCATGTCAGAGTACAGTGATTTATCCAAGAAATTATTCATTATGACTAAGTGGAATTTACACAATGGATCCAAGAATAGTTCAGTATAAGACAACAAGACATATAATTAATCATATTAAAAACCAAAATATTCAAATAGAAGTCGAAAAATCTTTTGACAAAGCACACCACCTTATTATACTAAAAACTCTACAAGGTATTATTTCAGAGTGAGACATTTTAGAAATTTCATAAAAACATGTATTTAGAACCATAAGCACCCTCTACAATGGGAGTATCTATCTATTAATATTAGATATATATCTATTTAGATAAGTACACATATAATATATATCTATATATGTATAAAATAGATTTAGTATTGATATAATAGATATATAGTATATATGTATATATAATGTACATACATAGACATATATAGTATGTGTGTACCCATCTATATATGGTATTATACATATATGTAATATATACATACCTGTATATACAATATATACACGTGACAAATGTGTACACATGTATGTATATAGGTAGACACACATTTGTATACATACATATACACATACATGCATACTAAAACCTTTTCCAATAGATGCAAAAACAAACAAAAAAAAGGATGCCTAATCTCTCCTTTATTATTTTATACAGTTCTGGAAATGCTACTAATAGCAATAAGACAGAACAAATGAATTAAAGAAAGATAGATAAAGAGGAGGCAAAAATATCCCTCTTTACTGATGATATATGATAGTTTGCTTGGAAAACTCCAGGGAATCAGCAAAGATACAGGAATAGCTTAATAGCTTCAACAAAGTTGCAGGCTACAAAATAAAGTCTCAAAAAAAAAGTCAACATTTTTATATAATAACAAAACACAAGAAGCAATAGTGAAAAAGGAAATCCTATTCCCAATGTCTACATGTGTAAAATATCTGGGAATCAATCTACTAAAGCACTTTAAAAGACTTTTTATAGATTAAATTATAAAGTGCTCATTAAAGAAATAAAGAACGTAAATAGTTGAAAGAATATTCAGTGCTTGTGGCTGGAGTGTACCAATAAAATAAAAATGACAGTGCTACCAAAATTAATTTGCCTTTAATTCTATATCAATCAAATTATCAGGAGGATATTTTGTGAAACTTAATAAAATCATGACAAAATTCATTTGGAAAAAACAAAAGAGCTGGAATAGCTAAGGAAGTGATGAAAAGAAGTAGAGATAAAAGGGGAAAATAACATTTCCAGACCTCAAACTATATTATAAAGTGTCAGTCATCAAAACCATCTGGTATTGGTTAAAAAATAGTTATGTTAATGAAACACACTAGACAAGGGAGAATTAGAAACAATGGAATTCAATAAATGTGGGAATGAAACAAGCATACCTAGTATTTGATAAAGTAAAAAACATAAATTTACTAGGAAATTTTTTTTTATTTGACAAAAAGTACTGGGAGAATTGGAAAGCAATCTGGCAGAAATTAAGATCAATCCAATACCTTGCACCAAATTTCACAATCCATTCTAAATCATAGTAAAAAATTTTAAAAGAGAAAATCATATATCTCTCAAACTATGAGTAGGCTAAACAAGTGATACATGCAATTTCAAAAGATTAAACAGACACTTTTGATTACTTGAAATTGAAAAGCTTCTGCATAAATTTAATCCATTTAGAATAAGTGGTCAAATGGAGGAAAAATCTTTGTATCAAATTTTTTTTGATATCCAAGATATCCAGACATGAACATATAGATAACTATACGTCTGGGGCAGCTATGGGTGCAGTGGATAGAATGCCATGCCTGGAGTCAGGAAAACATCTTCCTGAGTTCAAATCTGGTCTCAAACAATTACTAGCTATGTGACCCTGGGCTAGTCATTAACCCTGTTTGCCCCAGTTTCCTCATCTGGAACCCAACACATAGTTTTAGGATCCAGGTCATCGCCACCCTGCAGATTCCCAGAGTTAAGTTCAGTCTTTTGTTCATCTGAAGGCTTGTAGTCTCCATGAGGTCCTCAATGTTAGGATCCCTTGAGCACATCATAGTTCTCTTCATCTCCAGCCACACAATCCAATCATGATGAATGGGTGCCTAGAGTTGTCCACACCAATCTGGACGACATTATTCAAGAAGCCACCAGATGCATCCTTATCTCGGAGCTCTGGTGTCAGCCTCTCAGCCACAATGGTTAGTGTGCAAGGAGAGGTGTTCCTCCTCAGCAGGCTGTTGGAGAATGCCATGATGGTAGGAGACAACAGTGCTGGGAGAGTCGCAGAAGGAAGAAGGTTCACAACATGCTGCTGTGGCTGCTGCACTAAGATCTCAGGCCACCTTAGCCCGAGTTCAGTCACTGAGTCTCTCCATTCCAGTATCATCTGCCAGTAAAACCTCAAATAGGATCATGAAGAGTTAGACACAACTGAAAAATGAATAAACAACAACAAACATCTCCCTCTCCCTTCCTCCCTCCTTCCCTTCCCTCCCTCCCTCCTTCTTCCCCCCCCTTCCTTCCGTTTCTCCCTCCCTCCCCCCTTATCTGTCTGTCTGCCTATTCTGTCTGTCTATCTATCTACCTACCTACCCATCTATCTATCTCTACCTACCTATCATCTATTCTCTCTCTCTCTCTCTCTCTCTCTCTCTCTCTCTCTCTCTCTCTCTATTCTACCTGTCTGTCTGTCTATTTATCTGCCTGTCTAACTATCTAGAAAGACAACAGTCCATATGCTTGAGGTTGGCTTATCTTTTGCACCCACACTACAAGGCACACTGCCATCTCAGCTACCCTGAGCCACTGATTTTCTGGGGGCACCACTTTGCAATACTATATATCTACATCTGCATCCATATATATACATAATATATATATCCATCTATGCATACACATACACATATATACACACATGTATATATATTCTATTCTCCTACATATACATATATATATATATATATGTTCAAATGATTCTCAGAAAAATACAAAGAATTAAAATGATATTAAAGAATACTCTAAATTACAAATAAAAGAAACATAAATCCTGCAAACTGACCAAAAGGACAAACAATAGCAATAGGAATTGTTGGAAGGATGATGGATTGATAGACACATTAATAAATTGTTTATGGAGCTTGGACCAGTACAACCATTTTGGAAAATGATTTGGTGTTATGTAAATAAAGTCACTAAAATATCCATATATTTTGAACTAGATTTTCACTACTGAACTTATTATATCCCAAGGCACACATCAATACAAAGAAAGTCTCCATATTCTCCAAAATATTTGTGGCAGCAATTTTTGAGATATCAAAGAATTATAAACAAAACTGTCCAATTGAAAAATGGCTAAACAGATTGTGGTCCATGAATGTTATGGAATATTACTATGCTGTAAGAGGTCATGAATGTGATGAATACTGAAAAGCATAGAAAGGTCTACATGAACTGATACAGAATAAATAAGCAGAGTCAAGCAAACACTGTTTAGTACTATAATAATGTCAATGGAAAGAATAAAAGCACACTAAAAAAATCAAAAGTGAATTTAAGAAAATTATAAAATGAAGGAGAATTCAAATGAAACATATATGCAGAATCCCAATTCCTTCCCCCCTTTTCCTTCTGAAGGTAGGAGATCCAGAATTGCTACATATCCCCCAGATTTTTAGACTTTTTCAATGTATTGATTAGTTGTGCTTAATTTTTTTCCTCTCTAAAAATATTACTTGTTACAGGGGATGGCTCTCTAGGAGGGAGAGAGGATGGATACTAGAAATAACTATGGTAATGAAAAAACAGAAAAGATCAATAAAAATGTATTTGAAAAAAAGGGAATGACCACTGGGTCCTAAGATAGTTGGGGAGGCTTTATGGGAAAAGTGAAACTTGTTAGGCCTTGAGAAAGAATAGGACTTAGAAAAGTAGAATGGTAGGCAGTCTGTGGAGGGAGTAGTGGGATGGAAGTAGAGGGGGAAAGTAGGCAATAAGAATTCCAGGCATATCATATCACTGTACTATACAAACATAGGGTTATAGGCTTAAAATTGGAAAGGACTCTCATTTTATAGGTGGGACAACTGAGGCAAAAAGAATTTAAGTAACTTGCCCAAGATCATCCAGTTTGGGATTTGAAAGTAAATCCCCTTCACTCTATGTCCAATGCCCTAAACCTCAATCTCTTTTCTCTCTCTCTGTTTTTTTGTTTGTTTGTTTTTGTTTTTGTTTTTTGCTGAGGCAATTGGAGGTAAGTGACTTGCTCAGGGTCACACAACTAGTAAATAATAATATATAATATTATAATAAATATATGAATAATAAATAATAAGTCCTCCTGACTTTAGGGCTGGCACTCCATCCAGTGTGCCACCTAACTACCCCTATCACCTAAGGTACCACGGCATGGAAAACATCTCAGAAAAGCATGGAGATTATAAATAGTTGGACAATTCAATGGCCAGCTCCTTGCCCACGTGGAAAGAACTGTTGCTTGTGAGGTACCCATTACATGAAAAGTGTTAAATCACTGTGTCTAAAGTCAGCATGAAATGAAAATTCAAGCACTCCTCCACCCCTAAAACAAGGTTCAGAACAAAGAACGTGACTCCCTCTTCCAAGTGTCTGTCTTGAGTCAGGATGTTAACTCCTTGGGAGCAGACAGTAAGTCTTTAACAGGCCTGATCCAGCTCCTGGCACAAGTAAGGCTGAATATAATCATGGAAATGGGCAAGGCTACGTGCTTGAGGCTGACATATCTTCCCTGCCCACAACTCCCAGGCACATTGTCAACTTAGCTCCTCGGGGCCACTGGTTCTCCCTGCTTCCCATTATCTGAAGAGGGTGGATGGAGTCTCCAGGTCCCCTGGAAGTTGTTTAATCTTTACAGAGCATCAACGATGCTCTGTAGGTCTTAGTACACAATGGGCAGAAATCCTCTTCCTTCTAGTTCACAAAAGAAACCCAGAAGCCTCTTGGAAAGACCCAGAGAGAGAGCCCTGAGTGACTCAGACAGACTCCATGCTGGTACATGGGTGTCTTCCCATGGAAACAGACCATCTTCGACATGAAAGCCTGGGAAACCACTTGTTTTTCAAAATGAGTGATATTTCTTGGTGAAATGGCAAACACATTCCTGGGAGTGTCATGTTTTTCCATCTCTATTTCTAGCCAAGAAAACTGGATTTCTTGGTGAGAGTCGCCAGCTTCCAAACCAAAGCAAACCCTCACATACTTTAAAATGTCAGGGGTTTACATTACAAAGAAGAGGCTTGGCCCTAAAGAAGAGATCTGAGGAACACCTCCCTCTACTCTTTTGCAGTGTGGAACTATATAGTCCATGGTTCCAGGAGTGTGGAGAGTTCCATTAGTGTCGGATTTGTATTTTTATAAAATGATTTTTAAAAAATATTACATTGTTGAGTTTAAAAAAACATATTTCCACATTAGTCATATTGTGAAAGAAGAATCAAAATAAAAGGGAAAGACCATGAGGAAAAAAAATAACAAAAATAAAAAGTGAAAATGGTATCCCTCAATGTGCACTCAGACTCCACAGTTCTTTCTCTGGGTGTGGATAGCATTTTAAAGTGAGTCTTTTGAAATTGTCTTAGATTATGGTATTGCTGAGAAGACCTAAGTCTATCAAAGTTGTTGTTACTATGTACAGTGATCTCCTGGATCTGCTCATTTCACTCAGCATCCTTTCCAGGATTTTCTGAAATCAGCCCACTCATCATTTCTCATAGCACAATAGTCATCTACACTCTTGTTCGTATATATATGAACTTGTTCAGTCATTCTCCATTCGATAGGTATCTCCTCAGTTTCCAATTCTTTGCCACCATAAAGAGAACTGCTATAAACATAAACATTGTTGGACATACGGGTCCTTTTCCATTTTTTATGATCTCTTTGGGATAAAGACCCAGTAATGGCACTTTGGGGACAAAGGATATGCACATTTTTATAAACTTTGGATATAGTGCCTCATTAGTTTTGCTGATTCTTTCTTAAAATTTGTTTGCTATAATAATTGTTCTCTAAGGGAAAGGAAGAAAGGATGGAGCAGGGAAATTTAGGTGATTCAAAGACAAAAAACTTTTTTTTTTAAAGTGAGAGATTGTGTCAGAGGCAGACTTCATATCACTATAAATAATGATGGAGAGAGAAGTTGTTTGTCTCTTGACCTTGAAGCCGGTTTTTACACTTTTAAGTGTGACTTTTTAACCACAGTCTATACAGAAAATGGTGCCAGAATTTTTACAGAGGTAAATACAAAGCTTTCACCTGTTTGCATAAATAGATTTTGTCCCGTGGTGAACAAAACTGCAACAAATGCAAAGTTTTCTCCAGGGTAAGATTTCGTTTTAAAAACAGCAAACATAAAAACTGTTAGTAAAATGGGTCACGCTGGCATCTCAGCAAATGCCAGGGGCCTGAGCATGACTGATTTGTTGATGAGGACAGCAGTACCCAGGAAAACTGGGTCTCCTGCATCTCTCAGTTAATGATCAAAGACCTCGAGTGAGGGCTGAGAAGTGTGTCTCCTTCTGATTGGCCAGACAGTATATTATTTGGGCTTCCCCTGGTGAAGGTAAATCAGTCCCAAGGAAGAGATGGTTTGGTCTTCAGGTGTGGATGATCGCTGGCCATTAGGAAATGTTAATTGTACCAGCCCTGAAGTCAGGAGAACCCGAGTTCAAATTTGACCTCAGACACTTAACACTTCCTAATTGTATGACCTTGGGCAAGTCTCTTAACCCCAATTGCTCAGGGAGAAAAAAAAAAGAAATGTTAATTGTTTGATTGTTCCCAGTGACCTCTAATAATCTTAGTTAGGAAACAAAATCACCCCAAATTGAGATCTCCCCCACTTAAAGCCAGACTGAGGCATCCCTAACTTTGAAAAGCAGAAGCAGCAGGGATGGTCGAGTCTTCTTCCCCTGTGGAGGGTCTAGCCCAAGCTGCTTCTCTGTTTATGAGGCAAACAGAATCAGGGGTTCCACTTCAAGGTTAAGGAGCAGCCACCTGGGAAACGGGTGTGGGTGGAGGTGGGGAGAGCTAAGAGTGATCACCTTCCTCAATCACACCTTAGTTTAGACTGGGAAAGGTCTCCTTTTGAGTTAGGCTAAGAGAAGGGATCTTGAAAAAAAGAATGGATTTTTGTTAAATAACATTATTGATCTTGAATATTAATTGTCAAATAATAGTAATTATCAAATGATAGAGCATAATATTAAATTTCCTTAGCCATAACTATGAACTTTGAGATAATGCTGAGAGAAATGTAGGGGAAATAAGGGAGCTAATTTCTTTGGATATATCCTTTGCTTCCTTGGAACTCATATCATACATAGATACATACATACCTAGGTATAGTATGGATAAATCTGTATATAGTTATATGCACATATGTATATATTTAAGGATTGATGGGCTTGGTTATAATTTTAGCTTGCTAAAAGTCAAACCTCAAGAGCAAAGCAGTCAGAACATGGGAAAATGGAATAATATCTAAGCTTGAAATATAGCAAACATTTTCACAAAGAAAATATTTTCTCAACTCTAGGCTTAAAAATTGACACTTGGCTCCTAAAGGATTTCAAGTAGAATTTTTCAAACCAAGAGTTGAGGCCCTGATGGGAAGGCTACAAGGAATTTAGGAGCTATTGTAGGAAAAATCTCACTCAGAGCAATCCCTTGGTAGTTTAGATTTGATATTGGAGTGAAATGGAACACTCATAGAACCAAAAAAAAAAATTTGCTTGTTTACAGTAGGGGCAGGATATCCAATGAGGACATCATATTGATCCAGCTGACTGAAGCACTGTAATAACTGGTTATATTCTTGATCCAGGGACTGAAGCCTCAGTGAGCAAACTGGACATTTTTGTGGCCTTTTATTCTCAGGGGACTAGGAAATTGTGCCATATCTTGAGTTTTCATTTTCTGGACTATTTAAATCTCCAGGATAGTGTATATATATATATATATAAAATCTGCTCTTTACAGGTGAGGAAACTGAGGCAAACAGATTAAGTGACTCGGTCAGGGTCACAGCATTTTGTAAACTTTTAATTTCTACAAAGTGTCAGATATTATTAATATATTTTGAGGCTCTTAATTACAAAAACATAGATATCTATGTGACTTCCTGGTTCTCAATCCTGTCTTTGCCATTTTCCAAATTGTGAAATCTCAAGCAAATTATTTCATTTTTTCTGTGTCTCAGTTTCATCATCAATAAGATGACCTTTAAGTTGTCTCTCTCTTGATGCCCCAAGATCAGCAGATCCCTATCTCTTCTTTTCTCAGTGGCATCTGGTTGCAACACAAAATCGGTCCTGTCCCCACTGTCTGCAACATGGCCGGCTCCTCCTCCGGGCAAGTCCTCACGGCTTTTTGATGGTCACTTTCAAGGGTCTGCAGCTTGGGTTGACATTCTCTTTAATCTGACAACTTGCAGTAGCCCACTGCTTTCTCCTGCAAGGTCAGGGTCAGCATGGAACTTGGGACAGTCCCACACAAGTGTCTCTGCCTGCCAAGAGTGGCCAAAACCAGACTTGCAGAACCTGGTAACTAAGGGAGATGTATTTGAATCTGGTCTTGTCCACTTACTCCAAACCAGTCCCTTTCCACTCTACATATCTGGGAATACGACCTCTGAATTTGATGGAGGGAAAGAAGGGGTGATGGAGGTAGGGATGGGAGGGGAAGAGAATATGGAGGCAGCGATAACGCATTTCTGTTGTTCTGGGTTTGTCACCACAAATAGTATACGATTGTAAAGTCTCCTAACACACGCAAGCTGCATTGTGGTGTCTCCTAAAGAGACAAGATAATGAATATTTTCCTTAGCTCATTCGATGAAGTTCACATACTCTATATTCTTAACATTTTAATTATATTTGGGGGCATTTATTCAACCAAATGTAACTAGTAATTTCAGAAAATGCCCAATAAGCCTGATTTCCTAGCACACATGGAACACTTAAAAGTTTAAAGTGATTTTTTTTTTTTATCTTTTGCCTTGCTTAGAAAGGCATTTTGAGACAAATCCCTTTAATTTTCTCTATGTTCTAAGTTCTAGTCTTCTTCTTACTTTAATAGAAACTGAATCAATTATTTCCTTTCACCTATCAGCTGTGAAATACAGTATTTTCACCTAATAAATGGTTGACAAATGAATGAAAAAATAGATGAATGTAGTTAATCTTCAAGCTGCTTCTTCAGTCTTTCAAAGAATAATTTTTAAAAATATATTAGATGGAAACCTCTATTTCCATAGTGAAGAAAGATACAGTGATTCTTTCAATTTGCCTTAGCCATTGTTCTGCTTACTTCACTTTGCATCACTTCATGTGTCTTCCAGTGCTTCTCTGTATTCATCATATCCATATTTTTTGGGGGGGAGTACAGAAATCTTCCAATTCATTCACTTATACCTTGTTTAGTCATTCTTGAGTTGCTGGGCATCTACTTTGTTTCTTACTCCTTTCTATCGCAAAAAATGCTGCTACAAATATTTTAGTGTATATTTATCCCCCTTTTTTTTTTTATCATTAGCCTTCTGGGAATATATGCTTAACTTCTGCCTTTTAAATCCCTTTCTTGGCATAATTTCAAATTGATTTCCAGAAGAGTTGTACCAAATCACTGGTCCTTCACCCATGATTTAATGCGTTTCTCTTTGTACGACTTTCCCAAATTGGTTTTCCCCATCTTTTGTCATTTGTCATTTTGTCAAATTGTCAAGACAATTTGCTTTTCCATAAAGTGAAACATCAAAATTGTTTTGATTTGCATTTATCTTATGAGTGATTTAAAGCAACAGAAAAGAAATTGAAAACTTGTAGCTTCTTTTAATAGAGCAACCTGGCAGGATGAAGTGAAAGTTAATCTGAAAATTCCTCTGCAATTTGACCCAATGATTCTACTGTTGGGAATATATCTTCAAAGTGTTATTAGTAAAACTATCATATATTGTGTCTATGTCATATCATATAATATCTATCTATCTTTCTATCCATCTCTTTATCTACCTGTTTATCCATCTATCTTTATCCATTTATCTATCTGTCTATCTGCCTATCTATCTATCCGTCTAACCAACTATTAATCTACTTATTTGTCTATCCATCTATCCTCTCTTTCTCTCTCTCTTTTTCTCTCTCTCTCTCTCTTCTTCTCTCTCTCCCTCCCCAGTCATTCATCCATCCATTTCTCTGTCTGCTTATTTTTCTCTATCTATCCACTTATTTCTGTTTTTTTTTTCTTTCTGTCTGTCTAACTATCTATCTGTATGTCTATCTAGCTATCTATCTCCATACCTACCTAGATGGGATTATAGATATATATCACTATGCCTGATGAAACATTATTTTAAAAAATCAAGTTAGAAATATGATTTGGTTGAAGTAGTTACTCTGAAGTCCATATACTAATAAAGGAAAACAGTCTACCAGTGGAACAGCTAAGAAGACGTTTCCTTTTTTTTTTTTTGGTCTTTTTAAAATTAAAGCGTTTTATTTTCAAAACATATACATGCATAATTTTCAGCATTCACTCTTACAAAATCTTATGTTTTAATTTTTTTCCTTCCCTTCCTCCCACCCTCTCCCCTAGACAGCAAATAATCCAATATATGTTAACATGTGCAATTCTTAAGAAGACATTTCCATAAGGAATGGCCCTTCCACCCCTCTCAAAGCCCTGTGTAGTTCTAAAACCACCAGTAGAAGACTGGATTTGATGTCCATCTTATTCTTCCATCTCTGTATTTATGATTTAGATCATATTCTACATGTTCATTAATGAGTTTGTCATCTTTCTCCCCAAACAGACCCTTTTGACTTCCCTGTTCTAGGCACCCACTATGGTCTCAGTCTCTCTTATTTGATACTTTAAAAAAAAATCACTAACTCTCCCTTACTTGTCAATAGCTAATAAGTAACAAAGTCTCATAGATTCTACCTCTGAGGACTCCCAACTGTCCCTTCCTCTCTAGTCCCACTTCTACCACCTGAGTACAGACCCCTTCCAAAACCATCCTTTCTACCTCACAAAATTAATCATCATTTTCATGCACAGATTGGGTCATGTCATTTCTGAATCCCATAATATTCAGTGATTCCCTATTATCTTCTAAGTAATAGTTCAAACTCTTCAACATGACGTTCAGGTTTTCTACCATCTTTTTACCCTAACCTCCTTATTTCTCTATTCCTTGTAATTTATGCTAGAGTCAAATTAAATTTCTTTCACCTTCTTTTGCAATGCTAGTTGAACTCAGGCTGTATTCACAAGTGAAAATTCCAAACCTGAGAATCATTTTCATATAAAACAAAATGTTTTGTCTGGTTTTTAAAAAGTTGAATTGTCTGATTTAAAAAATGCCCCAAATCATCAAATTAGTTGGTGGCTTGATAATTCTTTCCATAGACGGTCACTTTGATGGGGTTCAGGGTCTGAATAAAATTTTAAAATAGCACAGAAAACATCTTTACCCCAAAGGGTTGGAAGATGGAGTGTTCTGGCTAGCAGGTTTGTTGTTTAGCTGAATGTTATCACGTGCACCTTTAGGGACCCCACATTCCAGATTTTCCAGGGTAGTCATAGATCATCAATCATAGACTGCAGACTTAGAGACTTCAAGGGTCATCCAGATCAAGTCCTTTACTTGTCACAGGAAGAAAATGAGATCAAATGACTTAGCTAAAATTACATAAATAATGAGTAACAGAAATAGGATTTGAATTCAGGTCTTCCTGATGGGATTCTGATTATTGCCCCTATCCCGAATCTGGCCTCAGCCCCAAGCTGCTCAGAGATCATCAATCATGGGTTTCATTAGAACAACGAGCAGACCAGCATATTCTATAACCACGTTACTAGGTTACCACATCATGGTTACCACAAAACACAGCACAGAAATTATCCAATAAAAAAATAGCTTCAATAGGAAGCAGAACCTGACACTGGGTTGCAACCCTCAATAAATCTTTTCTCCAACATGGCATGTAAGCAGTTTTCCTTCTTTGCTGTTCTTGGGTGAACTTATGCTAGTTATAATATCATATAATGTAATAATAAACTATATATAATATATAATATAATAATAGAAATATAATACATTAATAACCCTCCATTCAGCGGACTTTTCTGTACACATTCTGGGCTGCTCTACTGAAGCTTTAGGACCTCCCCATGTTAGCAAAGTCTTCCTATAACCCCCAAACTTAGGCATCTTATGGTGTAATCAACACCTTGGGACACACCAGCTTCACCTGCATTTTCTGAGAGTCCCTTATGGTCAGGGACAGTCAAGCCCAGAAGAGGTGACCTGACTCTAGACAGCCTGGTCTATACTCTACAGCTCAGCTGCTGGGAGCAGCAGACAGCAGCCTTGATCAGTGGAAATTGTCCCCTTCACCTCAGAATAGAGCAAAAATGGTGTCATATATAGATCCTACAGCTGGGGGAGGTCTGTGTGTATTAGGATGGGCGAGAGCACACTCTTCTCAATTTCAGGGCCCAGAACACAGTTCTACTTTCAGCTCTGCCTTTGTCAGAGATCTGCCTTAATTTGGGCTTTGGAAAATATGCTCACCCTCCCTTTCAAAGAACCAGTACACAAAAAGACATTGAAAACACTCTCATATTTCTTTGGTGATTCAGAAGGCAATTTAGGAACTGCTGGAACATATATAACTAGCACACATACAGCAATATTCCCACAGTCAGGATCAGCTTCTGTGGGAAATGTAGGAAATGGATTTTCTAATCATTTTGTTCAATCCTGTCTAACTCTTTGTGATCCCATTTGAGGTTTTCTTGGCAAAGACACTGAAGTTGTTTTCCACTTCCTTTTCCAGTTCATTTTACAGCTGAAGAAAATTAACATAACAGGATTAAATGATCTATCCAGGGTCACACAGTTAAAGAGTGTCTGAGGCTGGATTTGAATCAGGTCTTCCTGCCTAAAGTGAGTTTATTTGTTGTATGAAAACTAATTTTTAGTTCATTGATTAGAATCTTCTGAAAAAGATCAATAGCAAACAGTGTTCCATAAAATTATATCATTGCAGCAGGAATATCAAGCCTGGGATCAAGAGATCTGGGTTCATATACCAGCTCCAGCTTCTCAGACCCTCAATTCTTTTACCTGGAAAATGGACATAGTATCAGTGGGGGAAATTTCCTAATTGAGAGTTCCCTATATTGTAATGGGCTGAAACTGAGCAGATGCACTTGGACAGCTGAGCACTTAAAGCTAATTACTTATTGGACAATACTCTATTAGCATATGCTTGGAAAATGGATAAGATTGTTGTAGGACTTCAAAACCCTCAGGAATCACTGGATTCTCTGAGACATGATAAGACTGTTATAGGACTTGAAAACCCTCAGGAATCATTGGATTTTCTGAGAAATGATAAGACTGTTATAGAATTTCAAAATCTGCAGGAATCATTGGATTCCATAACATATAAAAAGACTTTGCAGGACTTCAAAAACTTGCGGGGATCATTGGATTCTCTGACACGTGAAGCAATGGACAATAGATTGGTTTTGGACTATCTCTTGGCTGCTGAAGGAGGTGTATGTGTGATTGTTATTTATACACCCTCCTTCTAGGACTTCTGGAAATCTTTTACAACACCATGTTGATTTATATTTGTTTGTTATACCACTACTTGCATGTACAATTCATGTTTGTTACACTACATTGAGCCTGCACTGGCTGTGGGGAGAGTCATCACTAATAGCCTGTGCGTTATTGCTATGTGCTTGTGTAATACCTCCCATGCTGATGGGTTTGTGCATACCTGTTTCTAATAAGACCCTTCAGCCTAGAAACCCACTAGCAATTCCCACTTCTCTTTGATGCTTTTCCTCTCCCTTCCTGAGATATCAGGGAGGGCGTGATCACCTGTGTTGTAAAACAAAAGAAAGCAGGAGATGTAATGGGCTGACACTGAACAGATGCACTTGGACAGCTGAGCACTTAAGGCTAATTACTTATTGGACAATACTCTATTAGCATATGCTTGGAAAATGGCCTGCTCCACTATTCTGTGCTGGCTTGATCTGTTGGTGTATAGAGAGATTGGGAGGAGGGATTAGTGGGTGAAGTAAGACAAGCGAGTGTGACTCCTGGTGGAGTGAGGGAAAGGAGATTCCTGTGTCCATTCCTTTCATTTCGACCAAGAATAAAGACCAAGGATTTTTGCTTATCCTGACTCTGGCTGATTCTAAAGTATCCAGGGTACTAACTCGGTCCCCTCCCTATACTAATGAAATTATCAATTTAGACAACTCCCCTCACAAGAAAAAAGAAAAAAAAATCTTAATGTGACCCGTGTCTTTCAGCACTACTATTCTACCAGTGATGTTATATGGCTGTGATTCATGGTAAGATACAGGCACCAAGAAATTGAAGGTAACTCAAACGGTGATGGAGAAGTTGGGGGTGGAAGGCGAAGAGTGAGAGGTATAGATGAGTCATTTGCAGCATATCATGGAAAATTATAGGGGGAAGCAGCATAAAGAAGAATCTTAGAACTTACACAAACTGATGCTGAGTGAAATGAGCAGAACCAAGAGAACACTGCACATAGAAACAAGAAGATTATGTGATGATCAATTCTGATGGACTTGGCTCTTTTCAATAATGAGGTGATTTGAGGTAATTCCAATAGACTTAGGACAGAAAGTGCCATTCATATCCAGAGAGAGGACTG
This sequence comes from Sarcophilus harrisii, assembly GCF_902635505.1. Lineage (NCBI taxonomy): Eukaryota > Metazoa > Chordata > Mammalia > Dasyuromorphia > Dasyuridae > Sarcophilus > Sarcophilus harrisii. Next base: position 42,695,029 of record NC_045428.1, on the reverse strand, counting down.
TGGAAACTGAACGTGGATCACAGCATAGAATTTTCACCTTTTTGTTGTTGTTGTTTGCTTTTTCCCCTTTTCTCATGTTTATTTCCCTTTTGATCTGATTTTTCTTGTGCAATATACAAATATGGAAGTATGTTTAGAAGAATTTCGCATGTTTAATATACATGAGATTGCCTGCTGTCTTAGGGAGGGGAGAGGAGGAAGGAAAGGGAGAAAAAATTGGAACACAAGGTTTTGCAAAGGTGAATGTTGAAAACTATCTTTGAATGTATTTGGAAAAATAAAATAATATATTTAAAAAGGAGAACCTTAGAGAGGTGATCCTCTGAAAAAAGATGGATTTATCCTGAAACAAGAGTGAGGGATAACTTAGGGCTAGCCCAAATGCTGCATTGGTGATAATCAAGCCATCAATAAGCACCTATTGTTTGCCAGCAAGATCCAAATATAAAAATAAAACCATCTGCCCTCAAAGAACTTATATTCTAATGGAGAGAAACAACAATTACACATTTAAGGGAATACAATTTTATTTAAGTCCAAAGATGGTGAGATAACCTGGTGGAGAGACCCTGAAGTTGGAAACAAGAAGACTTGAGTTCAAAATCTTTGAACTATCTTTGTGACTCGAAGGAAGTGGTTAACTCCTTTCCCTTTTACTTTGTTCACTTATAAAATAGACACAAAAATCACATGTATATCACAGGATTCTAGTAAGGATAAAATGAGATAATATATGAGTTTTGTAAATCTTAGAGCACTCTTTAGCAAAGCTTCTCAAACTGTGGGTCATGACCATGGGGTCCTTAACTGAATATGGGGATGGCAAAAAATTTGGCAACAGTAAAGTTCTTGAATGCACAATGACCAAAAATTAATTCAAAATCAAAGATGCAATGAATCTTAGGTGTTTCTGGCAGTGCTTGCCCATGTTGACTTCACTACAGCCTGGATTCTGAATGCATAACATGCTCACTTTGTACCATCCATACCTTCATGTCAGCTAACACCAACAAATGCTGCCAGAAAACCTCTGCTCAGATTTGAGATGATTGTATATGAATTGCAGTGATTTTTTTACTGTATATCCAAAATTTTCTATTCCTACAGGAATCTAATAGTTTAATTATGGAAAGTAAAGACTTTTAATATTTTCCTACCATCATTCCTCAGCATGTAAGTATCAAATTTGCATTTCTTTGGGTAGCAATGTGTTAGAATGTTTAATTTTAAAAATTGCTATTATCTCCTTCTTTTACAGAAACATAAGTGTTTAATTGCAGACAGACAAAAGCTCTTTTAAAATATTCCACCACCATGTGTATGTATGTGTGTGACTATTGATTTTTAAAATTAAGCACAAATACAATTTCATAAACTAAAGCTAGTATGCATTTGAGAAATTATTAGCAATATTTATTTATTTTAGAACAAAAATATTTTAGGACTTTAGGACAAAAATATTTTTTGGTTCTGGGTAAGTATCTAAATTTAGATAGGAGAGGTAAAAATACTGATGACAATATGGCAGAGTCTTTACTACCAAGATGAAGGACACCAAAATTGACAAGAAAAAAGAAAGTCTGTCAATCATTTTTCCAATATGGATTTACTTCTAATAACTATAATGATATAGAAAAATCACTGCTTAATTTGTAGTGAAGTTTTAAATATAGAAAGTTTGAGAACAGCCAAACAAAAATGATATCTTAATACCAAGCATGGAGCAGATCAGAATAAACCAAAGGAATGTTTTAAATAACATTCAAAATCTTCAAATAAAAAAATAATTTTTGAGAATTGTTTTTTATTATCAGCAAAAAGTATTTACTTCCATCTTATAAAACTCCTTTTTTAATTACAAAAATTCTAAGGTTCTCTGTGATAGGAGAAGATCTTGTGTTGCCTACTGCTATTAGAATGTCAGAAATAGTTCAGGAGAAGAAGTATGGGGATGAAATTCATAAATTTCCTTTATCAAATGATACTCTTTCCAAAAAGATTTCTGAAATTAGTAATGACCAATCCCAGCAGCATTGTATCAGATGTAAGAGCAAACCAAAGTTTGAAATTCAGTTAGATGAAACAATTGATATTTCTAATATGGCACAGCTGTTACTTTATATAAGACACATTTACAAAGGAAGAATAAATGAGGAATTATTGCTTTGTTGCCTTTTGGAAGAGCACACAAGAGGGGAAGATATATATCTTAAAATTGATGAATTTTTGACAAATGAAAATTTACAGTGGGAAAATTGTGTTGGAGTCTGTACAGACAATACTGAAGCAATAGGCAAGAATCCTGCATTCTTGGCAAAAATTAAAGCTGATGACAATGAACATTTCACTTTTGCTCACTGCATGATTTGTCAGGAGGCCCTGGTAGCCAAAAAATATATCAGAGTTAGATATTGTGCTTCTCTATAGTATCAAGATCATTAAATTTGTAAAAAATCATGCCCTTAACAGTAGTTTATTTTCAAATCTTTGCAAAGAAAGAGATTTGATTACCTAAGCTTATTACTACATGCAAAGGTAAGATAGCTCTCAAGAAAGTTTAAACAGATAATTGAAATTGAAAGATGGTATATTTTTGATTGAGCAGAAATCTTATTTTGTTAATTTTTTTCCATAGAGATTTGTGGCTTTCAAAACTGTGTTATTTGGTGGATATTAAAAAAAAAAAACAAACCTCAATGATTTAAATATATTGCTTCAAGGAAGAAATTGTAACATAATTATGTTAAAGATAAAATTGAAAGTTTTCCTAAAAAAGTTAACATATGGAAGAATACAGTGGGAAATGGTACTTTAGAAATGTTTGTAGCTACAAATAATTTTATAATTGAAAATAACCTTCCCAAGGGAGGAATTTATGATCAAAGAAGAACTAGAGAACATTATAAAATACAAAATGGACAAATCTGATTACATTAAATCAAAAAGGTTTTGCACAAAAAAACCCAACAGAAACAAGATTAAAAGAGAACTAGAAAGTTGGAAAAAATTTATAGCTACTGTTTCTGATAAAGGTTTAATTTCTAAAATATCTAAAGAACTGTGTCAAATTTGTAAGAATACAAGTCATTCCCCAATTGCTAAATGATCAAAAGATATGAACAATTTTCAGATGATGAAATTAAAGCCATCTATAGTCATATGAAAAAATACTCTAATCACTAAATCAACAGAGAAATGCAAATTAAAACAACTCTGAGGTATCATTTCACATCTCTTAGATTGGCTAAAATGACAGGAAAAGATAATGATATATATTGAAGGGGATATGGGAAAAGTGGGACACTGATACATTGTTGGTGGAGTTGTGAATACATCCAGCTATTCTGGAGAACAATTTGGAACTATACTCAAAATGTTATCAAACTGCATACCCTTCGATCCAGCAGTGTTTCTACTGGGTTTATATCCCAAAGAAATCTTAAAGGAAGTAAGAGACTTATATGTGCAAAAATGTTTGTAGCAGCCCTTTTTATGGTGGCAAAGAATTGGAAAATGAGTAAATGCCCATCAGCTGGGGAATGACTGTATGAGTTATAGTATATGAAGGTCATGGAATATTATTGTTCTTTAAGAAATGATGAACAAGCTGATTTTAGAAAGGCCTGGAGATATTTATATGAACTGAGAGTGAAACAAGCAGAACCAGGAATACATTGTACACAGTAACAGCAAGATTGTGAGATGATCAATTATGAAAGACTTGGTTCTTCTCAGTGGTTCAGTGATCCAGGGCAATCCCAAAAAACTCTGGATAGAAAATGCCATCTACATCCAGAAAAAGAACTATGGAGATTGAATGTAAATCAACACATGCTATGTTCACTTCTTTTTTTCTGTTTTTTCTCTCCTATGGTTTTTCCCTTTTGCTCTGATTTCTCTCTCCCAAAATAATTCATAAAGAAATGTGTATTTTAAAAGTCACTATATATATATATATATATATATATATATATATATATATGTATAACTAGAAAAAATAAAACAATTTTTTAAAGTTTTTTTTATTATAGCTTTTTTTTTTTTTTTTTACAAGTTATATGCATGGGTAATTTTACAGCATTGACAATTGCCAAACCTTTTGTTCCAATTTTTCCCTCCTTCCCCCCATTCCCTTCCCCCAATGGCAGGTTAACCAATACATGTTAAGTATGTTAAAGTATAAATTAAATACAATATAAGCATACATGTCCTAACAGTTATTTTGCTGTACAAAAAGAGTCGGACTTTGAAATAGTGTACAATTAGCCAGTGAAGGAAATCAAAAATGCAGGTGAACAAAAATAGAGGGATTGGGAATTCTATGTAATGGTTCATAATCATTTCCCAGAGTTCTTTCACTGGGTGTAGCTGGTTCAGTTCATTACTGCTCTATTGGAGCTGCTTTGGTTCATCTCATTGTTGAAGAGGGCCACGTCCATCAAAATTGATCATCATATAGTATAAACAATTTTTTTTTAAAAAAGAAAATAATCTTTCCAAAGATTTAATTGTAATCATTATAATTGCTCATCTGCAATGCCTGGAGACAGTTTCAAAAATCCTTCCCTTCAAATTTTGATTCTAAAAAGCTAATTTTATAAACCATACTTAGTTGAAATTTTAAAAAATCAGTCATTTGCCATCAAAAGTTCAAGAAGAATTTGCCAAGTTATCAAGTAATACAAGTTTAAAACATGAGTTTCCTAAAAAATAAAAAAAATCCTTAAATGAATTTTGTTTTGATAGTAGGACAAAATTTCCAGCAATTTCTGAAATGACCCTAAACATATTTCTTCTGTTTTGTACTATATATTTATGTGAAGCAGTGATCTCAGCATTGACAGTTATAAAATCAAAATATCTATTAACTCTGAAAAAAATATTAAGGATGCTCTACAAACCTGTAGTTTCAAATATTCTACCAAGATTTAATTCTTTATGTAAAAATAAGCAAGCACATCTATTTCATTAGTATGTAAACTTGTTTTCTATTTCAATAAATGGTAAAATTATATGTACAACAAAAATTATTTTAAAATAAATTGCATAATGATTTATTATCCAAAAAAGTTTGATTTGTATATCTATTTGCCTGGAGTTTCATAAAAATTTCTCAGGCAATAAAAGGTCATGAGTGGAAAAAATTTGAGTAGCCCTGTCCTATAAAATGTCCTAAAAATCTTGGTTTGGTTTTAGCTTTAAAAGCTTAACTAGGGGGCAGCTAGGTGGTTCAGTGGATAGAGTACCAGCCCTGAAGTCAGGGGGACTTTCCCCTGAGGCATTGTGACCCTGGGCAAGTCACTTAACCCCAATTGCCTCAGGGGAAAAAAAGCTTAAATAAATGTTTTTTAAGAACTTAAAACTGCACTAAGACTTTTGGGACACCCTTATAAATGCAAGCCATTAATTATTACTATCATCAGTCCGGGACTAGTTGCAGAAAGATCAAGAGAAGGGAATAAACATTTATGTAGCACCTACAAAGTTCCAGGCACTTTGAAAAACCTCACAACCCCATGAGATAGGTGATGTGATTATTCCCTCTTTTAGTTGAGGAAATTGAGGCAGAAGTAACTGGATTTGAACCTGGGTGTTCCTGACTCCAAGCCTAGCACACTACCTACTGTGCCATACTGCCTGTGGATCCCTTATGCAGAGTTTATGGGAGGATACGGATGGGAGCTACAAAGGACAGGTATCCGAGGCAGTCAGGACCCATACTGGTGAGATCCCAGATCCATTAAGAATTGTAGAAGCAACACATATATAGTATCTAAGATATACTATAACCTATTTAACATGTATAGGACTGCTTGCCATCTGGGGGAGGGGGTAGAGGAAGGGAGGGGAAAAGTCGGAACAGAAGTGAGTGCAAGGGATAGTGTTGTAAAAAATTACCCAGGCATAGGTTCTGTCAATAAAAAGTTATAATTATTGAAAAAAAAAATTGTAGAAGCAGTTTCTAGTCCCCCGCCAAGAATCGCTGCGTTTACTCTTTAGGGTGAATGTGTTTGTTTTGCTAAGAGGTGAAGGGGAGGATTGTGGGGAGAATTTCTAGGAATAAACAACCTGCTGGGGAGTTTTCCTAATTCCAGTCCCATTCATTCATCATGGTCAGGGTGGTTGCTGCACTCACTCCCAGAGCATGAGGAGACGGAGCAATCAGTGGAATAAACCCGTGGCTCTCCACACACTTAACGGTGTCCCCAGTGGCCATCACACGGTCCTCCGGGCTGCTAAACTGCAGCAGCGCTTGACCTTATTCATGAGATGTGCGGTTCCCGGTCTAACTGTCATGCTAAAGGCCGGATGGAGCCTTGATGATACAGAGGACAAAGTGCCCCTTGTCCTGAGGCTCAGATGCTCCAGGGCTGGACACACAAACTGGAAACAGTGACCTTTGTCCAAGGTGACTTATGGCTCAGGCTGCGGTTGGGCCACCGACAGATGGGTGGGTAGGCTGGGTCAATGGATATTTCAGGTAGTTGCGGAGAGCAGAACCAGAGCGTTTTGGGAATGACTATCTGTAAACTATGGGGATGATAGGGTGATCTCCAGAGAAATTCCCAGCCTGGCAGTTTCTCAGAATAATTTAGAATTCTGGAGCCGTGGTAGGGGAAAGGCAGCTCCCAGCCCAGCTGCTTTGGATGGGAAGCAGCCTTTTATTCCCAATCCCAAGGGTGCGGACGGGAGAAATGGTATCGTGGATGGCGCACATGAAGGTGAGTTGGCTACATAAAAGAGATCCCAGAGGGATTACCCATGAGACGATCCAACAAGGACTTTGAGGAGGGTCTACAGAATGGGATGGTAGATAGCTCATGATCTGTGCTTTGGCACTTGCCTGTCCCCAGTGCCTGGGACACTCTTTGTCCTTGAGTCTTGGAATCAAGCTCAGATACCGCCTCCTCCAAATGATTTCTTCTGTTCACCTTTAATTTTGGTGCTCCCTCTTCCCCATGACTTTGCACATATTCTGTATTTACTTGTCTGAACACATGCTGATTTTCCCCAGTAGGAGATAAGCTCTTTGGGGAGAGGGGAAATTGCCTTTTTGCCTTTATATCTAGTAGAATCTCTGGGGCAGGGTGAGTAATTAATAAACACTTGTTTGTTGAATGAATGAATGAGATATTTTGGGTTAGAGATATCAGTGCTGGCTGGGAAAGGGAAAGCTCCATGGAAGATATGGAACCTGAGCAGTTCCAGCTGGCAGAGATTTTAGGCTGATATAGAAAAGCAAGAAGGAATACTCAGAGGCAGGAGAGGGCAGAACAAGGTGACAGGCTGGCCAGGAGGGAACAGGGAGAGATGCAGCTGAAAAGTTAGAAGAGAACCAGGTTGTGGGGAATTAATGAGTGACAGTTTAAGAAATGTGTATTTTATTCAACAGACAGTGGGGAGTTGGTGGAGGTTACTGAGTAAGGCAATGGTGTGACCAGAACTGTGCCTTGGGAAAATTAATTAAGCAATGTGTAAAATGTATTGGAGGAAGAGGAGAAACTAGGGGCCCGGAAGCCAGCTAGGAGGCTATTGCACCAGTCCAGGTGAGAGGTAATGAAGGGCTGAATTAGAATAATGGCATTAGGAGTGGAAAGGAATGAATGGAGACATAAAGGCAGAACTTACAACTTTTTTGGATGTGGAAGATAAAGAAGAAATCAAAGATGATGTTAAAATGTTGAATCTTAATGGGAAATGGGAATAGAAATAGAAGAAATTATTAGGAAAGGAATCTTGCTACCAGACTCCATCCCAGCAGATTGGTTCAATTCAATTAAACTTATCAAGCATTCAGTAAGAGTTGATTTTGACTTCTACCCTATGTCAGACTCTTATCATCTGGGTGACCCTGGGCAAATCATGTAACCTGCAGCCTCAGTTTCCTCATCTGTAAAATTATGTAATAATAGTATCTAAATCCCAGGCTTGTTGTAAGGATCAAATGAGATAATATTTGCAAAAGTGAGTAGCAAATGTTAATGTTCTGTATTTTATTATTTTACAAAGGAACAAATGGAACATCCACATACTGATTGTTCATGTGGCCAATATCAGATTGCTTGCTGTCTTGGGAAGGGGGCTCTAGGGAAGGAAGAGAGGAAGGAATTGGAACCCAAGATCTTTCAAGTATGAATGTTGAAAACTGCATGTAATTGGAAGGGTAAGGTACAACTGAACAACAATAACAATAATAATAATAAAAAAGGGAACATTTATATGCCCTTGGGATGTGCCCAATGTGAGCCAGTGCCAAAATCACGGCTTAGCTCATCAAATTCTGTATATATCAATGTTGTCATTGTATCATGTTGTACTGTCCGTATTACTGGGTAAGTTATTTTCTCCAGGTCTGTCTCTCAAGAATTTTAGAATTGAACACAACACATGGGGGATACTGGCACAGGATTGCCCATCATGGCGCACCATCACAAGAAAAAGTGCTGTGCTCTCCAAGCAAAGCAGAATTGAACTAGCTCAGAAGAAATGTGAGAAGTGCAAAGTTAGAGAATCCACCCCAAATGTTATTAGGGACTATTTGTGTCCTACCGGGGGCAGAGCATTCCAAGCTCATGTTGCTCTGATCGGCCACAGTCAGAAACACGATAACTTGACTTTAATATAATGGTGTCATTTTCATCATCTTCGAGAATGATGGATGACATCCAATCTTATCAATAAATGGGGGGAAACAAAAATTTACACTAACTACTTTGGAGCACTGATGTGGGCAGCAAATGTAAACATATGTAAAAAACCCTTTCTGACTCAGGAAAACTCTTTGAAAGCTTAAATACCACCGGGGACCAGGGAACAACATCCATCAAGGAGGAAACTAGCTGGCTTCTCCATGGCTTATTGGAGCTTTCTAAAGATTTATTATTTTCTATTCTCATACTTTAAATGAAATGGATGTCCAGTATAGATGTCTGGTATGTTCTGCTTGTCATTTCAAATTCTGTCCCCTCCCCGTAAGTATTCTAGACTTGTGCTCTGTGCAGTAAATGCCAGGGGACCAGGTTATTCTAATTTATTTAAGCAATAAGGCCCGGACAATTTCTTGGGTAATGCTGATAAATGCTAGACCTCAGGTGCACGGTCCAAGGTGAAGGAACATGATTCAATGAATGGCCATCCATCAGGATTGCTGTCAGCTGATGGGAATGGCTGCAAATCAGACCAGCCTTATGGAAAATAGAAAAGGTTAATAATTTAAAGTATACTTATTGAAATATTCAGATAGCAGAAGATATGAACTTGTCAGCTTGAATTGGCATTTGATAACAAATGTATCGTTGCCGTACCTCAGTCATATTCCATTAGGAAATGTTCTCATTAGATACTACTTCCTATTTCTCATTTATTTTTCCCTCTCTTTTCCCCCCTCCCAGCATCTCTCCCTAAGGTCTATATATTACTAAATAGCTACTAGTATGTTATTCACTGCAAGGGACACACACATACATTTCTATATTTAGTCACATCATATATATGATATGGTTGAATTGAAAGGAATACATGTGTGTATATATATGTACACATAAATATAAATAAATATATATGTATACGCACAAACACATACATACAGGGCATATGTGTGTGTGTGTGTGTATATATATATATATATATATATATATATATATATACCCCCATTCTGTTGGAAAAATACTATATATATATTTATATATGTGTGTGTGTGTGTGTGTGTGTGTGTGTGGTTTTATTGAATGGAATATATGTGTGTATATATATAAATATATGTATATGTATACATAGATATACCCTGTCTTAATAACAATGGTCTCTGCCTTAAGAAATTTATCGAGCAATAGAATACAAAAAGTTTTAGTAATTACTTGCTATGTATAGGGCACTGTACTAGGCTCTGAAGTTACTAAGTCAAAATGAAAAAGGTTCTGTCCTCAGGAAGCCCCCATTCTGTTGGGAAAAAAATACAATACAAAATAGAACAAGACACCCATGACTATTTGAAATTTGAAAACTCTAATTCCTAAGAGGATCAAGGAGGTTTCCCCTAGGTGGTAGTCCCTTATCTGAGCATTGAAGAAGTAAAGTATAGGAGGGTAGGTTTTCCAAAGGCACAGCAGTGATACAGGGAATACTCAGTTTGGGGGACCCCACATGGACCACTCTGCTTAGAATTTGGAACATGTGAAAGGAAGTCATGTGAAATAAAGTAGGGAAGAGGGTTTGAATCAGACAAGCTTCCATTGTCTCATACTTTTTCAGATTTCATACCATCTGTGCTTTATCCAAAGATGGGGAATCATGGGTGGGAAAAGTCCATAGAATCAAATTTAAAAAAAAATATATGTGAATTGGTTTTGCTGTACTTTTCTCCCTCTCTTTTCACAGATGCACTGAATTTGAGATTTGGAAGGTTCTTTCATTATCCATCTGGTCCAGAAGGAATCACCAATAATGATATATTTAATAAATAGTCATTTAACTTCTGCTTGAAGATTTCCAAAGTAGAAAAAAAACCACAACTCTCTAGATTGCCCATTACATTCTTGGATGGCTCTAAGTAAAACTCAAAGTAGTCATTGTTGGGGACTTAAATTTGCCTCTTCCAGACTTAGCAAAATCTAATCAAAGGATAAGCAAGAAAGTTAAGGACTTAAATGGAATTTTAGAAAAGTTGGATATGAGAGACCTTTGGTGATTTCTAAATGAAAATTGTAAATTTGAACTTAGAGATCCTTTCAAGAAAAGATGCCAACTCTTTACCATCTCTATAATTGCATATTATTTTATCTAGCATGGTACAATATATAGACCATTGGTCTTAGAATCAGGAAGATTTGATTTCTCAATTCAAACACAAGTCACCTCAGCTTTCTTAATCTCAGTATTTCTTGTTAAATAAAGCATAAAAATACAAGTATAGAATATGGTATATATGCTATATACATATGTGTAGAAAAAAGTATAGAAATAAAAATATTAAATATTAAAATTAAAGTATAGAAATATAAGTTTTCCTTTAAAGACTAATTTGGTTGTGTCCAAAGATTTGAATATATTACCTAACTGCTGTCATTTTATTTAATGAAATTATTTAATATGTCTATGATTTGTCTCCAACCTATATATTCTTTAGGATTATATTAATTTTTAAAAAAATCTGAATTCTTCAAATGCTCCTCACTGATTACAACTTTTATTGTCAGGAAACAATGTGTTTAATATCTCTGCCTTTGCATTCATTGATTGGACTTTTATGCCATAGTCAATCATCAATTTTGTTAAAACATCATGCAAAAGCTGAACAATGAATGAATGATTACTTCTGTATACTTATATATGCCCAACATATACATGGTTTTGCTTTGAAATAGATTTTTTTCCCATTTGACTTATCTAGTTTCATCTGAACTTGAGTTGAGAACATATGCTTAAGTTTGCATGTATACATACATATGTGTACCATATATGCTTTGAGGATCCTTCTCTTAATTCCTACTCTCATTGACCAGAGGAGTTCCCAGAACTAGGTTGGCTATTTCTCCCCATCCTGGATTCCAGGTATAGACCAGGAGTGATTCTCTAAAGCCATTGTCTCAAGATCTTATCTCGGTGCTTCTCTCCAAAATTATTAGTTGAGGATCATCTAGTCAATCAGCTTTCAGTAGCCTCAAAAAGGAATGTTTATTAGGGTAGTAGAATAATGATAGTTGGTACAAGATCTTTCCCAAAGGACATACAGAATCCAGAGGTAAATGAATTCAAGTTAAGAGAACATGTGGTAAAGGAGTAACTCATAGATGCTGGCTGCTAAGTCTTATTCTCATACGTAGGACGCTCAAGAAACCCTTAAATATTATGTAATCTCTTTGTTGGGCTCCTTGGAGAACTTTGAGTACATTCTGTCCTGGTTCTGGTGGTTCTGCTGATGATCATATTGCTGTCAGCTGACTTGGGGACACCTAAGGGCACTTACGAGAAGACGAGAAGTCATGACTTTTTTAGAACAAGCTGCTAGCATATCAATAGGGAGATTCAACATTTTCTAAACCCTTTGAGAAAACAAAATCCTCCTCTGGTCAAAAAGAGATGGTGAGGAAATAAGACCAGTCCAATGCTAAAACTTCACAGTGGTGTATGTCAGAGTCAAACATTCTGATTTTTGGAAAAGCAATTCCCCTCTAGTTTGGATTGATAATGTATAGATGTTTCCTGGAGTCTGATAGTTTTTTAACCATTAGAAATGACTTGTCTGCAATTATTTCATTTTAGTCATTTAAAAAGACTTTTCAAACTTAGTTCAAGGTCTTTTAATTGACCTTAATTGTAGTATTGGAGTTAAAGATAAGGTGTTTCCATTTCCATTCTCACACACAAAGATTAAAAAATGTGTGTTTACATATACTTTTTTTGTGTGTGTGTATACACATATATAAATAGATATAAAACATATCTATGAAATATATTGTTAGGTATTTGCTATGGACCATTGAAGGTAGGAGTCAGGATTTATAATTGCTGGAGAGGAATTCAGGGCAACACAATTTGTGTAAATTAAATCTAGACTATTTCTGGGAACATAATTTCATGAATAAAGATGATCCTGCATCTCTGAACTATGTATCTTAAAATTAATTTTTCTCAATAGTCCTTGTCAGAATGAGTGGCAATATAATGCATACTAAATATTTTATTGAATTATATTTGGTTTAATTCTAAAAGTTTTTTTTAAAGCATCACAATTTTAATGTCAACTCATATCCAAAAAACTTTAATTGAGTTGGATCATGGTGAAAAAATGAAACTGACAGTTTGATCTTGTTTGCTGAATGGGGTAATTATATTTGTGACTATTCAGTGGAGTCCATTTTAGTTTTTTAAGAGATGTTGTGATTAGAAGCTCAGTTTTGCTGAACTTCTTAATTTCTATTTCATACATTGTAAAATAGTGTGGAAGACTTGCATTCAAGACATTCCCTTCTGCCACATCCTGGCTGTGTGACCCGTGATGACATGTTCTAGGCAGCCCTTTTATACTGTAATTACTGCAAATAATACTGCAAGTTACTGAGCTGCTTTGGGTTTCCTTTACCAGAAATAATCTATAACAATGGAAGCATGGTTCTCATCTGTTTTCTTATATGTTAAAACCATCCTTTGGCAGTCCCTTCCCTTTCTGGGCTTTCTTTTTATAACTTCTTTCGTGTTTAATTTTTATCAGATTGGAAAAAAAGGTAGCCATTTGTTATTTTGGGTCCTTGAGTTCTGAATCTTTTTAACTCCATCAAGAGGTCATTGCTCAGATGAAAGGGGTGAGGGAGGGAACAAACAAGTACCTACTATGAGCTAAGTCCCTTGCAACTTTTATCTTTTTTGACACTTGCAGCAATCCTAGAGTGTGGGGGAAGTGCTATTATGATCTCCATTTTATAGTTGAAGAAATTGAGGAAGACAGAGGTCAAGTGACTTGAGGTCAAATTTGAACTTAGATCTCAGGGCTCCAAATCCTTTAAGTTGCTTCAACATCATCAGATTCAGATTAGGTTTAAAAATCCAATTTATCCCTTTCTGTAATACCAGTCAAGGCTAGACCAATCAATTTAATTTGTCACTTCTTATAGAAAGTAAAAATACACAAAAAATACACAAAAATTACCAAAAAATACCCCTTGCAAAGTCATTTATGAAATATTTACTACATGCTAGATACTGTGCTGAATGCTGGGCATGCAACAAAAAGCAAAAACAGTCCCTGTCTTCAAAAAGCTCACATTCCAAAAATAACATGCAAATAACTATTTACCTGCAAGATATCTTGTTTTGTTGCACTTTGCTTTATTGCACTTCACAGATATTACATCGGGGCAGGGGGCTTTTTTGGTTATTTTTTTTTTTTTTAACAAATTGAAGCAACCCCTGCATGGAGCAAGTCTATCATTTCCCCAACATTATTTGCCTTTGAGTCCCATTTTGCTATTTCTCACAATATTTTAAACTTTTTTTTTATCATTATTACATTTGTTAGGGTGATTGTGATCAGTGATCTTTGATGTTACTATTGTAATTGTTTTGTGGATCACAAATTATACCCGTATAAGATGGCAAAATTGGTAAATATTGTGTGTTCTGCCTTTTCCACCAGTCAGCTGTCACCTCATCCTTCTCCTTCTCCTCCGGACTCCCTATTCCCTAAGACTCAACAATGTGGAAGAATATCACATAAACTCAGTTGATAAAACAGCAGCAAGCTTTGAGAAGATTGATTTCTATCTTGAAAGTTCTACTGTGGGTAAAATGCTAGCAAACACCATCACAGGCTACAGAGAAATCTTTTGTGAAAGAAAGAGTCAATCGATGTTGCAAACTTTGTTGTTTTATTTTAAGACATCGCCACAGCCTCCCCAACCTTCAGCAGCATCAACATCAAAGTCAGACCCTCCACCTGCAAAAAGATAGTTTCCTGGAGGCTCAGATGATGGCTAGCATTTTTTTTTAAATAATAAAGTCTTTTTTTTTTTTAACTAAGTTATGTGCATTGTATTCTTAGACATTACACACTTAATGATAAAGATTACTATTACACACTTAATAGACTAGTTATTAGTGAGCACATACTTTTATATGTACTGGGTAACCAAAAAATTTCTGTGACTCACTTTATTGCAATATTTGCATAGTGCAGGTTTCATTCTGGACCATTTTCAAGGTCTGCTGATATAGCTCTAAGTAAATAATTTGTTATTTTTTTCACATCTCCTAAGGGACTTCTCTAATTACCTATTGTGGCAGGGTGGGACATTGAGTTCTTTATGGGTGGAATGTAAAACTGACAGATCCACCCTGGGGAAGATGGGTCCCTTAGTGTATTATATGTACTCTTGGAGTCTGAAAACCAGTCTAGCTTTGGACAGAAGAGGCTCATCACTAGGATGGTTGTAGGGAGACATAGACACACATAAACACAAATGATAAAGATTACTATTACATACTTAATAGACTATAGTATTAGTGAGCACATACTTTGATATGTACTGGATAACCAATCATATATACATACTATATCATATACACGTATATATCATATATGTGTATATTCATACACACATACACATAAAACATTGTGACTCCTTTTGATTTCTTTCACAGGCTAATTGTACACTATTTCAAAATCCACTTTTTTGTGCAGCAAAATAACTGTATGGACATGTATACATATATTGTATTTCACTTATACTTTAACATATTTAACACGTATTGGTCAACCTGCCATCTGGGGGAGAGGATGGGGGAAAGGAGGGGAAAAATTGGAACAAAAGATGTGGCAATTGTCAATGCTGTAAAATTACCCATGCATATAACTTGTAAATAAAAAGCTATAATATATTAAAAAAAACAAAAACATTGCCACTCTTGAAGTTTTTCTAAGGTCAGACAAAGATCTGTGATCTCCTAAAATTCCACATTGACTATTCCTAAAATAGAAGGTTGTTGAAATACTGAAATATATGTGTGAGACTGATTACATATCATTGAAGCATATGTGTGATTACAGAGATTAAAAAATGACAGAACCCTTGCTATGAGTACCTTACCTCCTGCAGGTTTGGGGAAGAAGGTGAGGGATAGAGCATGATTACAGTTAAGCATAATACAATGCCCCAGGGACCACTGGGTGGAAGTCTAGTCTAATGGTCAAGATCATATGCTTTGAATACAAACTCTCTTATGACCCTGGACAAGTGATTGACCATTGTTCTATTTGCTCTAGATGATTCTGTGCCTATAAATCACAGGCTCTTTCTGGTCTCCATCAGAGGAAGTGTTTCCCATATCCCAATAAATGAAATCAGAACTCTGGACCTTCCAAACAATAATAGGAACAAATAGGAAGTGATGGAGGCAAAAGAAACATCCTGCTTAAATGTTCTGAGAAGTGATAGAACATGCTTTTATTCTCATGTTAAGCTGAAAAATGTAGGACCCAAGAGATCAGAAATTATCCCTTCCACATTATGAGGATGAAGAGAATGGTTTGTAAAATCTGTGCAGTTTTTTAGTCCTTTCTTCATACCAGAGAAGTAGTCTGAATTTTCATTTTTATGGGGTGTTTATGGTATTAAAAGATAAAATATATTGATAGCATATAATACTATACATGTATTTTTTGCATTTCTGAGTTTCTGAACTTTTTCTGTGTCTTCTGCAGGTCTTCATATGTCAACTGCAGCTTCTGCAAAACTCCTTCAAAATTACCATTTAATTTCTTCTGACAACCCACGACATATCGAAATGGTGATGAGGAAAGTCATAATGTGGAAGGGATAACTGTATTTGGAGCCATAACTAGTCTATCATGCATATTCAATTGGTTAATCAACTGAACTTTTACACCTTCTGTTCATCAGGAAAGTCAAATTTTTCTTAATAAGTTCCCATCTCTGCTCAAATCACAACAAAGAGGGATGAGAGAGAAGTGTCAGAGCAGGAAACACAAATACTTCATCAGTTTTTATGCTAAACACATGGAAATGTGTAGATATTTAACCAAATGACCCCATCTTTGGCAGGATACCCTGAAAGTAGCAGAGGTTTAGGGGATAGATACTCAATCTATGATTTCATGGGTATATGGAACTCCAGGAGAAAAAACTTCCTCCACTAACAGACAATGGAAGTGTCCTTGAATTCCTGGGGGATTACCTCCTCTTGCTATATAATCTGGAAAATTTCAGTAAGCTTTTGAATGAACAATGGACTTCCTACCTTGTAAATCTCAACTGGAATATAATCAGCACCAGGTGCTTTGCCACATGAAAGCAGTCTCACGGGCTTTAAAAGGTCTTCTTTAGTTGGAGCTTCAGCTAGGGAATGGCTGATTTCAACCTGAGGTAAAAATGGTCAATGGCTTCATTATTGATCAATGATGGTCTGTTAAGAACACTATGGAAATGTTCAGCCTCTGTCTCTGGGATCATATCCTTATCACTAATCAATGTCCACATTGATAATGAGATTGACACCCAGGTGACCGGAGCTGGCTCAGGGTTTGAGAGGCTCCAAAAGAAAGTGTGAGAGAGGAGAGTATTAGATTGACTTCCAAACTGAAGGTCTAGAGAGCCATTGTGCCGACCTCATGTTGGATGTTTGGGACACCTGGATAACTCCAGCACCAGGCCAGGAGACTAAGTCACTTCCATTTGAATTATTTTAGGAGGATTCTGAAGACCTTCTGGCAGGAGAAGGCACCAGATACCGGGGTCCTTTCTTGAACTAAACTGCCAATTATTCAAACTCTACTGAGAGAGGCTGGCCGTGTTGTGTGAATGTCAAATGTGCATTTGCCAAAAAAGACTATGGAGAACTCACGGGGGGGGGGGGGGGGGGGGGGGGGGGGGGGGGGAGAGAAGAAAGTAACAAAGAACTCACAAATGGTCACACTTACAGGAACTGATGCTGAGTGAAATGAGCAGAACCAGGAGATCATTGTACATGGCGACAAGATGATCAATTCTGATGTACGTGACTCTCTTTAACAATGAGATGATTCAAACCAATTCTACTTGTTCATTGATGAAGAGAGCCATCTTCACCCAAAGAGAGGACTGTGGGAATAGAGTGTGGATCACATCATAGCACTTTTTCTGTTGATATTTGCTTGCATTTTGTTTTCTCAGTTTTTTTTTCCTTCTTGATCTGATTTTTCTTGTGCAGCAACATATAAATATGTATACATATATTGAATTTAACACATATTTTAACATATTTAACATGTATTGGTCTACCTGCCATCTAGGGGAGGAGGTGGGGAAAGGTTAGAACAGAAGCCTTTGCAAGGGTCAATGTTAAAAAATTACCCAGCATATGTTTTGTCAAAAAGCTTTGATTAAAAAAAAAAAAAGGGCAGTCAGAAAAAAGCGATAGAAGGATACTCTCAGGGCCTCTCAAGAACTTTAGAATTGGTTGTGTGACATGGGAGACTGGCATAGGTTTGCCCAGCATGGCGTCCCCTCATCGGAGAAGATGCTCTGTGAGCAAAGCAGGATTGAATTAGCTCAGAAGAAATGTGAGATGGGCAAAATTAGAGAACCCACTCCAAAAGTTCATAGGGACTATGTGTGTCTAACCTGTGGCAGAGCATTCTGAGCTTGTATTGATCTGATCAGCTGCAGTCAGACACACCACTAACTTGACTCAAGCATAGAGAAGTCGTTTTGGTCCTCTTCAAGAATAAAGGACAAGTACCTAATAAGCCCAGGGAAAAACAAATAAAAGCTAGAAGAAAGTCAATCCCTGACCTTGGGAAGTTTACATTCTAATGAGGGAAAAACAAAAAGAAGCTGAAAAGAGTTGGTGAGAAGATACCCTTGGGGACAGAATCTGAAGGAGTGCAGTCTGGTGAGAAATCAAGAGATGGCTCTCTTGGGACCTGGACTGCTGAAACTTACTAGATCTCCCTTTCCTTCTCCACCTCTCCCTCTCCCTCCTCCTCCTCTTCTTCTTCCTCTCCTCATTCTCCCTCCCTCTTCCTCTCCTCCTCCCCTTTCCCCCCTTCCTCCCTCCCCCTTCCCTCCTTCCTCCTTCCCTCTCGCTCTCATTCTCACCTCACTCTTACCTCTCTCACTTCCCCCCTTCCCTCCCTCTTTCTCCCCTTTCCTCTCTTTTCCCTCTCCCCCCTCTTTCCATTCCCCCCTTCTCCTCTCTTCCCCTCCTCTCCCTCCCCCTCCCTTCCCCCTTCTCTTCCTCCTTTCCCCTCCTCTCCCCCTCCCTCTCCGTCTCTCCCCTCCCCTTCTTTCCACTCCCCTCTTCCCCTCTCTTCCCTTCCCCTCCCTTCCCCTCCTTTCTCTTCCCTCTCCCTCCCCTCCCCCTTCCCTCCCCCTTCTCTTTCTCCTTTCCCCCCTCTCCCTTTTCCCCCTCTTTCCCCTCTTCTCCCCCTCTCTCCCCTTCTCCCTTTCTCCCCCTCTCTCCCCTTCTCCCTTTCTTCCCTCTCCTCCCTCCCCTTCCCTCTCTAATCATTAAAACAAAGAAATGATGAGATATTCACCTGTTATTGTTATTGGGAAATCCAATGAAATATAAATGATTGATTACAAATGTAACCAATTTAAAAAAAAAAATCAGCTCCCCGGTTACCATTTGATGAGTCAGCATACAGGATGCAATCATTGACATTGTGTGAGTGTACAGCTTCTCTTGCCCAAAGATTCAAGGCATTTTAAAAGTTATTTATTCTTTTTGGCCTGCCGGAAATCAAGGACACAGTCATTTACGGGCAGAGGCAGTGGAGGCAGGTATGGTTTGGGAGGCTTGGAAAGTCCCTCTTCAGCCTCCAAATAGCTCCCAAATCTGACAGAGCTTCCCCAATTCCCACTGTTAGGATGTAACAGACAGCTGGGTATAGTGAACAACATATTTGACTTGGATTCAAAAAGACCTGGAATCAGATCTCATCCTAGATACTCAATAACTGTGTGAGAGGTAGTGACCAAGCTGTAGAATGCAGAAAACTTTGAGCTTACCCAGTCCAAATTCTTTCATTTATATATAAGGAAATTTGTGTGTGTGTGTATAGAGATGGAGGGGAAGCCAGGGGGAGGGGGAGAAAGAAAGAGGTGGGAAAGAGAGGGAGGGGAAAGGGAAAAAAAGGGAGGGGAGTAAAAGGGAAGGAGAGAAGGAGGAGAGAATGAGAGAGCTAGAAAGACAGCCTTCAAAAAACTTTTCTGTTTTTTTCATAAATCTCTAAAAATAGATGGGCTTTATGGGGTATATATTAAATAAGTATTTGTGGATGGATTCCTTTGGGGTAAGATATTTATCTTCCTGGTAGGGCCAAGATAAGACTATACCAATCATTGATATCTTAGAGTGGATATGTTTCTTGGATTACTTTCCCAAAGGCCATTTTATTGGGAGTCAAAACAGTTTGGGAATGATGTTCAAGAGGGGTGTTTTTTTTTTTTTCTGAGGAAATTGGGGTTAAGTGACTTGCTCAGGGTCACACAGGTAGGATGTGTTAAGTGTCTGAGACTAGATCTGAACTCAGGTCTTCTGAGTTCAGGGCTGGTGAGAAGGGAAAGTTTTTATGGGGAGGAGTTGGGGGGAGACCAAGATCCAGACTAGAAGGACAGAGTTGAGTCAGATATTGTCCTGAGGGGAAAGGGGAAACTGGTGGGGAGATCTGGGCTAATCAGAGGCTAATTGTTCAGGACCATGCCTGGGTGAAGGGGCAGGTCAATTCTCCCAGAGCCCCCACAGCTGTGAATCATAACATCTGAAGTTGTTGCAAAGCAGCCTTTGCTGACACAGCAGTTGCTTGTGGATTGGGAATGAAATAAATTGGAGGCAGAGGGAAGAGGAGAGAGGTCAGACAATGCAACAGCCTTTCAGTGGGGAGATCAGAGAACAGCAACTGCCTCTCAGGCTCCTTGTACCATTCTCTCACAAGAAGATAAGAAAAGATCTACTAGAGGTAAAGTAAAGTTACAGATTGTGTTCCCAACAGTAACAAAAAGGCGCTGGCTATCTGAAAGGGAGAGGCAAAAGCCTTGAAGAAGAAAAGTTTGGCTATTTGACCAGCTCTACACATAAAAAGCAAGGAATGCATCTATTCCTAATGCAGAAACTGGAGTACATAAAATCTTTCCTGTGATGGCAAAATGGCAATGAAGTCATGGAATCAGAAAGTTGCAGAATTTAAGAGTTGGAAATGACTTTAGAGACCATTTATCCCAACTCACATCAAATGAGGAATTCTCACCATAACATTCCTGACAAATGGCCATCAAGCCTGAAGATCTGCAATGAAAAGAAACCCATTCCCCCCAAAAGTAGCCGATTTCACCTTTGGACAGCTCTAATTGTAGTTGATGTTGTTTTAATCAAACCTAAAATGGACTTTTTGCAACTTTTATGCACTGTTTCTGGTTTTGTCTTCTGGAATCAAAAGGAATCATTCAAAATTAATTAATCAAATATTTCTTGTCCCCTATCTTTCAGTCCATAGTTCCATCTTCTGACATTGTTTAGAGACACTCTGGTAGATTTTGTCCACTCAACAGTTGTGTTTAAGTATTAAGCTCCTCCCGCCATCATCGTAAGTCACATTTACAGCAGACTTTTTTTTCACAATGAATCTCTGAGATAGAGAGGGCCCTTTTCAAGTGAGGAATACAAAGTTCAGAAATATTAACAAATTTGTACAAATTCAACCAGATAGCAATAATCTGAGCCATGTGGCTTCTCCCATTTATAAGGGAATTTACTTACTTATCTTTCCTGGGACTCTGTTACAGGATTTAAGAGTTGGAAGTGACTTCAGTGGCTATTTATCCCAACTCATGCCAAATAAGGAATTCTCATCATAATATTTCTGACAAATGGCCATCTAGTCTCAGCTTGAAGATCTGCAATGAAGAGAAACTCATTCCCTCCAGGTCCCTTCTAGTTTCAAAGCTATGATATTTGGTCTTCACACCAACTAAGGAGGGGAGGGCAAATAATATTGTCCCTATTTTAACAAATGGGAAAAGTGGGGCTCGGATTGTCCCATATGTTCTGGAATAGATCTGACTAAGGTCAGTCTTCTTGTATAATAAAATGAGATACTCATAGGTCATTAAACAATTAACAAAAAAAAGATTTATGTAGGAGAAGGCTATTTAATATGGAGAGGCATTAAGTACAATGTGAGATATTTCAGCTGAAGGAGGCTCACTTGCCTCTGAGTTGCTCATTATTGTCCATCAGCCAAACCTCAGAGCCAGACTGAAGCCCTTGTGGCTATTTTTACTATGGCAACCCAGAAGCCATATCAGCTGCTATGCTCTTAGTATCCTGAATAAATCAAGTCTGGTGTTCACTCTTAATAACTTTTAAAGAAAAACTAACTAAAGTTACATGGAGAAGGGCAGAGGGGAGAGGGGGAAAAGGGGTTAGGGTTTTTCTTATCTAACATTCTGGTTATAAGTAAGAACTAGCATCAAAGACAGTTTCAGCCTTATCCCATTTACATACATATACATATCTATCTATATACATTCACATATGTGAGAGGGAGATGAAGGAAAAGGGAGGAGGGGGGAGAGAGGAAGAGGAGGGAAAGATAAGGAGGAAGGGAGAGAGAAAGGAGAGAGACAGAGACATAGAGAGACACAGAGAGAGATAAAGACAGAATGAGACAGAGAGAGAGAGACAAAGAGAGAGAGAGAGAGAGAGAGTGAACACCACAGTTCATTCTATCACCCTGTCTTGGAAATTGGTTCTCCTCTAATGAAATGTTTCAACAATTCATTCAATCTCCAGGACTGAATCAATTAAAGTCTCTTGGCCTGCTCAAGGACAGCTAAATTGGCTATAAACCCAGAATGGAGCTCGGAACCAATGAATAGAGAGACTGCAGGGGGAAAGGGGGAAGGATCATTTGGCTATTTTCCCAGTACAGCAAAGCCAGCTTGAAGAAGCCCAGAATGGTTGTTTCTGGAACACAGCTAGAACATTGTAAAATAAGCAGGACATTAAGTAAGTTTCTAAGCGTTGTTGAAAGAGTTCCCCAGGAGAAAGCTGCTCACTTCACCTCCCTGGGAAGTGTTCCTCTTTATGCCCTGGGGCCTCCCTACTTAGTCGTGGAGAAAGTCTCCAGCAACAATCCTAAATAGAGATTTAGGAAATGCAAAATAGCAATATTTCCGTGTGGGATACAGAACACCTACCAAACCACCAGGCAGCCTACAAGTTGTTGCTAGAGGGAGCCTCCATTGCTCTTTGCCTAGGAATTTCAACAATGGCTTGTCATAAATAACCACCAACTTTCCATTGAAGGGATATAATCAGAAATCATGTGCAAGTAGCCTAGGGATTGTATGCAGGGGCTGGAGGGTGGGGATGGAAAGGAACCAGATCTTTAATGTGACATGAATTAGGGGGGTATTTTTAGATCTGTTTGTGTCTTGAGATACCCTTAAGACTTTTACTTGTACATTAAAGAATAAATATCATGTTAAAGACTTTAAAGGTAACTTAATTCACTCACTGGAAGCACCTAAAGGGGAAACATAAAATCCCCCCTCCATGCGTCTTTATTATACTTATCTATGTTCATGACGAACCTCGTCTCATTCCAGTGCCCCCTGAAAGGAGCAACAGTATCTTGGTCTTTGTAGTCCCCAAATCTAACTAATCACTAGCACTTAAAGTTTCCAGAAGCCTTGGGTGAGTGGATGATCTTGGATCCTAGTGCTGCTTTTGACATCTACTGGCTATGTGACTCTGAACAAGTCATACATGCACCTTTCAGGACCCCAGGCGATGTTCTAAGACCAGAGGTGCAGAACAAGTACTACTATCCTTTGGCAAAGGGAGACTTCCTGTACTAATGAAATCATGAGTCTGGTCAAAATTAATAAATGAATAATGGCAATGTTTGTTGAATAAATAAATGGGTGTTGTGGCTCAGATGAGAAATGCATTTCCTGAGCTGAAGTGTCTTAGTTACCATTCATCCACATTATGATGCTTGGATATTCACACCTTATGAAGAGAAACCCTAGTTAGGGAAGAGCTAAAAAGATGTGTCATATCTGCAATGGATCAAGAGGATGCAAAGAGCCATATTTACCAATACCAAGGGTAATAGTCTCTCCTTCAAGTGTGATACACTGGTGTCCTTGCATTCTCACCAATGTGGATACTTCTTCCAGTGCTGCTGATCATAATCCATCCCTACCTTCTCACACTGTGGGACTCTTGTAAATTCTCCAGGGAAGGCAAAACTTAAGAGACTTCCTTTAGATCTCTTGATCTAAAGGCTCTCCGGGGAGCTCTTGGGCTATCCATCTTTTAGCCATTGCTAGTGCCCTTTGACTGTCTTCCCTTTTCTATTTATGTGACTTCAATAAGTTTTCTGTGCAAATCTCCCCTTGGTAGTATGATTCCCAGTGGGGCTTCTTTGGTGGTTTTCAGTCAGATCCAACTCTTCATGACCCATTTGAGGTTTTCTTGGCAAAGATTGCCATTTCCTTCTTCTGGACTCCAGGTCTGGTATTTCTATGGGACTATTTTTATGTCTCTCTATACCTACATTCTTGATCTGTGAACATTTTAAAAAAGAAATCAAATCAGTACCTACTATTCCTGTTCAATAGGGTAACAATCTAGTGCCCTGCTATTTTATTCATAATTGCAACCTAGAGAAAAACTCTTTTCTGTACTACTTCTTCCTTCTTTGTATTGTTTCTCTTGGGGTGAATGGGATGTTCAGGGGGGACTAGCACCTCTCGTGAGGACTTGTTGAGTCTCTTTCTGAGCTGCTCATCAACCTTTGGTGTCTATCTGGCACCCAACTCTTATCTGTGGCTCCAAGAAAGTGTGATATGCACAGCAGCCATATCTTGGTAAACTGTCTAGGCAACTATTGGTGACTAAGTGAGGAGTGAGGTGACTCCTCAGGTGGAGTGGGCAGATGAGAACAATTTGTTCCAATGGCCAGTAGACAGTTAAAGCAGTTCTGGGGAGGGCTTAGAACTTGGCCAAAGTCATTTGCTGCATCCTGGGGCATGTCTTGCCACTGGCTTTCCGTGACTCAAAGAAACAGTAAGACTAACAACTTAGTGCAACTCTACCTTATTTAAATTTAATTTACCAAGAAGTTAAGACATTACCCTGTGATGTCATTGGTCATCTTAGAAAATGAAGGACAAATAATGACAACGACAACAACATTCCTATTAGAATGTAAGCTTCTTGGGGATAGGAACTGTCTCATTTTTGTATTTAAACCTCCAGTGCTTAATCTAGTAACCATAGTGACAGTCAAAAAGCAGTTGCAGAGTAATCCATTAATTGATTACAACTCTAGGATTTAGTGATTCTATGACATATACTTGAGAAGTTGTGTAAAAGATAACATAGGAAATGTAAGGTCAGAAAAGGAGATAAACTAGTCATATTGCAAGAGTAAGGCACACACACAAAATGAAGAGCCTGCTTGCTAATTGGTATCTGTGAAAACATTTAGAGAAACCAATCTCAATCTTCTTCTTTTGATTATTTTCAGTTTCTCTTTTATATATATATATATATATATATATATATATATATATATATATATATAAAGAGACTTTATTTGTCTCTTGTTGTTTCACTTTATCTTCTCCAATAGACTGTGAGCATCTTGAGGGCAGGAACTGCCTTTTGTCTTTATTTGTATCCCTAGCACTTAGCACAATGCCTGGCATATAGTAGGTGCCTGATAAAAATTTATTTTCTGATGGGCTTTTGGCATGTAGAACCTTTATGAAATATCTGTGGGAGAGCACGAGCAAGAATTACACAAAAAGATATGGGAAGACATGATTATGTACCATGAGAAAGAATACCCATATTAATAAACCATGGATCATTTGCACTATTCTCATTTGATCATTACCAAAACCCTCTGTGACATAGACAAAAGGGATATTATTGCTTCCATTTTATGAAAGAAGAAATCAAAACTATTTGACAAATGATTTGTCCGGGTCACTACGCTAGTAAAAGGGAAACCCAAATTCCAAACCCTTATTTCCTTTTTCTGAGTTCAGCATTCCTTCCATTACATAATGCAGCATGTCACAGACAATTTAAAATAATCTTTTTAGGTTCAGTAAACACCATTATGATGTTCTCAGTCCCTTTAATATAGAGAGGAGTCATCAGTTAATTCCATAATAAGGTTGCAAACCAAAGGATTGCTTCAGCTCTACCAAATTGCTCATCACTAATGGGTTTTACCCTTTTAATGGAATTTCCCCAAACACGTACAAGTACAGGATGCAAATAATGGGAAAGTTTCTAGAATTTTAAATTCAGAAAGACTCGATTTAAGGGACACAACCGATTCCTCATGAATACAGTATACAAATACAGTTTCATGTGTTGTATAGTACTGACAAATGTTGCTAATGAGATTGAGCATTAGGCTTAGGTTTACTGAGACTCCTCTCTATGCTTTTTCTTGTTAGGTATCACTTTCTAATCCTTTTAAAAAAAATTGAGAAGATTTGTGCATTAAGTAAACTGTTATTCATTAAAACAGATTCCTGACTTCTCCAAAATGACAAAGATTTGGAGGTTTGGGATCTTCATACACTCAGATCATTCATTCCAAAAGCTGTCAAAAATTTAAATCATATTGCTCTGTAGCTTTTGCCACATTCTACATTAAAATGAAAATTTAAAATTTTAATATCTTTTTAGTTCAATATTTTATGTACCTTTTTTTTTCAATATTCCTTACTTTTGAAAATAAAATCAAGGAAACGTCTTCTTATAACTCTACTTGGCTCACTGAGTTATTATGGTTTTTATTGTCACAAGAAAATATTTATTAAGGGAAAGAGATTCTCTTTCCAAGAATGAACAAAGTTTAAATTAAAAGATGATCCAGTTGCCAGGCACAGAAGAGGAAAGAAATATCTATGCAGTACCCATTATGTGCCAACACCATACAAATATGATCTCATTTCATTCTTACAACAACATTGGGTGGGAGATGCTATTACTATGCCCTTTAGTTCTAGAAGAAGATGTTTGAGTTTGGACTACAGCAATGGTAGAATCCTTTTTCCTTGGGACCAAAGAAGAAACTTATGGTTCTGGAACTGAGCAGGAACCTTGAAAACAATGGACATCCAAAATTCAAACAACACTTTCAATTCCTATGCAAATTATCTTTCTCTTGTTTTTTTTTTATCATATAAAATTGAAAATTGATTTTAATTCTATTTTTAAGACAATCAAACTGGCATAGTTTCCCACTCTCCCACTCGACTTGGGTCCTTGTAACTCACCTTTGTAAATCTACCCTTCACCTATATTCCAGAGAAACTTGCCTAAAGGTTAAGCTTTTGTCTTGTAATTGTGTTGTTTTAGTTGTTTAGTGCATTAATTGTGTACAACTTTTTGATTCTCATTTAGAGTTTTCTTGGAAAAGACACTGAAATGGTAAACTTTTCCAGCTCATTTTATAGGTGAGGAAACTGAGGCAGACAGCTTAAATGACTTGCCCAGGGCACTCAGCTCTTAAGTGTTTGAAGCTGGATTTGACTCTGGACTCTAGAGTCTAGACTCTATCCACTTTGACAACTAATTGCCATCTTGAAATTACCTCCATCTTACTCAGATCATTAGAGTCTCAATTCTATTATTTTAATTTATATTTCCATGCTGGTATAGTCCACCTTTGTAAACCTCACCTAACACCCATTTAGTTCAAAGGAAAAATTCCTTTATAATCTCTCTCACCATCCCCTTAATCTAAATTCTGGAAGTTTCAACCAAAGCAGATAGATAATACTCTCATTATCTACAGCAAGATTTCTTAAACTTTCTCTACTTGTGACCCCAGGTATATCAATATATAAAATAGGTATTCAAATCATTTACTGACGATAAATCATAAAGAAATTTATTTTAAAACAATTCTTTGGTATATGTGTAATTTTATTATTTATTTTTGCAAAAGCAAATTCAAATACCAATGAGATGATATGCTTGTTTATTTTTACATAAGAAATTCAATCTTGGTGGAATATTTGCTACAGTAGGATACAGTAGGATGCTCTACAGTATCCGTAGAGCATCTTCAATGCTTTTCAGACACTCAATATTTTGATATTTCATGATCCACACATTCAGTTCCATGACTGCATGGGTCGTGATCCAGAGTTTAAGAAGCTTTGGTCTATAACCTATTCCTTTTATATGAGGTCTATTTCCAGTATCTGAATGGGGAGATGTTAAGGTGACTTTCATCCCACCTCCTCATTAAAATGCTTACTAATCAGGAAAGTTTTGCTTTTGCTTAGGCAGTTAAATGAATGATGGATGATCAGGCCAATCAGAAGGAAGACACATTTAGGTTTAAAAGTTAGCGCTCATTGGAATCATTTGGCCTAGGCAGCCATTTTGATCTACTTTGTAACAGATTCACTGTTACTCAGAAATTTTGAACCTCAGTCTACCTTTATTAATTTTAATTGCTACAATCATGAATACATGCAGGATATCCCTTCTTTCAAGATAATTATACTTTTCAGGGAAAACAGGGAGGACAATACTGAAGGAAGAATGAAATATCAAGAGTTTTAGATTTCAATTATCCTTATCTACTGTTGGATGAGAGTGTGGTGAGCGTGTGAGCATGAAAAGTACAAAAACTTACAGAGATGGTGGATCAGGATGCCTCCTTTTCTAAGCGAAACTAGGGAAGAGTGAAAAAGGTCATGATTGTATGGTGGAAAGAACATTAGACTAGGGGGTCAAAAGATTTGGATGCTAGGTCTGAGTGAGTCATTTATTATCTATGTAATCTTGAGAATAAAATTTTATCTTTTAAAATCTATTCAAACAACATTTAAGTGTCTATCATGTGCTAGATGCTGGAAATAGACAAAAATAAGACAGTTTCTGCCCTCGAGAAGGTTACATTCTCTAGGGGCCTCACTTTTCCTCAAGTACAAAATAAAAGAATTGGATAAGATGGCCCATAAATAGTTGATAACAATCTACTGAATCTGAAGAATGGATGAAAGAGTCCATGGGTGAAGATAGTACTGTAATAGGTTACTTAATTTAGATAAAAACTAATTCTGACTGGTTTTTATTGCTCCTAAGCTAGATATGCTTCTAAATGATTCTTGAAATTTGGTACTTTCCAAAGCCATATCTCATCTCTCTTCCTTGTTTGTTCCTTGACACACTTTCAGGATTTTTATCTTTTTTTTGTGTGCTATGATTCATGCTTATCTAAAGATATGTCTATGAAAACCAAAAAGCCCTACCTTTTGGGATAAGAATTCACAATTTGATAAAAACTGCTGGGAAAATTGGAAACTAGTATAGCATAGCCCTACACCTAACAGCTTATACCAAGATTAGGTCGAAATGGGTTCATGATCTAGACATAAAGAATGATACTATAAACAAATTAGAAGAACATAGGATAGTTTACCTTTCAGATTTGTGGAGGAAGAAGGAATTTGTGACCAAAAAAGAACTAGAGATCATTATTGATCATGAAATAGATAATTTTGATTAAAATGTTTTTGTACAAACAAAACTAACGCAGACAAGATTAGAAGGGAAGCAATAAACTGGAAAACATTTTTACATCCAAAGGATCTGATAAAGCTCTCATTTCTAAAATATATAGAGAATTGACTCAAATTTATAATAGTTCAAGTCATTCTCTAATTGATAAATGGCCAAAGGATATGAATAGACAATTTTCAGATGAAGAAATTGAAACTATTTGTAGCCACATAAAAAGGTGCTCCAAATCAGTATTGATCAGAAAAATGCAAATTAAGACAACTCTGAGATACCACTACACACACACCTGTCCGATTGGCTAAGATGCCAGGAAAAGATAATGACAAATGTTGGAGGGGATGTGAGAAAACTGGGACCCTGATACATTGTTGGTGGAACTGTGAATGGATCCAACCATTCTGGAGAACAGTTTAGAACTATGCTCAAAAAGTTATCAAATTGTGCATACCCTTTGATTCAGCAGTGCTACTACTGGGCTTATATCCCAAAGAGATCATAAAGGAGGGAAAGGGACCCATATGTAAAAAAATGTTTGTGGCAGCCCTTTTTGCAGTGGCAAAAAACTGGAAACTGAGTGGATGCCCATCAATTGGAGAATGACTGAGTTATGGTATATGAATGTTATGGAATATTATTGTTCTGTAAGAAATGACCAGCAGGATGGTTTCAGAAAGGCCTGTAGGGACTTATATGAATCGATGCTAAGCGAAATGAGCAAAACCAGGAGATCATTGTACATAGCAACAAGAAGATTATATGATGATCAATTCTGACAAATGTGGCTCTCTTCAACATTGAGATAATTCAAACCAGTTCCACTTGTGCAGTGATGAAGAGAGCCATCTACACCCAGAGAGAGAACCATGGGAACAGAGGGTAGAAGACAACATGGCATTCTTACTCTCTCTGTTATGTGCTTGTATTTTGTTTTTGTTTTTTCTCAGATCTGATTTTTCTTGTGCAACCAGATAACTGTTATAAATTTGTATATACATGTTGGATCTAACATGTATTTCAACATATTTAACATGCCTTGGACTACCTGCCAGATAGAGGTGTGGGTGGGGGGAAGAAAGGGAAAATTTACAACAAAAAGTTATACAAGAGTAAATGTTGGAAAAATTACCCATGCATATGTTCTGCAAATAAAAAGCTTTAATAAAAAAAATAAAGATATATCTATTCAAAATGGAAAATTGCAAAACCTAAGTATTGAAAGCAAAGAGGAGATAGCCTAGAAAAGTGCAAATAAAAATCCCTCTCAACTAGTCCATGAAAAAGATGTCAAGTTAAGCAGTTTCTTGGAATTGTTGCCAAGACTTTCATTGACTAATTGGTCAATGAACACTGACTATCCATCTGATGGGATTGACTATAGCTTTGACAAAACCCATCTTAGTGAATAAACTGCTCTCTAGGGCCACAACACAGAAAGGTTTTAATGAAGACAGTTTGAATAAATCCAAACAAGAGAGATCCCTTTAGGTCAGATCTTTATTAAAGATCAGTAAGAGCACTGTTGTTTTTAGAAGAGAGAAAATCAGTCAGTCAAAACTCTTACATCTTAATGTTGCCCATAGGGCAGAAGAAAGAAATATTTAAGGCTGCCCTCATCTGCTTGTTCTAGCTTCCCCTTTTCTTCTGAAACCTTTGGTTTTTGGGTACACATTAATCACTAAAATCAGTGGCACAACTGAAATGAAAGGGGCAATCAGTTATTGAATGGGGGAAAGGGGAGAATTCTCTAGAACTTATCCTTCTCCCAAATACCCAGTCTCTATGCTGTCTTTAAAAGTGATCTTAGTTTTTGTGAGCAACAAGGATATTGTTGGAAAGAGAGATGGATTTGGGGTCAGAATCTGGACTTGACTTTTAAGTTTGCTACTACTTGGTATCTGTATATGTGGATTACTTTTGCTGGAAAACTAAAGCAGTTAGGGTGAGAAATAAAACTTTTAAAAGGAAAAAACAAATAATTTGCTTCAACTATGCCTGATCATATGTATGATATGCTTCAAATATTCCTGCTTATGTAGGAAATTGGTACCCATGTTTAAGACTGAGTCATTTCATAATAAATAAGTGGTCAAAGGTTGTAAATAATTTTCCGAAGAAGAAAGACAAAAGATCAAAAACTGTAAGAAAAATGCTCTAATTTAATACTAAAAAGAGAAATGGAAATTTAAGCAACCCTGGGTTTTACCTCAAGACCAGGAAGTTGGCAAAAGTTGAAAGACAGAAACAATCAGTTTTGGGGAAGCTATGAGAAGAGAGTCATACTACTAATACACTTTTGGTTTGGATCTAATTTCTATTTTTGCTTTAAAAAATTATCTCTTTGCTCAAACTCCTCGATGCAGAGGTCCTTTATTGAGCATATACTCACATGTGTCCTTATCTCCTCTCTTAGAATAGAAGATCCTCACAAAATAGAAAATTTTGATTATACCAAACTGAAAAGTTTTTGTACAAACAAAACTAATGCAGACAAGATTAGAAGGGAAGCAATAAACTGGAAAAATATTTTTACAGTCAAAGGTTCTGATAAAGGCCTCATTTCCAAAATATATAGAGAATTAACTCTAATTTATAAAAAATCAAGCCATTCTCCAATTGAAAAATGGTCAAAGGATATGAACAGACAATTCTCAGATGAAGAAATTGAAACTATTTCTAGTCATATGAAAAGATGCTCCAAGTCATTATTAATCAGAGAAATGCAAATTAAGACAACTCTGAGATACCACTACACACCTGTCAGATTGGCTAAGATGACAGGAAAAATAATGATGATTGTTGGAGGGGATGCGGGAAAACTGGGACATTGATGCATTGTTGGTGGAGTTGTGAACGAATCCAACCATTTTGGAGAGTAGTTTGGAACTATGCTCAAAAAGTTATCAAACTGTGCATACCCTTTGATCCAGCAATGTTACTACTGGGATTATATCCCAAAGAGATTATAAAGAAGGGAAAGGGACCTGTATGTGCATGAATGTTTGTGGCAGCCCTTTTTGTAGTGGCTAAAAACTGGAAACTGAATGGATGTCCATCAGTTGGAGAATGGCTGAATAAATTGTGGTATATGAATATTATGGAATATTACTATTCTGTAAGAAATGACCAACAGGATGATTTCAGAAAGGCCTGGAGAGACTTACACAAACTGATGCTGAGTGAAATGAGCAGGACCAGGAGATCATTATATACTTCAACAACAATATTATATGATGACCAGTTCTGATGGACCTGGCCATCCTTGGCAATGAGATCAACCAAATCATTTCCAATGGAGCAGTAATGAACTGAACCAGCTATGCCCAGAAAAAGAACTCTGGGAGATGACTAAAAACCATTACATTGAATTCCCAATCCCTATATTTATGCACACATGCATTTTTGACTTCCTTCACAAGATAATTGTACAATATTTCAGAGTCTGATTCTTTTTGTACAGCAAAATAACGTTTTGGTCATGTATACTTATTGTGTATCTAATTTATATTTTAATGTATTTAGCATCTACTGGTCATCCTGCCATCTAGGGGAAGGGGTGGGGGGTAAGAGGTGAAAAATTGGAACAAGAGGTTTGGCAGTTGTTAATGCTGTAAAGTTACCCATGCATATATCCTGTAAATAAAAGGCTATTAAATTAAAAAAAAAAAGATAAGATTTGAGAAAAAAAAAGAATAGAAGATCCTTGTTATTGGGACTTGTTTCATTCATCATTTTTGTATCCCCATGTTGTAATTAACAAATACTTATAGACTGATTAGTATATTCTAATGAAGTAATTAACAGGTAGGACCCGTATATACAGACACAGAAATCTCTGTGTGTCTATGTGTGTGAGCAACAGGAACAAAGTGGATGCCCATCCATGGGAGAATGGCTAAATTCAGTTCAGTTTATTAAATACTTATTGAACAAACTGTGGTATGTGAATGTAATAGCATGGTATTGGTTCTTGAGAAATGACTACTATGAGGAATTTAGAGAAATGTGGAAAGCATTGCATGAACTGATGCAAAGAAAAATAAAAACAAAAGGACAAATTACATAGTGGCTGAGATCATTTAAATTAAAAGAATTCTAAAAGGAAACTAAACTGAGAGTAACTGTAACAACTTCTTGGCAGAATGGGGGGCGGGAATCCCAGGAATATGGTACTATATACATTATCAGATACACATACTGTATTAGTATTTTTTGCTTTGCTTTATTTTTTGTTGTTGTTATAACATAAGGAGGCTATTGAACCAGGGGCATTATATTTGAAATGAATGTGATATAAAAATCATGGGCTCCTACTAAAATTATTTTTAATGAGATTGGTTTATATTATTTCTATAGTTTATTCTCATATAGTTTCAGGTCTTAAAAAGTAAACAGTTTTAAAATACACATAAAATGATACTAAAGAATTACAGCACACATAAAGAAAATACTTAGCTTGTTAACGTCATTGTTCCTTAGAATGATTCATTATACTATTTACAGGCATACTCCAAATAATGGCATCATTGAGATTGATTCCAAAATTTTGAATTTTTTCTTTTGTTAACTCTCTAGAGTGAAAGACATTAGTTCTTTATAAATATAACATCACTTTATAATTACTGTGTGTATGTGACTGTTAAAGACTAAACATCTGTATCAGGAAAGAATAATTGCCCAACTCATGAATATCCTTCTACCTAACCTTAAATTCTGAAAATTAATTGTTCAGGTAAAACACTATATCTGTCTCAAAGGAGTTAACAAATGAAAGTGCTAGCTGAGGTTGACTTCCTATGTGAAGTGTAAAAGTGTGAATTCCAAGCATATTTATGGAAATCTAAATTCAGTTTCCTTGATTACTGGCCTACAAATTGTTGGGGAATAGATCTTAGACCATTGAGTTGCTGGAGTGAGACACAGCTAAGGCAGGCAGCAGGTATGGGTAGTAGCTGAAGTCTGGTAGTCAAAGGAGCTATAAGGGACCTTAGAAGCCACCTAGACCAATCTTCTCATTTTATAGATGAAGGAATGCTTTCCTAGAGCTTATGTAGTGTGCCCCAGGATCATAGCTAGTAAATGTCAGAATTGAGATTCAACTCAAGTCTTTCTGGTTTCAAGTCCAGCACCCCACCAAAAAAACAAACAAAGAAATAAAAAACAAAAACAAAACTCCAAAAACAAAAACAAATCCAAAAAACTACCCCTATGTCAAGGCAGGTGCAGAATATAGGTTAATGAAGCAAAGTGGACACCTCATGAAGTCAGGCCGACAAGTGGTAGGAGAGATCACTTGAAATATGAAGGGCAAAAAAAGAGACCAGAGAGGATCGTGATATATTGTAGACAGAAAGGCAGTGCCCTGGATAGCTCCCTAGAAGAGACATTTCATTAACTGTTGGAAGTCAACTTTAAAAATTTGTATCCCCAAGATTTAAGTTTATTAAGTTGATTGACTTCTAACTGGAATTCTACCATTTAAAAGAAATTGTTCATTTTTTTTCTCCCTTTGAAGCATGAGAATCTTCTCAGTTCCCCCAATGTGTCCATGTATGGAGGAGTACGGTTAGCTCATCTTGATTGTAGATTTAGTGTTGAAAAAGATCTTTGAGACCAGAAAATCCAACCTCTTAGTTATATAGATGAGAAAACTGAAGTCCCAGAGAAATCATGATTCACCCAAAGTTATGCAAAGAGTAAAGAAAAACACCAGAATTTGAAGTCAGGACTTTTGAATTTAAATACAGCTCTCTTTCCAGTGAACTACAAATCTTTGAGTTCTGCTATCATATGATGCTCCATATTCTGGGAATCACTCTTGATCAGGCAATCTTGATAAGAATCTCTTAGATAAGCAGGTAGCTTTCTGAAATATAAAGCATTTGTTAAGTATATTCTAGGTGCCATTCTAGACACTGGGAATATAAAGGAAAAAACACCAGTCCTTTCTCACAAGAAGTTGCTCTTCAACTTTGATACTTCATTTCCATTTCCTTTTGGCTAACTTCCACTTACTTTCTTTACTCAACTCTACCTTTTAATTTTTAAGCTTCCATTAGATCTTAGTCTCCCCCTCCCCCCCCAAGAAGTCTTTCCCTGAGTCCCAGATTTTCTTATGCTTCTTATTACTTCCTATTTATTCCATACATGTTTTAGATCTTCATGATTTTTTTCACATTTGTCTTCTCATTAAAATATAAGCTTCTTGCAGACAGGGACTATTTTTCTTTCTTTGTATCCCTAGTGCTTATACTATGCTTGTCACATAGCAAATATTTAATAAGTGCTTTTTTTATTGATTGTAGTTGAAAGAATTCATGAAGGAGTAGTTAGGTGGTACAATGGATAGAGTACCAGCCCTGAAGTCAGGAGGACCTGAGTTCAAATCTTATCTCAGACACTGTATACTTCCTAGTTGTATGACCCTGGATAAGTCACTTAATCCCAATTTCAGAAGAAGAAGAAGAAGAAAGAAGAAGGAGAAGGAGAGAAGAAGAAGAAGAACCAGAAAGAATTCATGAACTGCTCTTTCTTCCTTACCAAAAGCATTAGTTCTCATATGTGATCCAAGATTTTTTTTTTTTTTTTTTTTTTTTGGGCGAGGCAATCAGTGTTAAGTGACTAGTCCAGGATCACATAGACACACAGCGTCTGAGATTATATTTCAGTTTAGGTCCTCTACTCAGGGCCATACTCCAGCCAATGCACCACTTAACTGTCCCTTAAAACACTTCCTAAATGCCTTCAAACTTCCTAAGATCCAATTAAATCTTCACTTTCTACAGAAAGTCTTTCTCAAACTCTCAATTCTAGAACTTTTGCTGGGTGGATTATTTTCTATTTATCTTGTATGTAGCTTTTTGTATATATTTGTTCATATGAATTGGCTTTTGTCTTTCTTTGTTTCTCCAGGAGCAGTCCCACACTGAGGACTGGGCAACAGAGTTTTCTTCCTTCCTCCCTTCTTCCCTCCAAATCACTCTGGTTCTCAGTCATTGACAACAAAAGATCCCAGGCCAAGCTCACTTGATCTTTGTTTTGGCCCTGATTGCCTAAGAGTGAGTGTAGAAAGCAATTGTTGCTGTTGCTCTTCCTCTTCTTCTTCCTCTTTTTCTTCCTCTTCTTCTTCTTCCTCCTCTTCTTCTTCCTCCTCCTCTTCCTCCTCCTCCTCTTCTTCTTCCTCTTCCTCTTCTTCTTCCTCTTCCTCTTCTTCTTCCTCTTCTTCTTCCTCTTCCTCTTCTTCTTCCTCTTCTTCTTCCTCTTCTTCTTCTTCTTCCTCTTCTTCTTCTTCTTTTCCTCATTCTCTTTCTCTTCCTCTTGCTTCTCCATCTCCTCCTCCTCCTTCTTCTGACCTAACTTTTAATCACTGATTGAGCAGTTACCTCAGTCCAACTGAGACCTGTTATAAACCTTAGCTTTAAAATGATCTGCTCATTGTATAGAAACATAGACAGAGGTAGCTATTTAACTACAATGCGGCAGATAGTGGCAAGTGTACCTGTTCAACATCATGGGAGCCAGTAAAGTTATTATCTTGGAGTAGAAAGGTCTCACAGTAGAAATGATAGTGTATGGGGTGCAGAAACATTCAACTTCCCCAAAATACAGTGGAGTTTAAGGACTCTCCCCATATAATCCATGAAATGTTGGAAAACAGGGTTGAATCCCCAAACTATATTGGAGTTTTGGGTCAGTGTTTTGAGGTGTCTCAAAATAATTTTTAGGCTTTTAAAGCCTTCAAATAAAGAGAAAAAGACTATTACATGGTTCACAGGGGACTAATTTCCAAATGGGATTTTTAGCCATTAATATGGGAAAGACTAGCGCTAAGTTCCCCAGTAGAACTCTCCATTAATAAGGGAGAAGACACCATAAAACAAGTTCCTATTGAACTAGTTATAACAAGGAAGAAGGAGGGAATGATTGGATGCCAAAAGACAGGATAGGTTCCTAAGGAACTACCAATATCATAAGATCATAAAATGGGTAGGGCTTCTAATGAATCCAAAAAGAAGTGGGACACTGGTAGGTTCTTTTATAGGGTTGACATCATAAGTTGGCTTTCTGATTGGATACAATAACTATGGAATCAAGTCAATGCAAGGTATTGGACAAAGCATTCACTGGGGGTCTACTACAATAAAGATCCATTTAGGGTAACAAAAAAACCTATTTAAAAACAAAAAAGTTCAGTTAAGGACTGAGATAATCTTATCTGTACTCTTCCCAGATTATCTCTAGGACAATAAAAATTAGATTCTTCTCTTACTGTTTCTCCCTATGACCTAGGAAGCTACCAAGAACCTGAGGTCTTTTTGTTGGGCTCCTATTCACCTCATCAGAAAGGACTTAAAAATTAGGAGTTCAAATCTTTTACCAGACACTTAATTATGGTATTACCCTGCTAAGTCTGAAAAAGTGACATCCTGTGGGCTTCTCTAAGCCCCATTCTCAAAAAGCTATCTCTTCTCTGAATGCTGGACACGATTTCTCCTTCTGTTGTAATACCCTTGAAATCCTGCCATTTTCTAAAAGTTTTCAGATGCTAGTAACTCCTCTTCCCTTTTTGCTTCCCACAGATATGCTTTGATTTGAATATACTGATTCCACTTTATTACAATACAACCTCTTTGAGACCAAAAATTGTTTTGTTTTTGTCTTTATATACTCATAAATATGAGTATAAATATAAATGTATATTTCATACATATTAGGGACTTAATTAAAATGTTGTTTGATTGATTGATATTCCATACTGGTGCTTCCTCTTTGGTTGGACCCATCTTTTCATATTAGACAATACTATAATTTCCTTCATTGGACATTCTCTATTCTTAGTGAGGATTTATCTTATTGCTATAAAGTCTGTTCAGGCCTTGGAGAATCGTCATGATGTAGACGTGGTTACTAGGAGAAATCAAAGAGAGTTTAGGTGAGCTGGGTATGCTGTTTCTCTGAAAGAATGATGTTGATC
This sequence comes from Sarcophilus harrisii, assembly GCF_902635505.1. Classification (NCBI taxonomy): domain Eukaryota; kingdom Metazoa; phylum Chordata; class Mammalia; order Dasyuromorphia; family Dasyuridae; genus Sarcophilus; species Sarcophilus harrisii. The sequence goes on along the minus strand of NC_045428.1, from coordinate 42,656,985 downwards.
CACTATTTCTCCTGCTGGTCTGGCCTAAAGTTCTGTACATTTGAGGACCTGGTTGACCAACCTGATTGTACCTTCTCATTGTTCCTCTTTTCCCTTTCTCTTGGATATTTTGCTTCAGTCTATTTTCTGGGCTAACTCTTCTCCAGAACAGCCCTTTTGTGATATAAATACCTACTCTGCCATTTAACAGGTGAGGAAACTGAGGCTGAGATTAAATAACTTGATGAAAATCAGTGGGATAGTCTTTAATGCAGGTATGGGATGAAGAGAAGATATCTCAAAAGAATCTAACAGACCAGCAGTTCAGAACACAATAGGATAACTCAGATGAGGCATGAGGCTGGAGAATACACAAAATCAGCTGGACCAGTAGAAATTGCATTTTTTTTTCTATGATGAATAAACCAAGGAGCATGTGAGCTAATGTATTTTTTTTTTTTTTATCAACAAAGAAGGCAACAATAAAACAGGCATTGATCTTATGTGGTATTTTCCAAATGTTCTAACACACACACACACACACACACACACACACACACACACTTTTCAAGGCATTACTTTGAAAGTCATCCACTGTGATCCACAGGGAGCATTTTCTTTTTTCCTTGCTAATCTCTGTGAGAAAACTGTACTGCAAGAGTATTTAAAAGATATTATTGGATTCAAGTCTGACAAGACCTTTGCCACCTTCTCCTCCCCTTGCAATGAAAATATTCTCCTTTTTTTTTTTTTTTTTTCTGGTATGCTTTATCCTAGGGTCTGGAGTAAAGACACAAGATGCTTTTTATATGATGAAAACCACAAGCCAATGGAATTCACCCCTTGAACTTGAATTTCCCAACAGATTTCTCCAAGGCCATGAGACTGTGTGGGATTAGCCAGATGATCCCTCTGGGACTTGCTGTCTTTATGCAGAAGACTCCAAACTTCAGTGGGCTGTGGATTGACAACTAAGGGGGTGGCAGAAATGACAGACAGCTCCCAAGGGGACACAAGGCAGCAATCAAGCATTGGGTTTGGATTTGCTCGCCTATAATTTTCCTTGGTAAAAAAGCCAAAATGTTTGTCACCATCCACTCTTCTCCCCAGGCTGAAGAATAAAGAGGTTTGTCAGAGAATATCTTGCACTTCTGACAATCAAGAATTGGGATCTTTGAAAGTATTAGAAGATAGGAAGTTACTTTGTACCATTGCTGTATGTAATGCATAAATAATGTGGATATTATAGTCATGGTATTATATAGAATGGAGAAGATCTGGGTTAGAATCCTGCACTTCAGGACCTGCGAATTATGTGTATCTGTAAAATGGGAACAATACTAATAATATCTACTTTATAAGAGACAACAGGAGATAGTGGATAGGATATCAACTTTAGAGTCCAGAAGACCTGTGTTCAAATTGTGTCTCTCACACATGATGGTGGACAAGTCATTTAATCTCATAATACCTTAGGTAACTCCATAACATTATAAGTAGCAGAACAGTTGCTGAGTTACATTGGTAAGAATTTTCCGTTCAGTCTAGTGAAATCATTGTTTCAGAAAACAAACAATAAAAAACCCCTCCAGGATGCCTTATGTTTATAAGATTGTTGAGAGGTTTAAGTAAAATAGTGCATATAAAATGCTTTGCAAACATTGAAATTCTGTATAAAAGGCAATTGTTATTATTACTACTCACATAATAAACAGCCAGATATGAAAAAATAGTTGCTGGGAATATACCAAGGATTTGCAAGACATTCTTAACTGTTTGTTTATTTTTTTTCTGGGAGGTCGCTGTTTTCTCTTAACAAGAGATATTTTGTTTTCATAAAATAATCCATCTCTTGCACACAATATATACTCAGTAAATGTTTGTTAAATGAATAAAATCTATTTTCCTAATTTCTTGGCGGTTCACTTAGTATGTGTGTATTATCTTATTCCATCAACTCTTCCCTCTTGAGATTATATTACATTCATATGTGGTTTTCAAGAAGAATTTCTTCTTAAAGATCCCATCCTGAAATTAATTATCTTCTATTCGAGGAAGCCGGATTCAAGAGAGATCAAAGAACTGGAAACCAGGATACATATACTACTAATTCCCAATTTTTATAGCACAATTATGGCCTGGGGAAGGGGTAAAGACTTCCACAAAAGATGTGTATGAATAAAATGAGAATGGGCTTATCCGTGGCAAGGTGAAAATTACTTGTGTGTCACATTTGACACATGTCCTTGAAATGTCAGAAAGACTGGGGTGGAAGAGCCCTTCAGCATATTGGGTGAACCCCACGTAGTGAACTTATTGGAGGATAAAGACAAGATTTGAGATTCTAACACCATTGGAAAGCATATTTTTCTATTTGCATTATTGGACAGAAAATTAACACTGATCTCTGATCACCTACCTGATTAACAGAAGCAAAATTGTTTAATAGAAAGAGCCTTGGCTTAGGAATCAGAAGGGCTGGAGTCTAGTTCTTCTTCTATTGATAATTGCTGAAGCCATCTTATCGTTTGGGACCTCAGTTTACTTGTTTGTAAAGTAAGGGGATTGGACTGAATTATTTTATTTTATTTTTTATTAAAGCTTTTTATTTTCACAACATATGCAAAAATAATTTTCAACATTCACCCTTGTAAAATATTGTGTTCCAAACTTTTGTCTCTCCTTTTTCCCCCTCCTCTAGATGGCAAGTAATCCAATATAGGTTAAACATGTGCAATTCTTCTGTACATATTTCTACAATAATCGTGCTATACAAGAAAAATCAGATCAAAAAGGGGAAAAAATGAGAAAGAAAACAAAATGCAAGCAAACAACAACAAAAAAAGTGAAAATGCTATGTTGTGATCCACACTCAGTCCCCATAGTCCTCTCTCTGGGTGCAGATGGCTTCCATCACAAGACCGTTGGAACTGGCCTGAATCACCTCATTGTTGAAAAGAGCCATGTCCATCAGAATTAATCATCATTTAATCTTGCTATTGCCATGTACAATGATTTCCTGGTTCTGCTCACTTCACTTAGCATCAGCTCATGTAAGTCTCTCCAGGCGTTTCTGAAATCATCCTGCTGGTCATTTCTTACCGAACAATAATATCCCATAACATTCATATACCACAATTTACCCAACCATTCTCCAATTGATGGGCATCCATTCAGTTTCCAGTTTCTGGCCACTACAAAAAGGGCTGCTACAAACATTTTTGGACATGTGGGTCTCTTTCCCTCTTTTATGATTTCTTTGATCAGTAGAGACACTGCTGGATCAAAGGGTGTGCATGGTTTTATAGCCCTTTGGGCATAGTTCCATATTGCTCTCCCGAATGGTTGGATGAGTTCACAATTCCACCAACAATGTATTAGTGTCCCAGTTTTCCCACACCCCCTCCAATATATATCATTATCTTTTCCTGTCATCTTAACCAATCTGAGAGATATATACTGATACCTCAGAGTTGTCTTAATGTACATTTCTCTGATCAAGCATGATTTAGAGCATTTTTTCACATGACTAAAGATGGTTTCAGTTTCTTCATCTGAAAATTGTCTCTTCATATCCTTTGACCATTTATCAATTGGAGAATGGCTTGGATTCTTTAAAGTTTGAGTCAATTCTGTATATATTTTAGAAATAAGGTCTTTATCAGACTGCATCTTAAAGGAAAATTCTAATTTTTGCATTGCATGAATGTAGTCAGGTCAATAAGAATTTATGAAGTACCTATTACGTGCCAGGCACTGTCCTAAGTACTGAAGATCTATCTATCTATCTATCTATCTATCTATCTATAGATAGATCTTCAGTATTTACGAGATATATATATATATATATATATATATATATATACACACACACACACACAATTGATCCCTGCCCTCAAGGAGCTCGTTTTCTAATGAGAGACAGTATATTTGTACAACAATGTACAAATAGAACATATATAACACACATATATGACATGTCATATGTATATTCATATTATGATATGATAAATTGTATATCTTGTAGCAAAGAAACATGTAGTCTAGGGGAAAGTACATGGAAAGTCAGGATGCCTGAGTTCAAATCCCTGTTCTTTGCTTATTAGTCATGAGAAGTTGAGGCAAGTTATTTAACCTCTTAGAATCTTTGCTAGCTATTATGTTAACGAGAGAATATATTTGTTCTGTCTATACCACAGACTATTTGAGACTGAAATAAAATAAAATAAAATAATTTGCAAACCTGAGCATGCTAGATTAAAAAAAAAAGATGTTATTTGAAGTAATAAAAATATTAAAAGGGCTATAAAGACATCATCAGTCTTCCTTGTTCCAGGAAGGACTTTACATATACTATTCCACATTATTGAGAAGATAAGGATTTTTTAAAAAGGCTCTTCCCTCTCACTGCCTTCTCCCCCAAAAAAGAAGCCTCAACAAGCTTCTTTCATTACCTCCCAAAGTTCACAAAATCTCCCAGATTTAAATGTCTTCCTCATTGTAATTTATCATCCCAGAAACCTAACTCCTGAGTCAGGGAGGTGCTTTTCTCATAATATCTTTTGGCTAATGTTCCCACACCAGAGTCTCTCTCCTGAGAATCTCAGAACTTGGTTCAAATATCTAGGTTTTTATAGAAAAAAAAGTAAAAGATGTTCAGCTCTCTCCTCCCTATGCAAGCACTCATTCTAACCATTTATACTGAACATGGGACAGCTTTTCCTCAACTCCACAGAAAGAATGCAACTCAAAGGGTTCACACGAGTACATAAATGATCAACAGCTGACCTCCTTCACTCTTTTTCTATTTAATTGGAATTCAATCTATTTCGCTGGGAAATGAATTGGAAAATCTGTTTAATTGGAAAATTCATTGGGGAAAAAAATCTATTTAATTGTGGTATGGTGACAAGAATGCTGGTTTTACAGTCACAGAAGCTGGGCTCAGATCAGCTGCTTAACTCTATGTATGACTTTGGGCAAGTCAACTTACCTTTGTGCGCCTCCATTTATTCTTCCCCCAAATGAAGATGCTGAACTAGAGGACCCTAGGATTTCGATTTAAATTCTATGATTCTACTAATTTTTTTTTTAACCTTCTCTTCTCAATACTAACTCATTCTGGTTCTTTTGGTTTATCTAGTAAAGTCACTTTATATTAAGGTATGGACTCTGCCCTTTTTGCTCCTAGCAAGATCCTGCTTCTGGTCAACCTCACTTGGTCTACCCTCAAATGTCCAGTACAACTGTGTGTGTGTGGGAGAGGCATAAACGTAAAGATGGGTGCAACAGCTACAGTGGATTGCCTGGGGCAGCAAAAATCCTCCTTGTACTTCTGAGAGAGCATCTAGTTTAAGGGCCAGTCTCAGTGAATCTCCTCAGGGTCTACAATCACTGGTCTGTCCCTCCAAGGAGCTTCTTAATTGGTTAGGCTTAGGGTTAGGGTTAGGGCGAATTTAAGGTTAGGTTACTTCAGTGGTAGAACTGAGCATCAGTCTCCCACTAATCCCTCCCTCTCCATTCACCGCTTCACTTCCCCCAGTACACATATTGGGGTGGGGAGAGGGCTGGATACAGAAAGATCCCTGAAACAGATGGTACAGAGCAGAAACACTAAACTTGAGGGAGATTAGCAACCTGTTTATGGCTTCTGAGCACACCCAGCATGACTGCTAAAGTCAAGGAAGGCTCCAATTCATTTATTATGCATTTATTATTCATTATTATGACTGGGGTGAGACATTCAGCTTTATCCTCTTAACAAGGTATTTTTTTCCCCTTTCTGCTTTAAAGTCAATTGCATTACAAAAATGAGATGTGCCATCCTGGCCTCCTTCATGTCATTAAATCAACAGAAATGTGAAAAGATCAAGAAAAGAAAGACTCTTTTGCAAAATGCTGTGTAAAAAGCAGGCATCTGATGTTTGGTGAGGGTTTGAATACAAAGCCAAGTTTTCCTTTTGATGCCCTTTGAAAACAATGGCACAAAAACACACACAGGGGGTATTCAACTAACTCCCTTTCAAGTTTTCCAGTGAACCCCCTTTCCCCAGTAACCACCCCCTCCCAATCTGCTGGTGGATGAGTCAACAGCTAAATTTAGTCTTGGGGAGTTGGAAAGAAGAAAGATAATTTGATTTGTGAGACACTAAAGGCACCATGATTGTATGCTAAAACAAAGTCCAACTCTGACACAGACTAGCTGTGTCACCATGTATAGATCACTTTATCTCTTTTTGCCTCAGTTTCCTCATCCCTAAAAAGATGATCATACTATCTGAAGACTATCTCTTACAGCAGAATTATCAAGCTCAGATTATATAACATCAATTAAATTGTAAAGCACTGTGTAAATGTCAGTTATTAGCAGTATTATTCAGGACCACATATCGATTTTTTATTTAACTTGACTCCAAGTATTGAGTCAGCCTTGTGTGAATATACATATTCAAAAGACCTTTGCCTTTAGCCCAGTTCTAAATATGAACATTACAGTAAGTGATTACTTTGGTCAGTCTTTTTGTTTTAATTACAATATTCAATCAGTTATGGCTTTGTGACCTGGAGTCCAATCTCCATTGGAAGGAAATGAGCCCAGTCAGAGGCTTCCTTCTTCTTGCTAGCATTTTCTAGTTAATGAATAATGTCTTGATAATGGCTTCTATCTTTCACGTGGACTTCTTTTGGTCTTTCCCATGGAAGCACAATGAACTTGGCAAGCAACAAGTCACGATAGAAACTCAGGCCCAAATTCTCCTCCACCGACTGCTCTTTATTCACAACTGATTTATCACTATCTTGTTGAAATAAGCATCTATTTGCTCCCCTATCATGGGCTATCTTGCCAAATTGTAGTAACTTTTCTGAGCAAAACAAATCCAGACTGGAGTCTGAGTGCCCCAACCTTTTGAACCGTCTTCTATCCTAGGAGACATTTCTCTTCAGCACACTTTAAAATAATTTCTTGGAAACTCTCCCAGGGGGTTATGACTCGTATCTTCTAGCAACCAAGCCTTCAGTAAGTTTTTAAAAATGCAGTGTTTGCTTCCCTCCTGTGGCCTCCACCAGAGTCCTGCTTTGATGTCTCATGACATAGATCATTAAAGTATCATAAATCTAAAGCTAAAAGGCAACATAGAGATTATCTCATCCTACCTCCTCGATATAAAGTGAGAAGTTAAGGAATAAAAAGGGGAGATCATCGAGGCAGCAAGAATGAACCAAGTTGATTGATGTCAGAGTCAGTTCCCTTTTGTTTATCTGGATTCTACCCAGATGAAAAGCTTTAAGTCTGGTGGTAATTTGTGTCTTTCATCTGTGGAACAGTCATTTGCAGGTTTGGCATCCGAGTGAAGCATGTTTTTTCTCAGATTTCACTCATGGTGTCCCCTTTACCAAATCACCTAGAACAGCTAAGACAAGTCTCTGGATGGGCCAGACAAGTTCAACTTTTTAAAAAAATCTATTAACTAAAGAATGCTTTGAAAATTGCCCTGAAGGATAAGGATCAGGATAGGCAATTTTAAATTTAAATTAAAAATAAAATTTAAATACACAGGCATAAGTTTTGAGGAAAACTAGAGTGGGCACGGAGATAAGCAAGCCTGGTCTTCTTCTGAGCATTGTGTACATCAAACAACATCATAAAAATCAAATTGACTATCTCAATGGTCAAAAAATGACAAGCTATTGATATGGAAGTGATTTCAGAATCAATTGTATGTATAGTCAGATCATCATCCAGTTAGAGAAAAGGTCAAAGGAAATGTCAAATTGGGAAAAAAGAACAAAGGGGACAACATAATGGGTGTGATCATAACTTCTACCTGACTTATTTATTTTTTAAAGCTTTTTTTCTTCAAAACACATGCATAGGTAATTTTCAATATTCACCCTTGCAAAACCTTTTGTTCTAAATTTTTTTCCCCTCCCTTCTCCCTTTAGGAGCAAGTAATTCAATATAGGTTAAACATGCAATTCTTCTATACATATTTCCACAATGATCATGTTGTATAAGAAAAATCAGATAAAAAAGAAAAAAATGAGAAAGAAAACAAAATGCAAGCCAACAACAACAAAAATGATGAAAATACTATGTTGTATGTATTGGTCAACCTGCCATCTGGGGAAGGGGGTGGGAGGAAGGACGGGAAAAGTTGGAACAAAAGGTTTTGCAATTGTCAATGCTGTAAAATTACCTGTGCATATATCTTGTAAATAAAAAGCTATAATAATAATAAAAAAGAAAATTATAATTAAAAAAATAATAAAAATACTATGTTGTGATCCACAATCAGTTCCCACAGCCCTCTCTCTGGGTGCAGATGGCTCTCTCCATCACAAGACCATTGGAACTGGCCTGAATCACCTCGTTGTAGAAAAGAGCCACATACTTGACTTGTTTAAACAAGCTGTCAACTCAAAAAATGTGAAATGGTCAAAAGTAAAGACAGTGATTCTATTACCCATTTTTAAATTATACATTTAGAATTTTAAGAAATATTTAAAATATTTATAGCAGGACTTTTTCTATTCATTAAGAATGGGAACAAAGTAGAAATTCATCAACAAAGGAATGGCAAGGCTTGTGTGGTACAGGTATATGGTGAAATATTATTGTGATGTAAGAAATGATGAATATGATGAGTTAAGAGAAATATGGGAAGATTTATATGAACTGATACAGAGTGAGATAAGTAAAATCAGGAAAACAATGTGCATAATGACCATAACAATGGAAAAATAAGAACAATAACAATTGAAATGGAAAGTAAGGAAATTATAAGGATCAAAGTTGGACTGAAATGAGAGGTATGGGCAAACATGTCACCCTTTTCTTTGCAGGGGGTAGAACACTGCATATTGTTTCAGACGGTTTTTGAATGTGTTAATTTTGCTGAACTATTTTTTTCCTTCTTTTCTACTTTTTTTGCTATAAAGAATGACTCTTCTATAGGAGAGGGAAGATCGAAGACAGATTAGGAAATATAAATTATGTTTTTTAAAATGCTACCAATAATCCAGTTGTATTCATCCAGAGAAGCCACTTCCCCTTTCTGAGACCCATTTTCCTTGCTCATAAAATGAGGATATTGGACTAGATGTTTCCCCTACATGCAACCTACATAACCAAGTGATTTCAGCTGTCTGAACCTCATCCGAAAAGAGAGATAAGGTAAAAAGGGACCAGTTCCAATTCTTCTCTTGTCTAGAGATGCAAAGCTATCTCAGGTGGAATGAGTCCTATAATCCAATAGTCAATAAGCATTTATTAAGCACCTATTATGTGCCAGCTCTATGCTAAGCACTGGGGACAGACTTATTCAAAGGAATGACAGATCAGACAAGAAGGGTGACTAGGTAGAAGGTCAGCTCTGGAATCAGGAGGATGAGTTCAAATTAGTTTTTTACTAGTTGTGTGACCCTGGGGGAGTTACTTAATTTTTTGCCTCAGTTTCCTCATCTGTAAAATGATCCAGAGAAGAGAATGGCAAACCACTCCAGTATCTTTGCCAAGAAAACCCCAAATGGGAGTAGGACATATCTGAAATGACTGAAATGATCAGGCAAATAATCAATGAATCTTTCTTTGAAATTATGAATGCCGTTATTATTCTTTCTCCTATGTCCTCATCTTGTAGCAACAGCTTGTTGTCCCAGCCTAGGATTCTTATATATATACATACTCTGTTCTGCAACTAGATTCTGTGTTTGTGTATTTTGTGTATATATGGCACACACCCACATGCACTTCTCCCATAAACATTTTCTATATCTTATATGTAATTACTTAGATATTCTCTATGGAGAATTTATGCTGCTGCTCTGCAAGGATACAGCATATTGATTTATGGATCCACCTACAGATGTAGATAGGGGAAAATGCATCTCTCTGATCTCAGGATTGCTGATTGTGCCATCTACAAGTATATATGCAGTTAACACGTGGGCAATGACTCAGGATTGGGAGCTGGCCAGTAGCACTGTAATAGCAACAAGTGCTTTCCTCTCACCTGCTCCAATTTATCCTATATCAATTTTTCTGTGTCCCTCTAATAAAATGCAAGTTCTTTAAGAGCAGAGACTTTTGTCTTTGTATCCTCAATCCCTAAAAAATGCTTGTTGAATTGAGAATTGAAATAAATGGCAACAGCTCACTCCTTGGACCCTTACTAATCACGTAATTCAGGAAAAGTCATTTAACTCTCTGGACCTTGGTTTCTTAGACAAATATAAAATAATAATGCTGGACTTAATGACTTTCATCATCTCTTCCATCTCAGCATTTATGGTGTCATGATCCAAAGACTCATAAAAGAGAAAATAAAAAGTCTGAATTAGTAGATAATTCCCTTGTGTCTATGTGACTCCAGAGAGACATGGGGACCCACGGGAGGGCATCTGCCTCTGTGTGAGACAGGATTCTGCACATGGCCAGTACAAATACATCAATAAAACATGCCAGATATCTCCAAGGACGGGAAGATGAATTCTAGTGCTATTGCTATTGGTCTGCTGTTGTGTTCGTCCAGTCTTTCAGTCGTGTCTGACTCTTTGTGATCTATTGGAGGTTTTCTTGGCAAAGATGCTGGAGTAATTGAACATTTCCTTCTCCAGCTTATTTTATAGAGGGGAAACTGAGGCAAATAACATTAATGATTTGCCCAGGGTCACACAGCTAAGAAGTAGCTGAAGCCAGATTTGAACAGCTAGCAAAAAACTCTCAAGAATATGTAAGGATGAGGGATGATTGAATCCATCACTATACCACCTTATCCTTCTTAAATCAATATACAAATATTTTTTATATAGCTTTTTATTTACAAATACATGCATAGGTAATTTTACAGCATTTACAGTTGCAAATCCTTTTGTTCCAACTTTTTCCCTCCTTCCCTTTACCCCTTCCCCCAGATGGCAGGTTGACCAATACATGTTAAATATTTTAAAGCATAAGTTAAATACAATATATGTATACATGTCCAAACAGTTATTTTGCTGAATATACAAATATTTTAACCCTGGTACTTGCTGAGTAATTTTTTCCTTTTTTTCTGATTTTTGCTATAAGGAATGATTCTCTAGGAGAGGGAAGGTGGGAGACACATCGGGAAATACAAATGATATTTTCAAAGATGCCAATTATAATCCAGTTATATTCACTCAGAGAAGCCACTTCCTCTTTCTGAGACCCATTTTCCTTACCTGTAAAAAGAATGAAGTAAATCATAGTGAAATAAATCAAGCAGAAGTATGAATTAGGTGTAACCAGGGCCTAATGTCTTATTGAATCAATTAAACATATCAATCCCATTGAAAAGTGACTACTGTAAGCAGGTAAGAACACTTCTGTTGAATCAATCAAGGGCGTTCGACTTGAAATCCTTGAAAACTCTTGGATGAAATGAAATGATGCTGGACAGGAAGTGTTTTGGGACTGGCCAAAGGAACTTGGTTGTGCCCTTTAGATTTTGGAAAGACAGCTTGTGTGTGCACAGAATTCAAATATCTGGTCACAGAATGAGGGGGAGCAATCCAAGCCCTGGAGAGGAAATTCCTTAGGAGAGAGGGAAAGGGGGAGAGCACTTGGGTCTTTCTTCTCCTCCCTGACCAGAAGATAAATGTGTGAATTATAGATAGTGGTAGGACTTGCTCTTTTTATTGGTATCCTAGCAGGGACTGGTGGCAATGTCTCCATCAAAAGTTGAGGACAAAGGAGACGTATTGAGGAAAAGCAGCTTGAGGATTCCAGAAGGAATCCAGCAGAAAGTTGTACGGTAGCAAGGGGGAATAGTTTGAGGATTCCAGCAAAAATATTTCTAAGAACTATGAATTATTCCCTTAGCCACATATGCTCTAAGCTTGTGTCCACTTGCCCTTGGATTCCACATATATTTGAGGGATGTGTTATATAATTCTGGGAAAATCTTTATGCTAATTATACTTATTATGTCACCCGAGTAAATACCCATTTCTGAAAGCCTAATTAAATCTGACTGGCTACTTCAGATAAACTAACAATCATTGGAGGAAATATACTTTTTGCTGTGTTGTTCTGCTGTTTCCATTGCAAGTCCAATTCTTTGCAATCCCCGTTTGGGATTTTCTTGTCAAAGATACTGGAGGGGTTTGCCATTTCTTTCTCCAGCTCATTTTACATATGCAAATAGGGTTGAATGACTTACCCAGGGTTACACAGTTAGTAAGGCTTATGGGCTTTTTCCAATTACTCTGAACTGTATCCAGAATCCCAAGGTGATATGTAATAGCCTTGCTTGTCAGTTTAAGTGGGAAGTAAGATTGTAGCTCCAGAGCCCAAGCCACTCATTATAATTATATGTGACTCTGACAAGAAATGGCTTGAGATCATGGAATATTGACACTGAGTAACGCATAGAATAGAAGCATCAATTATTATTAAGATGACTTCCTTTGAAGAGTGTATACAAAAGTATTTCTTCTTGGTGAAATTTAACAAATGTCCTTATTTATAATGATACATTGGAACCAAAAATACTACAAAATATGTTTAGTCAAATCCATTGCATGGGAAAATAATATTTTCTATCCATCTATATGATAAAATCAAAGAGGTTGAAAAAAATGTACATTGATGTGACTACAATAACATGCAGTAAGAAATAGGGATAAATAAAAAGATTGATCTAGCACTGAGTAACAAAGGAGAATGATTGCTCTGTATCACATATGAGTCAGTCAATAAACCATTTATTAAACACCTACTGTGTGCCAAGCACTGTGCTAAACACTGGAGATTCAAAGACAGGTGAAAGTCAGAAAAAAAAAAAGACAAAGATTGTCCCAAATTTCAAGGAAATCAAAATCTAAAAAGAAAGACAACATAGAAACAAGTAGATTCAAACAAGTCATATTACAGGATAAATTGGAAATGATCCACAGAGGTCTAGAATGAAGAGAGATGAGCAGTATTTTCAGTGATCCCAAATTACTTGCTGTTGCAAAAATCCATTTCACTAACATCAACATCTTTGTAGTTATTCCACACAACTATGAATCATGATTTACCAAAATCTCAGAAAATTCAAAATCATATGTCAGGGCAATGGAAAACTTCACGGTGGTGAGGAGTAGGGTGGAGAGTGCCAGCAGTGAATACATAGATTCTAGAATTTATTTGAATGACCTCATTGAGGATATAAATACATATGACCAGAATAGAAGGTCATTAAGCATTCTTAGTAATAGGTAGACAGCCCAAATAAGACATTGATACCTCCGACCCTCCCCGTTATTAAAGGAACCATATACTGGCCTCCAGAATGTTGAATGCTGAAACAAAAATTACACAGACTAAAAGGGACTTGTGAAGGCTGTGAGATCTGCACCAGGAGAAAAAAAAAATGCATTCTGATAAACCATTCCTCCATAAAGTAAAATCCCAGTCTTTCTTACTGTGTCCTTGCTAAGTCTACGGAAAGTCAATTTGCTTTGGGGAATTTGTTCTGTTTCCAACTGCCTTGGCTACACAGCTACAAGAAATAAATGGGGTGTCTGAGGTGTCCTTTTTTCCATGGTGTTGGAGATCTTTTTTGAAATGTCTGACATAAAACCTCAAACCCTCTGAATACTCACCTTGTATTTGCACCTCAGGATAAACTTACCTCTGGTGGTGTCAGAAGCAAACTGTTAAAATATCACCTTCTAAGCCCTGAAATTGGAATATCTCAGAAGGGCAGCAGGAAACATGAAGGACTAGGGACGATAATGAACTTTTTCTCAGATTACAGTTTGGCTGACAAAAGCGTCATTAATCTTTTTTTTTTTTTTTGTCCCTTTCTATAAAATTTAAGGGGCAGCTAGCCAGGTGGATAGCAGAGGATAGACTGCCAAACTTGGAGTCAAGAAGATTCATCTTCCTAAATTCAAATCTGGCCTCAGACACTTGTGACTGTGTGTGACCTTGGACAAACACTTAATCTTGTTTGTCTCAGTTTCCTCATCTGTAAAATGAGTTGGAGAAGGAAATGGCAAACCATTCCAGCATCTTTGTCAAGAAAACTTCAAATGGGGTCCCAAAGAGTCCAGTACAACTGAAAATGACTAAATATAAAAATTAAAACTCTTACCATTTGTATATGAAAGTGATAGTGCAACTATAATTCCATTTGGTATTATTAATTCTAGCCATTAAAACATTCTGTTTGTGTGTGTGTGTATGAACCTGAAAGCTCTGGATTTTGGTTATAAGATTCCTGGGAGTTTTATTTTAAGGTTTCTTTCTGAAGGTAACCAGAGGATTATTTCTAGTTTCACCTTTTTCTCTGATTTTGAAAATTCTTGGCAGTTTTCTTATATTATCATGAAATATGGTATCCAAACTTTTTTCTGATCATTTTTTTAGATATAAAAAGTCTTAGACTGCCTCTCCTTCAACTATTTCCAGTTTAGTTATTTTTGATATTATATTTCCTACACTTTCTTTTCCCCTCAAGTCGTTTGATTTTGTTTTAATATTTTTTTATTGTCTTATTGAGTTGTTTTCTGACTAGATCATTCTAATTAGCAGGCTATTTAGTTCTTGGGAAAAAAAATCAGTTATTTCCATATCAATGAAATTACAAATGAAACTATATTGATTGCTATACCCATTTCCAAATTCTTTCTTAACTTTTAAGACTGAGAAAAGTGATTTAGGAAAATGGCTGGGATGCAAAGGAATTGAGATACTTTGAAAATAAGTCAGAGGGGCTTAGAAATTCACAGCTCTGGAAAGAAATAAGAAATCATGTTTGTGGTCCCCTAGTCAATCCAGGAATCTAGAGGGATCTCCAGAATTCTGCAGAGATCCTGCTTAAAACAACAACAACAAAAACTAAATGGATCAAGAGGATAAATCACACGTAGCCCCTGCTCACAAAGACTTTGCCCATATATATCAGGTACAAAGATTGATCCAATCAAAGGCTTCTCTCCTACCCACCTAGCTATCTAGATTAGATGAACAAATCAAAGACAATAATGTGTACCATAAGCAGATACCTTGATTTAAGACACAGTTTGGGAATAAATATTGAAAAGGGTAAGGATCCCAGAACAAGTCCAGATAAAGCCTCCAAAAGAAAAAAAAATGTCTTGACCATAGGGATTGAAGTAGTACCTGTAAGAAATTAACTATGAGA
Source organism: Sarcophilus harrisii (assembly GCF_902635505.1). Classification (NCBI taxonomy): domain Eukaryota; kingdom Metazoa; phylum Chordata; class Mammalia; order Dasyuromorphia; family Dasyuridae; genus Sarcophilus; species Sarcophilus harrisii. The sequence continues at coordinate 42,641,845 of NC_045428.1, read as the reverse complement.
AATATAATGGAAAATCTAGGGAGAAAAGAATTTTAGATCATACTTTCAATAAGAGAAAACCCAAGAACTAAATAGCCTGCTAATTAGAATGATCTAGTCAGAAAACAACTCAATAAGACAATAAAAAATATTAAAACAAAATCAAACGACTTGAGGGGAAAAGAAAGTGTAGGAAATATAATATCAAAAATAACTAAACTGGAAATAGTTGAAGGAGAGGCAGTCTAAGACTTTTTATATCTAAAAAAATGATCAGAAAAAAGTTTGGATACCATATTTCATGATAATATAAGAAAACTGCCAAGAATTTTCAAAATCAGAGAAAAAGGTGAAACTAGAAATAATCCTCTGGTTACCTTCAGAAAGAAACCTTAAAATAAAACTCCCAGAGCTTTAAAATAAAAAGAGCTTTTTAAAATAAAAATCCAGAGCTTTCAGGTTCATACACACACACACACACACACACACACACACACACACACACTGCAAGGTGGTAGTTCAAATACCAAAGAGTTATAATAAGAATAATATAAGACCTATTAATTGTCTATAAAGGATAGGAGAGCTTGGAATATGATTTTTCAAAAGGCAAAAGATAAAGGTTTACAATCAAAGACACTTTATGCAGAAAAGCATAAATTCTATTGGAGAGAAAATGTACTTTTTATGGAATGGAGGATTTCCAAACATTGATGATGAAAATACCCAAATTGAGTATAAAATTTGAAATGGAAGTATAGGGACCAAAAAGAAATATAGAAAAATATACAAATATTTTTTATTAAAATAGAATGGATTCTTTAGACCATTATTGATTAGAAAAATGCAAATTAAAACAACTCTGAGGTACCACCTCATGCCTATTAAATTGGCTAAGACATTAGGAACAGATAATGACAAATGTTGGAGGGGATTTGACAAAACTGGGACAAGTAATGCATTGTTGGTGCAGTTGTGAACTGATCTAGTCATCCTGGAGAATAATTTGGATCTTAATAAATAAAGGGCAATGAAACTCGATCCAACAGTTCTATAAGTAGGTCTGTATCCCGAAGACATCATAAAAGGGGATGCCAGCCACATATGCAAAGATGTTTACAGTGGTTCTTTTTGTGGTAGCAAGGAAACGAAAATTGAGAGGATACCCATCAATTGGGGAATGGCTGAATAAGTTATGGTATATGAATGTAATGGAATATTATTGTTTTATAAGAAATGATGAACAGGGTAACTTCAGAAAGCTTGGACTTACATCAACTGATGCTGAGGGAAGTGAGCAGAACCAGGAGAATATTGTACACAGAAATAGCCAGATGTTGTGATGATCAACTATGAGACTTAGCTCTTCTCAACAATACAGTGATCAACAACAATTCCAATAGATTGGGATAGAAAATGCCATATGTATCCAGAGAAAGAACTATGGAGACTAAATGCAGATCAAAGTATGTTTTCCCTATTGTTACGAGTTTTCTTTCACAACATGAAAAATATGGAAATGTTTAAAATAAATGTACATGAATAATCAAATCGATATCAGATTGCTTGCTATCTTGGAGAAGGGGGAAGTAAGGGAGGGAGGGAGAAAAATTCTGGAATTCGAAATCTTACAAAATTGAATATTGGAAATTTATATGTAATTGGAAAAAATAATATACTATTAATTGAAAAAATCAGACATTTAATGATAATAAATCATAAAGAAAGTTATTTTAAAACAGTTCTTTGATAGACATATAATTTTACCATTTATTAAAAACAAAAGCAAATTTGCATATTAAAGGAAAAAGAAATAGCATGTATCTATAGTTAAGTGAAAAATTCTTTAGATCACTATTGATTAGAGAAATGCAAATTAAAACAACTCTGAAGTACCACCTCACTTCTCTCAGATTGGCTAATATGACAAAAAAGAAAAATAATAAATGTTGTAGGGAATGTGGAAAAATTGGGACATTAATATACTGTGAGTGGAGTTGTGAACTGATCCAACCATTCTGGAGAGTATTTTGGAACTATGAACAATGGATTATAAAACTCTGCAAACCCTTTGATCTAGCAACACCACCCAAAGAGATTTAAGAAGCAGGGAGTGGTTGGAAGAGAGTCAAAGATCTATTTATACAAAAATATTTATAAATTTTTTTTATAACGACAAAGAATTGGAAATTGGGGGATTCCCATCAATTGAGGAATGGTTGAACAAGTTGGAGTATATAATTGTAATGGATATTATTGTGCTGGCAGGCTGATATCAGAAAAAGTACAAAGGCTTATGCGAACTGACATAAAGCGAAATGAGCAGAAATAGGAAACCGTATATAGTAATAATACTGTACAATGATCAACTGTGAATGACAGCTATTCTCAGCAATACAATGAATTCCAAAGAATTCACAATGAAAAATACTAGTCTTTTCTAGAGAAAGAACTGATGGCATCTGAATGCAGATTAAAGCATACTTTTTTTTCACTTTCTGTGTTTTTGTGGGGGATTGAACATATAAAAACTATTCATATTGCTTACTGCCTCAGAGATGGGGGAGTTGAGGGAAGAGAGAAAATTGGGAACTTAAATTTTTTTTTAAAGAATGTCAAAAATTGTCTTTACATGCATCTAGGAAGTAGGAATAAGAAATAGAGGGAATAAGTATAGGCAAAGAGGAAACAAAATTATCATCTTTTGAAGATGATATAATGATGTACTTAGAAAACCCTAAAGAGTCAAGTAAAACTTAATTGAAATAATCATTTTAACACATCACAGCAAACATAAATCCATACAAATAATTGGCATTCCTAGATATAATTAACCATAAACATCAAGAAGATCTGGGAAGAGAATTTTATCAGGATAATTATAGAAGCTGTAAAATCTTTTACCAAAATTTTATCAGAGCTTATATAAACCCACTTATACAACATTCTTTGCAGAACTAAATCAGCTCTAAATAATCTAAGACGTATTAGCTTCCTGTATGTATATCAAGGCAATACAATACAATGTTACTCTCACCTAAATTAACTTCTTCAGTGCTATACTAGTCAAAATGTTGAAGGAATATTTTAGAGCTAGAAAAATGAAAACAAAATTCAAATAGTAAAGAAAAGGCCAAGAATCTAAAGGGTAATAATGAAAAAGTGTCATAATGAAAAAATGGGGAAAAGTTCCATAGCTAGCATACAAAGTAGTGATCATTAAAATTATTTGGTACTGGCTAAAAGAGAAAAAAGTCACTCAGTGGAACAGAATATGTTCACAACCCACAAGATAGCAGAGTGTTTTGATGAATCTAAAGATATCAGTTACTGGGAGAAGGGCTCACAATATGACAAAAACTTCTAGGAAAACTGGACTGTAATCTGATATATGGTTAGACCACCATATAACAAGATAAATTCCAAAGAGATCTAAAAAGTTACACCATAAACACATTAGAAGAGCATGAAAGAAATTATCTTTTGGATCTATGAATGGGGAAAAGTTAATAATTAAGCAAGTGAAAGAAGGCCACAGAAGATAAAATGGACAATTTTGATTATAATTTTTTTTTTCAGAAACAAATCTAACAGAGCAAAAATTAGAAGGGAAATAGTTAAGGGGAAAAATCTTTGCAGTAAGTCTTTCTGAAAAAAAAAGTCTCATTTCTAAGATAAATGAGGAACTGATTCAAGAGCTATTTCCCAAATGATAAATGGTCAAAGGTTATGAAATGCAAATGAAAGCAGACTTGACTTTGTGCCTACTATATGCCAGATATCATGCTAAGCACTGCATATACAAATACAGTAAAGAAAACATCTCTGACCTCAAGTCGCTTACAATCTAAGGATTTATGAATCACTCATAAATTGCAATTACTTACAATTTATTCTTCAATCTCCAAGAAAGCCATTATATCAAGAGGGTGATGTCATGATTTGCAAGTGAATTGGATTTAAGTGAGGAAGGACTGTGAAAAGTCACCAGCTTCACTTTCTACTCCAGAGCCATCTGGGTTCAGTGGCAAAATATAGATCAAGATGACTAGAGATGACCATGAATGCAGTGGGAGTCTTTCACTTTTTAAACTAAGGTTTTTCTCAGTTCTAATGTAAATACCCATTCAGTGATTAAGATTAGGTGAGAAATGAGGCAAAGAATGACCTCTTTTACCACTTAAAAAAATCAATCTGGGAGGAGAAGACCCTCACGATTTTTGGTCAAAACAGAAACAATTTCTCTTTACACTCACTCAGATCCACCAGAGTCCAAACAATGACCAAGTTAGACTTGGTCTGGGACCCACTGTTGACTACTCAATGAGAATCAAAGTGATTTGGGATAAAGGAATAGTTCTTGACAAAGAAATCTAGCCCATAAATTCCAAGATATTTTGCAAGGTTTCAGCAATCAACATTTATATTCTTTTGGACAGAGCATCTGCAGGTAAGAGTATGATTCCTTTTGTGGACAGAGTGAGAGGAGAGAGATAAAGGGAAGGAAATTAGGAAGAAGGAAGAAAGAAGGAAGGAGAGGAGGGAATGAGCAGCATTGGTCGGCCAGAACTGACCACTTGGGTCCCCAGTGGGGCAATTCCTACTACTCAGAGATTGTTATTTGTACTTCATTCTTGAAGATTACATCAAATAGATGATGTCATGACTTGCAAATAAATTGAATTTAAGTGAAGCAAGGCTGTGCAAAGTGATCAGGTTCACTTCTTCCTCTAGAACCATCTGGGTCCAGTGGCAAGAAACAAATCAAAATGATGGGAGATGGCTCCCACTTATAATTTAAATCAAAGAGGGAGGAATAGGAACCCTTTGTACATAAATATTTCTACAGAAGCTGTTTTTATGGTATTCAAATTAATCAGATATCCATCCTAGTAGGAATTGTGGTATGTGAATATAACAGAATATTTTTAAAATGATAAAATAGTTTCAGAGCAAAGGTGAAATATTTCTAAGAATTAATTAAGATTAGAATGAACAGAAGTAAGAGTATAATTTACAAAGTGAACAGTATGGAACAAAATCAACTTTGAACAACTTTAGAATTCTGATAGATGCAATGATAAATCATAAGTCTAAAAGAATGAATATGAAATACTCTACTGTCCTCCTGTCAGAGGTGATGAACTTAAAATGCAAAAAGATTTGTTAGACTGGTACAATTATGTAGGGCTTTATTTATCTATGTATTTTAATTTACTTAATAGGAATGGGGAGGTATAGTGGGAAGGACATTAATTTTTAGAAAAAAGGAAAAAACAACAACAAACTATGTTTATCATTTGATACATCACATTTACTACTTTAATATAACTTATTAATGTTCAGTGGTCTTACTCAGAAGTAAAACTCAGGCCCAGAAATATACTGCCAAAGAAGAATGGTGATAATACATTATAGTATCTTTCAATTAAAAAAAGTAAGAAAGAAGGATTCAGTGCATTTCCTTAAAGCAAAGTACCATTAATCTGTTACTGAGAATGAACTGGGAGTATCTATTTGTCTATCTATCTATCTATCTATTTATTCATTCATTCATTTATTTATTTGATTTTTTTCCTGAGGCAATTGGGTTAAGTGACTTGCCCAGGGTCACACAGCTAGTGTATATGTTATGTCTGAGACCAAATTTGAACTCGGGTCCTCCTGGCTTCAGAGCTGGGGCTTTATCCACTGTGCCATTTACCTGCCCCCTAAGAGTATTTATTAAAAAAAAATAATAATGTGGTAAGTACACAAGATTTAAAGTAGTTATCAGTTATATTTTAAAACAATGTTTTGCTAAGATCTATTGCTGTGTAACAAAGTAATTAAAAACAACAACAACAAGAAACTTTTAATATTGGCTCACCTGAATGACTTTCTACTGGGCTAGGTAGATGCCCAAGGACACTAGTTAGACCCCTCTCCAGTCTATCTGCCATTCAGCTGTCAAATTGATCTAATTGTGTCAGTCTCTTACTCAATATACTCCAATAGCTCCCTATTACCTTCAAGATCAAAAATAAAAATCCTCTGGCTTTTAAAGCCTTTTGTAACCTGGATTTCTCCCACCTTCTTTGTCTTCTTATACTTTACTACCATCCATATACTCGACACTGGTCTCCTTCCTGTTCCTCTCACATCTCCTGATTAAACATTTTTCACTGGCTGTCCCCCAACTCTGGAAATCCTTTACAATTTATCTCTGTCTTTTGATTTCTCTGCCTTCCTTCAAGTTTCAACTAATGTTTTACCTTCTACAAGGAGTCTGTCCAGTCCTCCTTATTTTAATCTGAGATGATCTCCAATATATCTTGCATATCTTTTTTATATTATTATTAGTTTTATTTTCAAAACACATGCATAATTTTCAACATTCACCCTTGTAAAATCTTGTGTTCCAATTTTTTTTCTCCCTCTCTACCCCCCCTCCCCACCTCTTCCCCTGGATGATATGATATGATTTATTTGCAGATAATCATTTGTGTGTTGTTTCATTCCATTAGAGTAGGAGCTCCTTCTGAGCAGGAAATGTCTTTTGCCTTTCTTTGTACCCTCAGCATTTAGCACAGTGCCTGGCATAAATACTCCCAGTTCATTCTCAATAACAGTTTTATCGATAGTAGTTTGGTTCCTTAAGGTATTGAACTATAATAATTTTTTTTCTTTAGGTACTTAATAAATACTTGAGCAATTCATGAGGCAGTGCATAGGGATCAGGCTTGGAGCTAGGAAGACCTAGGAGATTCAAATCTGGCCTCAGACACTTACTAGCTGTGGACTCTGGACAAGTGACTTCACATGTTTGCCTCAGTTTCCTCATCTGTACAGTGATCTTGGAGAAGGAAACAACAAACTACTTCAGAAACTCTGCTAGGAAAACTCCAAATGAGGAGATGAAGAATCAGATACGACTGAATGATAATAAACACTTGTTGACTGACTAACTAGAAAGGGATTTCATGATTTTATGACACAAAGATAGAATTTATTTCTCACATATTAGTAGTGTTTGTGTGTGTCCTTTGTGTCTGATGTTACATGAAGTAATCTTGAACTGAGATATTCTTGTAGGACAAATAAGTATAAGTATTTTTTTAGTTGGTAATGGTGTGTTCACCCTAATCCATTCATAGCCAACCTTCTGGTTTCCCTTGTGGCCAAGAATATACTTTAAAAAAAATTGAGGTTAGGAATCCATTTTCTGATCATGGATTAGGAAAAAAATTCCAAATAATTGGGCTATGGTGGAACTAACACATCAATCTGAATGTCTTTCACAACAAATCATATCCCAGAAAGCTCCACAATCACTGCCAGGGTTTGGCTTCATATTAGCCAAGGCAACCTGGAAAGACAAGTTGTGAGAATGAATGGGATCATCTCATAGAACCTCAGTGATTCTGGGAATCTTAACATACTCTGGGCTCTGGAAAGACACCGTTCTGGGTTCATTTCATGACAAAAGTCAAGTTTTATTAAGTTCAGATTCACTCAAGTCATAGGGCAGATGAATCCAGTTCTACCTCACACATCATCACCATCATGGCTCACCAGTATGAAACCTATTATAAATTCCACTTAAATTACAAAGACTGACAAAAGAATCAAAAATGAGTCTTGCTCATTAGTTTGGACATGATGGCAGTTGGGGAGGAAAACCACTTGATTTATAAAGTGGAAGAAATCAAAAGGAATCCCAGTAAAAGGAATGGGGCTAGAACTACCCACTCTGGATCTTAGCTTCTTCAATTTATAGAATTAGACCCAGACTAGATGATAAAGATTGCCACTAGCTCCAAATGCTAATGTCATATGATTCACAGTCAACAGGCAGCAGTGAAGCACCTGTCTAGGTCATTCAGATCATAAGCCAGCTTCTGCTTTCTCATTTTCCTCCTGTCTCCTTTGAAATTCGAGAATGATTGGTCTCAGTCCAGTGGTTCCTACCCTTTTCTTCTTGGTGACAGAAAGATCTGCTTATTTCTGAATTATCCAAGAAGGCAAGCTTTTGATCTGCATTTTTTTCTTTCTGAATTCAATAGTTAAAATACTTTCCCCAGATTACAAATAAAGATAGTTTTCAGCATTCATTTTGCTAAGATTTTGTGTTCCAAATTTTCTTTCTCCCTCCCTTACCTCCTTCTCTCCAAGACAACAAGCAATCTGATATACATGTACACATGCAATCATTTTGAACATATTTCCATATTAATCATTTTGCAAAAGAAAAATCAGAACAAAAGGGAAAAACCATGAGAAAGAAAACAGAGAAATAAAGAAAAAGGTAAAAATAGTATGCATCGATCTGCATTGAGTCTCCATAGTTCTCTCTCAGGATGCAGATGCCATTTTCCATCCCGGGTCTATTGGAATTGTCTTGGATCAAAAAATAATTGTCACTTTGGTCATGGTTCGGGGCTGGCTTCATCACTGGAAGATGTGAGCAACAACCTGTTTGTTATTATAACCAAACTTTGATATTACACCCCTGCCAAGAAGGTGAAGAGAAGGCTGACTCCTCGGGATGGGTACTCCAGCTTTATTGTGATTTTAGAGGTATTGGAAAGAGCCTTATGCCCTCACACAATCCTTCATTTACCTACTGAGCTAATTGCTGAAATTTCACTGGGAACAAAACCCTTCATTCTCCAATCAGATAAGAAATCAATCAAGTGTTTATTAAACATCTGCCTTGTTGTAGGGTGTTTGAGATAAAGATCCAATGAAGGAAATAATCTCTACCGCTCAAAAACTTAAATTCTAATGTAGGGAGACCACAAAGTTTTCTGTGTGTATGCACATAGATATGTAAATATATGTAAATGTGAATATTTTCTCTTTATATTCATTCTGTATATTCTGAGTATCTGTATTATCATACTTATATAAGTACATATAATTATGGGCTTCTAAGTATAAATATATTATTATACTTATCTATAAAGCTCTGTGGAACATGTACATATGTATATGTATATCCATATGTATATAGAGGATAAAGGGTTGTGTGTGTGTGTGTAGAACAGGGATTCTGTGACATGAAGGTGACAAAAGAATTCATTTTGGGCATGGGGCACAGCCAGTCCAAAGACATGGAGAAAGAAAATGCATTTTCTTGTGTGAAGAATAAAGAGAAGGTCAGTTTGATTGAACTGAAGAATATAGAAAAAAGATCAGGCTGGGGAAAGGTATTGAAGGGTTTTAAATGCTACCCAAAGATGTTTATTTTGAATATTAGAGAGTCATTGGTGGTTATTAAATAAAGGAGTGACATGGTCAGAACTACAGTAGAGGAAAATTGCAATTTGAAGGAAGAATTGAAGTAGGGAGAGAAGCTTGAGCTAGGGAGACCAATTAGAAAATTAATGCAGGTAATCAAGGCAAGAGATGATGAGGGTCTAACCTATGGCTGATAGCTGAGTGATTTGATCAAAGGATTCAGATGAGGAGAGTGTTGTAGAAGGAGAAATGGCAAGATTTCACAATTGATTGGAGGGGGAAATGGGAGAGAGTGAGAAATTTAGGATAATATTAAGCTTAATGAATTTTGGAGACTGGAATAATAGGGATGTCTTCCACAGAAATAGAGAAGTTAGGAAGAGGGGGACATTTGTGGGAAAGGTTAGCTAGTCTTGGTTTGGACATAAGTTTGAGATGATTCTAGGACATGCAGCTTGGAATGTCCAGTTCTTATTGTTTGTCCTTGGTTAGTCCATGACGTCTAAAATCTAAATACATATGTAAGTGAATGGATGAATCTGAGAGGGGACTCAATCAGGATCCAAACAGTGACCAAACGGGGCTTGGCTTAGGACCTATTGGTGGCTGACAGACTGAATATAAATAGCAGTCATTTTTGCCTCGGCCAGAAACCTTGAGGGTCTTCTGCTCCCAGAACCACACATATATATATTTGCTCAGTTGCTACCTAGCCTTAATCACTGACTGAGTGGGTGCAGCCTCAGTCAAACTGAGACCTGTTGAAGATCTTACCTTCAAAGACCTTACCAAGGTCTCTCACTGCATACAGAGCCATATCCAGTCATGCTGATCTCCATCTTGCCACTGGATCCAGATGGGACTGCAGGGGAAAGCGAGACAGGTGACCTTACTAAAATCCAAATCACTTGCATGTCACGCATCACCTTCCTGATATACTGGTCCTCATTGAGAAGGAAGGACAAACAACAACTTCTGTGAGTAAAGCTGGCCTGGAACTGGTCATCTGGAAGTGTCCTTCCTTCCCTCCCTCTGTCTACATAATATATCATACCCTTACCTACAGATGCTCTTAAAAGCATATTTTTTTCTTTTGCATCTCGGAATGTCCAGTAGACAATTAAAGATGCAGATTGGAAGCTCAGGAGAGAAACTGGGGCTGGATATATAGACTCGGGAGGTATTGGTATAGACTTGGGAGATATTGATATAGAGGTGAAATCACCAAGAAATAGTGAAGAAGAGTTGGGGGTTTTGGACAGAGGCTTGGGAACACCCACAGGGGAGAGGCAAGATCCGAATGCTGAGCCAGCAAAGGAGATTGTTGCAAAGAAGTTAGGTGGGAGAAAGAGGAAAGAGTCATGGCACAAAAGCTGAGGGTGGAGAGAGTATGTAACTGGGAGGAGAGGCTGAGAAAATGAGGATTGAAAAGGACTATCAGAATTGACATTAAGAAATCAATGGCAACTCAAAAGAGAGAGTTTTGGTGTAGAAGCCAAATAGCAGAGGGTTGAAAAGTAAATGAAAGAAGATGTAGTGGAGACAGAGAAGAAAGTCAGCTCTTTTTTTTTTTTTTTTTTTAAAGAGGTTTGGCTGAGAAAAGAGAAAGATATAGGAAAACAGCTTGAGGGCTGATAGGATCTATTGAAGTTTTTTTTTTTTTTTTTTTTTTAATAATGAAAGAGATTTGGGTATGTTTGAAGGTAGTAGGGGGAGGAGGGAGGGAAGGAAGGAAGGAAGGAGAGAGAGAAATAATTGTGCTTCCAATTTGCTGCTGGAAAAATGGGAGGTGATAGGATCTAGGACTCATTTAGAGGAGCTAGTTTGGGCAAAGAAGAAGGGGAAGAGGAAGAGGGATTAGTGAACAACGTCCAAGGATTTCTAGATGAGGAGGGGGAAAAGAGAATGCTAAATGAATTCATTTTTTTCAGTTTAGTAAGTGAGACCCTTAACTGTGAAAAAGGGAAGAGATAGAATTGTGGTAAGCTTAAGGAGTAGAGAAGGTTTGGAAAAGTGCTTGCCAGGAGTGAGATAGGGAATCAATTAGGGAAAAACAAATGGATTGTCTTGCTGCAATGAGGGCCCATGTGAAGCTGGGTAACATTGATTTATAATGTACCCAGTCAGCCTAGTTGTGTGATTTCTCCAGCTCTGTTCACAAGCATGTGAGTAGGTACTGAGGAGATGGATATGAGAAATAATCCAAGACTGAAGTTTGTCAAAAGGGATGATCAAGAAGATGTCAAAGGGTTGATGGATCTGAGAATTAAAGAACTGAATTGACTAGAAGCCAAAGGAAATCAGAGCAGGGCTAATAGGTTGAGAAAGTACTCTGGAGTAGAATGATTAGAATTTTTAATGAAGGGGAAGACTGAGTTTAGAAGATGTAAGATATAGGAAGAGGTAGAATAATAGAAAGTTATGATCAGATAGGAGAATGTCAGAATTTTTAATCAGGAAAGTAAGTAATAGACACCATGTGTGACCATCCCTTTGTGTAGCCAAGGATGAGAGAATGAGTAAGTCATGGGACTGGAGACTGATGAATTGGAATTTAAGGAGTTTAAGGAAACATATAACATGAAAGTTGAAGGTTCCTAGTATTAGGAGAGGATTTGGAGAAGGAAGAAAATTACTAAGTTAGCTACAAAGCTCCTTAAGAAAGGAGGGAGAATCACAGAGGAACTGATATATGACACATACCATAATCTGGACTGGATGGAAAATTAGGATTGATTGGACTTCAAAGGAGGAGAGCATTAAATGATGGGGGAAGCAGTCTTAGGGAGAGCAGAGAGTATTCTGACTTTTTCTCCAGGATCAGTATGTTAATAGTATGGGTGAAGGTACAACAGGTGATAGAAAAAAGGGTAAGAGATATAGTGCCATTAGGGGAGAGTTGGGTCACAGAGAGGGCTAAAAGTGTGAGAAAAAATGATCTAAAACAAAGAGAAATTCATTTACTATGAATTTTAGGAATTTCAGGTAGCACAGTGGAAGGATAGGTAGACTGAGGACATAAGTAGAGCAGTATTGAAAAGGAAAAGGATGAGGGAATAAGCATTATGGGTTGGGAATAGATTTCTGCTAGGTGGCTGGTAGTTAATAAATAGGAGGAGAAAGAGAAGAAACGGGTAGTAGGAAATAGCCATGGCAATAATGGTAGATTAGTAATAGAAAAATAAAGCTTCAAGTCTTCCTTGCTGGGTGAGGGGGTTGTAAGTTTTTAGTCTCTCTTCTTTACTCCCCTTTCCGTATGATGGGGCTGGGTAGATAGGGCTGCACCTGAAACCTAAAAGATGGGCATAGGGTGCTAGTCTGACCTGGCTCTGGATGGAGAAGGGGAGGTCCTATCACCCCCACACACTCCCCAGGCTAGCAGAGGATCTGGGCCTTGGCTCAGCCCTAGTCTGATAGTGGTATTACTCATAGTCCTTAAGACTCAAATATTTGTGAAACATTATGTAAAAGTCATTGGCTCAAGTCCAGGTTCAAATACTGCCTTTAATGTCCATGACCTGGGTGATTTGGGGCAAGTCATGTAAGTCTCCTTGGGCTTAAGTTCCCCATCTGTAAAATGGATGTGTAAGATGGTCTGAGGAATTGTTAGCTCTAGATTTATGATTTTGAAGAGATATCTTAAATTCATTTACACTAAGGTATAAGTGATTCATTTACTTTCTTTCCCTAAGATTAGATTTTGAGAGGTGGGTTCAGAAATGAGTGAAAAAGCATTATTAAACTCTTATCATGTGCCAAGTTCTGTGCTAGCTCTGAGGATAGAACCGAAAAAGATGAAAATAGTTAAACAGTTTTTAAGAGGGGCATTTGGAAGAACAGAAAAACTGGGAAGGGTTCATCCGATGATGGGGTGAGGGACCAGTGTTGGGGTTGAGGAATATTGATATTCTGGCCCAGTGATGCAGGTTTTCCAGAAGAATTTGGAGGTCTAGATAATCTCCAAGTCAAGAAGCAGATTTTGATTATAATTATAATGCTAATTAAAGCAGGCTAAATTCCAAAAGAGGAAGATAGCCAAGAGCAAGGAACAAGCAGGTAAATTTATTGGAATTTGAGGAGTACAGAACAAAGAACAGAACAGAGAAAATGACATCATGGGATTGGGGTTCACGTGATTGATGGGAAGTTTGATAATGGGAGCTAACAAAGACCCCCTTTCTTCTCTCATGAAATGAAGTGCTCATCAAGTCCAGGTGCGAGATAGCAGCCTATACTTTTGGATGACAAACCAGACATCCTGGAAGGATAGCTTAGTGGAATAAAGAGATGGCCCAACTCCCTTTTTCACACATTCTCCCAGGCTGTGTGCCACATAACGTCCAATAGCTACATTCCTAAAACAACTACATCATTCCCAAGGGCTGGTGGCCCAGGGCTTTCTTGATAAATATTAAAGTCTCTGCTACTATTGGGGTTTCCACTATATCATCCCCCAAGGTCAAGAAGTCTGAGAGTTATTATTATAACATACCTAAAGGCTGAATCACATCTTTAGGAAAATGGAAATCAAGTCAACAAACATTTTATGAACTATTTACTGGCAGTCAGGCAATTGTGCTAAGTGTAGATGGTACAACTACAAACAAAAAGATGGTTCCTGCCTTGAAGGAGCTTATCTTCTAAGAGGGAGCTAAAAAAAACAAAGAGGAGGTAGGGAAAGTACCATGGTGAAACTTGTCCATTTGTGAAGTCTTGAGAAAAAAGGATGATCCGACTGGGTCCTTCCTCAAAATGAAAGTTCCAGGAGAACCATATAGTGCTCAAGTCCAGAGGAGAGTGGATATCTAAAGGGGAGAGAAGGAAAGGCACAGAACAGGAAAGTTCTGCCTGGCCCTGGCCCTGGAGGGATATCAGTTATCAGGGCTCAGTCTTCAGCCTGAAATCTCCTGTCACCCAGCAGTCTTTTGATCAGATGAGACCCAGGTGCCCTGAGGCTGTAGGTGGAAGAAGGCTGTCTGGTAATTGGGAGTATCAGTTCCACTTGAGAAGAACATTCAGGAGCCAAATTGATTGCTGCTTCTGTTCAAACAAGAGTATACATTTATTTAATCTACTTAGCCACAACTGTTTCCAGGATACCTTAATCAGGTTTTGTTTTTCTTCTGGGCCCTGGAGAACTATCTGGTTCCAGGAGAAAACGGTGGCATTTGTTCACGTTTCTAAATGGACATATTTAGATGGGTTTCTAATAAATTTGGACAGTTGGAAAAGTGAGATACTTTATCTCAGTGATAGGAAGCAATGTGGCTCATTACACCCAGTTTGTAAGTTTCTAGTTGGAAGAATGACAACTTCCTGGTCAGCTTCAGTAGGGTTTTATGTACTTTTTAAAGTACTTAAAAGAAGAGAGTTTTTGTTTATTTTTAATTGAGGTTGTGAGTGTGAAACAACAGAATTTGTTTTATAAATTGGTGCTGAGGAATAGAGGCAACCTTAACTAAGAGTTTAATAATCTTTCTCTGTGTGTTTGTGTTAAATAATCCTTTGCATCCAGGGCCACGGTTTTTGTCTGTTTCTACATTACTTTTTTGTTAGCTACACAAAGTATTAGGACCATTATGCTGTTGATCTTGTAGCTTAATAAGTATAATTTATTGTAAGTTATAAGTATAACTTCATATAAGTTGTAATATAAGTTGTAAGTATAACTTCAGCAAGTCCTTGCTGAAGGATTGTCTTATTAGAGAAATTAAGCTAGTAAGATAGATTGAGAGGCAGAAGGGGCCAATGAGTTCCAACCCTCTCCTTTCACAGATAAGGAAGCTAAAGACCAGAGAAATTAACTGACTTGTTTAAAAATCACACAGTTGAAATTTAAATCCAGCTTCTCTGACTTTAAATCCAAGAACTTCGAGTGATTACATACTCATGGCTGAATCCCCAGATGACCGAGGGTGTATCAATTTCCTCACTATTAGGGAATTAAAAGAAAAAACTGCAACAAACCCATAACCCCACAGAAACCTCAATTAGCCACAGTGATTGAGGAATCATGCATTCCAGTTCATGAAGGTATTTAGCAACAATGGTTCCCTGCTCCTCCTTTTTTAATCCTTGCTATTGAAAATCTTCCTAAGACATTCTTATTCAATCAACTAAAAAACTATTAGAAAAAAATTCACAACTTTAGCAAAGTTGCAGAACGCAAAATAAATCCACATAAATCATCAGCATTTTTATGTATTACCAAAGTCCAGCAGCAAGAGATACAAAGAGAAATTCCATTTAAAATAACTGTAGATAATATAAAATATTTGGGAGTCTACCTGCCAAGGCAAAGTAAGAACCATATGAATACATTACTTTCCAAATAAAGTCAGATCTAATCTCTTGGAAAAATATCAAGTGCTCATAGGTAGGCAAAGCTAATATAATAAAATTGACAATACTACCTAAATTAATCTACTTATTCAGTGCTGTAACCAATCAAACTCCCAAGAAATTAACTTCACAGGGTGAGGAAAAAATAATAACAGAATTCATCTGGAAGAACAAAAGGTCAAGAATTTCAAAGGAATTAATGAAACAAATGCAAATGAAGCTGGCATAGCTGTAGTAGACCTAAAACTATATTATAAAACAGCGGTCATCAAAACCATTTGGTACTAATAGAAAGAGAAATAGAGTAGTTGATCAGTGAACTAGTTGAATAGTGGAACCAGACAAAATAGTCAATGACTATAGCAATCTAGTGTTTGACAAACACAAAGACCCCAGCTTGTGGGATAAAAATTCACTGTTCGACAAAAACTGCTGGAAAAATTGGAAATTAGTATGGCAGAAAGTAAGCATTGACCCACACATCTAGCACTCTATACCAAGATTATGTCAAAATGGGTTCATAATTTAGACATAAAGAGTGATATTATAAGCAAATTAGAAGAACAAAGAATAGTCTAGAAAGAAGGAATTTGTAGCCAAAGAAGGACTTAAGTACAATATTGCATGCAAAATGAATAATTTTGATTATATTAAGTTAAAAAGTTTTTGTATGAACAAAACCAAGCAGACAAAATTAAAAGGGAAGCAATAAACAGGTGGAAAATTTTTACATTCAAGGTTTCTGACAAAGGCCTCATTTCTAAAATATATAGAGAATTGACTCAAATTTATAAGAATGCAAGCCATTTTCTAATTGATAAATGGTCAAAAGATATGAAAAGGCAATTTTCAGGTGAAGAAATTAAAACCATTTCTAGTCATATGAAAAGGTGCTCTAAAATCATTATTGATCAGAAAAATTCAATAAAGACAACTCTGAGGTACTACTACACATCTCTCTGGCTAAAATAACAGGAAAAGATAATGACAAATATTGGCGGGAATGTGGGAAAACTAGGACACTAATACATTGCTCGTGGAGTTGTGAACTGAGTCAACCATTCTGGAGAGCAATTTGGAAAGATGCCCAAAGGGCTCTAAAACTGTGTATGCCCTTTGACCCAGCAGTGTTTCTACTGGGCTTATATCCTAAAGAGATTTTAAAGGAGGGAAAGGGACCCACATGTCCAAAAATGTTTGTGGCAGCCCTTTTTGTAGTGGCCAGAAACTGGAAACTGAGTGGATGCCCATCAGTTAGGGAATGGCTGTTATGGTATATAAATATTATGGTATATTATTATTCTACAAAAAATGATCAGTAGAACGATTTCAGAGGGACCTGGAGAGACTTACAAGAACTCATGCTAAGTAAAATGAGCAGAACCAGGAGATCATTGTACACAGCGACAGCAAGATTATACAATGATCGATTCTGATGGACGTGACTCTCTTCAACAATGAGATGATTCAGACCAGTTCCAATGCTCTTGTGATTAAGAGAGCCATCTATAGATAGAGGACTGTGGGAACTGTGTGGATCATAACATGGCATTTCTACTCTTTTTGTTGTTTGTTTGCATTTTGTTTTCTTTCTCATTTTTTCCTTTTTGATCTGATTTTTCTTATGCAGCAAGATATTTTTGAAATTATGTATAGAGAAATCACACAGGTTTAACATATATTGGATCACTTGTTGACTGGTTGAGAGGGTGGAAGGAAGGGAAGGAAAAATTAGGACACAGGGTTTTGTAGGGGTGAATTTCAAATTATCCATGAATATATTTTGAAAATAAAGTTTTAATTTAAAAAATAGACATATCTATTCAGTTCTCTGTCTTAGTAGGTAAATAGGTAAGTAGAAAATGCCAAATATGACTAAATGTTTGATGCTTTGCTATCTTAGTATCACTTCTATTCTCAATTTTTTTTTTTATTTGTACAGCTATATAAGATGTGGGAGATTAGTGTGACTGTATAACAATCTTAAACTTGGATAAATCCTGAAAGTTGCTTTGCTGAACAGATCCACAATATCAGATTTTTCTGTTCTTATTATTCTGTGGTTATTTTTATTATCTGATAAATGACTAGATAACAACAACAACATATTTCTTATTTAAGTTCTGGTAGACTGAGGTTTATTGTATCACTAGAAATGTAGAGATCCTGAAAAGCAAAATCCCTTAAAAATAGCTGAAAACTGTGACCTGTAGTGAAAGGCTATAGGCACAATAGAAATAATGATGACTTAGGAGTCAGAAGAACAACAACTTATTGACTTTGAAGAAGTCTGAGATCTTGGGGCCTCAGTTTACTTACCTGTAAACTGAGAGCATTAGAGTAGATGGTACCTTAGGTCCCTTCCCATCTTTAATTCTATAATCATATGACCTATTAAGACAATACTTAAAGTCCAAACCCTAATTATTCTTTTCTTCATTTGGAAAGTGAGGGTGCAAATCAACATTTAAGAAGCTCCTCATTCAGAGACATGGACTGGTGTAATATATGGAGACCTGAATTTGGGACTAATGCTGACTTTGAAATTTACTACCTGAGCCATTCCCAGAAAGTCATTTAACTGGACAAGTTTACTTATCTGTGAGAGAAGGAGGAGGCTATATCTGATGACTTCTAAGGTCCCTTTCTGCTTTAAATGTTATCCTTTTTTTTTTTTTCTAACACGTATTAATTGTGGCTAAAGATAGAGAAGCTGGAAAATGTCTGACTCTAGGAAGAGCAATAAATAAATTTAGTCATTGGGTCTTTTTTAGAATTTCATCTCTAAATTTAATTCATGGTTTGTAAAGTTATATTATGACTTGAATCTTTCCTGATTGGTTATATCCCCATAGAGCTCTCTTGTAACAAAGAGAAAAAGCACAAACAATAGAAAGTGACTATATCTAACAGTATATTTAATATTTCATACTCTTATTCCTCTACCTACTACAATAATAATAGTTGGCATTTGTATAGCTCTTTAAAGATAGCAAAACAATTTTAAAATATCATCTCCTTTGAACCTTACAACATCCTTTGGGAAGTAGCTGCTATTATTACCCCTTTTTATAGAAGAGGAAACTGAGGCAGACAGACCATGGATAAATATAAGAAATTGACTCTGAACTCAGATCTCCCTGATTCAAGAGCTTGCATTCACTCAACTGTGCTATCTCATTATTTCTAAGAGATAAGACACAGGTAAATGGGTTTCATCATTCTTCCTCTTTCATTAGTTGTTTTAAGTGAAATATTCTGCCTTAAGTAGAGGCAAAAGCAGCCACAAGTAAATAAACGCTTTTGAATTTCACTCATATGTTCACAATAGGGTCTCACAGTCCCTTTGTTACATGCTGACACCAGTAATGACAAAAGGTCTTAATTAAAGTGGCAAATTGGTATCTTCCACAATAGAAATACTAATGTAATCCTGACTCATGAATTTCTTAATTGCCTTTCCCAGCTAAGGACATTAGCCAATATCTGGACCGTCCTCCTCCCATCCATATGCAAAAATATACATATGAATATATTTATATTCTACTCTACAAAATTTAAAATTTTATCAGCATGATTTCCATTTCATTTTTATCCAGAAGGCAGTGAAAAGCAGACATCCCTCCTTCTGCATCTTGCCTTAGTCTTTAAAAGGCTGGTGATTCTAAATATGTGAGGCTTTCAGATCCTTCCTGGCCAGATGCTTACATCAAAGTAACTGGTTGTTCTGAGGAAATTGGAGGATCTGGCTTGGGCTAGTTAGACATAGACATCCAAGGGGTTGGGCCAGATGATCTCCTTTGTGGCTCCCTAGGATTAAGTGATACTAGCTCTGTGACTCTCGTTTTAACCTGGGAGTGGAGTGGAAGCCTTAGTTATTGGAACAGCTCCTCCATCAAATGATGCACAAAGCTGGTTCCCATGAGTGTTCCTACACACAGTTATGGAATAAAGAGGATGCCATGGATACAGAAGGAGATACTTGGCTGTGGTGTCTGTCTTCCAGAAGTAGGATAAGATTGGCCGACCAGTCCAGGACCACAAATTCAGGTACTCTCCTGGTGGTAGCTGAGTTTGAAACTCACACACTGTCAATGTACCACAGTTACACGAGGATTTTGTATATAGATTAAGTCAGTTCTGAGCCTTCCCTTCCCAGGGACCAAGGTGGTACAAGAGAAAGTGTGAACCCCTCCCCACCGAGAGGAAATGTTTACAGATCTGTTCTTGCTATATTTTTGATGTAAATATATCTTTGTGAAAGCTAATCAGTGTTAATTGGTTAAATAGAAATGGGGTGTTAATTTTTGGTTGCTGCTAGTTCAGGAGCACTCTGGAAAGGGGCTTGAGCTGAGAATATTGGAGAAGACGAACAAAAACATTTGGGCCACCCTTGAAACCTAGAGGGGTAGATGTAGCCAGTCTTGCTTTGGGACAGTGAGTTCAGAGTCATCACTGTATGTGAGATAAAGATCAGTGGGAGTAGGTGCTACTCCAGAGTTGTTCTATGTGAAGTCCTGTATGCCCTTCTTTGTAATTGTGTGGGCATCCTCCTTCTTAACGATTAATTTGCACTGGCATTGGGGGACTCTCTGAGGAAGTCTTGTCTCATTGTTAACATACTCTGTCATGCTTAGATTAGGAGCCCTTGTGTGATCAGAGAATGTGGTTTGCTTTAAAATAGAGCTTTTTAAAATATATATTTATTTTATTCTAAACTTAAGAAATAAAACAAGCATTTCCATAAAATAGTAGAATAGGAAAAAAAAAGATGATTGCATATGAAACTGCAAATTGGTTATGAATAACTTGCTATTCCTCTTAAATATACAATGTAGTTATTATGCAACTTTCTTTTTCTTCCCTCCCCACCCATCTTAGAGATGGCTACCATAAGATACAAACATGTATTTTTTGCGTGTAATATGCAAATGTTATACATATATACACACAATATTTGTGTATATGTATACACACACTATGTATATATGTATATTGTGTACATATACAAACATACACACATACACATATTTTGATTATTAAAATGTTTGAGAAACATAGTTTCTGGGTAATTTAATCATTTATTAACACGACCAGTATGTTATTCATAAAAGGATAGTCATTTTACCATCTCTCTTAGACCAAAGATGATGATGGTATTGGGCTCACAGTCTATATACCCTTCAAAAAGTCGGCATTCCTATGCCCAAAGGGCTATAAAACTGCATATCTTTTGACCCAGTGGACCCATTAATGGGATTGTATCCCAAGAAAATCATAAAGGAGAGAAAAGGACCCACATGGGCAAAAATGTTTAAAGCAACATTTTTTTTTTGGTGGTAGCAAAGAATTGGAAAATGACTAGGTGCCCATCAATTGAGGAAGGGTTAAACAAGTTGTGGTAAATGAAGGTAATGGAATATTATTATTCTATAAAAATGATGAGCAAGCTGATTTTAGAAAGCCTGGAAAGATTTACATGATATGATGTTGAACGAAACAAGCAGAACCAGGAATACATTGCACACAATAACAGCAAAAATGTGCAAAGATCAACTATGAAATTCTCAGTTCTTCTCATGGTTCAGTGATCCAAAGCAATCCCAATAGACTTTGGACAGAAAACACCATCTACATCCAGAAAAAGAACTAAGGAGATTGAATGTAAATCAATACATGCTGTGTTCACTTCTTTTTTTTTTTTTTCTGTTTTTTTTTTTAAATATCTCCCGTGGCTTTTCCTTTTGCTCAGATTTTTCTCTTCCAATATGATTCACAAAGCAATGTGTATTAAAAATAAATAAATTTACCAGGAAAAAAATGTTCCTGAGGCAATCAACTCTGGACAACCCAATAGGAAATGAGCTATATTAAAATAAAGGACTGAGAGTGACATCATGTCACCTTTGGACAGAGAAACTACCTCTATACCCCGACAACCTCCAGCTTTAGGTTATCTATTCAAAGATTATATACCCTACTCAAGCCTGAGCAAATCCCAATAGCTTCCGCTAGAGTGGGGATTTTGAATAAGAAAGTCTAATTTCATTATCAGTTATGTCTTTAAAGAAACTGATTTTTAAAAGAAACTGATCTTTTAAAATCAGGACTTCAGAAGAAGGGGATATCTTGGCATCTCTCCAAGATATTGGTTATTGATAATCACTTCTCTCAATATGTAAAATCATATTCTATTATCTTCTCTTTATTAGTTTTTTTTCTCTGGGTACTAAAAGCCTTTTTACTCCTGGGTTCCATTTTAACAATAGCTCTCTTTTTTAGCACGCATTTCTCACAGCATCCTTTTATCTAAGTAGTAAAAAAAATCCCAACTTTTTAGGTAAGAAAACTGAGGTATGGGGAGATAAAGTTTCTTGGCCCTAAGTGATGTAGGTTGGATTTAAACTAGTCTCCTATCTGGAGTCCTGGGGCTCCTTTCAGAGCTGTTGCTTTTTGTTGTTACCATGGCAGCAGATTTGGGTTCTGCTAGAGGCTTCTGAGGTATATGTGTGTTTTGCACTGACTGCTTTGATTTCTTAAGTTGAATAGCTGAAACTCCAGGGTTTTACCTCAAATCTAAATCAGCACTTCCTGTGTTAGCTTTGTTGTTATTCATTCATTTTTTTTCCAGTCATGTTTTGACTCTTTGTGATCCCATTTGGGGTTTTCTTGGCAAAGATACTAGAGAATTTTGTCTTTTCTTCTCTAGGTCATTTTACAGATGAGTAAACTGAGGCAAATGGGGTTAAATTATTTGCCCAAGATCACACAGCAAGTGTCTGAGGTCAGATTTGAACTCAGGAAGATTAATCTTTCTGATTCCAAATCTGATACTAGATCCACTGTATACTTAGCTGTCCATAATTTTGTTTGCCCCCCTGGCAAATCGGCTCAGTGGTTTGTACTTCATCCAGGGCCATCTCCATTCATCCTGATCTCTATCTGGCCACTGGACCTAGATGGCTTTGGAGAGAAAGTGAGACAGGTGACCTTGCCCAATCCTTCCTCACTTAAATTCAATTTACTGGCATGTCATAATATCACATCCTTGATGTCATGGACCCCTTAGAGAACAAAAGACCGACAACAAGAAGGCGGGGGGGACACTAGAGTCTAGTTTATATTGGCTCTCTTGATGAGAACCCATGAAATCTCTGGCAAATTTCAGCTTTGACAGTTGGTCTCAGGGGAATTAAATGGGATGGGATAGGATGGAATGAAAGTATTCAAGAGGTCATCCAATCCAAAGCCTTCTTTTCCAGATGAACAAACAAAGTCTTAGAAGGAAAGTTAATTCAATTCAGTAAACATTAAGTGCCTACTAAGTGCCAGGCAATAGAAATGAAAGCTGAAGGTAGTCTTTGATGAGAAACATATTTTGGAATAGGATGGGAAACATTTACTGGTAAATAAATACAAGCATATATAAAGTAATTTCCTGAAAGGGTATTGAGGGTAATTCATTGGCCATGGAGGTTGGTAGCAGAGAATATAATAGATGTAGAGAAGATGGGGATAGATGGTGACTAGAGCAGGTAAGAGAGAGCAGAGTGAGGGCCTAAAAAAGAGAGCTTTCAGCTCAGGAAACCTAAAACTCAGAATCATTTTGAGTGGAGCTATAGGGCAGGAAATCATCATTCCCTTCACAGAAGTATCAGTTCCTGGGTAAGTGATTAGCCTAAGGTGATACAGTTACCAAGCTGTAGTGTGTTTTTCCCATTAGACCATGTCACACTTCTTTACTGCTATTCCAAGGAAGATTTAACATGGTTTAAGTGTAACCCTCTAGGATTCAGAAGAAGGACTAAATATTGTATAGTGCGGAAAAGCTGGACCTAGAATGAGGAAACCTGGACTTAAATCCACCAAGATGCCCTTTTGCTGTAATCTTAGATAAGTCACTCAATAATAATCACTTATATAGGGATTTAAAGATTGCAAAGCACTTTACAAGCATTGTCTTTTGAACCTTGCAGATAATCTGTGAAGCAAGTTGGTTCAGGAGAAGGAATATGGGTTCATTGGCTTTGGAGTGAAAGGATCAGGCTTTAAATCCTGCTGTGCCACTGATTAATTGTATGACTCTAGGTAAACTACTTGATTACTTTTGAGGTTCAATTTCTTCATCTATAAAATTAGGGGCTTGCAGTTGACAACATTTTCCAGACCTGAATCTAGGATCCAAGGTATATATTGCAGATATCATAATTCCCATTTTACAGATGAAGAAATTAGCCATGGTCATCACATAGTAAGCATCAGAGAAGGGGCTCTTAAAGCTTGTCACAACTCTTGGGGGCAGCCTGGTAAAAATGGGAATGCTATTCCCAGAATAAACTCGTTAAAAGCATAAAATAAAGTGTATAGGATTACAAAGTATAAATTTCTTCACTCAATGTAATCATCGCAGGGATCAGAATATTTATATAAGAGCAGGGGTCCTCCTTGATCCAGTCGAATTCAAAAACTCTGGATTCTCTATTGAATGAATGTATCACTTCCAACATAATTAATGTAAGTAACAAGATGTTATATGTCTTGATGTCTTTATCATTCAAGAAAGATCTCTTTGAGTTATAAAATCAATTAAAGGTGTAAGATAGGAGTGAACAAAACAGGTGCAGGCTTTTCTGTTAAATCAATCCATCAAAGGCATAAACTAAATGAAGAAAAAAATCCTTTTTTTTTTTTTTTTTTTTTTTTTTTTAGCTCAAAAGGAATGAAATTCTAGAAGCTATTGAATGAAATGACATGGCACAGAAGTAATGCTTTGGGATTGGGTGAAGAGAATCAGTCTCACACTTCAGGGTTTGGCTGGCTAACAAAGGCAAGTTCATCTGAATCCAGTATTCTAAGAACTGCTTGATCTGGTGGTAGGATGGGTCCAGCTAAGCTTTTGAGAGGGAATTGCTGGGGGAAGGGGACAGAAAGAATCTCTCTCTATTCCCTTACCATTTCTGATTCGTGGACAGAGAAACATCTTGTCACTTTCAAAAGGTTGAAATATCTGAATTTTCATCAGATGAAAGAGCAATTCTCCAGGAACAGAATTGGCCCAAGAATAAAGAAGACTCAAGAAAAGCAGCTTCCAGACTCAGTGGGCATTCTGAGGTCCAGAGCCCAACAAGAAGCCTTCAAGGGGATCCCATTAAAGGAGAGAAGGGTTTCCATCCAAACGGCAGCTCTCTAAGCTTTATCTCACTTCCCTTGGTATTCTTCATGTATTTGTGGAAGATTTTTGGAGAAGTTTTTGTACTTTGATCTTTGCTAAATCTTGTTCAATTCGAGATATATCTGGGTTGACAAGAATACTCTTTGCCCCCTTTAGGATATCCCTTCTATTTCTATCTGTAGGTGTAGGACAGTACTTTCTCAAGTGAGAGCTCATTTACTTGAGTTCCAAAGCATTTAGATCCATGGTGTCAAACTCAAATAGAAATGGCATCCCCTAAATCATACATAAGGATCCTCACAGACTGTATATTATCTTAGGAAACCATATATGTTTACAGAGTTGTTGTTTTTTAAATTAATGCATCAGCACATTAAAATCAAGTAGGAACTATATTTTAATCTGATTTGGCCACACTCATGACTCTTATCAGGACACATGTTTGCCTCTGATAATGACAACAGAATGATCAAAGTTCCAAAACTTGATTTGTGTCCCATTCTTTCCTGGCTCAGGTGGCCAGTTATGTCAACTTTTCCATCTTAACTTGGATGTTGTTGCTGTCCAGTCATGTTTGACTTTTTGTGACCCATGGACTACAACGTGCCAGATCCTTCTCTCATAGTCTATCGATGTTCCTTACTTCCATGATTCCATCCATCCATCTTATCCTCAGCCTGCTCTTTTCCTTTTGCTTTTAATTTTTCTCAATATCAGGACCTTTTCTAATGAACATTGTTTTCTCGTTATGTGGCCAAACTATTTAAGCTTTAGTTTCAGTATTTGACCTTCCAGGGAATAGTCTGAATTAATTTCTTTAAGTATTGACTTAGTTGATCTCCTTACTGGCCAAAGGACTCTCAAAAGTCTCCTCCAGCATCACAATTCTAAAGTGCCAGTTCTGTGGTACTCAGATTTCCTTGTACTTCATTTCTCATAGCCATACATTGCCACATTCCTAGATACCCTCCTCCCCAGGTGAATGATCCAAAATCTATAATTTCAGATTTATAATAAAAAACAATGCTTCACTTCACTCACAATTCTGCTTTCTGGACTTCTTTTTGCCATCTTCCTACCTTGGAGAAACTTCCACTCTGCAGCCTTGATTTCCTGATCAGTAACTCCCTTACCCATACCATTATTCAGAAAGAACTTTAATTTGTGCCTTGACTTTAAGATGCTCACCCCCTCTTCACCAGCAGCTTTACAATCAGGTAGTAATCTTCCTTCTTTCCAGCTCTCACTTACGTATTGTTTTTCTCCCTTAGATTGTAAGCTCCTTAAAGGCAGGGACTGTGTATACTGCTTGTACGTGTATCCTTAGCACTTAGCACAATATTTGATACATAAGAAGTACTTAATAAATGTCCTGCCTTCTTTTTCTTTCTTCCTTTCTCCTTCCCTCTACCCTTCTCACTCTTCTTTCTTTCCTTCCTCACTGTCTTTTTTTCCCTTTCTTTCTTTTCTATCTATATATCATAACTTCAAACATTTTTTTTTGCACAAATCTGGGATTTCATTCCAGCAGAGTACTCCCTCTTCTGCTACGTATGATCAGCTTGTCATGGCTTCTATTCCCTGACAGCCGCACAGAACACAGAAAGGGTAAATAGCTATAATTTTGTCATTTTGTCAGGATTTGTCAGAGATAGGATTGACACAAGGTCTTCCTAACTTTCAAATTGGCTTTCTCTCCTTTGCTCTTTTATCTCCTGCTTTTCCTTCCCCACTCAATGCAACAGTAATTTATAGCCTCAAGGATGAATATATTCATTAAAGGCATTCAACAAACATTCATAGTTGTTGAATAAATAATAGATTCTATCTGCTAGGACTTCCAGTGCAGAAGCAATGTGGGGTTTAATAATAATCATAGTTTTAAAGTTTGCAAAACACTGGCACGAATTGTATTATTTAATCCTCATAATAACTCTGTGCTATTATTATTCTTATTATATCCTGTGATTTTATTATTCCCATGTTATAGATGAGGAAAGTAAGGCTGAGAGGAGTGGAAAGTAGTGGAAAGAGGAAATGCTATGGGAGTTAGGAAGTCTTGAGTTCAAATTCTGCCTCTCTAACATACTACATGGGTGACTGTGGCAAGCCACTTAACTTCCTAATGTGCAGCTGTTCTATAAAACTAGCTATTACAGACTGGTTGCTGATTATCTCTTTGGAAAGAGTTTCTACTTCAAGAACTCCCTCCTCATTAAAAATGGGGAGCTCTCCAGGATTGGGAGCATGGTCTTTGTTTAGTAAAGAAATTAGAGTCATAGTTGGATTTTCAATTAGATCAGCTTTATTTATTTATTTTGGCTGAGGCAATTGGGGTTAAGTGACTTGCCCAGGGTCCCACAGTCAGGAAGTTTTAAGTGTCTGAGATCAAATTTGAACTCGGGTCCTCCTGACTTCAGGGTTGATTAACTTTTAAAATAGCCTCATACAGATGAGGGTTCTGAACTTAGACTAAGTGACTTAAGTCAGTCTACACCATGTGGATTGGGATCCCTGTTCCCAAGACACTGTCTGTATAACTGGGCTCCCTTTCAAACCTCTTGAATCACATCAAGCTATTCCTTTAACAGAGGAAGAAGTTAGATATAGAGAAAGACAGCTAGCTTTGGAGCCAGAGAACCTGAGTTCAAATCATACCTGCTGTCACTGCAGTGACCTCGAGGCATGAAATCTAATGTTTCTGAGTCCCACTTGCCTCATCTGTAGAATGGGAAGATCTGGCTAGATTATCTCTTATTTCCTTTTCAGCTCAAGAGTTGTGATTCTCTGCTCCCTAGAGCTGAAAGGGATTTTAAAAAATAGGACAGCATTTTCAGGCTCCCAGGGAAAGGGATGCAGAGGGACTTGGGAAATTTGGGGGAAATTGCAAGATGCTTTGCATCCTGTATGTAAAGCTGATGTGCAAAATACATATAATGTACACGTATATAATAGCTACATGAGTTTTTGCCACATAAAAAAGAACTTAAAATCATGCTAAAATCTGTTCCCATATGCTTGTGTGCAAAAGGCCCTCATTGACAATTCACTTGGCACTGTCTAGCAAGTATAAAACATGGTCTATAAATAGCAGCAGAGTCAATGCTGTTGGGAGCTCCTCTCCATGTGGGCAAAGATGACAGTGTTTTGTTTTTCCTTCAGAATTCGGGATGCTAAATGCAGTAGCGAGCTCTCCTCCTGTGTGGGAAGAAGGAAGGAGCTGGAGAAGCAGGGGGTTCTGGTGGAAATGGGAGCTTGTTTGGAGACTTTGAGGAGGGAAGCCGATCCATTGGTGCCTTTGGTTTGGCTGATTTTATAAACAAAATAGAAACCGGTTCTTCTAGTCTGATAATCCAATTTGGTCTCTATATGTACTAATTGTTGATCAGGCTCAACACACACACACCTTATGAAGGCCAAGGGTTTTAGAAGAATAATTATTCAAAGGCTGTTGGGTTAGGAGGGCTTAGGATGGGGTAAGGAGTAGGAAGATGCAGGAGAAAGAGCTGGAAATCTGAATAACGAGCAGTAAGGAAGCAGGAGGGCAATCCCCCTGCAGAGAGAAACCATGACCCATGGCAGTGTCGGGACTCCAGGATTCCAAAGGCTGGCTCTGACACACCCTATGTGAACTTGTAAAAGTGACCCACCTTCTCTGGGCCTCAGTTTCCCCATGTATAAAAGAAGAGCATCTCTAAAGTGTCATCCAACCTGAGCTCTGACTCCATGAAAGCACTTTACAAACCTCAAAGGGCTCATGATGAGCTATTATTTTTCAACAAGTGCAAAGCATCCATGTGGTACAGCCCTCATGTGCTGGGATGGAGGTGGGAAGTGAAGGTTGCACATTAAAAGTAGACCCACTCTCTCAAGATGGCCACAAGTTTGTCTTTGAATAAAACAGGATGTACTTTTAAGAGGACATGATGTTCCCCTTACTGCCTGATTCTGCCTCTTGCATGATTGGGACTCAGTTGACATTATAACTCATTCTGTTGTCTTTATCCTGCTGAAATAAAGCTCTGATCATCCTTTCTTAGTTACAGCCTTAGTTATGAGAGGTATTATTTTGCAAAGGAACCTAAAGCAAAGTTCTACTTGCTAGCTATGACCCTGGATATCAATATTCCAAGGAGGAGTGGAGAATTGAATTTAGTTCTATCACTTAAATGTTAAAAAAAAAAATGCCATGTGTTCATGGATCCCTGTGATGTTCTTCTTCTTCAGAACAACTTTCCCTCATGCGATTTAGAGCTGGAAGGGAATGTAGAGATCATTTGGGCCAATTTTCTTAATTTATAAATGGGAATTTTTTTTTAAGTTCCAAAATTCAATGACTTCTCCAGAATTTTGAACCCATATTCTTTTTCTTTCTTTCTTTCTTTCTTTCTTTCTTTCTTTCTTTCTTTCTTTCTTTCTTTCTTTCTTTCTTTCTTTCTTCCTTCCTTCCTTCCTTTCTTTCTTTCGTCTTTCCTTCCTTCCTTCCTTCCTTCCTTCCTTCCTTCCTTCCTTCCTTCCTTTCTTCTCTTTCTTCTTTTCTTCCCTCCTTCCTTCCTTCCTTCCCTTCATTCTTTCCTTTCCTTTCTTTCTTTTCCTTTCCTTTCTTTGCTGAGGCAATTAGGGTTAAGTGACTTACCCAGGGTCACATAGCCAGGAAGTACTAAGTGTCTGAGGCTGAATTTGAACTCAGGTCCTCCTGATGCTCTATCCACTGCACTACCTAGCTGCCCCAAACCCATTTTCTTTAACTACAGATCCATGATACAAACTACCTGGCCTTGAGCCAGGAAGATCTGAATTCAAACTTGACCTCAGGTGCTTCTTAGCAGTGTGACCCTAGACAAGTCACTAAATTACAGCTTCCCTCAATTTCCTCATCTGTAAAATGGGGATAACAATAGACCTTACCTCCCAGGACTGCTGAAATAAAATTGTGATGTGCTTAACACAGTGCCTGGCACACATAGGAGCCATATAAATGTTACTGTTGTTGTTGAAATCATTATTAGTATTACTTGTGACACATGGTTACCTTACAGAAGGAACTGTATTCTTCATGGCCTGTGCAAGAGCTTTCTCTTATTATTTTAACTTATTCCAAATGCAAAGGCTGACGTTGCTGTTTTGCTTTCAT
The DNA here is from genome assembly GCF_902635505.1 of Sarcophilus harrisii. NCBI lineage: Eukaryota > Metazoa > Chordata > Mammalia > Dasyuromorphia > Dasyuridae > Sarcophilus > Sarcophilus harrisii. The sequence continues at coordinate 42,611,996 of NC_045428.1, read as the reverse complement.
AAGGCAGTTTGGCATTTGACAGCATCTGTGAGAGACTCTTTCTGTAAGATAAAGGAAATACTGTCTATGGTCCTTAGTTCCACCTTTTTAGGTGTATCCATGTACCTGTGAACTTTACCTTCCCCCTCCCTCCCCATAAATCCCTGCCCTTTTCTATTGACATCAATAGGAGTCTGAGCTGGGCAAGGGGAAAGTCGGTCTAATGTTTTATTAATGACACGTCTTACTTAGATTTCCTCAGGAATATTTTCTTGCCTTAGATTCTTTTATTATTTTCCTCCCAGCTCCAGTGTCTCATCTCCACTTTCTGCATGGAGGACTTGGACTCAAAGGCAATAGTGGAAAAGTCAGAGAGAAGTCGCATGGGGCATTAAATGATTTCCTCTCTCATTTTCTACCTTTTCCTCTGAGCCCAGGGACTGCCTGTAGAAGATGGAGCATGTCTCTGCTTAGGGTGAAGGAGTAGGAGTAGCTTGATGTGCATTCCCTCTCACTGTGAAGTCCACAAGGGTATGGACTTCAGTAAATGGTGGAATAAGTCAGATTTTAATTTGGAGTTCTTAGCCTTCTATTGTTAATAGTTTGGACATTATGGGAAAATCCTATGAGAGAGAAGAGAAGCTGATAAAAGGGATAGCAGAAAGAGAGAATGCTCAAATAAGTTTCACTTTACATAGAAGCTGAGTTAGAGTGTCTTAGAGGCAATAGATATTTTTTTATTAAAGCTTTTTATTTTCAAAACATATGCATGGATAATTTTTCAGCATTGACCCTTGCAAAACCTTGTGTTCCAAATTTTCCCCTCCTTCTCTCTACCCCTTCCCCTCGATGGCAAATAATTCAATATATGTTAAACATGTTAAGATATATGTTAAATCCAATATATGTATACATATTTATATAATTACCATGCTGCACAAGAAAAATCAGATCAAAAAGAAAAAAAATGAGAGAGAGAAAAAATGAAAGCAAACAACAACAAAAAAGATGAAAATATTATGTTGTGATCCATACTCAGTTTCCATGGTTCTCTCTCTGGGTGCAGATGGCTCTCTCCATCACAAGATCATTGGAACTGGCCTGGATCATCGCATTGTTGGAAAGAGCCACGTCCATCAGAATTGATCATCATATAATAGGCAATGGGTATTTGGAAGAGCAGAGGGCTAGCGGGTGACTTGTTAGTCTGGAGATCATGTCCATGTATCAGGAATGTAGGATATGTGAGGGGGAATCAGTCTGAGCTGGGACCAGTCTGTGAAGGGTGTAAATGCCTACTAAAAAAAATTGTTCTTGAGCCTAACAGCAAAATGAAGTTAGCAGAGTTCCTTAGATAGGGAAGTAACATGGTCAAACTGGATTTAATAACTATCAATTAAACAACTGTATAGATGATGCACTGGAGAGGGAAGCTACTGAATACAGCACGATGAGGGCAGCAATGTGGCACAGTTGGTAGAGCCCTGATCTTGGAGTCAAAAAGATCTGAATTTAAATCCGTTCTAGATACACAATAGCTGTGTGACCCTGATTTCCTCCAAATAGATAAATGAATGGATAAACAGGTACAGGATAATCAGGAGGTGGTATCAATATTCTAAGCAAGAGATGGAAGTGAGGAGGACTGGTCTGGCAGGGAGAAAGAGAATGGGCACAAATGGGACAGATGTTGGGAAGAGGGAGTTGGCAAGAGATATGGAATGAGGGAAAAATCCAGAACCAAGGATGACTCTGGAGTCTTGAATCTGCGTGACTGGAGAAGATGGTGGTGTCCTTGCAGAATTAGGGAAATTGGGACATGAAGAAAACTCATTATCTTCTCCTTTGTTGTAGACATTTTGGGTTTGACATGTCTATGTGACATCCAGTTATAGATATCTAGCAAGTAGTAAGAATTTAAAATCCCTTCCAGCTCTCTTATTAATAATTATATTACATATAACCCATTTGTGTTATCTCTAAATCTAGTCCTATGACCTCTCCCAGTCTTAGTTTCTTTATCTGTTTAAAAAAAAGGTAGAGGGGGGCTGTATTAGATTCTCTCTTAGATTCCTCCTCATGGCAGATGCTTGAATCTTCCTCCTTCTTTCATATTTTCCTTAGTCTTCCTGTGGTGCCTTCAGGTGTCTCTGTGCACCCAAGAGTTTTCTTTGGAAGCAGAAACCCAATAGTGAGCTAAAGCTCCCCACAAATCAGGTAAATCATAGCAGATAAAACCTGACCTTCCAGTTTTCCCTGTAGATTATTCTGTAATACTATCTGTTGGGCTGGAGGAGAGGGAGCCAACAACTAAATGACAAACATCAATCCCAAGAATACCTTATGGTGCCCACTGAGGATAGACCCATGAGTCCATGGGGCTCAGGGAATACGCTCACCTGATCTCAGTCCAGGCACTTTAGAAACACATTCATAACAATCCATGCCTCTATTTCCACTCATTCTCTTTGGAGCTGAATTAAGACACACTCCAGCTATAACTTTGCCTCTTCTTATGGCTTTGATGTCTTTACAGTCTCAGTGACAGCCTCCAGTCACCTTGAAGCCATATATGCTCATTCTCTGGTTATTTTCTGAGATTTCCAATGATTTCCCAAAGATCTACAATCAAATAGATGCTCAGAATAGTGAGCGATTAGAAAGGGAATTTTCCTACACAAGACAGAATGGCTGGACCGCTTTCCCCAACCCCAGCCCCAAAGCTCTTCTGGCTCCTGAGGCAAAAATCTGGCTGGATTACCTGCTCTTTCCTTCTTGCCCCCCCTCTATCACAACTTTGCCATTCTGTTTTCCATCCCCTCAGAATCTCATCTTCCACTAAGGAATAATGGGTTTAAGTCAGTGGTTCTCAGGTTTTACTCTGTTCATGTTTCAGTATTGTTCTTTGTTGTGAGGGATTATAGCAAGTGGAGGAGAGTCCAAGATTCACGTGGGCACAGGCAGTTCCAAATGCTAATTCCTCACAATTTGGGAAGACAGACACATCCACATGTGAATACAAGGGTGAATGTCACACAATTTTTGGCACATCTGACACCTTTAAGAATTGCTGGTCTTACCCTTAAGAACATGAGGAATACTATATTAAGAATACTATATTGATAATCTATAATTATGGACATAATATATAATAATCTATATTAAGAATACTATATTAATAACCTATAATCATGGACATAATATATAATAATCTATATTAAGAATACTATATTAATAATCTATAATCATGGACATAATATATAATAATCTATTTAAGAATACTATATTAATAATCTATAATTATGGACATAATCTATAATAATATATATAAGAATACTATATTAATTATCTATGATTATGGCCATAATATATAATAATCTATATTAAGAATACTATATTGATAATCTATAATTGTGGACACAATCATAGATAATTAATATAGTATTCTCATATAGATTATCTATGATTATGGACATAATATATAATCATCTACATTAAGAATACTATATTAATAATCTATAATTATGGACATAATAATATCTATAATCTATTTTAAGAATACTGTATTAACACTATATTAACTTCACGCTCCTTCCAATCTAATGTTCTTCTGACAGAAACACCAGGGGATAGTCATACTCACTTATATATGAATATAACTATCATCCCCAACGTAAATTTTAAAATAAATAGACTTTTAGTGGTAACTTTTTTTTTTTTTCTGTTATCTAGGATCCTCCCACATATCCCTTTCCCTCCCACCTAGCTAGGAGAAACAAGGGATGGAAAGCACTAGACGTGGGGGCAGGAAGGCTTGCATTCAAGTCCACTCAGATACTTACTAGATGTGTCTTCTTAGACAAGGCACTTATTCTCCCTCTGCCTCAGTTTCTTCAACCATTAGGTGGGGATAATTAAAAAAAATATTTTATCTCCCAAGGTTGTTATATGGCTCAACTGAAATAATATTCATAATAATGTTTAATAATAATTGAAAACATTATTTAATGCTGTGCCTGACACATAGAAGGCACTTATGCTCATTTTCTTCTTTCCTCACAGAAAGCCGATTTTATAAAAAAAAATTTAAAGAGGAAAAAAAAGTAGAAAAATGAATAAATACAGAAAAACCCTCAGATACTAAAAAAAAAAAAAAAAAGGCAATATTCTACCTACATGGATCCTCCTACCTCTGGAAAAATCTATTCTTTGGGGAATAAGTTTATTTTTTGTAATTTCATAACATTCATCTTTAGTTGTTTTATAGTTATTGTACTAATACCACTAATAAAAATGAGTACATAAAACCCTTTAATGTGTGTTAAATGCTTTGCAAGTGTTCCCTTCTTGTTTAGATCCCCATTTTATAGATAAGGACATTGAAGTTGAAAAATTTTGTAACTTGCCCATGTCACATATAAATTGATGTGAAGAAGGATTAGAACTCGGTTCTTCCTGACTTTTCCAATGTGCTACCTCGCTGCCTCTTCATTGATACTGATGTAGTTATTGTGTATATTGTTTTCTTAGCTCTAATTACTTCACTTTGAACATTTTGTCAAACTTTCATGGTTAGAGTTGTAACTTTAGTCTTTGAACTTATAAGTGTTTGGAATGTCATAAACCTGTTCATATTTTTCTCTCCAGCATCTTTGTGAATAATAAATTAGTAACTTCATTTTTCTCTGTATTAAATTTGCTTTTTATTTACCCTACCCTTATGACATTAAATTTTCTTTTCTTTTTTCTCTTTCTTTCTTACTTACTTTCTTTTTTTCTCCCCTGAGGCAATTGGGGATAAGTGACTTGCCCAGGGTCACACAGCCAGGAAATGTTAAGTGTCTGAGGCTAGATTTGAACTCAGGTCCTCCCGACTTGAGGACTGGTGCTGTGATGTTAAATTTTCAGCCCTAGTTCAGGTATCCTGGGATTGAGAGGACAAGTCCCTGGTCTGCAGTCTTTGCTGCTGGTGGCCAGTTTCCAAGAGCACTCAGATTCCTGGGAATGTTGTCTTGGCGTGTCTGGGCCAGGAGATAACTCCCCTTTGGACCATTATGTGTAATGGTCTGTTTGGGGTGCCTATAAAGGAGATTATGTTCTCAGTTTTGAGACTGGAAGGGCTCATCTGTCTTTGAGGCAGACACTGTTGGAATTCTTATAAACTGCGCTTTGGCCTTAAGGGGAAGAAGGTTTTATTGGGCCATTTCATCCAATATATTGCATAAGAATAACAGAAGCTCTGAGTTTTTATAGTCTTAAATGCAAAGTTAATCCGACTGTAAATACATGGATGATGTGTTCAACGACTGTGGTGGTCTTCCCTTGTGCCTTGCTTAGTGGGTGGCTCAGAAATTTCTCATAGGGCAGAAGTACAGTGATTAGAGACTTAGACCAATAATTCTTTCTCTCTCTCTCTGTCTTTGTCTCTGTCTCTGTCTTTGTCTCTGTCTCTCTTTTTCACAGTGGGAGTAGTGGATGATGAACAGAGTTTCGTTGTTGTTTTTTTGTCAGTTGAGGTTCATAATTGTAGCATCAGGGCTGTTTGGTTGCCAAGAAAGGGGCTATTGGGTCTCCCTAGCATGTTGATTGCCAGTTAAATTATTTTAATAAGTTACTGTGTTAGAAGAAAAAAGAAAATCAAGGGGGAAGGGCTGAAACGATCCATTTAGTGACTCTTACAAGGAAGATTCTAGTGGAAAAGAGAGGCCATTGACATCCCCATGTATATGGGAAAGCAGGGTAAAATAATGTCATCTGTATTCTATTGTAGCTGTCTTCTGTGTTCTTTTTTGCAGCCAATTTATGCATATCTGGGATAAGGAATGGTTTTATTTTTCTGGAGAAGACTGGGCCCATCTGCTTTTATTCTCATGCAAATAGACTATCTTCCATGAATGGAAAAAAACAAAAAACATGGCTTTTTCTTCCTCCCAACTTGTGGCTATTTTATATTGGAAAGGAAAGGGGATTGAACTCATTTCATTAGCTTTTCTTATTCTTTAAGGCTAGGGACATGTCCTGGAGTATTAGCAGATTCACTCCTTGAGAAAAAAAAATTAGATCTGCCTCTTACTTTCAAAATGGCTCCTGCCTTCCTCGCAAGATAGCAATCCATCTTGTAAGGGGAGACCTAGAAAGATGAAAGATAGAGAAGATTAAAGGGATAATTGGAAGTAGGGAGCAAGTAAATGAAGTTTATGTGCTGTGACTTCCTTTTTCTTGATCTTTTTCTAGTTTCAGGCAGACCATATCTCACATAGTAGAGAAGAGAAAGGAGTGGGTAGTTGAATAAGCCACATGATGTAATGGAAAAGAAACCTGAGAACAGTTAAGATTCAGGTTAAAAATCTAGCATATATGAAAATATGGGAATATTATTGTTCTATAAGAATTAAGAGGGAGATTAGAAAAGCCTAGAAAGATTTACATGAATTTATGTTGAGTGAAATGAGCAGAACCAAGAAAATATCTTAACTGGCAACAGCAAGCTTGTGAGATGATAACCGATAGACAGAAATTCCGTGATCCAAAACAATTCCAATAGACTTGGGATGGAAAATGCCGATTGTGTCCAGAGAGAAAATTATGAAGACTGAATGAGGACTGAAGCATACAATTTTCGCCTTTTAAAATTTTTTCTGTTTTTTTTTTCTCTTGTGGTTTTTCCCTTTTGTTCTGTTTTTTTTTATCCCAATATGATTCATATGGAAATATGTTAAAATTAATGTACATATATAACTTAAGAAATGGATATGCAAAAATACAGAAATGGATATTAAAAAATCAAAGATAAAAAAAGTCTAATTCAGATATTGGCTGTGAGTTATGGAATTGCTCTGGATCTCAGTTTCCTTCTTAATAAAATGAAGGGTTGCCCCATGACCACTCAAGTCTCCTCTAACTCTAAAACTACGATACCAATGTGTTTAGTTCGGTTTAAGAAATACATTGACAAGTGAATAATGTTCAAAGGAGGACAATCAGAATAGCAAAAGGTCTTAAGTCTATGACAGATTTTGACTGGTTTAAGGAACGGGGACTCTTTGGTTTAAAGAATGGAAAACCTAGATGTATTCAGGTATTTATAGAATAATAGATGCCAGTTGGAAAGTAGTTATTCTTGAGGTCAGATACTTAAACCATCCTAAGGATTCAAAGTATCCATAAGTAGAATGGGCTGCATTGGGAGATAGTGGTTTCCTTTTCTTTGGGTTTGCTCAAGCCTAGATTGGATAGTTGCTTGTCAATTGTCATGAAGATTGGGGATGGGTAGAGTGGGATATGGGTTGGACCTCATCACCATCAATTTTCAAATTCTCTGATTTTTTAATTCTGTGATTCTCCATCCTGTTCATGTTCTTCTCACATACTATTTTCCAACTTTTCCCAGCAATTTTTGTCAAATAGTGAGTTCTTATCCCAAAAGCTGGGGTCTTTGGGTTTATCAAACACTATAATAATATAGTCATTGAGTATTGTTAGCCAATACCAAAGGGTTTTGATGGCTACTGCTTTAATATAATTTTGCATTTTTTTTCATTAATTCCCTTGAAATTCTTGATCTTTTGATATTTTAGATACACTTTAATGTTATTTTTTCTAGCTCTATAAAATAATTTCTTAGCAGTTTGGTATGGCACACTAATTAATAATACATTAATTTCTCTAGGATTGTCATTTTTATTATATTGGCTCAGCCTATCCATAAGCAATTGATATTCTTTCAATTATTTAGATCTAACTTTATTTGTGTGAAAAGCATTTTGTAATTGTGATCATATAGTTCCTGGATTTTTCTTGGCAGTTATACTCCCAAATATTTTATATTATCTACAGTTATTTTAAATGGAATTTCTCTTTCTATCTCTTGCTGCTGAACTTTATTAGGAACATATAGAAATGCCGATGATTTATGTGGATTTGTTTTGTATCCTGCAACTTTTCATTCTCTTCTCCTTAATTTTCCACATCAGACATCCTCCATCCCTTTCTTTGTCAACTGAATTCTCTAGATTTCTCAAGACCCAGGGCTTCACTCTCTAGACAAATTTCTTTGCTCTCTGAGTATTGCTTTCTCTATAACCCTAATCAAAATTCTTCAGGACTTATCTAGGTTAGCTTTGGAAAGGCGGGGGGGACACTGATGATTTAAGAGATTTGAAGTATTGTTAATAATTGATAATCTCTCTTCCATAGGATTTTCATAAAATATAAGATTTTCATGGCAGTTCAGAGTGGAATGAAACTTAAGAGGTCATCTGATCGATCATTTTCCTTTATAACATTGCTTTCTTTGATTCTATTTTGCTTGAAGAAAAGAGGCAGTATGGGAGGTTGGAGAAAGCAATAGTTTTTGAGTGAGGAAGAACTGGATTCTAATCTCCTCTCTGTCACACATGGGCCATGACTCTGCCAAAGTCTCCTAACCTCTCAGTGTTCCTATCTTCTATCTAGGACTATAAATCGCATTGTTGCTTTTTTAAAAAGTTCATATTTTTATGATTCATTCATTCCCAATCTTCATTGGTGATGGTGGTTCCTTACTTACATATTCCAATACCAATGAAACTTAAAGTGGCAGCCTTAAAAATGAAAAACACCCTCCCAATCCTCAATGAAGCACTTTGCAGGCTTTAAAACACTTCTGAATTTTAGACATCACTATTATTAAAGCAACAATACCAACAATAATAATAATAGCAACAATAATAAATGGATCCTCACAGAATATCATTTAAAATCACCTCTTTATTTAGAGCTTTCTCTTTGGAGGGCACTCCAGTTTTCCAATGTCCTTTCTACTATGGTCATAGAATCACAATTTAGAACTGGAATTCACTTAAGGCAGCCTTGAATTTTATAGATAAGGAATTAAATCTCCCATGACTTGCCTAAAGTCACATAGGTTAAGTGTTAGATTGGAATTAGAATCTAGTTCCTTCAAATCCAAATGTCATGTCACTCTTTTAAATAGACCATGCAGTGGCCCAAAAAACAAAATATAATTGAGACTATTTCTTCCCTTTTTTCTTTTAAAAGGGGGATTTGGAAAGGATAATTCCTTAATTTAGAGGAATGAATTTAGTAATTTAACAAAATGGATTTTAACCATTATGGTGGGTGGGGAAAGATGTGAGGATCATCTAGTCTAGTGGGGAAAATTGTTCTAAGAAGTTTCCCAATCCTCCCTCCTATTTGATCTAACAAAATTTAAATATATGTGTTTTTGTGAGATAATGAAAAATATATTTTTTCTATCCTGTCTCAGTGACAGATGGGATTCTCATTCTATTCAGTCTGGGAATAAATTCATGACTTCCCAACCTTAGAGAAGACACACAATAAATTAGCAGCCTCATCTCTACTCCCCCTCCCAAAAAAGAGATTAAGACCTGATATATACCAAGTAAGCCAGTATCACTACATCATAGAAAGAGCAGAAGGCAATAGAATTTGAGGAGATCGGAAGGGCAAAAAGGGATCAGCTTTGTGAAGAGCCTTAAAGGATTTTACATTTATTCTGGAAGTAAGAGAGAGCCAATGGAGTTTATTGTTTGGGAGATGACATAGGTAGACCTATGCTTTTGGAAAATCACTTTAGCAACTATTTGGAGGATAAATCAGAATGGGAAGAGAGTTGAAGCAGAGAATCTAATTAGAAGCAATCGCAATAGTCCAGATAAGAAATGATGAGAAATTGAACTATGGTAATGGCTGGGTAAGTAAAAAAAAAAAAAAAAGATTATATATGCAAGAGACATTGTGAAGATAGAAATGACAAGATTCGGCAACTGATTAGTATATGGGATACATGTGAATAAAGAGTCAAGGACATGATGAGAGTATAACTTAGGGTATAACTTAAGAGTATAACTCATATGTAAATAAAAATAATTCAAAAATAAGTTCTAAAAAAGTGACCAATGTCTCTCCATGATGCCTGGGGGGTGGGTAAGATGGAAATATTAGGAACTGACCCTTTATTTGTCTCAGGTCTTTCCAAATTCATCAGTAGGCTACAGGATTTTCTAACCTAAAGTCAGAAAACTTCCCTTGTACAGGAAGTTATAGAAAAGCGAGATGAGATTTTGATGGCTATATGGGTAAAACATCAGATCCAGAAGCCTTGGACATTATTCCCAGAACACAACACCAGTCTTTAAAGACCAATGCTTTGCTTTTCTAAAGATTAATGGTATGATAGGAAGAACACTAGATTTGGAGTAGGAAGACCTGGATTTAAATCCCTCTCACCCTCTTTCCTCATTTGGGAAAAAAAAAAAAAAAAAAAAAGGAAAGAGTAATTGGCCTCTATGATCCCTTTCAGCTCCATGTCTACAACCCTGTGATTATATAATCTTATATTTTTTTTTGTTTTTTGGTTTTGTTTTGTTTTTTCTGAGGCAATTGGGGTTAAGTGATTTGCCCAGGGTCACAAAGCCAGGAAGTTTGAACCCAGGGCCTCCTGACTTCAGGACTGGTGCTCAGTCCACCACACCAACTAGCTGCCCCCAATCTTCTGTTTTAAATTCAAATCCCAGCTCTGCCATTGACTACCCACCATAACTTTGGACAAGACACTTAACCCCCTTGGGCTTCATTTTCTTTATCTGTAAAAACAAAAGGGATAAAATAGGGTATCTTTAAGATCCCTTTCAACTCTAAATTGTTGTTTCTTTCCCTCTCGAGGAGTACCATGACATCAGGGAGGGATGCCATGACGTGCATGTCAATTGGATGTAAATGAGAGAGGGCTGGGCAAGGTTACTTGTGGGGATCACCTATGAAGACCATTAGAACCAGAGAAAGGAAAAGTCAGGAAGGACAATACTCTTCTTCCCTGCAGAGTGAGGCAATATCTGTGTCCCATCCAGCACAGAGAAGAAGACTGGGTAGAAGATTTCTATTCTTTTTCATAATTGGAAAGCAAATGATTTTACAAACAACTCCCTTGAAGGAAGCGCTAAAAAATCAATAGCCATAGACCTTTAGAATTTTTCTGTTGTGAGAAAAAGGTTCTTGCCTCTCATTTTAATCTTCCCTGGCAAAGAGAAAGATTATTTGTTTATTTGTTTGAAAGAACTGCCAACTTCATTCTAAGGCAGAGGTTCCTAACTTAGTTCCGCAAAGGGGGAAAAAAATTACAACTTTATTTTCTCTAAGCTCTCATTGAAATTCAGCATTTCCTTCAATTATGAATTAAAAATGAACAAATCCTGATTCTGAGATGGCATTGACAGGCCCTAAGAAAGGGCTCCATGACACACAAAAAACTTAAGAACCCTTAGTCTAGGAGAAATATTGTACAGATCTATGAAATGATTGCCTTTTGTAATTAAATTAAGGTGAATTAGAGGCTCTTTATGGAGTCATTCAAAAGAGCATTAATCAGTTAATTGATATCGATTAGGGATAGCTAGATGGCACAGTGCATTAAACCCTGGAGTCAGGAGGAACTGAGTTCAAATCTGTGTGACCCTAGGCAAGTCATTTTAAATCCAATTGACTCTCCAAAAATAAAAAAAGAAGATATTAATTGGTTAAATAGTTGCAGGGCACTAGTTACAGTTAATGATAGGAAAAACTTAACTAGAATGGAGTTTAAGTTCTCACCCCTCAGCAGTATCCCATGAACCCTAAGAGGGGGATATTACCAGCCTAACTAGTGAGTCCAGAGAGCATACTTACTACATATAGATTCAAGTACTTTAGATGCAGAGGAAAGAGGGAAGAGGAAGAGAAGGAAACAACTATTTAGGGTCAGATAGTTAATAAGTATCCAAGGTGGGTTTTGAACTCAGATCTTCCTGATTTCAGATCTGGTGCTCTATCCACTGTGTCACCTAGCTGCCCATGGCACTTAAAATCCTTCATATTCTGGCTCTAGTGAAGGTTTCTGGGCTTGTTCTGAAGCACTGTCCTTCATACCCTGAGCAATCCAAGAAATTGGATTACTTCCTATTTCTTATTCCATCTTTGCAGAGGTTGTTTCCCAATTCTAGAACATGTTCCTGCCTGACCTCTGCTTCTCGATATCTCTATAATCCTCCAAGGCTTAACTCTTTCTTATTAATTTCTTATTTCATTCTTATTAATCTCTGCTTCCTGAAATGTTCTTGGATTTCCTTACCTGTATCCATGATGTTTCTCTATGAGACAACATTAGCACTTGGATGGCAGAAACTGTCATCATTTGTGACTCTTTGCCAAATTTCTAGCACAGAACAGTAAATAAGTATTGGCTGGATTGAAATTTGTTAAATTGTATGCAACTGTGTACAGAAAAATTAGGAACATTTGCAAAACCTGGCTGGAATGCATCATTAAGAGTATTTTCCCCAAAAGGCGATTAGAGGCTCATAGATTCTGAGGGTTTTTTTTATAAGGAATTTTTATTAAAAATAGATATGGTCATGAAGTCATATTCACACTACCCATCCAGTATTGAAATCAATGCAAACAATGTGTACTAATGTTTACATGCAAGGTCCTGTACTGTGTTGGGAATGTACAGATGAAACAAAAACAAATCTGAGATGTGGCGTGTGAACTTGCCGATCAATGGTGGCCGGTGGGTGGATTCGGAATTGGATGATCTGGGCCACCATATTACTATCCATGTGATTGTGATCAAAATACTTAATTTTTCGGGGCCTCAGTTTCCTTACATGTGATGAGGAATAGGAATCAGATGATAGTTGACAGGAAGGAAAGTAGGTCTGGATTAATTCTGAAGTCTCTCAATTCCACATCTATGATTTTTTTTTAATTAAAGCTTTTTATGTTCAAAACACATGCATACATAATTTTCTACATTCACCCTTGCAAAACCTTATATTCCAATTCTTTCCCTCTCTTCTTTCCACCCCCTCTTCTAGATGGCAAGTAATTTAATATATGTTAAACACGTGCAATTCTTCTATACATATTTTCACAATTATCATGCTGCACAAGAAATATCAGCTCAAAAAGGAAAACAAAATGAGAAAGAAAACAAAATGCAAACAAACAACAAAAAAGCAAAAGTATTATGGTGTGGTCCATACTCAGTTCCCATAGTCCTCTCTCTGGGTGCACACATCTATGATCTTAAGACACAGTCCATGTCCTCAAGGAAAGATACATCATGGTTTCTCTTTTGACTGACAGGGTGAAAATAATTAGTCGATAAGCATTTATATGGCACCTTCCAGGCTCTGTGCTTACAAAATACCAAGGTAAAAATGAAATCACATTTGACCTTAGGAAACTTACTTTCTAGCAAAAGAGATGCCGTGGGGGCAGCTAGGTGGTGAGTGGATAGAGGACCAGCCCTGAAGTCAGGAGGACCTGAGTTCAAATTTGACTTCAGATACTTTAACACGTCCAAGCTGTGTGACCCTGGGCAAGTTACTTAACTCCAATTGTCTCAGCAAAACAACAACAGATAGATAGATAGATAGATAAAATAAAATTTTTAAAAAGATGCCATGTGATAAATAATAAATGCAAGGTAACTGGGGGAGAAATAGCAAGAGGGAAGAGATCAAGAAGGAACTTGTGTAGGAGGTGGGACTAGAGTTTTGAGAGAACTTGAGGGTGTCAGAGGCAGAGACAGTAAGGGATGGGGACAGTCTGTGCAGAGACACGGGGAGGGGAAAGGGAATGTGATGTGCAGAGAACTGCAAGATGTCTCGTGTGGGGAGACAGGAGGCTCCCCCAGACTCCGAAGCGAAGCTTTCCCCCAGACTCCGAAGCGAAGCTCTCCCCCAGAGCGGCCCAAGCCCCACAGGTGCCCCTGAAAGGCCGGTGCACTTCCCGAGAAGCTCCCCGCTGCTTCCCTCCGCTCAGACTAACTAACTCCTTGGCCCATGGTGATCTGTAACCCCTTCCTGACTTCCGGACTCCCCAGGCCGCCTTGGGTGGATTTTAAGCCCCAGAGCAGCGCTTCCCCGCCCCCCCTCCCGCTCCGTGAGTAATGCGATGTCTGCCAAACGTGCAGAAAATTAAACTGAAATCTAACGAGGCTTGCCGCTCTTAAGCATTATTTGAGAAGGGTAGTAATTAAAAGCTTTTTACATAGGCAGTGCTTTGTTTCTGAGACGGCTTCCATGCTACCCGCAGCAGCAACGAGGGGCCCCAGGCAGAAAGGATGCTCTGTGTGGGGCTAGAAACCCATCCGGCCCCTGCGGGACCAGAGAGAGACCCCGGGCTGGCTTGGTCTGCCGTGAGGGCTGAAGAAGGAGTCTCTGTGTCTGTCTGGCTCTGTCTGAGCGTCTCTGGTCCTCTCTGCCACCGTCCCCGACTGGCCCATTCGCCCTCACCCCTCGCAGCGCCTCGGTCTGGGCTGCTGCCCGCAAACAGGCAACAATGAGTCTGTGCTCTCACCCTCCCACCCAAACACAGCTGCCGGCCTAAGTGGTAGCTCTGGCCATCTGGAGGAAAGAGAAAGGGCCCTCCCCACCCCCACCTTCCCCCAGCTTCCTCCCTCCTTTTTTCTCTCCCTCCCTTGATTTCTTCCCGGCTGCTGGAGGCTGACTGGGAATTCTTGGCTTTCTCCCATTTTTGTGAGGCTAAAGGGAGGGAAGAAACAGCCCGGGGCTAGAAATGGCCTTGGAGCTCGCGCTGCGGGCCAACGCGGGCATCTCCGCGGGGAAGTTGCAGAATCGGGAAGTTTGCTTCTAACCGGCGCCAAGAAAGGGCTCAAGGCTCCCCACCAGCCACCTTGGAGCCCTTTAGCTAGAAACTCCCGATTTAAATGTAAGGCCCAAGTAGCTAGACATTGTACTCTGGAGTCACCCAGCAGAGTCCCACGCAGTTCAATCAACATTTATTAAGCGCTTAGAATGAGCCAGCTATTGGGCTAAGGACGGGAGATACAGAGAAGGACAAAAACACGGCTTCTGCCTTCAGAGAATGTCCTTTATAATCTGGGAAGGCAGCATACAAGGTACATACCAGGTAGGCTGAAGGCACCCTCACAGGTGAAGGTACTCCCCCCCCCCCCCCCCCCCCCCCCCCCCCCCCATCACTACCTCTCCTCCTCCTATTCCTCCTCCTACTACTACTACTACTACCACTACTACTACTATTGCTACTACTACTATTACTACTACTACTCCTATTATTACTACTACTACTACCACTATTACTACTACTACTACCACTACTACTACTACTACTATTGCTACTACTACTATTGCTACTACTACTATTACTACTACTACTCCTATTATTACTACCACTACTACCACTATTACTACTACTACTACTACTATTACTACTACTACCACTATTACTACTACTATTACCACTATTGCTGTTACTACTACTACTATCACCATTATTACTCTTACTACTACTACTATCACCATTATTACTACTATCACTACCACTATTGTTATTACTATTACCACTATTATGACTTCTACTACCGCCACTATTACTACTATTACTACTACTACTACCACTATTGTTACTCCTACTACTACCACTGCTACTACTCCTACTATTATCACTCTACCACCACCATCACTACCACTCACTCCTACTATTACCACTATCACCTTATAAATTTTTTCACATTCTGTTCTATTTTTTTCATTCTTTATATTTTGTTTTGTAATTTCTTGGTCTCTTATAGCTTCACTGGCTTCTCCTTTCCAAATTCTAATTTTCAAAGAATTATTTTCTTTTTTAAGATGGGATTTCCTTTTCTAGTTGGTTGACTTTCTTTTCAGACTCCTCTTGTTTTTCTTGAATGGTCCTTTTATTTATTCATTCATTCATTTGTTTATGTGTTTGTGTGTTTACTATGTTTTTCCTCAACCTCTCTCATTTGATTTTTAAAGTCTTTTTGAGTTCTTCTGTAAATTCTTTCTGAACAGGTGGCCATTCAATGTTCCTTTTTGGAGTAAAAGAATTTTTTTTTTTTAACTTCAGTGTCTTCCTTTGAAGATGAACCCTGGTCTTCCCTATTCCTATAGTAAGTTTCCGTGGTTGGGATCTTTCTTCTTTCCCAGTTTATTTATTTACTTTTTTAATGAGATGTATTAGTGTAAGTACCTCTCATTGTGGGAGGGGAGTAGATTGTGCTTCTAGCTTCTTTTCAGCTCTCACTTATGACTTTGAACCCCAAACCAAAAGCTCCTCCCACTCCTGCAAGTACCTGCAGCCAATAGCATTCCTGCCCCACTGCCTCTGCATTCCCAGTGTGCTGCTTCCTTCTCAGGGCTGTATGTAGCACAGTTTCAGTTCCCTCAGTCTTCCAGGACTCAGATTTGACAAGTGAAAGTTTCTTTGATTCCTGGTAAGGCTCACGGTCAAACCCTGCTAGCCTTAAGGCTCCCTGGTATAGCTAGTCCTGAGGTGTCTGCACTTCATACCAGGGGTGGTTAAAGCCAGATTCTGGTGTCTTTCTTTGTGTCTCCTTGGGTTGCGCCAGGAGGACCCCTATTCTGCCCCAAATCTTATTTGTTTTTCACTGGTCTGTGTTCACAGAGGTGCAATTTTGTTTTGTTTGAGGGAGAAATATGGAGGGGCAAATTTGAAATTTTCTGACCTACCCCACCATCTTTCCAGAATCTTCTGGCTTATAACAATGGAGAGCAGATTAGAATAAGGGTGAGAGAGACAAGAGAGATGGGTCCCATTAGATGCTCAGTAGGTTAGAAATACTACTATGTTTATTTCATATGTAAAAAATGAGACTTTTTCTTGCTCTAAGAGTCCACTATTCATATTATTATTCTTCAATATCCCTTTACTATGTATTTGGGAGCTAATAATTAGAAACTCTCTTCACATGGAACATGTGAACAGATGGGGCCATAGAACAGATAGGGACTTACTAAGTCACTCTTCTGTTTAGTGAATTCTAAGTACTCCCTTACTTCTACCTTCAAACCTTAATTTCTCTAGAGTCAAGAACTGCTTGCGGAGATTCATTCATTCTATCTACCTATCCATCCATCCATCCATCCATCCATCCATATATCCATCATCTGTCTGTCTATCTATCTATCCATCCATCTTTCCAGTCTGCTTATCTATCCAGTGTGTCTATCACCTATCTATCTATCTATCCATCTGTCCATCCTTCCATCTATCTATCCATCCATCATCTATCTATCCATCCATCCATCCATCCATCGTATCCATCTATCTATCTATCTATCTATCTATCTATCTATCTATCTATCTATCTATCTATCCATCCATCCATCTATCCAGTCTGTCTGTCTATCCAGTGTGTCTATCTATCATCTATCTATCTATCTATCTATATGCAAAATACTTACAAAGTAACTATCTCTAGTTGGTTGGGCACTAGTAGCTGGGAAGTGAGCAGCAAGGTGATACAGTGGACAGTCAGAAGGATTCCTTTTCATGAGTTCAATGTCGCCTCAGACACGCACTTGCTGTGTGATCTGGATATAACACTTAACCCTGTTTGTTATTATTAGTAGTAAAATAATCTATTAAAAATGGCAAACCATTTGTTCCTATATATCTTGAATCTAACTTGCCTTTCCAGGATTAAGATTGATAAGTGGACAGATACATACATACATACACATTTAGCTAGAGATATAGATTTTGAGAGACAGATAAAGACATCTATACATAAAGATGTTTAGCTTTAAATAGATAGATACATGCATACATAAACATATATAGATTTCAATACATGCATATACACATAAAGACATATATAGATTTAGATAGACATATATACATACATAGGTAAAGATTTTTAGCTTTAACTACATAGATATTTCATAAAGATATATAGATTTAAATAGAGAGATAGATCTCTATATAGATATATTGCTCCCTTTCATTTACTCTGCCATTCAGCCAAATTATTCTTCTGATTCCTGAATGGACAACATGCCATCTTGTGTCTTCATATTTTTGTGCAAACTATCCCACTTATGCTGGGAAGCCTTTCTTCTCATCTCCACTCCTTATGATTCCTAGCTTCCTTCAAAGTTTCACCTTCCTACATAAATCTTTCCAGACTCCCCTCAGTTATTTTGTTGTAGTTCATTTCAACTGGGTCCAACTTTTTGTGACCCCATTAGGGATTTTTTAAAAAATGAAGATCTTAGAATGGCTTGCCAATTTTTTTCCCAGATTATTTTACTGATAAGGAAACCAAGGCAAATAGGGTTAAGTGACTTATCTAGGGTCACACAGCAAGTAAGTGTCTGAGATGGGACTTGAACGCATGAAGATTAGTCTTTCTGACTGTCCACTGTACCACCTGGTTACTCACCTGCAGCTAGTGCCTCCTCAAGCCAGTTACCTTGTATTTATTTTGCATATATTTATGTACATACATATTGTATCCCCCAAGAAGTTCCATGACTCTAGGGAACCTTGTGCTCCAAATTTTTCTCTCTCTCTTCCCTCCATCCCTCTCCCCTAGACAGCAGACAATTTAGTATTGAACAAGTTAATGTCAGATAGAATTAGGACATCAGGGAAAAGATAGCTCTTTGTGTTTGAGGCATTTGGGGTTAAGTGACTTACCTAGGGTCCACAACTAGTGCATATCCAAGGTCACATTTGAACTCAGGTCCTCCTGACTCCAGGGCCAGTATTCTATGCATCATACTGACTTAGTTGCCCCTAATTCTTCTTTATAGGAACAGGAAGCAATTTTTAATAGTTATAAGAAATTAGTGGAAGGCTAAGACTATCAAGTTGTATTTTTGGTTCCAAAACAGAAAAACATATCCATGCTTTATGTCATTTATGAAAAGACCATAGATTTAGAGCAGTAAAGGTTGTAAAGATCATCCAAACCATTCCCCTCCCATTTTATAGATGAGGAAACTGAAGTACATGGAGGTAAAATGATATACACAAGGTCACAGAAATAAAACGTGGGCTACGTCAGACTTTAATCTTAGTTTTATGACTCCAAATCCAACATTCTCACCACTGGGTGATGCTACCTTCCATCTTCACCAATTTTCCATGATTTCTTTCCCAGAGTTGGCAGAAGGGGAGAGGGAAGATAAAACTTACAAAATTAAAAGGCAAATTCTTTTAACACATCAAAATGCATAGCATTTCATTTTTTCCTCCCTAAATTACCAGTCTTTATATAATTATATTTTAATCACCTACTTAATGATTCTTTTTTCACACCTTAAATTTCAAAGTTACCATTATTCAAAATAATTCTGGACATGTCTATTCTTGGCTTGTCCTTTTTCTCCAGTTTCTCTGATCTCATATAACTTCCTGTTCCCTTTTTCACAACAGGGATTATTTTGGAGCTGCTTCTATATTTTATCTATTGTGAAAATTCTCTTAAATGGTGTTTTTTAAAATTCTGAACCTTGCTATTACCCTTGCCCCATAATACACAATTTATCAGGGCACTAATAGATAATCAACAAACCTTACTCTTCATTCTTCCTTTATTTTATATTGTCCTAGAATCAGATCCATAGAACGAGGGAATTTAGAGATCACCTGCACTCTACATTGAAGAGGTTAATTGGAAAATTCTTTGGCTCTGAAATGAATGAACTTAGGTTCATCATTTCTGTAACCCTGAGTAAATTATTCTCCCTATGAGAGTCATTTTCCTTTATAAAATGAGGATTAGATGATCTTTATGGCTTCTTCCAGCACTAAATCTGTACTCCAGTGATTGGATTCAGCATTTTAGAGATGAGTAAACCAGTTTCTAAAGAAGTTCTCTTTAAATGTTTATTCATGAGGTTGGAACCATGGAAAGAACATTTTACTTGAGATCAAGAGGATGGCAGGTTAAATCCAGATCTGCCACTGACAGTCAATTCTACCTTGATCTTATCACTTAAAACCTCTGGGCCTCAGTTTCCACATCTGTGAAATGAGAGACTACCTAAAGCGACTTCTAGTTCTAAATTTATGATACTGCTCTGGCCAGTAGAAAGAACACCGGGCTTGGAATCAGGAAGATTTATTTTCATAAATTCAAATCTGGCATATGACCCTAGGAAAGTCACTTCACCCTGTCTGCCTCAGTTTCCTTATCTGTAAGATGATTAGGAAAAGGAACTAACAAACCACTCCAGTATCTTTGCCAAGAAAACTCCAAATGGGGTCATGGAGACTTGGACATGACTGAAACTACTCAACAATGAGGACTCTACTCTTTTATTATTGAGATGCTTGTGTCATCTCTAGAGAACTCTCCCTCAATCCTCACATTGAATTATCATTGCCTTTTGCAGTATCAATTTATCTCCTCTGTGAATGTTTAATAATATTTTCTTTTCTCCCTATCAGGACAATTTTTAGCATTCATTTTTATAAGATTTTGAATTCCAAATTTTTCTCCCTCCTCTTCCCTTCCCTCTTTCACAAATGGTAGGCAATTTGATATAGTTTATACATGTGCTATCATGTAAAACATATTTCCATATTAGTCACACTTGTGAGAGAAGAAACAGTTCAAAAGGAAAAAACCCTCTGTGAACTTTTAGCTGGCCTCCCGTTCTGTGAATTCACACATTTGGTTTGAGCAGTGGGACCAATCACATCACTTTCCTTGTCTTGCCTGAAATCATACATTCTAGAACATTCTTAGGATCATTTCCCATATCCTTCACATCTCACTTTGTTCTCATCTTCGAGATTTCACCATATGGTCTTTTCAAAGAAGATGTTGGCATTCGACTCCCTCTCTGCACTTTCCCACTCACCTGGTTTTTAAATCTCTTTTATGGTTACCCTTTGCTCTTATATTTTTATTTTAGAAGTGGTCTGACTCTTCTTATCATGAATTCTTTTCCTTTCTATTTCTATGAATATAGAATAAGAGAAGTCTAAGATGTGTTCCTGCTTCTCCTTCCTGCCCCATTCTTCACTGGGAAGGCAATTTTCTAACTGCTTTTCAGTTACAGTGATAAGATTACTTTATTTCATTCCATTAAGCAATAACAATTAATATCAGCAATACCACCATCTAGATGTTGGTAATGAAATAGAATCACATCACCTAAGAACTGGAAAGAACCCCTGGGACCATCTAGCCCAACAAAAAATGGCCTTTTAAAAATATTGCAGATAAGTGAATATACAGCTTCTGTTTAGAAACCACAAGTTAAGGCAAGGTCTCTGTCTCCTGAGATAGCTCATTGTACTTGTGGAATACTTAGGAAATTCTTCCAGATACAGGCTTAAATTTGCCTCTCTCAAATCTCTTTCCTAGCTCTATTCACAGGGGCCAGGGAGAAAAAATACAATCCCTCTTCCACTAGGCAGCCTGTCAAATGCTCAATGACTATTATCATATCCTCCCCTCTCCCAGAATCCCTTTTTGTTAAATCTTAAAAAATCCTTCAAATGATTCACAAATGGCACTTTCTCCAGTTTTTGGCAGGCCAGTCTTCTGAGTGTGCTCCAATTGGGCCATCTCTTTCTTAAACTATAATATCCTGAGTTGAATATGGCACTCCAGATGTGGTCTGACCAGTGTACAAGAGAGTCAGCCATCACTCTTTTCGCAATGCAGCCTAGGATAGCACCACTGTCTTGACTGTTCATTTACTGACTAATCTTGAGCTTATTATTCATGAAAATCCCCACTGACTTTTTTTTTTAAAGATGAACACCTGTCTAACCAGTCCACCATAGTGTGAACTCCTTGAGAATAAAGATTGGTTTTTGCCTTTGATTTTTTTTTATCCCTAGGACTTAGCATAGTGGTATACAGCAGATGTTTAATAAGTGCTACCTGATTGATTGGCTAACCAGACCTTGCCCATCTTAGACTCTTGATCCCAAATATTGGACTTTGCATATTATCTGATTTATTTGAATGTTCAAATCTATCAACATGCCTTTAAATCCTAGGAATGACATCTAATTAATCAACAAGTATTTATTAAGTATTTGCTATATGTCAAGTATTATTTTAAGACAAAGATACAAAGGAGGACTCTTTGACCTTCAGAGCTTACATTCTATTGAAGGAAATACACATGTGAATGCATATATATAGAACACTATAGACATATATGGAGATAGTACACACATCCATATAATCAGAATTTTTAAAGGGAAAGGCAATGTTAGAATCTTCATTTGGATTTAAATCCTAGCTCTATCTGCTAGTCATTGTTGCCTGTGCGCCTTTTGGCAGTCAAATAACCTCTTTGGATCTCATTTTTGTCCTCTGTAAAGTGAAGTAATTGGACTAGACGACCTTTATAATTCTTGTTCCACAGATGTGATTAAAACAGTCTATTAGCAGACTCTATGTGTGTTATTATTGGCTTTGTCCTTTCTTCTCTTGGAAGAAATAAACAGTAAGCAGCCCAGCTGTGTGTTTTATCACACCTGGTATAATCTTCTAGAGGCACTTATTCATTGGAAGGGACCTTAGTTATTATCTAATCCAAATCCTTCATTCTATAGGTGAGAAAAACTGAAACTCAAATAGTTTTTTTAATCAAGTTAAGGCTGTTTGGCAAGTGAGGAGGGAGCATCCCCAGAAAAGAGAGAGAGAAAGCTAGATGTAGCACTGAAGTTAATTTTTTTTTTGCCAGGGAGCTGTCTCTGACTGGGGTTTTGTAGCTACAAAAGATAGACATAATGACAAATAATTTGATACACTTCCCATATCAGAGAAAGAGAATTTATACTGGGAAATTCCTATAGGTTTTCCTATCTGTTTCTAATGAGAAGTGGACCAAAACAAGGGCTTGAAAAATCCTGCTTACTACACCACTCAGCAAGTGATGCTCTCACAGCATCCAGGGCCATCTCCAATCATTCTGATCTCTATTTGGCCACTAGACCCGTGGCTCTGGAGGAGAAAGCGAGGTTGGTAACTTTGAACAGAACCTCCCTCACTTCAATCCAATTCATTTGAATGTCATGACATTGTCTCTCTAATGTCACAGTCCTCTTCCAGAATGAAGGATAAATAATAACAACAACCATAATACATGCATATATACATACACACACACAAACATACCAGAAAGTAGTCAAGTTTGAGGAAGTGAAAGAGAAGAGAGGATTTTATTTCATTTTATCTGAACCTGTGAGGTATAATCATGGATAGCCCACTGGTGAGGTAGTTTCCTTTGCCAGTGCAAATCAGCAATGATAATGCAATTTATAATCTTATACAATTAACTGGAGCACTGAAAGGTGCTAGGGTCACAGCCAGTATGTATCAGGTGCAGAGCTAGAACCCAGAGCACCATGTGTCTGAGGCTGTTTGTCTTTCAGAGATAACTGTGATTTTTAAAAAGCATCAATAAAATTTATTTTTTAAAAAGCAAGTGAAAAATAAAATGAAAAGGAATAGGGAGTACTATCTCCACAGAAACATTCCACAGGTTAGAGTGACATCTCTGAGTGAATAATAGTATGAGAAAACAATCTATTTTGCGACATCTTCCCTCAATGACCCCATTCTGGATCACCCTTCCTCTATAAGAAAGAAGTATAATTAAATAAAATAAACCAATTCAATGACCAGATCTAACAATAAATGCTTCACCTCTTACCTATAGCCCCTTATTTCTCTGCCTAGAAGGAGATGTATTTTACCATTTGATTATTGAAGTCAAATCTGGTCACTTCATTGATCTTTCAATGTTGTTAAACTTCTATCTTCCCAGAAGTTTCCATGACTTATGTAACACAATCCAATCAATTTTGTCCTTGATACCCAGAATCTTATGGGAAATATACTTTATTCCCTCTGGTGTGCCTCTGTGATCCATCCATTCAGTACTAGAATGCTAGCCAGAAAAGACCTCAATCTGAGTTTTACCTCTGAGATTGAATAGCTCAGTGAGCTTAAGCAAAGTAACGTAATCTTTCCATACCTCAGTTTTCTCATCTATGAAATCAATGGAATACCTATGGTACTTTACAATGTTGCAATAAGTTCAAATGAAATACTATATGTCAAACACTTTACAAATCTCCAAACACTCTCTTATTGACAGGTATTATTATTATTGGATATATTTATTAGTTATTTTTAAATTTATTGTTTATTAGTTATTAGTGATATTATTATCATCAATTAATCATTAATCCTATAAATCATATCAAATCTAGATCACACAAATGGCCCTTTACCATTAGGACAAAGTTCTCTGAGAATTCCAGCAAGATTAATTTCACCTAATTAGGAAAATGAAGGTAACAAGGAAAATAAAGCAAATTTGAGGAAACAGTCACACAACAGCAATTGGTTGGTTAGTTGGTTGGGTGGATGGTGTCCCCTATTCTTGAAGAGGACAGAAATGATGTCACTATGTTGGAGTCAAGGGACAATGTGTCCAAATGTGGCTGATCAGACCACTAAGAACTGAGAAAGCTCTGCCACAGCTCAGGTATAAATAGTCCATATGAACAAATAGCAACAACTACTTGCTACTTTTTTGTTTTCTTCTCAAGAATGTTTAAAATTCTGAGGAGTTGAGAAAAAGAGTTTATTTTCCTAGAAATCACTGAATTGAAAGGCAGAGGGTCTGGACTCACATTCTGACAACTTCACGTTTTATATTACTGTATTCTCCCCCCAGTTTCAATATGCCCTGCTGCAAATTGACTAAAATCATGGTATCAAGGGCACGAATCCTTGGATTTCTACAAATGGAATTACTCATTGTTAGTGATATAACCTTCTGATATAGTTGAGGGTTCAAAACCCTGAAAAGATTGCTTTCATTTCAAGTTATTCTCTCTCTATAATTACATGAGTCTTGTAGATAGAATTTTGAAAAAGAGATAAGCTTATAACAATCCCACGAGCAGTAACTAAACATTATCATTAGGATCAATAAAATACCAGGGTTGTACTCCACTCACAATATCTGATTCTATGGCCCTTTACCTGCTCCAAGCCTATTATATTGGCTTATGATAATATCAAAAAAAAGAAGGGTTATATTTTTCATTTTCTCTAAAACTCAAAATTCCCTCAAAGCTACACACAGAAACACACACACACACACACACACACACACACACACACACACACACACACACACCAGAGCAGTTTAGGAATTGCAGATAGGCAGTATAGTGTATTGGAAACACTTGAATCTTAGTCTTAGCCCTTCCAAACATTAGACTTCAGACAAATATTTCATCTTCATTTATAAAATAAAATCATAGTTTCATAGATTAAAGGAAAGAAAATTAGTAGGTGTAGGAATCAGAAAATCTAGGTTCTAATGTGATTCTGCTACCTATGCTAACTTCACTTTGTCTTAATTTTCTTATCTGTAAATGAGAGAACTGGATGAAAGTCTCTAAGGCCACTTATTTTTTCTTTTCTTTTCTTTTCTTTTTCTCTTTTGCTTTTATAGCAGTAACCCCATAGTCTCTTATTTTACAAATGAGGAAACTCAGACCCAGGAAGGGAAATGGTTTTGTTCAAGATCACATTGATAAAGAGTGAAAAAGCCAAAATTTGACTTCAGCCTCATTGATTCAAATTCAATGGCTATCAAAGTTGTAACTGGGCATTTTTTGTATAAGGGTTAAGTACCTCAAACACTTTCCAGGATTGGTTCTGATGAAGGTCGGGAAACAAGGCTATTTGGTCAGGGGACAAGTTCACCTCAATCCACCATCTGGCAGCCTCCTGCTTTAACTAATTCTTGTTAATTATGTGCTCAAGTATTGAAAGAGTGCAAGTCTTGTTAAACATCTCTAAAGTCAGTCCCAAGGAGCAAAGCCAGGTCAGCTGGCTCCTGGATGCTATGTAAGCAACACTGAATTTGGTCAGCCTAACTAGGTTGCTGCCTTTTACCAAACTTAGTAAATAGTATTGGATCATGTGTGCCTATCAAATACAAACTGACATGCACATATATAAATGTTGCTGAATGCATATCTCATTCCTTTTGTTAAAAAATTAATTTGGCAGTGAAGTTCCCACAAGAGAAAAAAAGGAAGGAATTGGTTAAAAAGTCCATTCCTGGTGGACTGCAAAGCTTCCAGGACAGTAAAAAACTGTGTTGGGGGAAAAAGTGCTAAAATTTACATTATTTTCTAAAGACTTAGCAAGCCCCAAATTGTCCACCTGACAACAGCAGACTGAGTCCCACCTTTAACTTGTGATATCAGGCCATATTCAGGGGGAAGGAAATCATTTTTTCCCCCTTATCAGCCAACCTACAAGATCTTCCATCTCCTCCCCATGAGATTTTTCAGGACTTGTGTGGGCAACCACAGTGTGGAAAGCAGATGGAGGTTTGTATTGAAGCTGCCTGTTCCATTTCAACACCCAACTTTGAAAAAAAAGCTCTCCTGTACAGTATGTCACAGGCAGAGATGGAGCAAGAAAATAGTGCAGTCTGGGAATTAACTTCTCTTCTCTAACAAGTAAATAGGAGCCTAGGATCCAGAGACATAAGGGAACTTAGAGGTCATTTAGGCAACGCCCTTATTTTGCAGATGAGAAAACTGAAACACTGAGAAGCTGTGACTTGATCAAGATCACCCAGTCTGTAAGTAAAAGAGACAAGTCAGGTCCTATGATTCCAAGTGAATGTCCTTTCCATTAAATCTCTACAATATTGATTAGCTAATTTGTTGTCTGTCTGTTTAATTTTGCTTGTTTTTGACAGTGATCAGTCTTTGACTTTACCCAAGTCCCCTGTCCCATATCATACATTGGCTTCTATGTCCTCTAGTTTAATATTTCAGATCACATCTCACAAGAGTAGATTACAGCCCTGAGCTTGAGAGAGCTGATACGACTTGACCAAAGTCATACAGAATTGGGATTCAAATCTGTACTTCTGCCTCCAGATCCAGCAGGCATTCTATTGTACTTCATGCTTTAGGAGATCCTTTGGGGGTCCCATAATTTATATCTGTCATGGTCCCAGAGAATAAGAGAGGAAAAAGTATCAAAGAACTTTGCCAAACAGAATGATAACTACTCGGTCCTGAGGTTTTCCCAGTGTCTAAAACCTCAGGCAACTCAGTCCAAAGTTCATGACTTGTCCTAGAACATAAATTTATAGAATCCCATCAGAATCATAATTCTTTGTAGCAACAAAGGCTCACCTGGACCTGGCTCCTGCCAACATTCATAGTTCTGCAACTTCAGAACAGGCTAGGCTAGCCTTAAAATTAACCCAGAGGATTAGGCTACCCTTATTTTTATATGCTCCCCATGGGCAGCTTCAAAGTGGAAGAAAAGTTCATGTCTTGCCACGACTATTGGTAATAGCTGTTTTCCTTCTGACCCATAGTTTGGCTGCTCTGCTCACCTCATTGTAATAGGTGGAGTAACTAGCAAAAAAAACAAGGAAAAGGAAGGTGATTTCAAAAGGTGATGGGAACATAAACAAACAAATATCTTTAAAGTACCTGAGGCATACAATATGTATGTATCGAAGGTAGTGTGACATAGTGGATAGAGATCCAGCCAGTTTTAGAGTCAGGAAAATTTGGATTCAAGTACCCCTTTTGACACTGGATGTGTGACCATGACCAAGTTGCTTAACACCATTCTCAACATTACTGGCAGTTCTCTGAGATTATAAATTACCCACAACTCAAATCTGCCTTGGAAGGACTTTCCACATTTTACATGTATATGTATATACATATTCATATTCATCTAGGTGTTGGCCAGTATCTTGCAACATGTGTCCCAAGCAAAATCAAAACAGATGGATTCCCTCTTGATGGTGAGGTTCTCCAAATGTTGTTATTCCTAGATAAAACTGTGCTAAGTTATTCACCAAGACCCCAAATACTACAAAGCTTTCTTAGTGAAACAAAACAATGAGAAAGAAATCCGTTTAACCATATACACTGGAAAAACAATATGGATGAAAAGTGCATATTGCCGAGGTGGACAGTCTATTGAATTATACAATATATGAATGTACATACACATGCATATACAAATACATCTCTATACATATATATATTAAAGTAGATAGCTATAAAGAATACAATATTTGGGTAAAATGAGAGGCTTTTTAAATTATATTTTTCTAAAAATGTACATAGAGTTGTAAGAAATACATCCTAGGCATTGAAGTACATAGAGTTGTAAGAAATACTTCCTAGGCATTGAAGTGTTTTGTCAAAAATCAATTCAAGGATCAAGATCTCAGGATATACACTGTTCCATACAAGGACTTTGATTTTTAAACCTGGCCTTGGGCAAACAAAAATGCTACATCTTTCCCTATGTTTTGTGACTTGGGATTGCACAAAAATTAAACAGAATTATATACCTGTCCTCAGGGACCTTAGAATCTAGTAAGCAACAGATCTGGCTAAAGGCAGGAGAATGGGGTCTTTATAGCAGTAAACTCTATATAATAAGAGAAAGAGTATTGACCAGGATTTGGGCTTCAGATTTGACCCAACAGCTGTGTGAGGTTATGGGTAAATTAATTAGCCTTCCGTATTTAAGCGTTTGTAAAATGGGAATGATAGACATGGCACTCCAAGCCTCAATAGTTTGTGATGAAGTGCTTTGTAAATCTGAAATCAAACCTAAGATATACTACAGATCTGGAAAGGGGTCATCGAGTCTGAAGCCCCCATTCTTACAAATGAGGAAATAAAGTCCAAGAAGGACTTGACAAAAGTTACCCAATGGTTGAACTGCATAAACCCAAGTCTTCTGACCCAGAATCCAGATCTCTTTCTAAATGAGTGCAATTCAGACTAGGACTGTGATGATACCTGTTCTCATCTTTGAATTATACAGCATACACAAGTCAATAATTTTGTATAAGCTTTGCTGCTGAAATTAATCTCATCAAAAGATACATGTGTTAGAGCAGAGGTCCTTATTAATCTAGGGACTATGAACTTGAAACTTTTAATATTTTGATCATTGTATTTCAATATAATTAGTTTCCTTTGTAATCCCCCATATTTTATATTATGTATTTAAAAAAATTCTCAGGGGATGCCCACCAAATGAGGAATGTCTGGAAAACTATGTTATTTATTCTTGTTCGCTAAGAATATTATTTTTCTTTTTAAAAAGCTTTTTATTTTTAAAACAAATGAACTGATAATTTTTCAGCATTAACCCTTACACAGCCTTATGTTTCAGATTTTCTCCTCCTTCCCCCACACCCTCGTCCCTAGATGTAGATGGCTTTCTTCACCCCAAGGTCATTGGAACTGGCTTGAATCACCTCATTGTTGGTGTTTTATAATAAACGATCAGCAGGATGATTTCAGAGATCTGGAAAGACTTCCATGAACTGATGCTGAGTGAGATGAGCAGAACCAGGAGGTCATTGTACAAGACAACAAGAAGAATATGCGACGATAAATTCTGATGGACATGACTCTTTTCAACAATGAGATGATCCAGACCAGTTCCAATGATTTTGTGATGAAGAAAGTCATCTACATTCAGAGAGAGGACTATGGGAACTGAGGGTGTACCACAATATGACATTTTTACTCTTTTTACTGTTTGCTTGCATTTTATTTTCTTTCTCATTTTTTATCTAATTTTTCTTGAGCAGCATGATAATTGAATAAATATGTATGCATATATGTGATTTAACATATATTTTAATATATTTAATATATATTGGATTATTTGCCATCTAGGAGAGGGGGTGGAAATTTGGAATACAAAGTTTTGCAAGGGTCAATGTTGAAATATTATTCATGCATATATTTGAAAATAAAAGGCTTTAATAATAATAATAAAGAAATGATGAATGGGATACTCTCAGAAAAACCTGGAAAGTCCTCCAGGAGTTCAAGCAGATGTTATTGAACACCAGAGCTGTGGGATGATCAACTGTGGATTACTTTGCTATTCTCAGAAATACAAGGATCTAAGACTACTCTGAAGAACTTATGATGAAAAATGATGTCCATATGCAGAGAAGAACTGATTGTATCTGAATAAAGACTGAAGCATAATTTAAAAAAAAAACCACATTTTTTTCCTTGAGGGTTTTTTTCGGGGGAGTGAATCTATGTTTTCTTTTGCAACATGACTGTTATGGAAATGTTTTGCATCACTTCACATTTGCCTTCTCCTGGGAAGGGGAGAAGGGAGAGAATCTAGAACTCAAAGTTTTAAAAACAAATGTAAAAAATTGTTTTATATGTGACAGGGAAAAATAAAAATATTAAAGCATCAAAACATTCTCAGAACAGTGCTATAAGCTTCGCCTGACTGACAAAGGGGGAACATGACACAAAGAGAGATTAGGAAGCCATGATCTGGGGAGTGTTATGTCATTTAAGCCATAGCTGAGCAGAAGATAAACCTATAATGCAGGCTGAGACTAGTGAGCCAGCTGGAGCCAGGGGGGACTCCATGCTGCTGTAGAATGAACGTCACGCTCCCAGCAGGGAAAATGAAACCCAGCGAAGGAAGATGGTGCTCCATCTAGTGTCAGCCGAGAGTAGATAGAAATAAACAGGATGATCAATGCAGTCTGTCAGCATAATTACCAGGTTGCCCTCTTCCATGGAGAAGGCTGAGAAGTGTGATTAAGCAAGCCTCAAAGACTGTTGGTCCTGTAGATCCAAACCTGCCAAGTTGGGATTATTCTGAGAAATGCATGAGCAGGGATCTGCCAATTGCAATGAACACAAATAAAAAAAGTGATATGTTCTTTTTTGGAGCCAAAATGACTGGGGGTAGGGAATGATCTCTTCATTTTGTGTTTAAAATCCCCAACAATAACAACTGATGTCACCTTTATGTCGTGTGTCAAGTGTGCAAAGTGCTTAATGTCCATTGTCTCATTTATATGTTCAAGAGGATGCTGGAAGTAAGAAAATGAGCTCCTGCCTTTTAAATTTTTATTGTATTTTATTTGTATTCTAGTACTTAGCATGATCAGCTCATGCATAGTAAGCACTTAATAAATGTTTGTTGATAACTCGGAACCTAGCACAGTATATATCATATTGTATCATAATCTCCATTTTGCAGATAAGGAAACTGAGGCTCTGAGAGTGTTAGCAATTAAATTTGATCCCAGGTCTCTCTTGGGGCCAACCTTTCCATATACCATGCTGCCTTTTCAACCATAAAATACAGCCGAACTTCCCACTCTTGACTCTAGACATTTTCACTTTCCTACATGCTCCCCTACCCCAATTCTTTTTTAAGTGCTATCTTTCCCATTAGAATGCTAAGTTCCTTTAGAATAAAAAATACCTGGGGGGAAGGGGAGAGCTTGTATTTGTATTCTTGGCATTTAGCAGAGTGCCTGGCAGTTAGTAAGCACTTAATAAAACCTTTATTTATCTAGCAGAATCTAGATTTGTCTAGATCTGTTTATCTAGAATCTCAAGATGGGGAAGAAAAAAATAAAAATAGATGGGCTTCACTGAGTTTCTCCTTATTGGAATGGCCTTAATTTGCAGGGGGGAAAATGGCATCAATTCCTTGTGTCTGAGATCTATGAGACATTCTCACACACATGCAATCATACTTTTCCCCAAAGAATAAAAAGCCTGATATCACAGATTCATGGATTTGGAGTTTCGAGGATTTGGAGTTTCCATTAGTAGCCAAATTGTCCAACCCACTTATTTTACAGACTAGAATCTCAGAGAAATTTCTTGACTGGTCCAGGGTCACACAGGAAGCACCACGAAGCCGGTCCTAAAGCTAAAAGCATCCTCAAAGACCATCTGATCCAACCTCTTTATTTTATAGACAAGGATCTGGAGTCCAGAAAAGTTAATTGTCCAGTTAATAAATGGCAGTGACTATGATTCGAACTAAGGTTTCCTGACTATAAATCTAGCACCCTTTTCAACAATGAGTCTCTTTGTTGTAGCAATAAAGAAACTTGGTCAAGAGAACTTTAATGGCATTTCTGAGGTTACAGGTTGAATCAAGCTCAAGATGATAACCTTATGGGCAACTTTGAAGAAACAATTTCATTTAGGGATAACTAAGTCCAGTTGGAAGACCTTCACCATGAACAGTTTATGTATGTCTATATAAACCTAGTATCTTATATGTGCTATGTATATAGATATATACATGTTTGTATATGTATATATGTATGTAAACATATGTGCACTGGACCTATATATCACATTGTAGGTGCTTTATAAGTACTTGCTGGTTAAGAGTGACTTGAGTCACTTTAGAGCAAAATTATTGAGCATGACCCAGTGAACCAACTCTGGATTTAGAAGTTTGACACTTTGACCCTCTTGAAGACAGTTTCAGAATCCATCTTTATAGCAGAAACCTACCGGTTCCCCCACTTTTTCCTCTCCCTCCTATTGTTTTAAATGATGAAAAGGAGATGCAAGACATGTCAGTATTCTAATGTACAGGCAGTCCAAAAGAATGGACTCCAGCAGGAGCTCAAATCAGGGAGCCTTTTTGAGTCTCAGTTTCCCTACTCCATAAAATGAGGAGGAACAACCATATGGTCTCCAAGATCCTGATTACCAAGAGTTATCTTGGTAGGTTTGTGGTTATGATTTTCTAGTAGATGAAAATTTTAATTTCTGTTGACATATCAGAACATTATTATTTCAATAGAATATTGGATTTTCACTGTATCTTTAGGTATATATAGGGTTAAAAAACCTTACCCCTCAAAGAAATTTTAAAAAAATCAAATTAAAAGAATTCTTTTAGTTTAAAAAAACCTACTAGTAATATCCTTTGGTTGTTCTTCTCAATTATTTAGGGAAGATTTTTATTTAGATATAGATGACAGCTCAGAATCAGTCATTACTAATCTTGTTTATCATTTATGCAAGGCTTTACATCTGCATGCTAATAAGTTTGGTTAGGATAGATGCCAGAATCTCCTGCCAAAATAGTCTTGTCTTGAGGGCATGTCCCCATACAATATACCACATATCCTGGTTTTACAGCCAACTCTTCATTACCTGGTATCTATCTTGATCATCTTACTTGATCATCTTGAAAAGGGGAAACAGGAAGAACTTGGATTGTTGCATTGCATTGAGGGCCAGGCCAGGCCATGCCAAAGCTGACTTTTTAGTCACCAGTCAGTCATGACCTGGTTCCCCTTTAAGCCTTTTAACAAGAGCTGCTTGAACAAGAAATAAAATTAGTAGATTAAAATTTTATTTATAACTTTTGGCCAACCTGTGACAGAAACTTAAAATAGTGAAAGGAATAGAAATCAAGGAGGTCAAAGGGAAAAGGAGAAAATTCCAAATTCTAGCCAGGATAAATGTTCTTTCTGGGAAAGATGGATTTTTAATAGTTCTTTCATTAATAAGAACCATACTGTATTTTCACAGTGTGGGTACTTAATAAATGTTTATAGATTGAGAGTGATGGAGGCGACATTAATATAAGATTAGTGAATATGGCCCATTGGTTTATGCTAGATTCTCACATTCAGTCAGCATCATAGCCAACAGCTTTTAGTCTTGTATCTGTCGACTTTCTAGCACTTTGGAGCTGCAAGGGACCATAGACAACATTTCTAGCCTGATCGTTGCTTCTATATCTTAAAGGAGTGCTTGTATGTGAAGATAAATACATATTTCTGAAAATAGGGAGAGACAACAGAATGGTGACTACTTGAAGGTAGATTTGGATATGAAGGTAATTGAAAACAGTGACAAAATTTCAATTGAGAGACAAGGAAGCCATGCAACTCTATCCCCCATAACATTTTCTGTTTCTGTCTAGTATAGAGTTATGTTTGTTGAGATTTATTCAAAAATATTTGCTAATTCCCCAAAATAAGTTGATAAAGGATGTCTCGCCACAAAATCTTACCAGGAAAACATGTCCTTATTTCAACAATGTAATTTCTACCTTTCTATGCTTCTTTTTATCACCAAGCATACAGAATAACATTTGTTTACTTTCAAAAGCTTTGTGATACTTCATTAATATGGTACTTTGAAAAAGAATAATTTAAAAACAATTAAATATTAAAACCTTATAAAAACATCATTGGGTATTAGGTCCTGGACCAAATCCATGGAATCCTACTTATTGAAATAACAAAGATAATCCATCATATGGCATTCTTACTTTTAGAGTTGTGTAGTACACCTGTCAGATTGGCTAAGATGACAGGAAAAAATAATGATGATTGTTGGAGGGGATGCAGGAAAACTGGGACATTGATGCATTGTTGGTGGAGTTGTCAACAAATCCAACCATTTTGGAGAGTAGTTTGGAACTATGCTCAAAAAGTTATCAAACTGTGCATACCCTTTGATCCAGCACTGTTACTACTGGGATTATATCCCAAAGAGATTATAAAGAAGGGAAAGGGACCTGTATGTGCATGAATGTTTGTGGCAGCCCTTTTTGTAATGGCTAAAAACTGGAAACTGAATGGATGTCCATCAGTTGGAGAATGGCTGAATAAATTGGGGTATATGAATATTATGGAATATTACTGTTCTATAAGAAATGACCAACAGGATGATTTCAGAAAGGCCTGGAGAGACTTACACGAACTGATGCTGAGTGAAATGAGCAGGACCAGGAGATCATTATATACTTCAACAACAATACTATATGATGACCAGTTCTGATGGACCAGGCCATCCTCAGCAACGAGATCAACCGAATCATTTCCAATGGAGCAGTAATGAACTGAACCAGCTATGCCCAGAAAAAGAACTCTGGGAGATGACTAAAAACCATTACATTGAATTCCCAATCCCTATATTTATGCACACCTGCATTTTTGATTTCCTTCACAAGCTAATTGTACAATATTTCAGAGTCTGATTCTTTTTGTACAGCAAAATAACGTTTTGGTCATGTATACTTATTGTGTATCTAATTTATATTTTAATATATTTAACATCTACTGGTCATCCTGCCATCTAGGGGAGGGGGTGGGGGGGGTAAGAGGTGAAAAATTGGAACAAGCGGTTTGGCAATTGTTAATGCTGTAAAGTTACCCATGCATATATCCTGTAAATAAAAGGCTATTAAATAAATAAAAAAATAGAGTTATGTAGTGGCAGTTATATTAATGAGAAGCTCTAGTGCCTACCTAGAGTCTCTGAGTTGTTTTTAATGACAACTGTATTTCAATTTAATTGATTTACTTTGTAATATAGGGGTCCTTAGAATTCAACAGATTACCAAAATACTTGTATATGAAGATACATGTGTTAAGGGAAAAATAAAAAAGGAAAGGGCAAGAGAAGGCTATTTGCAAACATATTCATGGTGAATACTTGGAGGCAGATATGGATGTGAAGACAATTGAAAACAGTGGTAGAAAAGGGGCATTTTGGGCTGGGTGGGATCGCTTGGGCAATAAGGAGGCTGTGCAACTACTTTCCTCCCTGCCTCCACCTCTATTCAACAAATATACAACATTACATTTTGTTTCTTTCTAGTAGGGAGTTATGTTTGTTGAGATGTATTTAAAAGTCTTAGATAAACAAAAAGTTAAGAATCCTGGTTCTAGTTCATTTGTCTGTGTGTGTGTCCGGAGATAAATGTGATGTCTCAAAAGTTCTGCCAAAATGCTGTTCTTGATATTCTGTTGTTGTTCTTGGTCATCCTTCGTTCCTGAAGAGGATCAAGGGTATCACAAGGGTGATTGATGTCTTGACTTGCTATTGAATTAGATTTGAGTGAAGCAGAACTGCACAAAAACATTTTGTTCACCCATTGCATCCCCTAATTATAGCAGAATCTGGGAAACAGGCAGTGTTGGGGACCAAAGTACAGAGCCAATTGTTAGCAGGCTGGCTAATACATGACGGATTCTTTGGCCATACCATATCATAAATGGACAATATTTTAGAGATAATTCTTCAACCAAAGATCTAAACATCCTTTGATTTATTTATAATTTATAATAAAGTAAAATTTATTATTATTCACCTCCATAGTACGTATATTGGGATGGTGAAGAACTATACTGAAAGCCCGGGTTCTTTCTAATATCACCTGGCTGTCATTCATTAGCTGTGTATTCTTAAGTGATTACTTAACCTCTGGCTTACACTTTTTTGTATTTGTTAAAGAAAGGAGTTATATTAGATTATCTCCAAGGTTCTATCTTCTTAACTAAGAATCCCTTTTTTGTGATGATGGTTTATGTTAACATTATCCCAAAGCCTTGGGATCAGGGGTGTTTGAGAACTAAAGGAGAGAGAAAGAGAGTGAATGATGGTGAAATATGAGTGGGTAGGGGAAAAGAAGGATGGTACCTACCTCCTCAAGATCAACAAGGTTGGTTACATAATTGCCCAGTCAGTCATCAACTAATTGGCAGTTCCTGTTTTTTCCCACTAATTTAATCATCAGTGATTACCGGCTGAGACTGGTTTTTTATTCTATATATTTTAATCGCCTTCAGAAGCAATATAGAACATTATTTAAGGAAGTCTGACTTTGTATACGGAGAAAATATTCAGTGTTCCATGGATAACACAATGTTTAGAACTTATATTGGAATGTTAAAGTTATCCAAGATCACAAAAGAACATGAGGGAAATCAAAGAAAGATTTGAAGAGGATTTTGCATCTTGAGCTTATCACCTCTCTGTTCAGAGGTGGCTAGAGTCCTTTATCATCAGTCTTTTGGAATAATGGTTGGTCATTATACTGATTGGCACTCTTAAGTCTTTGAAAGCTATTTTTCTTTATAATATCATTGCTTACAAAAATTGTCTTGGAGGGGCAGTTAGTTGGTGCAATGCAATGGGCATAGAGCACCAGCCCAGAAGTCAGGAGGACCTGACTTCAAATCTGACCTCAGATACTTAACACTTCCTAGCTGTGTGATCCTGGGAAAGTCACTTAACTCCAATTGCCTCAGCAAAAAAAAAAAAAAAAAAATTAAAATGGCTATTAGCTTATCATATAATTACGTGGAAATTATCCAAATCACTAAAAATAAGAAAAATTCCACAACATTTATTAGGGACCTATTATGCTCCAGGTACTGTACTAATCCCTGAGACTACAAAGAAAGGAGGGGAGGGAAGAGAACTCTGATCATCTCTTCTACATTGAGTAAATTGGTAAATATTATAAGACACAAATAGTCAATAATAGAGGAGCTATAGGCAAGTAGACTATTACATGATTGGTGGAGTTGGAAATTTGTTCAACTGTGCCATAGAACCATTTGATGGAATGTAAGATCTTTCAGGGTAGTTACTCTTTCATTTTTGTCTTGATATCCTTAGTGACTCATGTTTAGCAACTTTTCCAAAAATGCTTGTCAATTGACTGATTAAAAAATCAATTTGGAACTATACCACGAAAGTAGGTGAACACTTCATTCCCTGATCCTACTAATGGTCATTTACTCCAACATTTACAAATATTTATATTTTGTGGTATTTCTTTGCAATGGCAAGAAAACTGGATACAAAGTGGGAATCCAGTGATAAGTCAATGCCCAAACAAGCTGTTGACATATGAAAATAATGGAATTTATTGATCTGTGAAATGATGAATATGGAAAAACAAACCTGAGAAAACATACAAACCAATGCGGAGTGAAACAGTAGAAACAAGAACACGATATACACAAAGACTACAGAATCGTAAAAGAAAATGACAGTCATAAAGATAAAACATGGTATCTTAAAGGAAAACAATGCTAGAAGATGTCAGACCTCAGATCTAGCTTGACTCTTTGATCTTTGATGAAACAAAGTTTTCTCTTTTCCTTCTCTCTGTGAAGAAGTGGTAGACTACAGGAATGGAGCATACATGCAATGACAGACACAGTCAAAGTGTTAGTTTATTTTGCTTACCTGTGCCTCTTTGTTAAATAGGGGGGTTCTGTGATAGAGGGTGTTTAATGGAAAATAACTAATGAAAAACTCAACAAAATATTTTTGAATGAACAATTAAAAGCCCTACACCATAATACTCATTTTAATTTGCTAAGAAATAAAGATAATATTTTTGACTTCTTTATGCATGTGGAACAAAGAAGAAAAACTCATTCTAAAAACATTAGCTTGATGTGTATAAAACTGAAACAAAAATATGCCTGTAAAACCTACTCCCTCCCAAGTTCTGGAGCATGTGACATGGCCTAAATGTTAATGAAGCCATTCCAAACACAGGCTGGATATCAAAAGGAAAGCTTTTCATGGCACAGCTGTCCACAATTAAACTTCAACAGATCCTGTTACTATTGGGAAGCAACTAGAAATACATGGAATTGTGGGAGTTGTTACTAAAAACAAAAAACCAAAACATTCTAAACATTAAAGGATAGACAAAGCTCTTTTAATCTAGTGTGGCCAGAGAATCGGGGATGAGCCAGTTAGATATGAGCATCTTCTCTATGGCTGAAATAAATCTTTTGGATTTTCTTTTTTCCCATTTTTATACAAATATTTTAGCAATATTTTTAGATCACTATCAGTTCCCAAGAACTTTCTTCTTCCATCTTATGAAACTTGGATTATTTGTAAGAAAGCAGAGTTTAGTACATAAAGCAAAATGCTGGTCATAATTGATCATATATGAGTCATTTTGGTACTTACAATCCAACTTCTCCCTGCTAATAACCAGCATTTATAAAGCACTGAAACCTTTGTAAAGTGCCTCCTACCTTATCTTATTTTTTCCTAACAATAAACCTATTATTGTTCCAAGATGAAAAAAAAAAAAACTAAGACTTTAAAAAATTAAATCACTTAACCCAAAATCACACATGTAGAAAGTATCAGAAGCAGACTTCAAATTCCAAACTTTCTGACTTCCATTCCAGTATTATTCCCAGTGCATCATATAGTTACCAAAGGAGGGTGATATTTTGCATTTTCAATAATTTGGAGTAAAGAATAGTCATTCCATTGGTGAGAAGTTTGACACCATTATTTCCTTTTTATTGTTGTGATATCCTCATATAAATTGATCTCTTGATTGTGTTTATTTTGTTCTGAACAATTCACATAAATCTTTCCAGCTTTCTCTGAATTTCTTTCATTCAAGTAATAATAATATACCATTATGTTCATTACCACAATTTATAGCCATTCTTGATCTGATGGGTAGCCAGTCTCAAAATCTTTGACCCAGTGATATTATAAAGGAGGAATTCCTTTTTTATTTCAGTTGATTTAATAGATAAAACTCAGAATAGAATTACAAGGTGTTTATAAGGTGTTTCACTGTAAAAGATATCCTTTTAAGTCCTGCTTGCTTGATAAAGTACAAATACCCTTTTGATTGACTTAAGAAGGAAATGTGATTGAGCAAACAAATGATCCATGTCTCTGGGAGCTTTAAATAGTTAAATCCTGGAAAGGAGCAAGTGGTCAAGACTTGGAGAAATTATGGACTGAGTCCTCAGCAAGGGAGAAGGATGAAATATATTTTTCTCCAATGGGATCCCAACTTCATTAGCCACATACATGCAGATTTACTCAGTGAAGAAGGAACTCTGTCCCATTATTTGTAGAATTATTTCTAAAAAAAAAAAAAAAAAAGAATTATTTCTAAAGATCTGGGTATATGTACTTTATGAAGGAGAACACTTTAATCTGATTTTTTGGAATGAACCATCTTCTTTTTAGTTTTCTTTCATGTCTTATCAAATTCTCCATAAAATTTACCAACATAAAATAGAAATAGATTATCTTCCATAGTTCTTCCAATTTCTATATATTCTAAAGCCCTCCAGACCTTGATGGAAGATTTCTGAAAAGATCTGAACAACAATGTGACAGGATGGATGTAGTGAAATTGCATTCTCTGCCTTTGGGAGAGCACCAATATCCTTGAGAGCAAAGATTATGTTTGAGTCTGGGGAGTTTACTTGTTGTTTTTGTCTTTCTATACCTGGCATCTAGCACAGTGTCTTGCCATCATAGACCATTAATAAATGTTTGTTGAATAAAGCAGGACCAGGATTACATTGTACACGATAACAGCAAGAATGTGTGATAATCAACTATGAATGACTTGGTTCCTTTCGGTAGTTTCGTGATCCAAAGCAATCTCAATAGACTTTGTACAGAAAATGCCATTTGCAGCCAGAAAAAGAACTATGGAGATTGAATGTAAATCAACACGTGCTAGGTTCACTTTTTTCTGTTTTTTTTTTTTTCTCTCTCATGGTTTTTTCTCTTTTTGTTCCAATTTTTCTTTCCCAATGTGATTCATAAAGCATTGAGAATAAAAATAAATAAATAAATTAGAAAAAAAATAAATGTTTGGTGGATAAATGAATAAATCAGTCAAGTAATGGATTCATTGAAATACTTAAGTATTTCTGCACAAACTTATTTAATATAACCTTTTGCCC
This sequence comes from Sarcophilus harrisii, assembly GCF_902635505.1. Classification (NCBI taxonomy): domain Eukaryota; kingdom Metazoa; phylum Chordata; class Mammalia; order Dasyuromorphia; family Dasyuridae; genus Sarcophilus; species Sarcophilus harrisii. Next base: position 42,571,803 of record NC_045428.1, on the reverse strand, counting down.
AATTCTGACTTCACTAATCTTTTTTCAATCTTTTAATCTTCTTAGGTATAGCAAGTCACTCTCCATTTCATAGAGGTATATATTGGGTGTTTTTTTTTATCCCTACAGGTACAGTGCTTTCCACTAACAACTTCATCGAGTGCCTACTTCATCTAATAATCAATTATTTTCTACCATTTACAAGACCCTATATGAGGCCTGAGAAGCAGCTATAAAGGTGTTTATTTTTAAGACTTCGGACTCTGCCTTCAAAAAATTTGTATCTACCAGGGGCATAAAGAATTTCCATCTCAGCATTAGAAAGGACATTTTTATAAATCTAATCCAACCTATATCTGAAATAGGATCCCTATTCAAATACATGCATTTATGTATTATATATAATATATTTAATATGATATGTATTATATTTAATACAAATTAGAACATAACTACATATGAGGAGTACAAAATGTCATATAATCAAAGGCAAGAAATGTCACTCATAGTTTAAGAGAGGGGAAATGTCTCTGAAGACTTCATAAGCAAAGTGGTTCTTGATATGGACTTTGAAGAACTGATGGCATTTTGATAGTCTGAGATGGAAGAAAAGGTCACTTAAATTTCGTATTGTTAAGACGTAATTAGTGTGCTGATTATTTTAATGAGTTTTTATATGCCAAGTCAACTTGAATCCATGGCTAATAATTTAGAATATGATATTCCAGTCAAATGAGAAAATGACTTCTAGTGATCAAGCCTAAACCTGTTTTATTTTTTAGTATGGAATATGGGCCTCCTCAAAGAGGGTATTAGCAAGGAACAAACAGGTTTTCACAATCCATATTCAACAACAGACCATACCTCAACCATTTTACAATTAAGCAAAAAAAAAAAAAATGTAAAAACACAAAATCAGTGCATTGTGATTCTTGTTTGTTAAGTATTCAAAAGCACTTGATTTGATGGAATAAAATTTCTCCTTATAGGTTCTTTTAAAGCAAAATGTTTTTCATCCATGAATCAAAATCTTTCAAGATTCCTTGGAAGATTTAACACCATAAATAACCCAGTTAAATGATCTTCTGATAAGATATCTCAAGTGAGGGACAAAATAAGGAGATGAATGTTTAGAGTGATGGAGGGGATCCAGGACAAAGTCCATGCTGAAATGGAATTCCCTATGGATACTGAAGTCTTCCAACTGTAGGTGACACTGTGCTGACATGGTCAAGGAAAATGAAGAGCTTCATGGAAGTCATTCAGAGGAACCTGGTCTGGCTATCCACACAGTAAAGTGTAACGGAAGAATATCTATTGCCCCAATTTTCAACCTCTATCGGTATGGTCAGGCTTTAGCTCTTGTCCATAACTAGAACAGACAGGACAAATGGATAATGAGTTGGACCCAGAGCTGAAAAGGGCTAGGAGAAGGAACTTTATTTCCTTTGGTTAATTGCAAAGGTCCTTACCTGACCGTAAAGTACTCATAAAAACAAAGGCCTAACATTTAATGTTAACATTCTACTAACATTGCTATATATCCGCAAGAAGCGGAAGACAGCACTCTCTGAAGAATTTTTTAAAATGACTAACAAAAAGAGGGAAATTGAGAGGCATATAGCAGGTAGAATCAACCTATAGCATATAACCAATGAGAAACTCTGAAGAACAGAAGTAAAGTATGTTTCAAGGAATTGAATGATAAGAAGAGAAGATAAGCTATTCACTCAATGAATAGCCAAACTGTTCCACGGATACCTTCCCTCTCAATATCAGGAGGAAGGGAGGAAGGCCTCCAACATAATGGATGGATTGCCTGCCATGAACTTTTGAGAAGACATGACAGAATTTGCAGGCCTGAATGAGTGGTCATTTATATCATTGGAGAAGATATCCAAATCATTCATCTGTTCAGTTGAGTTATAAGAAATAGAATTCCAAGAAAACATCACTACCTCGATTCCATAGTACTCAAATAGTTCTATGTCATTGTTATTTAAAAATAACTTGACTGTAAACATTTGTAACAAAAATGAGTTTCTACTTGGGGAGATGATATGAAAAAAGACTATCAAATAATTATGAAAATTGACAAAAGAAAATAAAAAGAAATGTAAAATGGGTCACAAATAGAGCAATGTTGTTCTAGTTTATATATGTAAATAAGAACTATATGCTATCTACATATAGCTAAAAAGTAACTGTATAAAGTTTATTAGGGAAGGAAAGGTGCCCAAATGAAAAATTTGAATGGACTCATCTCTTTGGGAAAAACTTCCCAGGGAAAAATTCCCTGAAAGGGACAATAATAAGAGCCTTCCAGTATAAAGGGGCTGTTGAAGGAGGGGATGGAGGAAAATCCTTCACTCTGAAGATAGGTTTATCTCTTGCTAAGTTACTGTTACTGTAAAAAGGAGATAGCAGAGCAGAGAGTGTGGAAGAGGAAACCAGGTGTGCCCTGGTAAAGGTCTAGAGAGAGGTCTTTTCTCTCTCTCTCTCTCTTCATTCCAAGGAGTTCACACTTTACCTGATGCAAACTTAAGAACTATTAACAATTTATTTTTTATTGTTATTATTAACATCATTTATATAGTGCCTATTATGTGCCAGGCATAATGCTAAAGCACTTTTACAGGTATCTCATTATAGATATAAGTGGACAGATGATAGGAAGGAAAGTTTTATAACACCTTTGCCATAGTACAATTTGTTCTTCTGGTTCTTCATTCTGTATCAGCTCATCTAAGTCTTTCCCACCCTTGGAATAATTTCCCCCTTTATTTCTTAAAGCATAGTATCCATTCCATAATTCATGTACCATAGTAAAGTACACCAGAGAAGGTTGTAACAAGATGTATGTGGGGGTTGATGGGAAGGGTGGGTTTAAGAGAGCAGTAGAAAGACATTATTCATTTAAAAGAGCAGCTAATCTAAGCATGGTAGCACCATAGTGCATAGAGTCAGAAAGGCTCATCTTCCGAGTTCAAATCTGATCTCAGACACTTATTTGCTGTGTGAACCTAAGCAAGTCTTTTACCTCTATTTGCCTCATTTTCCTCATCTGTAAAATGAAAAGGAAAAAGAAATGGCAAATCACTCTAAGATCTCTGCCAAGAAAACCCAAATGTGGTCATGAAGAATTAGACATGACTGAAAAAAAAAACTGAATAGCAATAAGCAGCTAATCCTAAGTGCTTCTGACCATGAGAGCAAGCCTTAATATTTTTTGTATCTTGTGGGAAGGAGAGCAAAAGGAAAGTCTGAGGGGTCTCACCAATCACTAAAGCTCAATCTGTGATGGCTTTTCCGCTGTGTCAGCTGTAACTTTGAAAAGCAGCTGTTAGAGCCTCAGCAGGAAGAAAAAGAAGAGCAAAAATGTTTGACTCTAATAATTCCACAGGCTGAATTCTGACCTCTCTCCACCTTCTACTCCTTTTTTCTCTAAGAATTCATGGGGAGAAGTCAGATATCCAAATCCTATGGAATTGATGGCTGATGGATTTTGGGAAAGCATCTCCAGGACCATTTGAAGCAGGGATAGCTAGCTAAGTAGATGGTTGGATGAATAGATATGAGTATGTGCACATATACCTAAATACCCATACATGTTACATCTTTAAAAACTAAAATAGAAGTTTTTTGTATGTGATTATATATAAAAGAAATTATATAAAATTCACAATTCCTTATATAATCTTTCTTATTCTTCGTATATTGAAATGTTAGTGTTTTTATTATTAAGTTTATACTTTAAAAAGAATATTTAAAAAGAAATTCAAATGTGCTATTGTTTTTGCTACTGTTTAACACAAATCCTTTTGTAGACAATAGATACTTAGTAAGTTTTCGGTGGATGGATGGATGGATGGATGGATAAATGGATAGTCACTTTGCCAACCATTAGAACTCAAGATCCCCAGAGCAAGACTGACAATCTTGTGCAAGGTTTGCCCTTTCTTCGAGTGGTTTTTCCCCTTCCCTTGAGTATAAATACCACCAGCAGGGATTCAGAATATCTGGTAGGAGAGAAATTCATTTAGTGGTGATACTGTGGACCATGAAGACTAACTGAACCAAAGATATTGCTAGTGGAGAAAGGAGATGAGAAAGTATGTGGAAGTAAATAAATCTCTGAATCTGTCCCCTAGTTTTCAATGAACAGTTCAGCTACAATAAGTAGAAAGATGCTGAGAACAAAGTAACTTTCCCATCTCTCTGCCACTGTTGTTTAGGGATAAATGTCCCTCATTTGGAACTGAATTTTCCCCTTATAAACTCAGCTACAAATGAATGTGTCTACAATCATAGCCAAGAGCAGATGAGAGGGGAATGTCTAATGTCTCAGCTCAACCAAGGGCACTGATGATTCACTTCGAATTCACACAACCTGCCAGACCAAATCAATATAGGTAATTGAGTTCTGTAGCAGAATTACCACCACACTCTAATACTCACAGGGAAGTATAGTATTTCTAAAATCCAGAGTTTAAACTGGAAAGAACATTATAGGTCCTCAGATACAGACAGAGGGTATGGGAGGAGAAGCTGGGAACTAGCTTTTTTTTTTTTTTTTCATGGATTGGTACTTATATTAAAGATTCCTTGCAACCCTTAACCTATTTAGTTGAAATTGCATCTGGGGTAAATTTGATTAGGGGGAAGGGAAAAGTTCTGTCCAGTGGTGGTGGGGAGGGAGCTATCTTGGCAGGAGAGGGTATGTTTGAAGCACAGAAGACAATCCAATAGTGACTAGTGGAAAATGGTGGCACAATAGGAAGAAGGCAATTAGAGGGACCTAGACTCTAAGAGATCAATTCAGAACATTGGACAGAGCCCTGTTGGCCTTGGTCTAGTTAAAGCAATGTCTGGGGCCCTGAGTGTACTAGCCAGATCAGAACCCCTTCCTTAATCACTGTATAAACACAGTCAACTTGAACTAGGGACTGGAGAAAATGAGGGAGTGAAGGAGATTTTCTGTTAATTTTCCTTGTGACACAAATAATAAGGACCAAGGTCCTTTCATGGCATCATAGGAATTGTAGAGGGCATCCAGTCCAATCCTCTTAATTTAAAGATAAGGAATTGAGGCCCAGACAGATGGAAAGATCTGTCCAAAGGGCAGAACTGGGATTTATTCAGGTGTACTCCAATATCATTTGTCTTTCACCGCATCATCTTTCCTCCTTCCCAGGTCTTCCTTTGTCCTTGTAGGGGCCATGCCAGAGAGGCTGTGCTTTCCATGAGAAAAAAAGACTCTTTTGGGGGATGGAAGTAAGATTAGTAGTTGATTACTTTATGGGGTGTGTGTGTGTGTGTGTGTGTGTGCATATACTTATGTATACAAATTCATGTTTTTGTTTTTTTCTGAGGGGGAAGACTATGAGTGAGGAAAAATATATATGCTGATATGGACTATATGTAATAATATAGATGGTTGATTTTGCTGACCAGGAAATGCTGGGGAATAGCTCTTTGGGAGGGCAAAAGGAACAAAAATCCATGAAATTTTCCAAAGGAAAAGAAAATGAAAAGATTAGACAAATCTCTCTCTCAGATCTCTTGCAACTCTAAATCTTGTGATTCTAGTCCTACAAGACCATCTCCTTTTGTCCAGAAAAGGGTGATTGTGAAGAAAGAGTCTGAAAAACCTTAATGTAGTGTCACTAATGTGGAACTGAATCCATAGCATAACCCATCATTAACTAAGTAGATAAGTTTTAGAGATTTCTATTTCTTAAGATTCCAAAATGGTAATTAACTTGCCTCTGGCTACACAGCATATTAGTATCTCAGAGATTTGAAGTAAGGTCATCCAAAATCCACGTCCAGCTATTCATCCTCTAAATCATACTACATAAATGTGAATTATTATTATTATTAAACACACTTCTTAGACCTCCTTGACAGTCACATACTACCATAAGACATTAAGACATTTTGTATAAACAGCTTTTTTCCATCTGGGCAGCAGAGAAGAGCAGAGGCATCCAGAAAGTCCACCTAGAGTCTTATCATTATGGTTATTGGTCCTATGCACTCAGGCTCTATTCAAATGTTATGGTAAGAGTCTAAGCTGCTTCTGCCCTCCATCTAGTGAAAGGAAATGTGCTGGAGCTGTTTCAGTAATTCAATCCAATGTTTATTATTTAGGGAGGCAAGGTGTAGTGGATGGAGAGCCAGCCTTAAGGCTCAACTTTGACTCTTGACACTAACTGGCTGTGTGACCCTAGGCAAGACCCTTGGATTCTAAGCACTCTTTTCTCTTCAGAGTATCAGGTGCAGAAGCTGTAGAGGTAGAGAGCTGATAGAGGGAGATTCCACAGTGGAGCTGTCTAAATCAATAAAATACCAAGTCTGGAACCCCCCCGCCCCCCCCGCCAAAGTGCAAGTGCCAGGAGTTGCTGAGTTGTAGAAGCACAACAGAGGAAGAAATAGAGGTCCCAGGCAAGTGATTTATCCCATATTACCCAGACTGCAATCTTAGAGGTAGAATTGGAATCAGAGTTATTTTCAGCTGTTCCAACCTTTTTGTTCCAGTTATTTACTTTGTTACTGTGGTCGATAATCTTCTGTGTGACTGGGTGCTTTTTATTTGTTGTTTAATTTGCCAAATATCTCCAGAGGCTATTCACAAAATGCCAGAGTGCCCCTTCTGATAAAGAAGGCTCCCTGTAATCTCACTGAGTTAATAGGGGTGGGTAAACTACTCAAATTGTGCAGGGGCTCCCCTAATCTCCATATACAACAATATATTTCTAATAGTGATAATACAGGGTGTCCCAAAAATCTTACTAAGGCTTTGACATTGGTGGAGAGAGTTTATGAAAGCTTAAAAAAAGAAAAACGCAAAGACTTCTGGGATACCCTGTATAAATTATTCCTTGCTCTGCCAAAATACCATGATCTAATCCAACAGATTCAGGCAGAAAAAGTAGCAGGCTTGAATAGGAGATTTCTTGTTTTTGTTGTTTCTTGGCAAAAATATTAGAGGGCTCTGCCATTTCTTTCTCCAACTCATTTGAAATTTGAGGAAACTGAGGCAAACAGGGTTATGTGACTTGCCCAGGGTCACACAACTAGAATCTAAAATTGAGTTTAACCCAGAACTTCCTGACTCCAGACCCAGTACTCTAACCACTGGAACACCTAGCCACCCTTGAATAAAAGACTATGGGGAGGTTTAAAATGTCATAACAGTGCTCTATAAAAATAAACTGCCAGATTTGAACTTCAGTGGAAGGAAGTACTCAGAAACAGAAAAATAATCAAGACAAACACTATAACAATATAAATGGAAAAAACATACAAGTTAGGGGTGTGATTTTTCTCAATTCAAAATGCTATTGTCCTGGCTATTCTCTCTTATGGGGCAACATGGGTATAGCCTGAGCTGACACCTTCGGGCTTGTACCTGTCCCACCAATTGGCAATTACACAAAAGCTCATCACAAATAGTGAATAGTGAGTCAACCCATTCAGTCAAGCAGATAGCAAACAATACTTGGAGAAGCTGTGAGGATAAAATGAAACTATCTTATACGGTGTTTTGTAAACCTTAAAATACTATATAAATGTTATTGTTGTGGTTGTTGTTATACAGATACATATATCAGAAAATACAGGAGAGTGGATGAGTTCCTTAAAACACTATATAAATGTTATTGTTGTGGTTGCTGTTATACAGATACATATATCAGAAAATACAGGAGAGTGGATGAGTTCCTTAAAACACTATATAAATGTTATTGTTGTGGTTGTTGTTATACAGATTGTAATACACCAGAAAATACAGGAGAGTGAATGAGCTCTTTAGATTAAGATTAGATCTCTGCTCAGTCAAGAGAGAGACCCAATATCATCCAAGGGGAAATTTCCCAGTCTCCAGAGAGAAACTGGAAAACAATGACATGTTGAGTCATTGGCTTTGCTTATATTTTTGCATTTCTGAAGTATTTTTTCTCCTATATGCTTGGAGCTGGTTCTGAAAATAATCCAGAACTCCATGTATCTTCTCTTGAAGCAGAAAAAAAAGAATATCTCTCCACTCTAAAGCTCTCCCACCACCTCTGGACCTCATGCAGTTAGGTAATATCTCACATCAGTAGTCTCTCTACCAATTAGGAGAGTGTCAGGAAAAAAATGCTCACAGCTTAGCTGGAAACCTGGGTTACACCAGGGATGCTCAGTGGATAAGGGAGAAAAGAGAGATATATTTAGAAATGAAATTGATATAAAAACAAAATAAATCATTAAAAAAAAAAAGAATAAACCTCTAAAGTTTCACTGTGGCTGCTCTTTGCTGCTACTCTAATGAAATCTATTTCAGCAGGAATAACACAATGAAGGCAAAACACAAATCCATTTTACCTGTCCTTTCATCCCCTCCCTTACCCCCAATTCAAGAAGGATGCCAGGGATAGAAAAACACAGGGACTCTGGGGAGGGAATAAGCTAAGGGAGAAAGAAGAAAAGAAAAGGAAAGAGGACAAAGGAGAGGACAAGGAAAGCAGAGCATTCAAAAAAGCTAAAGACAAAGGGAAAAAGAGCTAATAGAACAAAAGTAGAAAGCTAGAGGGGGAGGACAGGGTGGTGTAGAGAGGAAGGGAGCTAGAAGGATTGCTGGGAAGGGAGGGGAAACAAAGGATAGAAGCAGCAAATGGCGATTGAGCCAGGCTAGTCCTTCTTCCATGTGGGACTGAGAGGTGTCTGACATCCAGGGAGGGGTTCTTTTTGATTCATCACAGGCAAAGGGGAGGTCATTTATCATCTCTTCTCACATGGGGCTTTGCAATTCTTGGTCTGTGGTCAGTGGCTGATACTAGAGCTTGTCTACCTATATTGCAAGGATGGTCCCCCATATGTTGTTGGGATTTTTTATCCCTGGCAAACAAAAAGAACATGTCTTATTTTATTGTAATAGTTGCTTAATTGCAATTGTCTGGAACTGCTAATATCTCTGAGGTATGCCTGTAAACATCTCTAGATGTCTATGCTCGTCCACCCTTCTCCAAGGAAGACTTTAGTTCCTGCCTGAATGAGAAGCAGGAGTTGGGATCAGAGGCTTGGCCCCTGGGAAGAAGTGGTGGGATGAGGTAAGGGAAAGGAAAGAGAAACAGAGAGACAGAGACAAAAAGAGACACAGAGAGAGACAGAGAATCAGGGTAGAATTATATCTAAAATAATAATTTAATACATTTATATTTATAATAATAATAACAAATAAAGTCTCAGATTATTGAGAGAATACAAAATGGTGAGGAAGGGAGGTGCATGTCCTACCTTTGTCTCCTTTAAATATTTTTATTCTAGGAAATGTGATTTTCCAGGTTCAAGCTCACTTCTGATTTCTGTTTCATTAATAGGGCAAAGGACCCTAACTTTTACTTGATTCCCAAAGTTTGACTCCCTATCAAATGCCATGTTGATAATGAAAACACAGAACAATTATCAAAGAAATACATTTATCTAAGTCAAATAGCAAAACAGAAATCAGAGAATATATTCAGAGGAAAATGTATATCAAATGAGAAAAACCAGGAGAACATTGCACACAGAAACAGCAAAATTATGTGATGATCAGCTATGATAAACTTAGTTCTTCCCAGCAAAACATTGATCCAAGACATTTTTAATAGTTTTGGTTTGGAAAATATTATCTGTATCTAGAAAGACAACTATGGAGGCTGAATGCAGATCGAAACGTAATTTTTTTACTTTTGTTTGTTCATTTCTTTCTCATGTTTTTTCCCAATTTCTTCTGATTTTTCTTGAACAACATGACAAATATGGAAATATGTTTAAAAGTATTATACATGTATAACCTATACCAGGTTGCTTGTTGTCTTGGGGAAGGGGGAGTTAAGGAAGGAAGGGAGAAAAAAATTGGAACACAAAATCTTACAAAAATGAATGTCGAAAACTATCTTTACATGATTACATGGATCTTTATATGTATTTACATAATAAAAATAAAATGCTATTGAGAAAAAAATACAACACATGTATCAGATACTACAGGATAAAGGAGACAGAATTAGGATACTTAGAAACTAAGTAATAAAAATAATATATTTATGTAGCATTCTAAAATTTGTGAAGCACTTAAATATTATATCATTTGAATTACAGAATTTCAGAACTGGAAGTGATCTCAAAAATAGTCCTACTCATACCCACCCCACTCCCAGATTCCTATGTTCCACAAGTGGTCCTCCAGCCTCTACTTAGCGACTTCCAAGGAGGGAGAATGTACCACGTCCTAAGCTTCACCATGGAGACTATCATACCCATTTTACAAATGAAAAAAAAACCTGAGGTTTAGAGAAGTTAAGTGACTTCTAGCTTCACACAGTTAGTGTGAGTTAGAATTTGAACTCAGGTCCTCTTGACTGACCCTTACACTATCTACTATATGTACTAATTGGGTAGAATTTAAAAAACAAACAAGAAAATGAAGGGGTGTGTGTGTGTGTAGGAAGATGTGCTTCAGCTACATCCAAGTAACACCTGCTTTGTGGATGGAAAACACTTGGCGATTCCATGAACCGCCCTCTCAATAGAGCTGCTTTTCGAGATCTAGAAAATCCTGGAGCAAGTCAGGAGGCTCAGCTATCCCTTTCAGATCTCTCCGTCTGACAACAGAGATGATTTGGGACGAGGGTGGGCAGATACTCCCAGTGACTTTTTGGGTTTCTTCCAAAGCAGCTTATGGGCAATTGATTACTTGTCAGAAACACTAGTGACAAATTCACAGACTGCATCTGGAAGGAGCAGCTGAAGCCTCCCAGAGCATGTTGGGAAATATAATCTATTTAGAAACCCCTCAACCTGCAGCAGTGGCAAACCACAGCAGACCACAACTGAGAGCAAGGCTGGCATTTTAAAGAAGGTGGGTAAGGAAGGAGGAGATGCTGGCTCTAGCCCAGACACAGAAATGTTGGGGTGGGAATTAGACCCTTGTCAATCTCTCCTCCCAGTAGCTTCACTTGTCCTGCTTTCTTGGCTACTGAGAATGCAAAAGGTGGGTTTCTAGCCCTTGGCTTCTGGGGGCAGGGGTGGGGTAGCAAGAATAATTAAATCAAAAATGTGGAATATATTGTGTATGTTTGTGTAACTGGCTACAAGGAAAGATTTAGTGAGGCAGAAGGATGGGAAGGACCAGAAATGACTGTGATACATGAACAAAAGGGACCAATAAAACATATTTTTAAAAATGGAGAGATAGCGTGGCATAAATTATTTTTATACATCAGTCAATCAGATCCCCAAAACATTATAGGACAACATCTGGGCCATCTCTCTCATTTTACAGAACTGCCACTTGGTTCCTTTATATAGAAAGAATACAGGTTCTCTGGGTTACTCATCTGTATTACCCATAGAAGGGCATCTAGATGGCATAATGGATAGAGTGTCAGATTTGGAATTATGCCCAAAGGGCTATAAAACTATGCATACCCTTTGACCCAGAGTGCCATTATTAGGTCTATATTCCCAAGGAAATCATAAAAGAGGGAAAAGGACCCACATGTGTACACATGTGCAGCTCTTTTTGTGGTAGCAAAGAATTGAAAAATGAGTAGATGCCCATAAACTGGGGAGTGACTGAATAAGTTGTGGTATATGAAAGTACTGAAATATTATTGTTCTATAAAATAAGCCAGGTGATTTTAGATTTACATGAACTGATGCTGAGGGAAACAAGCAGAACCAGAAATACTTTGTACAGCAAGATTGTGCGATGATCAACTATGAAACACTTGGTTCTTCTCCGTCATTCAGTGATCCAAGGCAATCTCAGTAAACTTCATGATAGAAAATGCCATCTGTGTCCAGAGAGAACCATGGAGACTGAATATAAATCAACACATACCATGTTCATTTTTTTGTTTTTTTTTCTCTCTCGTGGTTTTTTCTTTTTTGTTATGGTTTTTCTCTCCCAATGTGATTCATGAAGAAATGTTTTTAAAAAGTTAATTTTCATGTATAACCAGAAAAAATAAAACAATTCATATTTTAAGCTTTTTTATTTTCCAAACATATGCATGGATAATTTTTCAACATTGACCCTTACATAGTCTTGTGTTTCAGATTTTCCCCTCCTTCCCCCAAAGCAATTCAATATATGTTATAGATGTTAAGATATGTATTTTATATATTTTTATGTATTAAATACACATAAAATATATGTGTAAACATATTTATACAATTCTCTTGTTGCACAAGAAAAATCAGATCAAAAAGGAAAGTAAATGAGTAAGGAAACAAAATGCAAATAAACAACAACCAAAAGGGTGAAAATGCTATGTTGTATGATCTACATTCAGTTCCTACAATCCTCTCTCTGGGTGTAGATGGTTCTCTTCATCACAAGATCAAACAATTTTTTAAAAACCGCCAGGTCTGGAGTCAGGAAGACTCATCTTTCTCAATTCACATTTGGCCCCAGACACTTATTCTGGGCAAGTCACTTAACTCTGTCTGTCTCAGTTTCCTCATCTGTAAGTGAGTTGGAGAAGGAAATGTCAAACCATTCCAATATCTTTTACCAAGAAAATCTCCCAAATAGTGTCAAAGAGAATAGGCCATGACTGGAAAATAACCAAACAAGAGCATTTATGTATATAGTTTTCTTTAAGTCTCTTTACTTTGAATCACATTGCAAATACAACATAAACTAGCTTTAAATAAAGATTACCCCTCTTCTATCATCAATATTTTACTATTGTTTCTAATGAAATGTTAGCAATTATATTTGTAGTGCATTAAGGATATAAAGAACATATAAATAAAGTTGATCTTTATAATAAAAACTGAAGTGTTACCTTGATAGTTTAAGTTAAGAATATACATCCCATCCACAAATAATTAATTTCTCTGAATTTAGAAGCTAAAGATAGCATGCTCTCAAAGTAATTAAAATTAATTCAGGAGATAAATTAAGGGAATTATATGAGGCAACTGAAATGGATGCAAAGGTTGAAGCACAGAAGACCGGAACTTCCTCTGGATTTCATACAGAATCTCAGAAGAATAACTCCTTCTTTGTCCTTTCTTTCTCCCCCTCCCTCTCCCTCTCCCTCTCTTTCTCTGTCCCTCACTTCTTCTCTTTATGATTCTTCTTCTCTCTATCTCTGTCTCCCCTCTCTCTTTGTTTCTCTTTGCATTTCTTGGTCACTGTCTGACTCTCTCTCTCTCTCTCTCTCTCTCTCTCTCTCTCTCTCTCTCTCTCTCTCTCTCTCTGTCTCTGTCTCTCTCTCTCTCCCCTCCTGTCTCTGTTTCTCTTTCTCTGTCTCTCTGTGTATGTGTCTCTCTCTCTCTATGATTCTGTCTACCTCTGTCTATCTGTCTCTGTGTCTCTCTGTCTGTCTCTCCCTCTCTTTGTGTTTCTCTCTCCATCCCTTCCTCCCTCTGTGTCTTTCCTTTCCCTCCTCACTCTTCACCCTTCGGGTCCTTCTATATTTCCTTCCTTCTCTTTCCCTTTATCTCCCCTTCATTTTATTCCCATTACTGCTCAGGAACACAATCCAAGCTATAATTGGACACCATTTCACAGGGCTGCCCTTACAGCTTTAGATCAGATGGCTGAAGCCCATGGTTTCTTTCCGAGGTACCAGCGCCCTCTTGTGGTCCCCAAGACTCAATGCTGTCTTACTTTCTAATTTAATGATGTCCTTTGGAGAAAATATTTCAAGCATCAGTTTTTGTTTTCTTAGATTTCCACTCCCCCATTAGCTATATTAACTAGATAATTTTGGGGTACGAAAATTATTTAATGAATTACATGAGTATTAAAGGCAATCAGAACTTGATAATGCAATGTTAAATGAAATTTATTAAATAGGGGATTCTGAGTGGCTCATTTGAAGTTATTTTCAATTGTTATTTAACTTGTGATGACTAAATCTAAAGCAGGAAGGACTAGTATATTTTTATTCTAAACACTTATGTGTTTTCTAATATTGACGTTTATAACATTTCTAACATATTCAGTGGATAAAGCAAAAAACCCTAAATTTTAATTCTCTCTCAGATACTAGACTTGAGACAAATGACTTAACCTCGTTATGCCTCCGTTTTCTCATCTCTAAAATGAGCATAATAATCCTCAGGTTTGTTGTGAAGATAAATTTATTTAACATATATAAAGCACAAACTACAAAATGTAAAGATCTATATAAAGGCTAGCTTTTCCCAATGACAGTAGTATACCTTAATCTCAATGCTAGTCTCCTTTCCTAAGCATATTTTTTAGCTTCTACAAGTAATTTAATAAAAGCAATTTAATGCTGGTTGCTTCTACACTTTTGTAACTTTGAAATGAAGATCTAATCACGATTTATTATGAAATTATTGTTTTGTCCTTTCTTCTCGAAGAGGATCATGATATCAGAGAGGTGGTATCTTGACATATAAGTGAATTTAATTTGAGTGAGGGAAGGCTGTGCAAAGTCATCAGACTGCCTTTCTCCTCCAGAGCCATCTGGGTCCAGTGGCCAGATGTAGATCAGGATGACTGGAGATGGTCCTGGATGCAGTGAGAGACTTGGTCTTTTGTGGAGTTAATTAAGTATCAACCCCTTCCAAGAAGTCTAACAGTTAGGAATGTTACAAGTAATATTGTGAAGTTTCTTGTTCATCCATTCTCCAACTGATGGGCATCCACTCAGTTTCCAGTTTCTTGCTACAAAAAGGGTTGCCACAAACATTTTTGCACATGTGGGTCCCTTTCCCTCCTTTAAGATCTCTTTAGGATACAAGCCCAATAGAAACACCAGATCAAAGGGTATGCACAGTTTGATAGCCCTTTGAGCATAATTCCAAATTGCTCTCCAGAGTGGTTGGATCTGTTCACAATTCCACCAACAATGTATCAGTGTCCCAATTTTCCCACATTCCCTTCAACATTTGACATTATCTTTTCCTGTCATCTTAGCCAATCTGAAAGAAATGTAGTGGTACCTCAGAGTTGTCTTAATTTGCATTTCTCTGATCAATAATGATTTAGAACACCTTTTCACATGACTAGAAATGGTTTTAATGTCTTCATCTGAAAATTGCCTGTTCATATAATTTGACCATTTATCAATTGGAGAATAAGCCTTTCTTTTCTAGAACTAAAATCCTATGTCCCTACTACCTGCAGGAACATCTTGGAATTTTTCTTATGGCCTTGCACAATGGAGTGATTTAAAAAAAAAACAAACACTGTAATTTCTCTAATTAGTCTATGTGGCTGCAGATCCCAGCTTCCCAATTTCTCAAGAATCACAATTTTAGGTGACATATAAAGCATTGGAAAGCTGCACAGCCTGGTAGGCTTCTGAGTCACTTCATAGTATCATAAGGGATTTCATCCTGGAAGTGATAGACAAAAGTAAAGGCTAGAAAATGAGATCCCTTGATTTGTTTCTTTTCCCAACACTTTGGCAGAATAAGAGTCTTTCTTTAATTCCAAATGTGGTCCAGTTTGGTCTTCATCTCATCCTCAGGCTGAAATCCAATTCATTATCCATCTATCCAACTATGATCCATCTAGTGATGGGTTAATTTCTCGGGCTGTCTGTCCAACTGTGTATTACATTCTGAGCATATTCCCTTTTCTTTTCTACTGTAGATAATTAGACCAATCTCTTTCACATCGATGCGGGTTTCACTGAAGGGGCATTGTGGTATTTCAGGGCATGATGAAATCAGGATAATGGAATCTATGAATAAGCATGTGTAGAGAAAGCCCCAGAAACAAGAAATCCTTCTTTGTTTGGATCTCACACAAGACTTACACAAGCCATCTTCTATAACACTGGCAAAGGCCTTTGACAAATATATCTCCATGTTTAACACCTCACTAAATGTCAGTATACAGCAGATCATTGAATGCAGTTTTCTCTATAGTTTGTCTCTATAATTAAAACACATGAAATTATGTATGTGTGTGTGTGTGTGTGTGTTTAAAGGGACCTCTATTACATGTAGTGTTAGAAGGAAATATAAAAATTGGTTTAATTTCCTCTCTTTTGGTCCCAGATTTCCCCAGGCTCTCTTTATCTAGGGGATATCCTATACCTGCAGGCTTTGATTATCTGTGATTTCTCATTCTTATGAACCTGTTCAAGCTCCACTCCTTTGGGGGCTCTACTGGTAATTTCTTAATCTGTTTGGCTACTTCTCTTAGATAAGCAAGAGATAGTTTGGAACTCACAGTGCTTATATCAAACATGAATCTTTTCATTATTTGGGGCACACTTTATATTCTTAATTCTTCTAAGACTTTAGTGTTCTAGTACTCAAATCTGTATGATAGCACTGAGAGAATGCTGTTGTTAATGAGATTCAGTACTTATTAAAGCTCTCTTGTACAGTGAGCATCTCTGTCCACAGATGACATTGCACTAATTTCATAAAGCCTCCTTAGGGAAATACACACTAATTCAAAACAGAGAGGATGTGAGAAAACTGGAATACTAATGAATTGTTGGTGGAGTTGTGAACTGATCCAGCCATTCTTTGGAGCAATTTAGAACCATGTCCAAATGGTTAAAAAACTGTGCACACTCTTTGACTCAGCAATAGTACAACTAGGTCTGTATCTCAAAGAGATCATAAAAAAGGAAAAAGGACCTACATGTACAAAAATATTTTGTGGTAGCAAAAAAATTTGTAAATACCCTGCCCATTAATTGGGAAATGGCTGAACAAGCTATAGTGTATGAATGTAACCGGATACTATTATGCAATAAGAAATGCTGAGGGGGCAGATTGCAGAAAAATCTGGAAAGATGTACATGAACTGATACAAAGCGAACCGAACAGAACTAGGAGAACATTGTACATAGTAGTAGCAACATTGTGTGTTGATCAACTATGAATGACTAAGCTTTTCTCAGCAATACGATGAGCTGAGATGATTACAAAAGCCTCATGCTGGAAAATGCTCTCCACATCCAGAAAAAAACCTGAATGCAGATTGAAGCATACTATTTTCACTTTATTTTTTTCATTGGTTTTTCCCCTTTGATCTGTTTCTTCTTTAGTTACTGTGGCAAATAGAGAAATGTTTTACTTGATTGCCCATATAGAATCTATATAAACTTGCTTACCATTTTAGGAAGAAAGGAGGGGAGAGAGGGAAGGAGAAAAAATTGGAATTCAAAATTTTGTAAAAATAATTGCTAAAAGTTATCTTCACATATAATTGGGGGAAATACTATTAAAATAGATTTGTCTAATTATCTGTAATGACCAAAAAAAATTTGTTCAGAATGAAAGATGCCTTTAGTTCAGATAAATGGTCTGAGATAAGTACAGCTCATGGGGAGATGTGGCAATAACCCCTAAGGTGTCTTGGCCTTGGGAGTGATCTAATTAAAAATGATATACTTCCATCTGACCAGGATGCTAAGGCCACAAATATTTCTGACTGTCAGATAACAAATAGCCTGTAAGACTGTGATAACAGGGTTTCTGCGACTAATTAGCAACAATAATCCACCACTTGACCTAGTGATGTTTCAGTCCTAAAAAGCACCCCTTGAAGATTCCCTCTACCCCCAATCCCATAAGCTTTACCCAGAGAATTATGGGAACTGTACCTGCCCACAAAGTCAGAACCAGATCATTCCTCAATTCCATCCCTAAGCCATAAAATTATCTTATCAGAGACATGAAGCACCCGGTCCTTTTCACTTTTCCCTATAAATTTACTTTTTTGTTCCTAGTTATTTACTAACTTTTTTTTGGAATTTAGTCCACTTTAATTGTGTTACAATTATAAGAAATTTTGTCCTTTGACTTAAAGATGGGTCTGAGCCTGCAAATTCTTTTGAGATACCTTGTGGCACTGGTCTGGAACTCTAACATTTTGGGGGTCCCCTTTGAACCCCAACAGGGTCATCGATACTTTAGCTAAATGCTGTAGATGGGTATCTTTTGAGCACTGATGTGTTCCATGACCAATTAGTTTGAGAAACATTAATCAAACCCTTTGGAGTAGGGTCTTGAGATCAGAAGTTGCAGTGGAGGGAGAATTTTAAAGGGGATCACAACTCTAGAGCTAGAAAAGACACTGAAGAATAACTTGGCTATTTCCATCTTTGCCTAAGGCCAGTCTTCCCACTAATTTGGTGGGCCAATGATAACCCTGCTGGTTGAATTAACATAGATAGAATCACATTTGGAAGGGCTCATGGAGGTCTTAAATGCCCCCATTTTGCAGATGGAAAAACTGAAACAAGGTCATGTGACTAACAAATGGCAAAATGAAATAAATTTCTTGACTCCAAGTCCAGTTCTCCTTCCACCATGCCTTGGTGTTTTCAGAATGTCACCCACTCATGTAGCTTTGGAGGCTATAGCATCCTTAACTTTGAGAGATAATGCTTTCTGAATTTGGAAAGTGCTCGGGGTCTCTTTATTCTGGCGTTCATAGCTGTGATTGGAGCATCCAGTGCAAAGGATATTTATTAAGTGACTCTGACGTGCAAAGCACAGGGGATAGGAAGAATCAAAGAATCCTTGCCCTTAGAGAGTTTTTTGTCTCCTGTAGGGGATGAGGAGGAAAAGACATTCAACTTTTATGCAAGTAAAATGAATACAAGGTAATTTCAAGAGTGCTAACAATTGGTAGTGGGAGATGAGGAAAGGCTTTCTGTAGGACTTAGCACTTGAGTTGCATTTACAAAGAAGCTAGGGATAAGGAAAGAGAATATTCCAGGCATGGCATGGGGTGAAAGGTAAAATATCATGTGTAGGGAATAGAAGGTAAGTTTCTTTGAGATGAAAAATGGGTAAAAAATGGAAAAATTGAATAATAGAAAATTCTATTATGAATAGAAAATTTCTATTATTTGTAGCTTTAAGCTCTAGGCAGCAATACCCACAGATGCTTTGAGTCAGTGGGTATGATGGATAAAGAAAATCTGAGTTCAAATCTCAGCCCTGTCATTTTTTACCTGTGTATAATGGGAAAATCAAATCTGCTCTCTGGGGCTCAGTCATTCATTTTTTTATCTGTAAAGAGGAAAGGTTGGGTTTAATGACCTTTAGGCCTCTTTCAGATCTAAATCTATGATACAACAGGTCTTGAGACAGAATGAGCCTGAGAAGGAAGCAGTTACTATGGGGTTTTTTTGCTTAAGAAAAGAGATTCAGATCTGGAGCTCCATGCCCCTTAAAGATTAGACAGTGTAAATTAGATAGGCACAAACATTGTTTTCCAAGAAATTTCATTTAAAAATAATGCCAAGTATTTTACTTTGTTCTCTAGAAGAGAGTTTCTATATTAGTGAGGTTCTAGATCTATGGAAATTATAGTTTATCTTTTTTTGCAAAGCAAAGTTAAGAAGTGACTGGAGATGGGGCCTTAGAACCAGGCAGGCTCACCTGGATTGAAGATTCGTCTCTGATAGCTCTTGGCTATATGACCCTGGACTTCAATAACTCAGGCAACTAAGTCTAGAAGATTTTGAGGTACCTTTGGTCCACCTTGATAGAGAAAGAACCTCCCTGGGAGATCCCTTCTATAATAAAATATCAGTTCACTAAAAGCTAAGAAAAGTATTTGTATGACACTTTCACAAATGAGAATCAATTTGATAGCTCTATGGGATGCTCCCATTTTACAGGTAAAAAAGCAGAGCTTAAGCTCAGGTCTTATGATTTTGTTTTACTTTATTGCCACTAGCCACACTTCCATTTCAATGGATACCTTTCTGAAAAGTTATAATTTTCCAAATCCCCTGACAGAATCCCATAGAATTTTGTTTATAGTTTTAAATGACTTTTAAACTTGCATATCCCACAATTAATCCTGCCTCATATGAAGCTAAAAGCCCTACTTTACTTCTTGCCCCTTTGTCCATTCTTCAGTTCCAATGGAGTGAATGAAACTATACACAAAAAATACTAGCTGTTATAAAATCCTATATACATACATTATTTCATTCTAACAAGGTAGATATTATTATGTGGTAGGTACTAGTTGTCCCCATTTTACTAATGAGAAAGATGAGGCAGAGAGATTAGGTGACTTATTCAGGGTCGTACAGCTAGTAAATGCATGATTTCATACTCTTTTCTATGGTTTCTTTCTTTTTTATTTTATTAAAACTTTTTATTTACAAAACATATGCATGGATAATTTTTCAACATTGACCTTTGCAAAACTTTCTATTCCATATTTTCCCCTCCTTCCCCCACCCTCTCCCCTAGATGGCAGGTAATCTAATACATGTTAAATATGTTAAAATGTATGTTATGATTTCATATTCTTGACTCCAAGACTACTGCTCTGTTACTTCAACTAACTGTATACATAGGGCACAGCCACAGATTTTCCCAAAAGTGGCTTTAAGATGAGATCTACAGAACTTAGAACCAGCTAAGACCAAGAACTAGATTGTAGCAATGTTTATGCTCTTAGTTGAGATGAAATAATGAATCTAAGATCAGGAGCTGGAAATACAATGGAAAGGGACAGGAGATGTTGAGAGGCAGAGAACTTGGATGGTAGAACTGGAGGGGTAGAACTATGAAGAAAGCAGGAAATTTGAAAAAAGACCTAGGATTATACAAGAAGAGATTAAAAAGCATGAAAGAAACCACGAGTTAATGACTGAGGTTGATGGATTGCCTCAAGATAGATAAAATGAGTCAGATGCTCTTTGTCTGTGATAGAAAAGAGGGCATTTCTGAGGGCAGAATGACGTCCATGTGGCTATAGGGAAAGTAGAGCTGATTCAATTTAGAACCTAAACAAAAAGGAAACCTGATTTTTGAAGGACTATGAGGGTACAGAAAGTAAATATTCAGCTTTGGTTTTAGGTATAGAAGGAGAGCAAATTAGCAAGCAAGAAAGAACAATCATGGCATAACTCATTTCTATAAAATGAAAGATTCAAATAGAAGGCAGGGTTGGAGAGAATGAGGGACAATCTGGAAGAAACATTACATCTCTCAACAAGGTCAAACTCTTCCTCCACCTTTTAAAAGTTTGAGGAAAAGGACTATGGGTGTGGCCTTTAATGTCAAACTTTTTCAATATGTTAATGAATTTTTACAAAATAGTATTTTTTTTCCCAATATGTTGATGAGTTTTTCTAAATTCGTTTTCTTTTTTTGTTGTTTTTGTTCTTTTTCATTCTTATAAGAGATGACTCTGTAAGAGGGGGAGAGGAGATACATTGAAAAGTGTAGGTTATATAAAAGCAAAATATATCTATGAAAGTATATTTTAGGAATAAACAGTGTCAAGCTTATGGAATGAACTGTAAAATTCTTCATCTGTTTAGAGTAAATAGCCCACACCTCCTTCATATTGTTGTAGAGTCATGTGTATTTAAAAAGTGCTGACCATAAACAACCTCCTCTCTTGGCGAGGAAGAAATGATGAAAAGTTATCCAAGAAAACCAATGATGGGATTAGGCAGGAAAATATTTTATTTGAAAGTTGCCCTGAGGAGTCATTTTTAACATAAATAGAATTTTCAATCTCCATGAAAATACTGTTTTGATGTCTCATTATTGTGGAGTTGACCTTGGGATACCAAAGACTATATTAGTGGAAAACAAATATTGTCAGGTCCAACCAAGATGGAAAAGTTTCAACTGTTTCACTGGTATCTATTATTTAGGACTCTCCTTGCAAAGGTCAGGGACTAGAAGGTTAGGACCCCACAGTGAAATTTTCCAGCCATGGTAACTGATGGCTACCATTCTCTATTTCAAGTGAGTGTTTCTTCTCAACTTATTTTTATGCGCCTACAATAACCTTGTTCATTCCCTCTGTAGTCCAGAGCATAACCCACAAGAGAATACTGAATAGCAACAAAGGACCTCCAAGAATATACTGCAGATCTGAGTAGGCCAGATGAGCTGGTCTCTTGAAGAATCCTCCCCTACCCGGAGGGATCAAGAGATAACATATGGCAGAAAACTTATTTTGGCTATAAATGCTCAGGATCCTGTAATGGCTCTTGTTTCTAAATAGATATTTCTCTTGTGGAAAGAGGTCTGTTCTAGCTTCCATAGAGATGATGGAGAAATTCCCAGAAATAATTCATGCCAGAGTTCCACAGTCTACATAGGTAACATTCATTATGACCATATTTGCCCCAATTCAAGGGGCCCAGGGCATCCAGTAGGACAGCACATGGTTATTTAGCTTCTTTCCTTTTCTCTCTATCCACTTTAGCCTTATTTCCCACTCTGCATCTACCTTAATCTCCAATATGGCCAATCTTGGTGCCTATCTTCTGAAACCATAGATAGGCAACTGAGGACACATTCTCTGGGTAATAACAACAAAGGTTGTGGGAAGTTCTGAACAGGGAAAGTGAACCTCAGCTCTCAAAAAGAACAGAAGCCCAAGACAGGGAGAGCAGAAGGAAGAGTAATGGTATGAGCAGAACCAGAGTCAAAACTCAGTGAAAAGATTGGAAATGGGTTCTGGAAAGAAAAAATCAGAACTGGGTGCCCTGTAAGTGGAGACAACCAAACCAATCTGTGGTTAGGCACAGACTACCAGAGGGGGAAGACTGTACCCTTTTAATTTGCCTTCTGGAGGAGCTATGAAAGTTCCTTGGATATTTGGATTAAAAAAATGAAGCAGGCGATTTCTTTGCAGAGAAAAGGGACTGTGGGAGTAGAACATTGCAAGTACTGCATGACACCATTGAGGTGTTGGCTGTTTTTCAATTTTTTTTCTTCTTTCTTTTTATATATTTGGTACAAGGGATGACTAAGGGAAAGAAAAGAGATACGTTAAGAAGTGAGGTAAAAACAAAACATATCCTTTTTTTTTCTTTTGTTAAATTAAAAGGACTAGAAAATAATAATACTTAGTCAGATGTGGCTCGGCACCTTCCAATACTAATATTTGAGAATCCTGATTCCTTTTCTGTAACAACACAGACTGAAGGGATCAATTGAGATTAAGTGATTTATCCCAAGTCATGCAGCCACTTCCCCCTGACCCTCTAGTCCAAGGGCTATTAAACTTTCTACTTATGTAATGGATTCCTTGGCAGTCTGCTGAAGCCTAGGGACCTCTTCTCAGAATAATATTTTTAAATGTGCAAAATAAAGTAAATATGATTACAAAGGAAGATAATTATATTGAAATATTTATAAAAATGTTTTTGAAAAACAAGTTTACTTCAACTGAAGAACAAGTTCAGATCCAAAATTAAAAATCCCTATTCTAAAAAGTTAGTGAATTTATTCTAGCTCACACTCCTAGAGCCAGGAAAACCACATCTTCCTTCAAGATTTTAGAGCACCTAAGGGGTTGGACCATTTTTCTTTACTGCCATCACTTTGAGCCCCCACCAGAGTTATTCCCTTATTTAAGATATCAAGGACTCAAGTTCCAATTCTATTTAACTACTTAGTTTTTACAGAATGATATTTACTTCAAAGATATAGCAAGAATAAGCATATAAACATTCTTAACTTATTTCCAAACTAACATGGATCCCACCAAATCCACATTCAAATGTCACCTGATTGTTAGATGAAACCTTGTCTTAACTTTCATTGATCTGACTGCAGAAAATTCATTCCTTGTTCTTCAAGGCATTAATACTGTGCTGTCTGCATGACCCAGACTCCCAAATTCTAGGACATCTAAACTGACTCATCACCTCATAGTGATAGAACATACACATAGAACACACAATCAGAGACTCCATTTCCTTTCCTCCAGGGAGGGAGGGAGGGAAGGAAGGAAGGAAAAAGGGAAGGAAGGAAGGAGGGTGGAAAGAAGGAAAGAAGAAGGGAAGGAAGGAAGAAAAAGAAAGAAAGGAAGGAAAGAAAGGAGGGAGGAAAGAAGGAAGAAGGGAAGGAAGGAAAGAAGAAAAAAGAAGGAAGGAAGGAAGGAAGAAAAAGAAAGAAAGAAAAAAAGAAATAAGAAACAAAGAAAGTGCAGAGATTAAGGACCAAGATGTGTTTCTCAGTTCACATGGCCTCAACTGGGAGAAGATCCCAAGGTTTCACTCCCTCACAACATTGTCTCTCACCAGGTGTCAGGAGAGGAGTCAACAAGATTCTCCCAAAAATTCAGGTAAAGGGAATAAGAAGAGTTTAGGCTGAAGATAATTGCTTTTGAGAGGCTCCTCTGGTCGGGCTTCGAAAACAATTGAAAAGTTCTCCTCCTGGCCATATGTCTAGGGGGCCACCAAAGGTCTACAGATAATCTACAGTTTCTCCAAGGCACTTCTATTTCACATGGTCATGACTTTGCAAGGTGCTCTGTATATGTAGCAGCTCCTTATTACAAAAGAGATAGATGTGTCTATGTTTTCTTGGAGAAAAGAAAGACTACATCAGGTTTTTGAGAGCCTGGGCACTTGATTAGGAAAAAAAGAACTAGAACATAATATATCACTTAATCTACTGCACAAAGTCATGTTTCATAAAATTAATTTGATCCTAGAGTTTCCTTCCCCAAAATGAGTCATACCTCCTTTCTCCACGGTCAAAGGATCACTGCCTCCCAAATATTCTTGTGCTACTTACAAACCACAAAGTTTATCTCAAACAAGATTTTTCCATTCGAAATGACTTTTTAAAAAGTATACTAAGATGGTAAACATGAATTCATTCCTGTGAAGCTCTTCAAGGTTTCAAATTTTTCCTTTGACAAAATAAGTTAGTTGGAGAGTTATTTGTCCCAGCCTAGCATTCAAAATGGAGTTCAAACAATGGAGCTGAATGACTGGTATCCTACGATAAATCAAAGACTTGTAACCCTTGTAACTGAAGTCATAGCTATGAATTATTCTGTCTCTGGCTGTTTGTAGGGCAACACATTGTTCTCCAGTCAAGGAACTTCCCCCATGTTCTTCATAAGGTTATATTTCTGCCACAAAGTGGGCAAAATTGACTCACCTCACATGGCAAAACAAGAGAGAAAGAACTATTTGTAACTGTAGGATCCTGAAAACGTTCCTTCCATTAGAGTTTTTCAAGACACATCCTCTCAGCAAACAAAATTTTTAATAAGCAGATCCTCATGGCATGGAAACGACTCTTGTCAAAAGCTGTAGTTGCAGAGCAAAGAACCGGAGACCAAATAAATACCAATGACTGGGCAAGTGCTAAATGAATTGAGGGATATGAATATTATGGAATATGACTATGCTGGAAGAAACAATAAATATAGTAAAGGATGAGAAGACAAAAGAACTCATGCAAAGTAAAATGAGCAGAACCAGGGAAATAATGGCTACTATACCAATGTATCCAGAAAGAAAAACAATTAACAAAATTCTGCATCTTGAATCCTATAAAATTATAATAATTTGCTTAGCCCTGGCTGGGGGGAGGAGGAAGGAGACAAAAAAAGGTGTGACAATATACTTTTACAGAAGTGGACAATTATGGATATGAATATTATATATACTATCTGACTTGGTTGATGTTAACTTATTTTTTCTCCTTTGTTACAAAGAACTATTCAGACAGAAGAAGGAAAAGACAAGGCACAGACAAAAGAAAGAAACAATAAAAAAAAAATTTAAGTGAAAAAAAATGGTGGCAGCAGAGCATAAGCTCTAGCTAGCAAGGCAAGGCCTGTTAATCTGGAAAGACTTTGGGATGAGCTCAGTGAGAGACTTCATACCTTTAGTTTGATGCTGGGCCTAGCTGAGTTTCAAAAGGCTTAGCACCCAAATGTCAGCTGTAGGGGGTGAATTTTTCAGCCACTGAACCTTATAAAGTCAGTCCCCTAAGAAGTAAAATGGGTGTGACTTATGTGAGTGGAAGGGGGATCCCAGAGGCTAAATCAGAAACCTCTACAGTCCTGGAAGCCTAAAAAAATATCAGATTTGTTTGCAGGCCACAGACCACAAGGTAGCAATGTCTTAAAAGCAGTATTTCAGTGCCTCAATTCTTCTGGGGTTTAGGGTTCAAGGAGGAAGGACCTCACCCTGTGTCTGGACTTTCCCTCTTATTCCAGCTACTCTCTTCAAAATATGAAGTAATCAGAGGCCTGGTGGCTATCAGATCTCAAGGCCACTGACAAGTCTCCATAGAAATGGCTTCTAGCCCCAGCACCATCTGGGTTAGAGGTCACCCACATCTCCTAAGGACAGAGCCCTGGACCTGATCTGCTGGGTTATTCAGCCCACTTTCATTTTATTTCTTCTTAATCCTATAATCGAGCTTCCTCCCCTAGAAGATTTAGTTTTAATACTAGGCCCCTCTTTCATTTAAATGGGCTCCTAATACAATTTCAACTACTTTGTTCACAAGTATTTATTTAGGACCTACTATGTATGCCAGGCACTGGAATCCAAAAACAAAAGGAAAGCAATCTCTGTCCTTAAGGAGCTTAAGACCAAAATATTCACCCATATGTAGAAGTATACATATCAGTCAATAAATCCGCATAAATTCATATGTGTGCATTATATATATATATATATATATATATATATACACACACACACACACACACACACAATACATAGGTCTTTCTATCTGTATATCAGCAACCTGTATATGTTTACATACATATATATATATATATATATATATATATATATATTCACTCCATTATTTTGTATCTATTTGTATACAAACACACACATACACATATATATTTATCTTTTGTGGATATACACATATCCATAAATATATTTGTATACTTGCACTTGAATATATATATATATATATCCCCTTGTATCTATGTGTGTATGAGTACATACATATATGTATATGCATTATATGGGGATACACAATACAGACATATATTTATATATATGTATCTTGTGTTTGTACTTGTTTATATATTCACTTCATGCAAATACATATGTGTGTATAATATATGTGTGTGTTTGTGTCTATGTGTATCTTGTAGGTATACACCCATATCTAAATATATGTACATATGTGTATCTGTATATCTGTACATATGTGCATTACATATGTATATTGTATGTATATAGATGCATGTATATATATATATATATATTTACTCCATCATCTTATATCTATTTTGTACAACTGCATGTATTTATATATGTCCTTACATGTTTATATATTCAGCCATTACCTTATATCTATTTGTATACAAAGACATATATCTTTTGTGGATATATATATATATATATATATAGATATAGATATAGATATAGATATAGATATAGATATAGATATATATACACATTCCTAAATATATTTACATATGTGTACTTGTATATCTTTACATATGTGTATTACATATGTATAGTGTGTATCTACATAGATGCATATGTGTATATTCACCCCATCATCTCACATCTATTTTGTGTGTAAATAAAATTGCATATATTTGTATATGTGCACTGCATGTGTGTACATATTTATATATTCAGCCATTACCTCGCATCTATTTGTATACAAACATATTTACATAGTCAGTCTTTACCTTGTAGCTATTTGTATACAAGCATATTTATACATTCAGCTGTTACCTTGTATTTATTTGTATACAAAGACACACATGTCTTTTGTGGATATATACACGTACCTAAATGTATTTACATAGGTTTATCCCTATATCTTTACATTAGTTAATGTGTGTATGTACATAGATGCATAAGTATATCTTCACCCCATCATTTTACATCTATTTGGTACGCAAATACAATTGCATGGATTTATATGTGCGCACTGCATGTCTATACATATTTATATATTCAGCCATTACCTTGTATCTAGTTGTATACAAACACACATGTGGGTATACACACATATACAAATGTATTTACATGTGTGCACCTGTATATCTTGATATGTTTATGTATATATATTTACCCCATCATCTTGTATCTATTCACATTTAAATAGATACAGGTTTTGTTTGTACACACACACATATATTTATACACATTCACCTGTATATCCTAACATGTTTATGGATGTGTCTTTTTGTAAGTTCATGTATACATGTGAGTTTTTGTATGTGTATTCATATGGGAACTTATATATGAAATATGCAAATATTTCATATATATTACATAAATATAAATTCCTATATGTATACACAAATTAGTTGGTTTTCCACACATTAGTTTTAGACACATTTATGGCCATATGTTTGTAAATATAAAATACATACAAGGTGATTGAGAGAGCCACTAGAAGCTTGGGAATGCCAGAAAAGGCTTCATGAAGAATGTGATACTCGAGCTGAATCTTAACAGAATTCTTAAGGGAATCTAAGAGGCAGACGTGAGTAGAAAGTACATCCAAGGCAAAGGACACGAAGAAGGCAAAGCTAAGAAAATGGGAAAAGGAGTTCTGTGTGAGAAAAAGCAAGAAGGTCAGTAAGACTGGAGTGTATAGAAGGCAGAAGTGGTGGGGGTGCATAAATAGATGTTATCCCTGGTACCGCACTGAGCCTGGAATCAGGAAAACCTCAGTTCAAATCTGGTCTTTGACAGTTACTAGTTATGTGACCCTGCACAAATTACTTAACCTCAGTTTCCTCATCTGTAAAGTGTCAGTAATAATATCACTTCCTCCTGGGATTGTTCTGAGGATCAAATGTATTAACATATATGTAAAGTACCTTGCCAATCTTCAGATGCTGTATCTGGGCTACTTATAATTATGCTGGAAAGATAGGTTGAGGTCGGGTTATGAAGGACTTTAAAAAACAAACACAGGAGTATATGTCCAGTCCTACAGTCGTGAGGGAGATACTGAAATTTCCTAAGTAGGGGAGCATTAGGTCAAACCTATGGCTTGAAAATCACTTTGAAAAGAAAAAAAAAGAAGAAAATGATTTTAACATCCTTTTGACTGTAGGAGAAAGTGAAGATGGGGGACACCTAAGGCAGGGAGACCAATTGGTGTGGCAGTTGTCCAGATGGAAGGTGGAATTGATTCAGTATGTTAGCTTTCCAAATTCACAATCAAGGGAACAAGTCATATGCCAAGGGGGCTATTGGATACCAATCCTAACCAACTCTTCAGTACTCTATCTAGAAATCATGGAGGACCTACAGATATTAAAAGGATTATTGTTGTTTAATCATTTTTCAGTCATGTCTGAGTCTTCGTGATCCTATTTGGAATTTTCTTGGCAAAGATACGGGAGTGCTTTGCCATTGTCTGACTCTTTGTGATCCGATTTCTTGGCAGAGATATCAGAGTAATTTGACATTTCCTTCTCCGGCTCATTTCACAGATGAGAAACTAAAGCAAACAGTCACTTAGCTATTAAGTGTCTGAGGTCAGATTTGAACTCAGGAAGATGAGACTTCCTGAGTCTCCCCATTGTGCCATTTACATGGCCATTAAGAGGATTATTCATGCTTAATAGTCAAGATTACCCCCCCTCCTCAAGACAGATACCAACAACACCAAACATTTTAAGATTAACAGGGTATTTTTACATATATTCTCTCCTTTGACCTTTATAAGACAGTTAGATATCACTTCTCATTTTACAAATGAGGAAACTCATTGATTTTTCCACAGGAACTGAGAATCTCATGTGTCCAAGTTCCACTGGATTTTGAATGGAAATTGCTCTTAAAGTCTTAGGTCCCTCTCAGTCACAGCCTTCACGCACCTTCCTCCTATACAGTAGAGAGATAAGACTGTATAGATGTGGAATGTTGGGTTTGTTCTTCAAAGGCTCAGAGAATCAAACAATCATAGATTAAAAGTTAGAAGTAATCTCAGCAGCCATCTGATCCAGAATCAGATGAGAAATTTCTTTCAAGGGAGGGTAAGTGATTCATACAGAGAGTAAAGAAAGGAAGTGAAAGTCCAGTGTATCTCCATTTCATTGTACCTTCCCCCAATAGTTCTCCACAGTCAACCCAAGCATCAGCACATAGTAGGACATCACAGGATCACAGATCCTGTTGTTGTCTGAGCTTCATTTTTGAAGAAGACCAATCTCAGATGAAAAGTGGAAATGGATCCCAGAGACCATCTCTTCCAACTTCCTTACTTATAACAAGGCCTTAAGAGGTTAGATTAAGCCTAAAGTCATTCAGGGAATAACTATAGGCAAGATTCAAACCCAAGCTTCTGACACCAGAGTTAGTGATAATTAGAGCAGGTTTCCATGTTGGTTGATTTTGCTGAACTGTTTTTATTCCTTACAAAAGTTGGAGGATGTACATAAGGACATCATTAGTAGGAAAAGGGTCAATAATCCGCTCCCTCTTTTTAAAGTAACAGCCTTCATAGCATTAGGAACCACAGAGAACTTTAAGATTGTCTGATCCAGGAATTCTTAATTTTCTTTTTATGAGACTCTTTGGGCAGCTGGTGAAGCTTAATCTTCTCAGAATTATGTTTTTAAATGCATAAAATAAAATACCTGAGGTTAAAAAGAAAAACAATTATAATGAAATAGAAAAAAACATCACAGAACTCAGGTTAAGACCTAAGATTAATCTAATCCTCATCTTAAATTTAGTAACTATTTAGAAATATATCCATCCAGGAGATGGACACAACTTGCCCAATTTAATGTGTCTTACATTGAATTTCATTCTTTTTCAGTGTTGTACTATGAGCAAGGTTTGGGGTATAGAAAACATTTGAGTCCCCTTTTTCCTCCCTTTTCCCCAAGTGCCCAATACAGTGTCAGTCACTTAGCAGACTTCTGATAAGATCGATTGGTGTGTTGATGTGGGCAAATTCTCTTTCTTTCCGCAGAGTCCAGAGTTTTTACCATCTGTCTAGATGCTTGGGCCTATCTTCAAACAATTCCACTTTTTTTTTTTTTTTTTTTTGATGTACCAAAGCTGCTTTAATTTATCACTTTGTTTTAATGGGCTGCACCAGCCCAGAATAGCTCCAAATCACTCATTTTCCACAAGGGCAGATGGCACGCAGCCTTATGCAAGATGCGTAGGTCTCTCACTATATTTGGTCAGTGTAAATTCAGTCCCTTTTTTTTTGTAGCTCCAAGAGTTACGGGTAGACACCGTTAATTTGTGGCTGAAAGCTGCAAGATTCTTCACTCCTGGAGCCACTGGGCTATGTCTGGCCCATTTCAGGCACGGCTGGTGATTGGCTTTTGAGATTGCTTCTCTCTCTGGACCAAGATACGCTGTGGCACAGTGGAAAGGCTGTTGGATTTCAAGTTTGAAAGTGTGCTCTGAACCCTATTGGCCAAGGGCAAACTTGGGCAAACCCATCTCTCTTAAATAATCAAGTATTTATTAAGCACCTACTATGTACCAGTCACTGTACTAAGCACTAGGGATACAAAAAAAGGCAAAAGAATCAAATCAAAAAGCCAGTCTTTACTCAAGATTAAATGGGAGAGATAACAAACATTTCTCTACAAATAAGAAATATATAAGATAAAGTGAAGGTAATCTCACAGAAAAGACACGAAGATTCTGAAGGACTGAGTGGGACTCTTGTATATGGGATTATAGCTGATTTGAAGGAAGACAGGAGGTGAAGACAAAGAGGGAGAGAATTCCAGGCTTGGGGACAGTCAGGGAAAATTTTGGAGGCAAGGGCTACAATGTTCATGGTTCAGCCAAAAAGATAATACTACTGGGTAACAGAGTTCATAATATATATTATAAGGTAAAGAAGGAAGGAGGCCTATAAAAGGCTTTAAAAGTGGCAGCTAGGTGGCACAGTAGATAGAGTCCCGGACCTGAAGTCAGGAGGATCTGAGTTCAAATCCAGTCTCAGACACTTAATACTTCCTAGCTGTGTGACCCTGGGAAAGTCACTTAACCCCAATTGCCCCAGCCAAAAAAAAAAAAAAAAAAATCTCAAAGGCTAAAGCCCTGAGTCAAACTCAGGATTTTATATTTAATCTGGGAGGCAAAAGGAAGCAACTAGAGTTGACTGAAAAGTAGGATGTCCTAGGCTTTAGGAAGATCACTTTGGCAGCTGAGTAAAGGATGGCTTGGGATAGGGAGAACTGAGGTACAAAGACCAACCAACAGGCTATTGTAAAAGTCCAGACTTAGTTTTCCTATTTGTAAATCAAAATATCAGGTAACTTTCAAGGTTCCTGAAATCTGGAAGATGAAGAGAATTTGTAAAAAGTTTAATGAGTCTCCAGGTGTTTTTCCCACCCTGTGCATCTTTGAATCTCAGGAAAAGGAGTTGATCCAGTGAAAAGGGCAGAACTAGAAGCAGATTACATCTTAGTACAGAGGCAGCCAGGTGGTGCAGTGGATAGAACTCCCAGACTGGAGTCAGGAAGACCTGAGTTCAAATATGGCCCCAGACACTTACTGTGTGACTTTGGGCAGTCACTTCACCCTGTTTGCCTCAGTTTCCTCATCTGTCAAATGAGATGGAGAAGGAAATGGCAAAGCATTCCAGTATCTTTGCCAAAAAACACCCCAGATGGGATCAAGAACCAGGAATGACTGAACAGCAATAATACTGACCCTTGGTCCTGGCCTTTTCTATTCATCCTAACTCTTTCCTGAAATTTGATGCAATGAAAAGAACTCTGGATTTGGAGCAGAGGACCCAAGTTCAAATACTATCTTGTCAATATATTTTCTTTGTTATTTATTGTTCAGTTATGTCAGACTTTCTATGGTCTTATTTGGAGTTTCCTTGGTAATAATATCAGAGTGGTTTGCCATTTCCTTCTTCAGCTCATTTTACAAATGAGGAAACCGAGGCAAACAGGGTGAAATGACTTGCCTAGAGTCACACAACTAGTAAGTTTGTCTGAGGCCAGACTCCAGGCTGGGAACTCTACCCTGACTAGTTGCCTACATTTCCTTAGGTGAATCATTTTTCTCATCTGTAAAATAAAGAGGTTGGTCTAGATCAGAGCTCCTTAAACTTTTTCCATTCAGGACCCCTTTTATGCCCGAGAAATTTTTACTTAATACTGGGAATATAAGTAGGTAAATAGGTATACAAATTAAACATTTACTGATAACAAATCATAAAGAAATTTATTGTAAAACAATTCTTTGATATGCATGTTTTTTTTTTTTTTGTTTTTGTTTTTTGTTTTTTGTTTTTTTTTTTTTTTTTTTTGCTGAGGCAATTGGGGCTTAAGTAACTTGCCCAAGATCACACAGCTGGAAAGTGTTAAGTGTCTGAAATCAAATTTGAACTCAGGTCCTCCTGACTTCAGGGTTGTTGCTCTATCCACTGCGCCACCTAGCTGCCCCGGTATGCATATATTTTTATCATTTATTAAAGATGGATATATCTATTTTTACATAAAGAATTAAATCTTAACAGAATATTTGATACTACAGAATGTGGAATATTCAAAAACTTTTTGCTATTGCCAAATTTTTCATGAAATTATGATTTATTATCAGTAAATCATTTGTAAACCTATTTTGTGTACCCCTATATCCGGTATCGAGTAAAAATTTCTCAAGCCATGAAGGAGCTGTGAGTGATTTAAGAAGCTCTGGTCTAGATGACCTCTGTGGTCCCTTCCAGCCCTAACTCTAAAGTCCTAAATCATTTTTTCTTTTGAAATTCTTGTAGAAGACAACCAGACAACTTGTCCAGAATAAATGTCTGAGGTCTCATTTGAACTCAGGTCCTCCTAACTCCAGAATCGGTGCTCTGTCCACTGTGCTGCCCCTAAGTCCTTCTTAAAGGGTTTATTATATTTTTCTTAACTTTACTAAAATCTCCAAATTTGATCCTTGGTTCTCATTTGGTTGAAGGGGGGGAAGGGAAGCCCCCCAGATAATCAGAAATGCAGGCAGCATGTAGTCAGTATTTTTTTCCCCAAAAAGAATTGGTCCGAGTTATCGGTGACTGATTGTATTTTCCTGACAAGGAGGACCGGCTGACACTGTGCATAGGCATGAGGGCTGTACTCTCATGGTCAGTCCAGAACACCCTCACAAAGGAATATCTAGGAGGATTAGGCCTGGAATGTCAAGCATTATTACCTCTCCCCAGTCAATGACAGGCTTGCCTGGAGCACTGCAGAGTTTGAGGCAGCCCTTCTTTAGATTTTCTTTAGTCTCTATTTAGCTGCTCTCTTTTTCTGACCTTCAAAAGGAGAGCAGATCTCCTTGGCAAGGGAAACAAAACAAAACAAAACACCCCAAAACAACCTTTCCCCTTCAATTTCAGCCAACTACAAGGATAGAATACCTCATCTGCCTTTCACTTTTGCATTGCAATGTCTAGACTATGCTGTGAGCCATTTGGTTCCCTAGACATTATTTGGGGGGGCCACTGAAATATTTTCCACTCTGGTTGACTTTTTTTTAAATTCTGTTTCCAGTTGGGGCCCTCTGGGAGACACAGGCAATTGGATGCTGTTAAGATGGACAAGTCTAGCTATCAGAATTATTAAATGTCCTCTTGAACTACAGAATATGACTGTTAATAACCGATTTTTCGTCTCTGGAGATCTCAAAAGAGCTTTTCACACATTACTTCATTTCATTTATCTTCACGGCACTCTGGGGAGACCCGGGGTGTGAGGGATTGAGACATACTGTTAGAGAAGGGTGGGGTGGAAAGGAGAGTCCCGACAAGGAATGAAACCTTAACCAAATCTTCTTGTCAGACAACTCCTGATTAAAACTTCAGAGAGGCTTCTGGGGTTGCTAGAGACAACTATGGACCTAAAGTCAGGAGATATCTGGATTCAAATCCCTTGTGATGTAGGAGAATTAGTGAGGAGAACAAGATTGTCCTGAAAGAGTTGACATTCTGCCAGGGGAGAAAGCACGTCCATAAATAAGTAGCAGCAATGTATACAGAATGAATTCTGGGTAATTTGGGGAGGAAAGGCACTTGAAGCTGGGAGAAATCAGGGAAGGCTCGTTCCTCCCTAGTTCAGAGATCTAATTCTTGTCAGGATCAAATGAGAGAATGTGTATAAATCACCTCTTTAATCTTAAAGTGCTATATAAATGTCAGCTGTTATTAATGAATGTAAATCATATTGCAAACCTTAAAGTATCATATAAATGCCATTATTATTATTATTACTAGTGAATTATTTCCAGTTCTGGTGTCCAGAATTAGAGAGGAATGTGAGACACTTGGAAATGGATTAGATAAGAACACATAAACAAATGCAAGATTCTTCCTGGAGTAGAGGAACTATGGCAACCCTCTACTGGGGGGTATCAGAGGGTGGATGCTTCTGCTGTTGATGCTGGGCCATTCCTGAGGGAGACATAGGTACAGTGAACTCAGAAATCTGCTGCTTGCTGTCTGTGTCACCTTAACCAAGTCAGTCTCCCATTTCCTTGTCTTTGCTCTGTTCCCCACCTTCCTAGCATATTCTCCCTCATCATCATTCTCCCTCTCTCTTGAAATCCCAAGCTTCCTTCAAGACCAAGTTCAAGTGCCATTTTCTTAGGAAACTTTTTCTGGTGACTCCAAAATTTCAGGGTATCTGTTTTGTTCATACTTGCATGCTCTAAGTATGTGCCTATTGGCTCCCCTATAAGGTCCTTCTATTTTGCAGATGAAGAAACTGAGGCAGTGAATGGTTAACTGGGTTTTTCCTAAGTCATCTGCATAGTTTAGTTACCCACTTGGAATATGAGCTCCCTCCCAAGATTCTTTGCACTGTGGATTCTGCCTCTCTGTGTATATCTCAGTGATGACAGCAGCATCAGCAGCAAAATACTCCTTAAGGGCAGGGCTTGTTTTGTTTTTATCTTTATGTCTCCAAGACTTAGCTCAGTGCTTGGCACCTAGTAAGCTCTTCATAAAAGCTTGTTGATTGATTGACTGATCCTTTCTCAGATGCTCAGTTTCTTTCACTCTAAACTTAAAGTGCTAAGTTAAAACTTTAAAAAAAAAATTCCACTTATGATCTCTTTTCATCTGAGAAATTTTTATATGACCCTGTATATATATATATATATGCATATATATATGTATATATATATAGGTATATAAAAGAGTTATACAAATCAAACATTTATTGATATTCAAACACGAGACCTCACAGAGGGAGGGTCTCAAACCACAGATTAAATTGTAATTTTGCAATATCCACATTCAGTTATGAGATTCAATATGAGACTGAGAACCACAGTTTAAGAAGCTGGGAATTAAAAGACCTCTCTGGTCCATTCCATCCCTAAATCTCTTACTGTATCTCTTAGTGTATTGAGGCTTATATTCAAGGAAGACTAACATCTTTGATGTGAGGATTTACCAAGCCCTTTTCAGGACTTCTCATCCATCTTTGATGCTCACCTGTTACCTAATTATCACCTGTGGCTCCAAGAAACTGTAGTTTGTATGCCAGCCATATCCTGGTAAAAATCATCTTGGCAGATGGGTCAAACCAGACTGAGGTTTCAACTTGTTCGTATGTTTTGGGATGTCTACTTCAAGCATGTAAAAACTTCACCTGGGGGCAGCTAGGTGGCGCAGTGGATAGAGCACCAGCTCTGAAGTCAGGAGGACCTGAGTTCAAATCAGACCTCAGACTTAAATAACACTTCCTCACTGTGTGACCCTGGGCAAGTCACTTAACCCCAATTGCTTCAGGGGAAAAAAAAGACTTCAACTGGAAAAATGGACAGATGAGAACAATTCATTCTAACCATCAATAACACTACTAAAGTAGGCACTGTGGACAACTTAATGTTTGGTCAGATATCAAAGATGCTAAGGTCATCCTCTGCTTTGGAGGTCATTGCCAGTTTTCTTGACTTTTGTCTTGCCTCTGGATTTTGATGTTTTTGGAGGAGAGAGGGAGGTTTATGCCTTTACGCAACTCTGCCTCACTTAAATCCAATTCATGAGCAAGTCAAGATATCTTTGGTCTTCTTTCAAAATTGAAGGACCAACTGTATGAGGCAACCGGTACAAGAAGAACTCAGCCTCCAGTTGGTACTGGTCAAGTCATCTTTGGTCCTTTTTCAAAAATGAAGGACCAACAACAACTGGATGAGACAACCAGTGGAAAAAGAACTCAACCTCCAAGTACTGTGGTCAAGTCAAGATATCTTTGGTCTTCTTTCAAAAATGAAGGACCAACAACTGGGTGAGACAACCGGTGGAAGAAGTACTCAGCCTCCAATTGGTGCCGAATGCATGTTCAGTCACACATAATTTCTCCAACTCCATAAAGGGAGAACTTCTTTGATCCTTTTCTAGAGTGACTTCTAGTCCCTTTAAATTCAATTCAACAAGCACTTCTAAGCATCCACTGGGCTTGGCACTAGGCTAGGGGGATACAAAATCCAAATTGGTCCTGCCTTTAAGGAGCTTACATTCAAGGTGGTTGAGGTCACCTTTCATTTACTCCTATAAACAAAGGGAAAGGACAGTGTGATTCCCCCAAAACTATCCTACTAGGGAAGGTGATAGCTAAAAGGTGAGTGTCAAAACAGGCATTTTTTTAATATCCTATTTCACTGCCACACTCTTCTTTCTTTCACTTTCCCCCTGTCTCTTGAGACACAGAATCAAACAAAGAACTTCAGAGTTCCTGAAATAAGTTATTAGGCCATGATATTTCTCACCCCAAATGCAAACTTTCCCACCTAATGCTGCCAGTACACTGAGTGCTGATACATCCTTTTGGCAGCCACCTGAAAGAAATGAATCCCTGAGTCATCATAGAGTCATTTATCTCTGAATTGCCAGGAAGACTCTGGGTTATTCAGGGTATAAGGATGTGGGTCAGATCAGGTACTAATATGGGAGGGCAACCCTTCTTCCTGGTGGTCAAAAGTATTTGGAAATAAACAGATGGGAAGAAATTTTTAAAAGAATTCAAATATAAAGGAAGAATTCAAATTTCCAAGGTCCAAGGTTTGCAAAAGACTTTTTTATAGCAGAGAGTTGTCCAATTATTATCTACATTTTACAGATAAAGGGATTCTTTTAGATGAAAGTTAAATGACTTCCTCAGGATCACACAGCTAAATAACATAGCAGAACCCTGAACTTAGTCCTATAGGTAACTTTTTTTCTTTTCTTTTTTTTTTCATTAAAACATTTTAATTTTCAAAACATATGCATGGATAATTTTTCAACATTGACCCCTATAAAACCTTGTGTTCCAAATTTCCCCCCTCCCCTTAACCCCTTTCCCTAGATGACAAGTAATCCAATATATGTTAAACATGTTAAAAAAAATATGTTAAATCCAATATATGCATATATATTTATACAATTATCGTGTTGCACAAGAAAAATCAGATCAAAAAGGGAAAAAAATTAGAAAGAAAATAAAATGCAAGTAAACAACAACAAAAATTACGATGTTGTGATCCACACTCAGTTCCCATAGTCCTCTCTCTGGGTGTAAATGACTCTCTTCATCACAAGACCATTGGAATTGGCCTGAATCATCTCACTGTTGAAAAGAGTCACGTCCATCAGAATTGATCATCCCATAATCTTGTTGTTAGGCAACTCTTTAAGACTATAAATTACCAGCCTTCATCAGCAGAGGAAATTTTTACATCTGGAAACTCCTTCTACCAATAAAATCACAAGTGCAGTCCACAGCACTAGACGGTATAAAGGGGCCAAATGGAGTCTGATATTAGGAAGATATGAAATCAAGTTGGACTTCAGATACTTAACTAGTTGTAGGATTCCAAGCAAGTCCCATTGCCTGTCTCAATTTCCTTAACTGTAAAATGGGAAAGTAGCATCTACTTCCCAGTGTTTGTGAAAATCAGATTTATTTTAATATTCATCTATGTAAAACTCAGAGAGGGGCCAAAAGCCAAGATGGTATCTGAATGTAGATAATAACTAGTTTTAAGATTTGCAAAGTACTTTGCATATTATCTGATATGGTCTTTATAACAACCCTCTGACTATTGACACGTCTATTTTAGGTGGTGCTATTAGAGTGCTCATTTTGCAGAAGAAAAAACTGAGACAGATCTAGCAAAGAGTTGTCACATATCTAGTAGATACAGGAAACAAGATTTGAATTCGGGTGTTCCTGATTATACATTCTATTCACTGCACCACCTTAGTGGCCAACAAACAGACTTTGTAAACCTCAGTGGGGAATCATATAATCCCAAATACACAGGGACTGCCTATGTATCCTACTTGGGGGGCGGGGGGGGGGTCTCTATCTGCTCCATCCCACTCCATCTGGGAAGAAGTAGCTCCAGTATTAGCATAGACTTCTTTGAATTCTGTTTCCCTCTAAGTTCTTTTCTTTCCTTTCTTGTTCCTTTGCCCTTCTCAACTTTGGATAAATGGAGATGCCTTCGGGGCCCCTGCAGCAGCACCCCAGCTCGGTGAGCTCATCCAGGCCGGTTTTACCTGTAAAAAAGAAGCCAGCCCTGCAGGAATCTTTTACCTCCCACTAGCTCCACCAGAAACTGTTGAGACAAGCCAAAGCTCAGCTGGGATGGGAAAAAGCTGAGGTGGCCCATTTAATCCGAGAGAGTCCTGGGAGAAATCAGACATGCGGCATGTAGGAACTTAGCTAAAAATGGGAAAAAAATCAAACTCAGATCTGGTCACCCGGTAATAAGTAGCCAGGCTGGGATTTAAATCCAGGCACCTCCTCTGTCCATATCAACTGTCTCATTGGGGGTTTGAGAAGTGCAGAAGAGAGGGTGCTGAATTTGGAGTGTTCCTAGGCTCCAGACAAGGATGGCTCTTAGCAAGCCTCCCTGGGAGACCCTGGCCACCTAGGGCATGTAGGAACTTAATCCCAAATGGAAAAAATCATCCTCAGATCTGGTCACCCAGTAATAAGTAGCCAGGTTGGAATTTAAATCCAGGCACTTCCTCTGCCCATATCAACTGTCTCATTGGGGGTTTGAGAAGTGCAGAAGAGAGGGTGCTGAATTAGAGTGTTCCTAGGCTCCAGAGAAGGACAAGGATGGCTCTTAACAGGCCTCCCTGGGAGACCCTGGCCCTCCAGAGATTTTCCTCTCTGGGCCACAAGTTAGGATTCAGTGGCCTCTAAAATCCTCTCCAGTTCACCATCCTATATTAATTATATCTTCAATCCTCACTATAATGTGGAAGAGGATGAAGGAAACTGATCTTTGATTGTGATTTTAACTTGTTTCCTTCAAGGGTTCCTCGTCCCAGTGACACATTTGTGAGTTCACCAGATGAATTGGCTGAGCTTCTCCTCTCAATTCCAATGACTACACTGACCCCAAAGGCACGATTAGCTCAAGTCTCGCCTGGGTTGGGTTAGAATCACTTTGTTCCAGGCCCTTGAAATCATCCTCTTGAGGTGATATTGGCCATATTTTTCTGGGGAAGAAGGCCTGGGGGAGGAATTACAGTGGTGTCCTCTACCCTTCCTCATATGAGCATGATGCTTGATTCTTAACAAATGATCAACTTAATAATTAGTTTCTTTTTCTTCCTTCTACCTCCTTTGGGTGAATCCCTGCCCAGGGAAAAGGGAGGACATTCTGGGATGATGTTAGAAGTTGTGGAACGATGAAATTAAAGAGAAACAAGAAACAAGCTCCTCTCATTGAACATTCCCCCTCTCCTCCCAA
The DNA here is from genome assembly GCF_902635505.1 of Sarcophilus harrisii. NCBI lineage: Eukaryota > Metazoa > Chordata > Mammalia > Dasyuromorphia > Dasyuridae > Sarcophilus > Sarcophilus harrisii. Next base: position 42,531,409 of record NC_045428.1, on the reverse strand, counting down.
GGAGCTGAAGCTGCAGAGTATCTTTGCAAATGTGAATAATGTTGGGATATGAATTTTAAGAAAGGATCAGAGAACAAGGCTTAGAAGGGAGGTAGGCTAACCCAATCTAGGTTAGTTCCTTCAATTTGCAGATAAGATATCATCCAGGTTATCAGTGGCAGAACCAAAATTTGAATCCAGAGTATCTGTCTCCAAATCCAGCAAATTCAACAAAACTGAATTTCCATTGAACTGGTTTGTACTGATAAACAAAGGGGCTTATTCATATGGACAGATAAACACAGTTAATTTACTTCCAAAGGTTATTTTCTCAGTATCAAGGTCACATTAAACAATTCCAGATAACCTTCATACTATTATCAGTGAGTAATACTTCTAGACTTCAATGAATCTAATCTCATTAATGTTGACATTCATTCCCTCCTATGGAGCAGATTCTAAATTTTCCACATCTTCTGTGTGACTTTCTTGTACATGAGGAAGTAGCTCAGAAGAGTGCTAGAAAGAATATGGGATTTTATCAAGCCATTCTCCAATAGATAAATGGTCAAAGGATATGAACAGACAATTCTCAGACAAAGAAATTGAAACTATTTCTAGCCATATGAAAATATGTTCCAAGTCATTATTCATCAGAGAAATGCAAATTAAGACAACTCTGAGATACCACTAGTGACACACCTGTTAGATTGGCCAGAATGACAGGGAAAGATAACGCGGAATGTTGGAGGGGATGTGGGAAAACAGAGACACTGATACATTATTGGTGGAATTGTGAATACATACAGCCACTCTGGAGAGCAATTTGGAACTATGCCCAAAAAGTTATCAAACTGTGCATACCCTTTGATCCAGCAGTGTTTCCACTGGGCTTATACCCCAAAGAGATATTAAAAAGGGAAAGAGACCTGCATGTGCCAAAATGTTTGTGGCAGCTCTGTTTGTAGTGGCTAGAAGCTGGAAAATGAATGGATGCCCATCAATTGGAGAATGGTTGAGTAAATTGTGGTATATGAATGTTATGGAATATTATTGTTCTGTAAGAAATGACCAGCAGGATGAATACAGAGAGGCTTGGAGAGACTTACACGAACTGATGCTGAGTGAAATGAGCAGAACCAGGAGATCATTGTATATCTCAACAACGATACTGTATGAGGATGTATTCTGATGGAAGTAGATTTCTTTGACAAAGACAAGACTTAATTTAGTTTCAATTGATCAAGGATGGACAGAAGCAGCTACACCCAAAGAAAGAACACTGGGAAATGAATGTAAACTGTTTGCATTTTTGTTTTTCTTCCCGGGTTATTTTTACCTTCTGAATCCAATTCTTCCTGTGCAACAAAAGATCTGTTCGGTTCTGCACACATATATTGTATCTAGGATATACTGTGCCATATTTAACATGTATAGGACTGGTTGCCATCTAGAGGAGGGGGTGGAAGGAGAGAGGGGGAAAATCAGAACAGAAGTGAGTGCAAAGGATAATGATGTAAAAAAATTACCCTGGTATGGGCTCTGTCAATAAAAAGTTATTAAATTTTAAAAAAAAGAATATTGGATTTTAAATAGGTTCAAATCTTAGCTGGGCTATTTCTTTCCTGTGTGATCTTGAGCAGATCGCTTCACCAAGGAGACCTCAGTTGCTCATTCCTAGACTGAGGAAGGAATTCAAGGAAGAAAATCCTCTCCACCAACCCCTAAAATCATATTGCAAAGGAGGCTGCCTATGGGTCTTCCTTGGATAGAGCATTGATGGAGAGACCATAAAATATCTAAATTCAAATCTGACTTCAGATATTTACTAACTGTGTGACTCTGGACAAGCCACTTAACTTTGCTTGCCTTAGTTTTCTCATCTGCATAATGAACTGGGGAAGGAAATGGCAAATTACACCAGTTGATAACAAGAAAACTCCAAATGGGTCATGAAGAGCTGGACATGACTAAAACAGCTCAGGAGGGAGTTGAATGATATGTATCCCACTCAGCTCTAAACCTGTGATTCACCATTGACCATTTATTCAATGCTGAAGGCTCCCTCTAGGTGGCAGGCTCTTAACCTGAGGTCAACAGAACTTCATGGATCAGAGGACACATGAACTTGAACAGGAAAAAAAATTACACCTTTATTTTTACTAATTGTTGATGTCCTTTGTAATCCTATATATTTTATTTAATGCAATTAAAAATCATTCTTCTGGGGAAGGAAACAAGGGTTCAACATATTGCCAAAGGGGTCCATGACACAAAAAACATTAAGAACCCTTGCTCTGTGCTCTTTAAAATTTCATGAATGTATATAAGGGTCACTAAGACCCTGAAAGACATTTATTAACATTCATATCCAAGGCTTTCTGTAAATATTGGTGATCTAAATAGAAATGCATGTGATAGCGGGAGATGACCAAGGTCAATGGTCACTTAAGAAGGAAATATGGCCCAGTCTGGACCTGCTTAGATGAGTAAACTATATAATTTTGTGCCCAGTCAGTGACAAATCAACAACAACAACATTATCTGTTTGGGTACCTAAGTTTTGGGGTCTCTCCTCCTTTCAGGTCATCTCTCACATAGATGCCAAAGCATTATTCCTAAAGTACAGATTTAACCGTGTCATTGCCTTCTCCATAAACTTCCAATAGCTTCCTATTGCCTCTAAGATCAAATTCAAGGGCATCTTAAGCCTTTCATGATTTGACTTCAGTTTGCCTTTTCAGACATATGACATGTTACTTTCCTTCATTCACTTTTCAATTTAGATTCACTTGTTTCCTTCGCATGCCACCCCATTTCCCATCCCCATGCTTTTGCATTGACTGTCTCCCATTGTCTGCTAACTTCTGTTTTTTATAACCTCTAGCTTCCTTTAAAATTGAGTTTTTAAAGGTCCCATGAGGCCCTACCTGATTCCTGCAACTACCACTTCCCCTATTTCTGAAATTGCCTAGTATTCATTTAATAATATTAATAATAATAATAGAAAATATATTTCTATGTATTGTTTGTTGTTTCCCTTTAATACAATGTATATTCCTCAAGGACAGAGATTCTCACCTTTTGTCATTGAATCTCAAACTTCTAGTACAGTACAAGAGAGCAACTCAATTCATCCTTTTGATTGGTGAATGGCTGGAAATTTGATGATAGCAATGAAGTTTATTTACACTTGATCCCTTTAAAAACTCAGGATATTCTATAATCCAAGGACATTTATCCCCACTAGTAGCCTCCTGAGGTTAAAAAATGAGATTTTGTGTCAGGGAACAGGTATGGATCATTTTAATGTTACCCAATTTTGCAAAGGTAAACCATACCCTTTGTTCTTCCATCCAATTCTGAGATCAATAAATTGTCTTTCTGCTTTGTGCTTCCAAAATAAGTATATTAAGGAAGCAGCTCAATAGGATGGGATGCAATAGGCACATAGTAGGCATCTATCCATAGTAAGCACTTATCCAGCTACATATTTTTTATCTGGAAAATTGGTTATTATTAATTCACTTTATTTCCCCTCTGTGACTTGTAAGACCAATCTCCTTTGAATGTCATAGAACTCGTTTAGGAGGCCCATTGTTAAGACTGGGAATCTAGGGGGATGATAAATGACCTCATAAGCAAGGGGTGGGGTGAAGACAGTTGTTTGATGTCATTAATTATTCCCAGATCTAAAGGCGCTCCAGACAGTGCTTGATCACTGGCAGAGTAGGCAGCAGGGGAGTCATTGTTGAAAGAACAAAGCAGGTAGGTGGATAGGGGAACTGTGAATGATGGTGTGCATCATTGCTTCTATGTCTACAAAGCAGGTGAGTATGTGCAAAAGGAGAGCCTCTCTCTGGGTGTGGACTGCAAAGTCATTTCTATGTCTGGGTATATCTAGGATGGCTCCCAGTCTGGTTTCTTGGAGTTGACTCCCATTGGGTATTCAGGAAGTTGGTTTTAGGCCTGAAGCCCGTGATATGATCTTAGCATTTTTGTGCCCTGTGATGACATTGAGTTCTGAATAAATCTGATATCTGAGCTCCTTCCCTTTCAAAAGGAGTGAAACTATCTTTAAGGAGCCCCCCAGATACCCAGAGTTATAGAAAGGGGTTTGGGGTGTTCTCATAGTAGAGTATCTTTTGTCTTTAATATTTTGAAATGATAAAATCAATACCTCATAACAGATAAGTGAATTATTAATTAAAACAAATCACTGTTGTCACAGAAGGGTTACTCTAGATTCTAATGTAATAAGAAATTAAATTATAAGGGAAGCTTTGTCTGAAGTTCAAACACATGTTGGATAATCTAACTATCTCATCTACTCTGTCCAGAGATCTAATTAAAATTTTGTCCCAGGGTGTCAGACAAAGGTACTAGCCTTGACACCTAGTTAGGAGGAATAATAGAAAACTACCAGATGATCTTCTTTCTCCCAATGACAATACCCCAAGTAAGTCTATTTCCCTCAGCATCCCTCAGATCTTTTACCCAACAGAGACAGACCCTGAACGGAGACTAAATCTCATTCTGCTTGGCCTGGGGCCATGTTTTGAAGTACTTGCCCTTTATGAAAAAAAAAAAAAAAGTTAATTATGGTCCTTCTCTCCCTCTTCCCATAATATATTTGACTAGTAACACCGACTGAAGGGGAAAAAAAAAAATTTAAGTGATACAAGGGTATCTAACACATTATTATTTACAGCATTTCTGCACTCCTAATTCAGTAAGGTTATCATCTAAATACTCATAGTCATAAGAGCGACTCCTTGGCATCCCATGGATTTTGTCCGTGGGATTTTCTTGGCAAAGATATTAGAATGTTCGCCATTTCCTTCTCCAGCATATCCTCAATTATAGATGAAAAATCTATAAGGTGTGAATCACACAGTGTCTGAGGCTGGATTTGAACTCTGATCTTCCTGCCTCTGGGACCACTGCTTTATCCATTGTGCCACCTTGCAACCTTCCTAATTTCCTTCAAAATCAATACCTGCTTCCAATGAAGCCTTTCCTGGAACCCTCACAGTTACTAGTCTCCCCAGAGCTACTTTGTGTATATTCTGTATTTGCTTATAAGTATACACTTGTCTTCCCTCTGAGATTACTTCTAATTTACCCTGTGTGCCTCTTATTTGTACATAATTGTTTACATGTTGCCTCTCACTGTGAGTTCCTTCAAAGCACAGGAATGGTTTTTTTTGTTTGTTTTTGCCATTTCTTTGTATCCTCAGCTCTTAGAAAGTGACTGGCACATACTAAGTGTTTACTAAATTCTTATTGTTGACATAGAATTTCCCTTTTGGAGAATGTAATATCTATAAAAGCAGAAATTGTTTTATTTGTGGCTATTTCCCCAGAATCTAGCACTGTGTCTGGTATACAGTAGATGCATAAAAAGGACCTGGTTCATGAATGAATGAAGTTCAGTCTTGGCTTTGGCCCTAACTAGGTGCATGACCTTGGAAAAATAATTGTTTTTCTGAGCTTCAGGTTCCTTGCCTCTAAAATCAAGGCATTAGAATAGAAACTTTCAAAGGTTCATTACTGAAACTAGGTCCCATGAGACTATGAATAAGTGTCTATTTCGAAATGATCTAGAGCAGGGGGCCACTTTCATTGACTGATCAATTGTCCCTGAGGGTATGCTGGAATTTTGAGTCATGATTTTCATAAAGTGAGTCACAATTTTGCTAGAACCATCAAACGATACTAGCAACTTCCCTTCACATTTTCAAATACTCTTATCAGTGGAAAGCCATGTTCTATTTTGGCTTTATTGGCTGAAGGTGCTAAAAAAAAAATGGAGTTGGAGGAAGGGCTCCAGGTATATTATCATTAGCTATTTTTGAGGACTTGGTTCTGAATTTGGATCTAAGACAAATTTCTATTCTATTTGGTTTGCCAGAAGTAGAAAGTGATCTGTAGGACAGGATGAAAACAAAGTCAAAAGATAGAAAAAAAAGAACTATTTTCATCTCCTACTGAAGTGATTTGATACAGTGGAAAGTATACAGGATCTTGAATCATAAGATATGGGTTCAAATCCTGGTTCCATCACTTTACTACTCATGTTACCTTTGGAAAGTATTTCTGAACTTTGGTTGCTCATCTAGAAAATGAGAAGGTTGGACTAGAAGATTTCAAAGGTTCCTCCAAGTTCTAATCCTATGATTGATTATTTAGCCACTTACATGTCAAATACAAAAAGACTGTTTCTTAGGAGCAGATGATATTTAGAATTTTTGGTGAGGGTCCCTGAAAGAAAAGCAATATTGATATGGGGGACTAGAAGATTTCAAAGGTCCTTCCCAGATCTAATCCTATAACTGATTTATTTAGTCACTTACATGTCAAATGGAGAAGATTGTTACTTAGGAATAGATGATGGAGTTTGGGGGGTAGGGGATCTCTGAAAGAAAAGCAATATTGACAAGATCATCATCATCTTCTCCAAACATCTTTATTCCTATTGAAGGTAACCTTGAACTCCAGGCACCCAAATTCTTAACATTCACCATTTTCTTTGACTCTTCCCCAACCCCCATAGTTAATCAGTTGTCTAGTCAATGAGTTCTACCACTACCATGTTTCTCCAATCTCTCTTGTCTCTACTCCTAGTTCAGGCCCATATTACTTCTCCTATAGCCTAATCATTCTCCCTTTTTCTATTATTCCTTAGTATCACACTGAAACTGTCATATTGGGGAATCAGTGTTAATAAGTGATTACTGGGATGGGGTAGGAAGGAGGATTAAGTCTGCCCCAGTATCTGTATTCATCAGTCTTTTTCTGTCTCTGCCTTTATTCCTGGAATCAAGCAAGGCATGTAGCATAGAGTAGTTGCTCAGTAAGTATAGAATTTGTCATTGTCAAATACATAGGAAAGATTGTAATATTGAGAGCAGAGCAGAAGGATAATGGTACCCCAATAGCTCTCTGAGGCTCCTATTCTTCTCTTTGAATGACCTGAATTAAGAATGTTGCACTGATCTCATCCAGCAATTCTAGCTCAGTTGAATACCTCTAAAGGCTGTGTAATAGTGTTTACAAAGGTCCAGGGAGCTCCCTGTCAAAATCTCTTTATTTACACATACCTCAGATTAGCCTCCTGGTCTTTTAGCTTCTTCTAAGCAAATATTATAAAGAAGAAATTGCATCTATATAAACATCATCCAGCTAAAGGGTCAGGTTTCCCCTTTCTCCCCATTCTCCCTCTCCCTTCCTCTCTTTCCTCCCCCTTTTCCTCTTCTCTTCCCTTACTTTCCTCCTCCCTTCCTCCTTCCCTTTTCTCCTCCTCCTTTCTACTCCTCCTCCCTCTTTTCTCTCCCATCCTTCTTTTTCATCCCCTCCTCTTTCACTCTCTTTTCCCCTCCTCCTCCTTCTCCCTTCCTGTCTCTTTTTAATCTCTGACCTTTTGTATGTTTTTCAGATTTATTATATTTTAGGTAGGTACTAGAAGAACTAATTATTTACCATTGCCATATTACTATTTCACTGATGAAGTTTAGGGAGATCAGGTAGTTTGGTCATGATCACTCTGCTAGGAAAAATCTGAGGTGATATTCAAATTCAACTCTTCTTAAGCCCAAATTTAGCTTTCTGTCAGCCAAGTCACTGAATGCATCACTTTTAATTTTCATTTTTAAAAATGAAATTAGGATGTGTTTTGAAAATTAATTAATGAATGCAGTCCAAGCATGTAGGTCACTCCTAAATTCCATGATGAGATAGCAGCAACTAGAAATGATTTACCTGTTAGCTTGGTTATAAAGCAGCTATATATATGTGTGTATAAAATACATATACCTACGTATATGTATATATGTATGTATATGTATATATTTATATTGGGATCTCAAATACTTCTATCACCCAATGTGGCGACAGAAAGTGATTTTATTTGTAGCCCAGATAGAGAAAGCCTGCTATCCATTCCTTCTATTTCTTGTAAAATGGATATGTTATTGAGAAAGAATGTCAAACCTTGCTTTAATATCCTTATGTGCAGGAAGAAATATGTGGAAACAGTACTGGGAGTAAAATCAGAGGATTTGGACAATATGATCTTTTTGAAGACAGGGACAGTTTTCATGTTGGAGTTTAAAATATTCCAATGCCAAACACATAGAAGAAGCTTAACAAACACTTGTCGAATTGAATTAAATCCTGTTCTCTGTCCCTTGTTTATTATCCGTGGGTTCTTGAGCAAGTGAATCTCTAGATCTTGGCTTCTTCATCTGTTAAAAGAGGAGATTTAAATGATCTCCAAAGGTCCTTCTAGCTATAAAACCTATTGTCTTATTCTTGTTACTATGTTTTATGTGAATAGGAATGATCTCAGCATGCACCAATAAATATACAATTTCTACTGGGCCCAGAACTATAAGCCGGCTCTTTGGTATCAGCTGTTCCTGGTCCTTAAGGCAGTTTAGCAAAGAAAGCCATTGACTCACAAAACATACCAAAGGGATATAGATAGGGGAAACATGCTGGTTTCCCCTTTCAGTGAGAGAAGAATCCTAGCTTAGCACAAAAATTACTTATGCACAAATGCATCAATTAATCAAGAAGAATTTATTAAGCCCCTACTATGCGCCAAGCACTGTGCTAGGCACTGGGGAATACAAATGCAGTAAATAAAACAGTTCCTTCTTGTAGGAAGCTTATATTCTAATGGCAGAGGATGACAAGGGCATATCTATATCTATATTTACATCTACGTGACAGTACTCGTAGAGAGCCCACAGTGTGATAACCATAATGCTTTCTTGCCACACAGGGTTCTCCTAAATCTTCTTATTTCTTTTACCCTTCATTACTCTGCATTTGCAGTATTGTAAAGGCATTCTTCTAAACATCAACTCTAACCATGACTACATTGCATTGCTTTACTTGTATGCACTGATTATGGGTAGCCCCAATATGACTGCATTGCCTTTCCTATTGTTCTAACAAAAGAAAATATTTGTTTATAAACCTGTTCTCTTGCTCATTTGGTGCTTTAAATCTATTGGGAAGAAAGAGTGAAACTAACATAAAATATATAGCATAAAAACTATAGAGCATTGTCTAAGACACTATCATATAATAGGATAGGGGATTGATTACAAACCAATTAATTTCAACAAATAAATAGCATATTTCCATTTCTCTCCTGCACCTCATTTTGTCTTATATCATATCAATCACATCAAAATAAGAAATAATAATAATGACATTTTTATAACTCTCAAAAGTTTATAAAGTACTTACATGAAAAAATTAGAAAGATACTACAAATCTATGTTAGGTAAATCTAAAGGTATTATCCACATTTTATAAATGAAGAAACTTTTACTGAGTTTCACCAGATGCAATGATTTGACTAGAATCAAAGCTAAGTGAGGGGGCAGCTGGTGATGCAGTGGATAGAGCAGCAGCCCTGAAGTCAGGAGGACCTGAGTTCAAATCTGGCCTCAGACACTTAATACTTCCAGGCCGTGTGATCTTAGGTAAATCACTTAACCCCAATTGCCTCCACAAAAAAAAGGAAAGGAAAAAAGAAAACCACAAAAAAAATAGCTAAGTGAGGATGCAAGGTTATATCCCAAGTTGGAACTTTTTGATTTCAGTCCAAAATTCCATGCACTATGCACAGTACCTGGTACATAGTAGATGCTTAACAAATGTTTGTTGACTAACTGACTAATGATGTCCCAACCCTTTTTATTTGTTACTTCTGTACCTGGTAATTTTATTAAATATCACAGAATACTGGTTCCTATATTCTGGTGGTCATTGGTCTATCATTTTATTTTATCTCATTTCCTTTCTTTAGGATGCTAACAATAGTTTACCTTTACTTGATAGAGTAGTGGTTCACTTGGTAGAACCATATAAAGTTGATAGAACAAATTATTAACTCCCCTTCCAAATGAGGAATCTGATGGTCGAGTGTGTAAACTGGTAGAGTTAGCCACTGGAGCCAGGTCTTCTAGCTTTAAATTTGGCACACTGTGTACTAATTGCATCAAATTGCCTCATTTATTTCCTGATATTTCTAGACAAGATTTTCAATGTTTGGATGTAGGCTCTCTTAAGGAAAGAGGTTTTTAAAATTTTTTTTACATTTGTTATTGTATTTTTTCCTAATTATGTGCAAACATTTTTAATAATTTTTTATTTGAGTTTTATATCTTCTCCCTCCCACTCTCCCCTCCCCTTTTCATGAGAAATTAAGCAATTTCATGTAGATTATGCATAAACATTTCCCATTAGCCATATTTTTAAATATATATATTTAGACAAAAAAATTAAGAAAGTAAAAAAAAAGAATACTTCATTTTGCATTCAGGCTCTTTCTTTGGAGGCGGATAGCATTTTTCATCATAAGTCCTTTGGAATTGTCTTGAATTACTGAAATAATAGCTAAGTCATTTTACTGTTACTATGCACAATGTTCTCTTGTTTGGGCTCATTTTATTTTGCATCAGTTCATGCAAGTCTTCCCAGGTTTTTCTGAAAGCATTATGCTTCTCATTTTTTATAGTACAATAATATTCCATCATAATCACTTGCTACTTGCCACAACTTCTTCAGCCATTCCCCAAATAATGGGCATCCCCTCAATTTCCAATTCTTTGTCATCACACACACACACACACGCATGCACACACGTGTTTCTATAAATATTTTTGTACATATAGATCCTTTTTGAAGAGGGTCTTTTTTTTTTAAAGCTTCTTTGATTCATTCAACAAGTATTTAGTGATATAATTCATCTTCCCCTTCTCTATGCCTTCTTGGTTCCTCCCTCTAAAAGCTCAGAGGAAAGCAATGATTCTGATTTTCTTTTCAATTCATAGTATCTGAGAAATCTTTTCTTGACCATTTTTCTTGGCTTCTCTGTCAGGTCAAACAATGAGGAACATTCTATTAATGGACCCCCCAGGTTAGACTTCTAACCCAAGTGGCCAGATATCCTAATTTGTCTTGAAGTATTTCCCCACTGATCTCCCACTCAAATAAATCTTGCTGACCTTGTCTGAAACTTCTATTCTTATTTATAGCTCTCAAACTTTCCCTAGCAACAATTCCCGATCACCTCTAATGGCTATATCTTATAGTCTCATCCAAAACTAGAACTTAAGCTATAATTTCATTGAGGAAGGTAGTTTCTAGATTAGGAATTCCCTCTACCAATATAGGTCAATGAATTATCTATAACTTATGGTCTGAGAAAATTTTTCTGGGGCATTGAGATTTTAAGTATATTGCCCATGGTAAATATATGCCACAAGCAGGATTGAATGCATATCTTTTTGACCATGGTATCAGCTCTCTGTCCATATATCATATGGCCTCATCATATTTTGTGTGACAGAATGACATTTCATTCTCCTTCATTTTATGAGTAAGAATCTGATAACCAAAAGGGGCGGGGGGGGAGAGAAAGGGAGAGAGAGAGAGAGGAAGAGAGAGAGGGAGAGGGAGAGAGAGAGGGAAAAGGAGAAGGAGAGAAAGAGGAAGAGGAAGAGGGAGAGGGAGAGGAAGAGGGAGAAGGAGAGGGAGAAAAAGAAGGAGAGGGAGAGAAGAAAATATGATAAAGTAAAAGACCAATGGACATCAGAATCAAGGAACCACATGTCAGAAATGGGACAGGAACTCAGGTCTCTATCATTTGTACGAGACCATAATTTCTTCTGGGTTACTTACATAAATGTTACATATTTCTGCTGGCTTCTTTTCAACCTTCACCTATTATCTATTTACATTAATTTTCTGAAGTCACACTTCTAAACCTAATCTCTAAAAGTGCAGAAAGCATTACTTAATAGAAAGAGTATTATATTGGAATAATAATAATAATTAGTAAGAACAACAATAGCTAATAGATAATTTATATAGTGCTTACTCCACATCAGGCACTGTCCTAAGTAAGTGCTTTACAATGATCAAAAGCCATGTTCAAAATCCTAGGTCTGCCAGTTGCTACTTCTGTGACTTTGAACCAGTTATATCACCTTGTTGGGGACCAGTTTCTTCATTTAGAAATGAAAGGGTTCCCGTCTCACACCTATCAGCTTGGCAAAGTTGACAAAAAAAGAAAATGACAAATTCTTGATGTACTGTCAGGGAACAGGTACATTCATGCACTATAAATGGAATTGTGAACTAGTCTAATCATTATGAAAAACAATTTGGAACTATGCAAAAAAAGTTATTAAACTGTGCATACCCTTCAACCCAACTATACCAATATTATAACTGTATCCCTAAAATGATAGAAAATAAAGGAAAAAGGAAAAGGAAATAGATACAAAGGTATTTACCAATCAAACAATTAAAAAATTATTTTATAGAGCAAAATAATAATAATAATAATAACAACAATAAAATTTGTCTGGAAGAACAAAAGATCAAGAATATCAAGGGAGTTGTGGAAAAAATATGTCAGAAGATTGCCTAGCAGAACCAGATTTCAAACTATATTACAAAACAGTATCACCAAAATAATTTGGTTAAGAAATAGAGTGGTGGATTAGTAGAATAAATTAGATACACTATAAACAGTATTAAAAACCCATAATAATCTAGTATTTGATAAACCCAAAGACCCCAGTTTTTTGATAAAACTTACTATTTGACAAAAATTGCTAGGGAAATTGGAAAGCAGTTTCACAGAAACTAGGAATAGACCACCAAGACAGACCAAGATAAGGTTCAAATGGGAATGTGATTTAGATGTAAAGGGTGATATCATAAACCAATCAGGGAAGTGTGGAAAAATTTCCTGTCTTATCTATGGATAAGGGAAGAGTTTATGGCCAAATAAGAGACAGAGAGGATCATGGGAAGTAAAATAGAAAATTTTGATTTGTTATTCCAACTAGAGAGCTAATCCCTACCTCTCCTATCTTTCTTTTTTATCTCTGCCTCTCTCTTCCTGTCTATCTTCATCTCATAAGCTGTTTTCCCAGCCTTCTTTTTCTCTGTGTCTGACAGTCACTCCTGGTTATATTGATATTCTGTCTACAACTGTAGTTTCAGTATTATTCAAGTAAGATAACAGATGAATAGATTTTTAATAGCACACTGAATGATTATGGTTATTTAATTTAAATAGATTTTCCTTGTGATTTCCTCAGCTGGGAAATACAAATTTGTTGTTTTTGTTGTTGTTGTTTTTGTGGTTGTTTGGTTTCAAAAAATTTTTGGATACATACAGAAACTTAAAAGGAGACAAATGTACAACAACTCAGGTTCCTTGCTGCTGATCTTGAGATGCTTTCCAGGGCAACATAAGACAAAGAAGATTTGATTATTCCAGAGGGAACTAATTGTGTTTCTAATAAAACAATTTAGAAGAGACACAGGAGAAAGAGCACTGGATATAAAAATTAGATTATCTGGGTTCAAATCCTAGCTGTGTGACCATAGGCATGTAATTAAATCTCTCTGAGCCTCAGTTTTCTGCAAAATGGGTTTAATAGTAAGGTTGTTGTGTGTAAAATACTTTGTAACCTATAAGGTGTTATGCAATATAAGCTTTCCTCCTCCTCCTCCTCCTCCTCTTCCTCTTCTTCCTCCTCTTTCCTCTTCTGGAACCATCAATGAAAATGAATGGCTTTATGATTTCAGAATTCTACAAGAAGAAGATGAGAGGAAGAAGACAGGGAAGAGGGAAGAGATAGTATGAAGGGAGGAAAGGAGAGAAAGGAGGGAAGTAGGGAGGAAAGGGGGAATCAAAGAGAAGGGATAAGAGTATGGGGAGGAGAAAGGAGAGAGAGAAGAAGGAAGGAAGCAAAGAAGGAAAAAGGAAAAAAGGAAGCAAAGAAGGAAGGAAAGAGAAGGAAGCAAAGGGAGGAAAGAAGGAAGCAAAGAAAGAAGGAATCAAAGAGGGAAAGAGGAAGGAAAGAAGGAAAGAAAGAGGGAAAGAAAAAAGGAAGTAAAGAAGGGGAAAGGAAATAAAGAAGGCAGAAAAGAAAGGGAAAGGAAGGAAAGGGGAAAAGGAAGGAAGGAATGAGAGAAAGAAGGAAAGAAAAAGGAAGCAAAGAAGGGGAAGTGAAGGAAAGAAGGGAAAAAAAAGAAGGAAGCAAGGAAAGAAGAAAGGGAGGGAAGGAGGAAAAAGGGGAGGAAAAAAGAAGTAAGTAAAGAAATTTTTAAAGACAGAAAATTACCGCCATTCTGTTATTCTTCAACTGACCAGGAATGAGTAAACCAAGACAAAGCTTGGTGAGAATAAGGAAGTTCTGCCAAAGGAGTTCTCATATTTAGACTCTTTTAAGTGACTCTGGCAATTTCTCTTCATTAGAAGACAAATAGTAGCTTTTCCTAATTGGTGCTTCTGGTTCACTTTACTTTTCTTTTATACAACTGCCCTTGATGGTCTTGTTAGCACTGCTCCTTTAAGTGTGGGGTAGGTCTCCACTGGGAGTTGGGAGGTTGGGAAGAGATTCCTAAGTCTCTTATTTCTGGATGAGAACTTTGAGACCAGAGAATGAGAAAGTCCCCAAAGCATCATGAACCTTTCATGGCAAGACTCTGCCTCTGATGTGCCCCAAAGTTTACCTTTATCACCGAAGACCATTTGCCCAGCATGCACTTCATTAATTCAAAGCCTGAGCTTGAAAAGCAGAACACTGCTGATAGGGGCTGGATTTCTCTGGGAAGTCTGCTTCCTGGCCCTGCCCTCCCCATCCTGCCCCAGTCAAGCTGGCCCCAGACTTTGTCTATTCTTTGCCAAACTGGAACAGCTGAGCAGCTTGGTAAAGGCCCCACTTGACTCTGGCACTTGGGGCTGCCAAAGCAGGGCTGTGGGGGAGCAGAGATCTGGAAAAGTCATTAGCAACAGATGCACCCCAGCATGTGTGACGATGCTGCTGCTGCTTGAGCCCTGAATCACTCCATGAGAAGCCAAAGCCATGTCAAATAGCCACCCTGTGTTCCCCCTCAAGATCAGTGGGAGCTTATGCTCTCCAGGAAGAAAGAGAAATGGAAGGGAGGGCTCATCCAGTGTGCAGAACCCTGACCAGTGGAAAGGGCACCGGGCTGATCTAGCTCCAGGGGATGGGATTTAGACCTGGCTTGGTTAATGCTGACTTGTATGACTGGGCAAGTCCTTTATTGCCTCTCATCCCATTTTCCTCATCCATGAAGGGGCAAGGAGGGGAGAGGGGTTCCACTCAATGACCTCTACAATCCAATCCAGCTCAAACATTCTACAAGGGTCTATCATTCTATACAGCAAAAGCTCCTGATATGGAATATCATGGCATTTTCCTCACATACCTGAAAATTTCTATGCATTAAAAACAAAAATTTTGGATCCTGTTGATAGGAAGTGCTATTATTCTCTGTCTCTTCTGATTTTCTAAAGCACTAGACGCGATAATCAATGAATCAAGAACAAGTATTTATTAAATGCTTTTTATGTGCTAGATAGTAACTCCTCCCCTAACCTGGAGGCAGTCAGAGGCAATCAATTACTCATCCACAGTCAGTCACATGGCTAGTAAATGTCTAAGGCTGGATTTGAACTCAGGTCCTCCCGACTTCGGCACCAATGTTCTGCCCACTGGGCCATCCAGCTGTCCTCCTTATCCCCTGAATATTAACTTTTAAAAACTAAATTTGTATTGATACTTTGTTATTCTATCACCTCAATTTCCTCCTGTAGGTCTTCCCTCTCCCAGAAAGTCAGCCTATGTTAGACTTTCCAAACATTAAATTTGAACTGGATATTTGTATTTTTAGGGAAATAGGGAAACAATTTTGACATGGGCTCCCTGGTTTTATCTCTCTCTCTCTCTCACACACACACACACACACACACACACACACACACACCAGTAATATGCAAAGTCAGACAGACTTTTTCTGTTGCATATAATATCAATGAATCTTCTCTGCTTCAGAGATGCAGCTAGACAGCATGGTGAACTTGAAATTGAGAAAACCCAACTTCAAATCCTGCCTGAGTCACTTATTAGCTATGTGACTAAGGTTTACTTCTTCAAACTGCAGTTTTATAATCTGTAGAACAGAGATTATAATTCCCGGGATACCTAGTTTAGAGTCTCCCTCTGAATCCAGGCAAAGTTGAGTTCAAGTCCCAATTCTGACACATAGTGGCTGTCTGATCCTGGGCAAAATAATTTCTTAGTGTCCCTAGACAATTCTATAATAATAGCTTATCTCTCTCTCTCTCTCTCTCTCTCTCTCTCTCTCTCTCTCTCTATATATATATATATATATATATATATATATATATATACATATATATATATATGTAAATATATATATATATTTACATACACACACAATACTGAGATTGTGGTTTTTTGGTTTGTTTTTTTTTTTACAACTGGGCAAGTCAGTTAACCCCTTTTGCCTCAATTTCCTCATCTGTAAAATGATCTTTGCCCAAAAAAAACCTCAAATGGAGTCACAAAGACACGGACATGTCTGAAACAACTGAACATATCAAAGTATACGTATCTTGACTCAGAGATTTCATGGCACCAAGAGGACAAAAACTAAAAGAAGGACCCCATTGACACCATAGTATTCATAGCAACATTTTTTATGGGAGCAAAGGACCAAGAATAAAGTAGAGTCTTATCAACTATCAATTGTGTAATAGACAATTACTATACTGTTAGAAATGATAACTATGAAGAATTTGCAGAAACTTTGTGGGATTTGTGTGGAATGGTACAGAATGAAATAAAGAGAACTAGGAAAGTTATGTCCATGAAAACTACGACAATGTAAATGAACAATAATGGGAAATGGAGTGCTAGAATTGTATGGGCTAGGCTTGGCCCTGGAGAAAAATGTGCCTCCCTTTCTTCATTACAGAAGGGAAGAACAATGGAGGAGAAATATTGTATGGACTGACAGAAACAGTTGGTTTTGATGAGCTATTTTTTGTTCTTTCTCTTCCAATCTTTGTTACAAGTGATGGCTAGCATCATATGAGACTCAGGAATGGATCCATTAATGCAAATCTCTTTGCTGACTTTTTTTGCTGACCTTCTCAGGCTGTATTTTATTGGTGAAGAAACCAGAAAGGTTGCTAGAGTGATAAAACTCAGGTGACCTGTCGTTTCACCAGAATAGAGATTTCTAGCTAAGAAAACTTTCCAACAATATAACTTGGGAAGTGTTCTAAAACTTTGTGTGAGGGAATAAAATCTGAAAGTATGCTCTCCTACAGTGGGATAGAGAAACTCATTCTCCTTTCTGTGAGCTGCATTTGTCTAATTACTTCCTGTATTATTTTCAAATCATGAATCCTAAAATTGATTTGAGGGCAGGTTTCATGCTTCATGCCCTGCATGCGTTCAGTGTGACTTGCCCCGGACACCATAATTGCTACTTATGGCTCTCGAAGACACTGAGGTACAATGAGTTTAAGTGACTTGCTCAGAACCATAAAGTAAGGGTTTGCCCTGGGAAACAAGCCCCTGAGTCTTCTGCTTCTAAATCCAGCATTCTTTCCACTAAACTAGGCTGCCATTCTTTAATTGATGTTTACACGGTCATGTACAAAATATGAAGATGGTCTCATGATAGCCATAGTCTCCATTTAGATGCTAAATGTGGAATTACGCCTGCTGAAAATATTCTTAATGTATATTTTCATGGTAAATTCTTAGCATTCTTTCCATATTTCTTTTCCTCAGCTATTCCCTTCACTCCACTGTGGTTAAGGATGGAACACAGGAACGAGCAATGTGGAGAGACCCAAAACAACATGGCTTGTCTATGGTCAGGAAACAAGAGTAAATGTTGAGTTGCATCAGGGCGGGTTTGTGCAATAATCGGTAGGATTGAATTTGCTTTAAAAAAAAAAACTCCTCTAGCAGCTTCCTCTCTTATTTCTGGTGTTGGTATGAAAAAAGCAATAAAGATGATAACTTAAAATGTGTCACAGGATCAAGGAAAAATAACGAAGGGCTTGAGGGGACACCGAAGGAATTCTGTGTAACCTACACAATGGGGTAGTGTAGTGTTTCACAGGCATCGGATGGACTTCAGATTATTGGGGAGCTACTGAATCTTTGCAAGGAAGTCTTGTATTTATATGAGAACCAATAAAAGCAATGTTGATGTTTATTTAGTAAACAGGCATTCTGCTCATTGACATCTCAGAATCCCTGAATTTTTGAGTTAGAAGGCTATCAGATAATCCAATTCATCCAGAAAAAGGACTCTCTCTACAACGTACTTGACAAGACACCTTTATTTGAAGATTTTAGAGTAAGAGAAAATCTGCTACCTCCCAAAGCATCCCACTCTGGTTTTGGAAACTAATTATCAGAAAGTTTTACTTATATCTGAACGTGGGAATCAGTCTTTCTACCAAGCTTTACTCATTATTCCTAGCTCTGTCTCTTAGAGCCAAAGAGAACAGATCTAGTCCTTCTACCTAATGAGAACCCTTATTAAACTTGAAGACAGCTATCAAGTGCTCCCCATGTCTTCTATTCTACAGGTCAAACATCCCCAGTTCCTTCAGCTGATCTTCATCTAGCTTGATCTTGAAGTCTTTTCACATCCTAGCTGCTCTTCTCTGGATGTTCTCCAGCTAATCAATGTTCTCTCTAAAATATGGTACCCAAAACTGACTTTAATAGTCTCACATAGGACATTTTTTACAAAAATATATACAAATGTCATTGCAAAATGTTACTGAATTCATAATGGTATTTTTTCCAATATTTCCTTAATCAGCAAATATTAATACAATAACCACTATCATGTATGGGTCCCTAAGACAGCTAGGTGGCACCATAGTGGATAGAATACTAGCCTAGACTGAGGAAGATCTGAGTAAAAGAACAGGCTTAGACACTTACTAACTGAGTGATCTTACATAAGTCACTTAACCCCTATTTACCCCAGTTTCTCATCTGTAAAATGGGGATACACTGGAGAAGGAAATGGCAAACCACTCCAGTATTTTTGCCAGGAAACCTTATGGACAAGTCAGACATGACTAAAAGAGTGAAAAACAGCAGACAAATGGGTCCTTGACGTTTTTGGGTTTTTATGTTGAAAATAATTTTTCATTCTCAAAATATTTTAGAGCCAGTGGTGTAATTGGAAAGAAAGCTGATTTGGGAAGGCAGAAGACTTAGATTCAAATCCTGCCTATGGCATTTAGTAACCTTGGAAAAGTCACTTCCTTTGAGATTCAGTTTTCCTCATCTAAATGGGAATAATAATTCTTGCACAACCAACCACACACAAGATAGTAGTAAGAAAAGCACTTGGTAGATCTAAAAGCCATAAAGGAATGTGAGTTGTGATTTTCATCTATAAATAATGAAATCTAAGGAACCTTCCAGCTCTCAAGCTTCTGAGCCAAGCACTAAGTCACTCAAGCCAATGAAATATCCGCCAACCCCAGATAATAGAATTTTAGGAAGCCAATAAAAATATTTGATCCCAACAAACAACCATGACCACTTACTGCAGTGTCACATTTGTGACCTACATAAAAGGCAGTCAACTAACATCATTATAAAATTCGGATTCTTTTTGGGGTTGCATTTTTCCCATTAGGACCTCATTTTTGACAGAACAGCCTCTCTACAGGAGGAATTTCTGTGTTAATTGGTAACTACAGCCATCTAGCAAGGAGGACTTTAGATTAGGGACAATTTTGCATGTTTATGCTATTTGGGGGGCAAAAGTCAAGCATACAAAGTCAGATTCCTTTGTATCTTAGGGGTCTTTTAACTTGCATTAAGTGGGTAATGAGATGCAAAGCATCTGGCTGGATAGACCAGTAATAAAGTATGTGTAAATCATTTGGACTGATCCCAGATGGAGAAGCCAATGGATTTTTTTTTTAATTGAAGTTTACAGACTCCCAGTTGACATTCTAGTCAACCTCCTTTAAAATTCAGGCAACAGAGGACTACTGAGTATTATTGATCATCAAGCTCCTTAGAGCTGAGAGGTGGAAGAAGAAGAGGAAACATGTCATTTATCAAACTCCATCTCATCACTCTGTTGATGCAGCAGCCAGTCTCCTTCCAAGCCAAATGCCCAGTTTCATGATGTTGTTTAACATGTGATAGTCTTAGTCTATAGAAACATTTTATGGAAGACAGGGGGAGGGAGAAAAATCATTGAAAATAAATTGTATTAAAGTTTAAAAGGGGAAACCCCCCCAAAACCCCCCCAACCCAAACAGCTGGGGCATTGATCTGCAGCACGAGTAATGCTGTTGGTATGTTTGACCTGGCCAAGATATTAAAAAAGCTGTTTAAAGGAATGTCATCAAGTGTTTCAGTCAAAAGCTCTTAGCAGATCGAAAATTTGTTATAATGCTTGGATGCCCCCTGGCATTATTGTTTCACCTTTATAAACCTAAATCAAGAGGGAACTTTTCCAAAGCGTTTTACTACACCACAGTTTAGATGTTGATTATACTTTAACAATTTGCATTTCTCCAACACTGCTGACCCACAGGCACTCCCAGATGCTCTACCATATGTTACTGGCTTGCTGTGTGCACTCTGCTGGTGAAAATTGTGGTGTTTGGAAATGATTCTTCGGATTTCTGGAATTCTTAAGAGAAATTCCAAGTACTCCAGAAGTCTCTGATAATATGGAAAGGGAAAACCATTCTCTGGCAGATCCTTTTAAATAATAAGTCAAAGAGAGGTCATAGTATAGTCGTGGAATTGAGTGGGATTTTTTTTTGTCACTTTCTTTTTCTCCAATTACTATACCATGTATAAGGGAGGGGGGCACATGACAGGATCATATATTACCAGAGAACAAGGGAACACACATGGCCTCTTGAGTATGTTTTCTGAGCAGCTATTGATCTCTGCTGCCATCTCAGTTTCCCCATCTGTAAAAACAGAACATTGGACTAGATGACATGTACTATTCTTTGCAATGTCAAACATTAAAATCTTACTCAGGATGCTTCTTTCACTCAAAAAATTAGGCATTATGAGTTGTGCTCCTTAGGGCAGAAAGGAATGAAAGGACCTAAAAAGAGAAGAGGGATAGGTATTATTAGAGGGAAAAAGGAAAAAGGGGATCTCTAAAGCCTGAAACATCGCAGACTAGGCATGGACACTAGAAAAACATAAATTTGAAGGTTCATGGATCAGCACCATCTGACATGGTCCATATTCATTTTCTTTTTTCTCTGTCTTTTCCTATTTTTTATTTTTCCCTTTCTTCATTTCCCTTCCCTTCATTTCTCTTCTCTTTTTTTTCTTTTCTTCTCTTTTTCTTCCTTTCTTCCCTCTTCTCTGCCTAATGCTTTTTATTAACTAGGAAGTAAATTAACCACACTTACCTGTCCAAACGGAAAGGTCCCTTTCTTTTATCAGGACAAACCAGTTCAACGGCAATCAGTTGGTTGGATTTACCGGATTTGGAGTCAGAAGCCCTGGGCTGAAATCTTTTTTTTTTTTTTTTTTTTTTTTTTTTTTTTTTATTTAATAGCCTTTAATTTACAGGATATATATACATGGGTAACTTTACAGCATTAACAATTGCCAAACCTCTTGTTCCAATTTTTCACCTCTTACCCCACCCCCCCCACCCCCTCCCCTAAATGGCAGGATGACCAGTAGATGTTAAATATATTAAAATATAACTTAGATACACAATAAGTATACATGACCACAACATTATTTTGCTGTACAAAAAGAATCAGACTCTGAATTATTGTACAATTAGCTTGTGAAGGAAATCAAAGATGCAGGTGTGCATAAATATAGGGACTGGGAATTCAATGTAGTGGTTTTTAGTCATCTCCCAGAGTTCTTTTTCTGGGTATAGCTAGTTCAGTTCATTACTGCTCCATTAGAAATGATTTGGTTGATCTCGTTGCTGAGGATGGCCTGGGCTGAAATCTTGATTCTGTCACTAATACCCTGTATGACTTCTTATCTGTAAATTGAAGGAACTAGTCTGCTGGCACATGAAACTAACTGTTTGCTGCCCTTTGTCCTGTATGGTGCAGACTTGTAACCCAGATGTAAGCCTCCCCTTACAAACTGTGTGACCTTGGACAAACTGTTTATGCCCTAAATGAGCCTTAGCTCCCTTCTCTGTAAAACAAGGAAATCCATAAATTCAGAGCAGGTCAGAAATCATTTTACAGATCAGAGAATCAGATTTTCATTCTAGAGCTGCAAGGATCATATACCAGTTTAAATAGAAGTCATTGAGTCTCATTTTTTTATGCATGGGGAAACTGAGGCTCAGTTACCGAACTGTCCAAAGAGAGAGGTCATAGTGTAGTCGTGGAATTGAGTGTGATTTTTTTTTTTTGTCACTTTCTGTTTCTCCAATTACCATACCATGTATAGGGGAGGGGGGGGGGCACATGACAGGATCATATATTACCAGAGAACAAGGGAACACACATGGCCTCTTGAGTATATTTTCTGAGCAGCTATTGATCTCTGTTGCCATCTCAGTTTCCCCATCTGTATTCAGCAGAACCAGAATTCAAAACCAGGGAGGTATTCTTACTGAAAATATAGCTGTAAAGGGGCAGCTAGGTGGGGCAGCGGATAGAGCACCAGCCCTGAAATCAGGAGGACCTGAGTTCAAATTTGGCTTCAGACACTTAACACTTCCTAGCTATGGGACCTTGGGCAAGTCATTTAACCCCAATTGCCTCAGTAAAAAAAATAAATAAATAAATACAGCTGTACTACCCATTGAGCCACATTAGAGGTCCCTAATACTTCAAAACATTTATGATTCTGGTTATTTAAACTATACTACTGAAACTGCGTGCTGTTCTCTCCTTACCTCAAAACCAGCCTTTGCTTTTTGAAGGAGCTCAGCTTGCCTTTTTTTTTTTAAGGAACCATACAATATTGTTTTTAAACAACAAGCCTTCCTGATTACTTTATTAGAAGTCCCAAGACAAGAGAACTGATTTGCTTAGATTTATTTCTCCAGCATTCTGCAGAAGACGATGCTTAGAAGGCACTTTCAGAGGGGGTGGTTATGGGGGAAGGTGGTTCAAAAGCCACCCAGAGGAAAACGGACCAGGTTCTGCAAAAGCAGGGAAAGAAGCCGGCAAACCTAATAAACCGGCTATCTCTTCAGATTTCTAATCAGGTAGACAAAGGAAGGAGATTGGAGAATTAAACATTTGGAAACCGACTCGCTATTTCCCCGGTAAAAGACACGCTCAATGCAAGTCGGGCTCTTACATATTCAAGAGGATACATTTCTCAGCCAGGAACACATGACAAGCTCTCTAATCGTTGGCAGCTGATACATTATTACACCGAACAAAATATCCTGTATAGGACCCAACAATTAAGTGGAAAGTTGCTCCAGACAGACCATTTTTCTTTTCATTTCCTTTCCCTGCCCACAGACATGTGCAACACCAACCTGATTGGAGTGGGAGAAGGAGGGGGGGGCAGATTGTGAAGGACAGAAGGGAAGCGGGGCATTTTGTCAAGTTGTCACACTATTTTAAGCACAGTCCCGGTGGGTTATGTGAACGTGAACTTAAATTTCCTGGCCCGCTGGTTTTCATTGAGCAGAAAAGAGCTTTGGGGTTCTTATTCACACTCATCCTGGCTTTATCAGCTTGGCAACCCCGGTACAATGTCTCTTAAGGAAGATCTGTGTGTCCTCACCTACCCGGGAGATAAGGGAAAATGCTGATGGGAATAATGGCCTTCGAGGGGCCCAGAATAGACATCAGGAAACCAAACGCTGGGACAGGAGAACAAAATAATACCTGATAATAACTCATGGAACAAGATGCTTTGCCTGAGGCTGCTCAAATAACGTAGTAAAAATGTGAATTCCATCCTTTCTCTTCTCTACCTGTCATTACCCTAGCTCTTAGCATCTCTCACGCAGATCATTTTAATGGCTTCTTAATAAGTTTCCTTGCCTCAATACATTTTTTCATAACACTGTTTATTAATCTTCCTAAGGCATGTCTCACCAGGTCACTCCCCTGCTTAAGACATGTCTGTGGCTCCCTATTACCTCTAATATAAAACAAAAACAAAAAAATCCCCTTAGCTCATTATTTAAGACATTTTATGGTCTGGCACCCACCTATCTTACTAGTCTTATTTCCTATTATTGTCCTTCACAAATTTAGCTGTCCCCACCAAATGGATGTGGTAGTTATTTCTCACAGTGGACAAACCGTTTCCTTCCTCTGTGCTTTTGCACAGATCACTATCCAAATACACTCCTCTTTTTTTTTCCTCCTCAGAATCCTTATCTTTCTTCAGGACTCAGCCCAACGGCTCCCTTTATTAGGTAGCTTTCCTCAGTCCTTTACCTCCCTCACTGCCTCTCTCACAGCTGTGGATGTTCTCTCCAGTAAATGGAACACTAGGTTTGGAACCAAAGTCAAATCATACCTTTGTTACTTATTACCTGAGACGGACCCTCTGGAGAATCCACTTCCTCATCCTAAATTCATCTCAAATGTGTAGGGGTTTTAAAAGTCCCTTTCCATTCTAAATCTATAACCCTGAAATTTTCCAGGAATACTTGACTGGAATACTTACTCTCCACCTACTTTGTATTGTAATTATTGGTATACATATTATATGTTTCTCCTTCCACTCTGCACCAAAATAACATGCAAGCTCCCTGCCATTTTTTTCCATCTTTGGATTCCTAGCTAAAGCAGTGCATTTTATATAGTAAGGAGGGGGGGCAGAAAATAGGGACTAAGCATTTATATAGTACCTACTATGTGCCAGACTCTGTGCTAAATATTTAAAAAAACCAAATAATATCTCATTCAATCTGTACAACCACCCTGTAAGGTAGGGACTATTATGATTCTCATTTTGCAGCTGAAGAAATGAAGCAGACAAGAAGGTAAATGACTTGCTCAGTTCTACTGACTCCAGATTCATAGTTCTATCCATTGTGATATGTAGCTTCCTGGGCAGCACTCCATTAATATTTGTGGAATGAATATGTCCACAAAGTCATTTTTCCCTTCCTTGAATGGGCCATTTCCCTTGAAGTTTAATGAGCAACATGCTGGCTTAAGTACTATACATTCCAATCACTAGTTTTCTGTGTGGATTTAATTATATTTGGCACTATGACCATAGTATAGCTCTGGTGTTGGAAGGGACTTTAGATGTCATCTAGTTTATCATTCCCCCATTTTGTAATTGAAGAAACTGTGGCCCACTTGAGTGACTTGCCAAGGTCACGGAAATAGAAGTGATGAAGTTAGGATTTGAACTCAGGCTCCTCGGTTCCCAAACCCAGCATTCTTTCCATTACAATGCTCTAAAATTTAACTGATAAGGATCAATCTACATGCCTGTCAAATTTTAGTCACAGCGCCATGACTCTCACTTGCTTCATTTTCAAACATGCCCTGGTCTGTGAGGAAAACTTCCCAGTGCTAGGAAGGTCTTAGATTTTGTTTGTTTTTAAAGTATAATTTAGGATCAGAGAGAGACAGTTGTGTCATAATCCTTGTGGTTCTAACGAGAGTTTCTCTGTCATTTGGAGTCTCCACTAGAATGGCAGGAAGGTGATACATGACAGAATGATAGAAGGGTCCATTGGCTGCCCACCTTTTATCTCCATCCCACAGCACAATGCCTGGGAAATATGCTGTGACTGAAGTACATCAGCTTCAAGGAGGCTGGAATGAAGAAACTGGAGTAGTCCCATTTCTCAACTGCCTCCCATACCTTCAAACACTTTCAAAAGTCTGTAGCTTTGCCCAGTTTGATTAAGTACCAAGCTAGACATGGCATGGAAAGTTTAACTTAACTAAAACAAGATGTGAACAGATAGGGAGAGGAGAGGAAATCCCAAGGGGGTAAGAACATTAAAGTAGAGAATATAAAATTTGAAAGCAGAAAGAAGGCCCTTTAAAGATCTTGTACCATTTCTTTAGCAGTAGATGACCCTAAAATCTAGAATGGCAAAGGGTAATTTGCCTAAAATCATATAGAAAGTTAGTGAGAAAACTTATATATTTTACACATATATGTGTAAATTCATATACATATGTGTGTGTATGATAGATACAGTTAGATGGCTCAATGGATAGAGAACTTACACTGGAGTTAGAAAGACAAGTTCAAATCTGGTCTCAGACACTCTAAGCACATAACTTACCCTTCATTTGCCTTAATCCACTGGAGAAGGAAATGGCAAACAATTGTAGAATCTTTGCCAAGAAAATGCCAAGGACAGGATTGGCGTGTCACAGGGTCAGATATGACCAAATGATTGAACAAGAAACATAATAATAGCAAATGTTTCTATAAGTTTCTCTAAGTACCAAGCACTGTGATAAACACTTCGCACTCATTTCATTTGATCCTCACTTCAGAGCTAGGTGCTATTTTTTTTAATTTTACAGATGAGGAAAGTGAGGCAAACAGGGTTAAGTAACTTGCCCAGGGCCACACAACTACTACATGTCTGATGCCAGATTTGAGCTCAGCTTTGCCTGACTCCAGGCCCAGTGTTCTATCTCCCAGCTTCTTAATCTGTGGTTCACAGCTCCATATGAGGTCTCCTAACTGAACATGGGGGTGATAAAATGATTTATTATCAGTAAATGTTTGATTTGTATACTTGTTTCATATACTTATATACTCAGAGTCACTCAGAATCAGAGAGTAAAAATTTCTCAGGCAAAAAGGGGTCATGAGTGGAAAAAGCTTATTTATATTTATTTATTTATTTCAAAAAGGTGAATATACTTGTGTTTTGTTGCACATTCAGTCTCCATAGTTCTCTCTAGAAGTCGGTGTCAGAAGAAATCTGGCATCAGACACTTAGTAGCTGTGTGGCCCTGGGCAAGTTACTTAACCCTGTTTGCCTCAGTTTCCTCATCTGTAAAATTAAAAACAAAATAGCACCTAGCTCTGATGTGAGGATCAAATGAAATGAGTGCAAAGTGTTTATCACAGTGCTTGGTACTTAGAGAAACTTTCCATCAAAGGTCTATTGGAATTGCTTTGGAATTGTTAAAAAGACCCATGTTCATTACAGTTGATCATCACATAATCTTGTTGCTGTTCAACATTGCTGTTGTGCATTGTTCAGAAGAACAATGTTCTTTTAGTTCTTCTCATTTCACTTAGCATCACTTCATATCAGTCTTTCCAGGCTTTTCTGAAATCAGTTCGCTCATTTCTTATAGAACAATAATATTCCATTACCTTCATATATTATAACTCATACACACACACACACATATATGTATATAAATATCATGTGAGTTTGCAAAGCATTTTTACATATGTCTCATTTGATGAGGTAGATGCTATTCTTACTGTCCTTCCCCTCTCTCCATCTTATAGGTGATCAAACTGAAATTAAAATAGAGTCTGAAGTAGGATTTGAAGTCAAAGTTTAGTGATTCCAAGTCAAAGTCTCTCTGAAGAAATGAGAGCTGATTCAGGACTCATGTGGCAGCATCAAAGCAGGCTTTGTGCTCTAGGAGCAAAGAAGAATTGCAGGAGCTCCTAAGAAACATGAGACGTGCAGACTTAGAGACCTCTCCACCCCAAAAATTCATATGGACGATTTGTGCCCCACCTGCATGCAGTACAGTCTTCTGAGATCAGATTGGTCTGATCAGCCACAGTAGCACACTTTGTACCTTGACCAACATAGTGATGTCATTTTGGTCCTCTTTGAGAATGAAGGACAAGTGATCCATTCATTAAACTGATCTGCCTCCAGTGGCAAAACTTAAGTTCCTGACTCCCACTTCAGTGCTCTTACGTGACTACATGGTACGTGGATATGAAATAGTACCTGAAGAGACTGGGAAGCATGCCATTTTAAATATTCTGCATTCATTCATTCATTCATTCAGTAAGTGCTAAATTCTTATTGAATATAGAGCATAGTGCTTGGTCCTGGAGAAAATAGATTGCTTGGGGAGTTACCATCATTCAATGGATATAGTTCTAAACTTAGAGTCTTAGGATCTGAGTTGCTAGAACTGCTAATCCTTGAGCTGCTAATAACTACCAGTGATATCCTGAATGTGTTGATTCACATTTCTCAGACTCTGTTTTTCACTTGTGGAATTTGAGTGAGTGAGCTTTCTTCTTTCTTCTTCTTCTTCTTCTTCTTCTTCTTCTTCTTCTTCTTCTTCTTCTTCTTCTTCTTCTTCTTCCTTCTTCTTCATCTTCTTCTTCTTCCTTCTTCTTCCTTCATCATCATCTTCTTCTTCTTCTTCCTTCTTCTTCATCTTCTTCTTCCTTCTTCTTCATCATTATCATCATCATCATCATCTTCTTCTTCTTCTTCTTCTTCTTCTTCTTCTTCTTCTTCTTCTTCTTCTTCCTTCTGTTGTCACTCTTTTTCTGCTTCTTTGCTTCTGTTTCCTTCTTCTTCTACTACTTCTCCTTCTTTTTCTTCTTTCTTCTCCTCCTCCTCCCCTCCCCCCTTTTCTTCCTCCTCCTCCTCCTCCATCTCCTTTGTCTTCATTTTCTTCCCTTTCTTGGTTTGACTCCTTTGCTGACAGCAGCTCATAATAAGAAATGCTTTAAGGAAAGAGACCTTGGATCTTCTTCCTTCAAGGATGTTATAGCCCCATAAAAATGGGCCTTGGTCTTTTGCTGTGGTATTTATTCTTCTGTTTTAGGGAAAGGGATCAGTGACTAGCTTTTTTGGAAGGTTAAGAGAAAATCTGAGAATCCAAGTTCCCAGAAGTCATGCTGTGTTTTGTAGTTAACTCAGCAATGAAAGAGTGACCTTTGGGAACCAATGCAGTAGTAGCTGGGTTGAGGACTCATCTGGCAGTCAAAGGTCATTTGGCCATGAACTTGATGGGATCAAGTCTGTGTAGAAATCATGTAAAATTTGAGCCCACTCTCTTCAGAGGCTGAGGTGGTATAGTAGAGAGTGTTGTCACTGAAGTTTTGGGAAATGGGAGGTGGAGGAGGAATGTTTGTACTTTTATTCTTTCTTAATGTTTGAAGTAAATGTCTCTTCCTAAAAGTTAGCTGATATTAAGTGGTCAATGAGGAGAATCCAACCAGTTTGAACATGAACTGATGGGATCAGAAAAGAGATATCCTGAATCAGAGCCCTGTGGGGGAGGTATGGTGGTCTGGCTCTAGAACTGTGGGCCAGAATACAACTGTTATATATATTTGTGTTTCCTCCCCCTATTAAAATATAAGCACCATTAGGGCAGAGATTATTTCTTCTTGAAACTGAACTTAACACAGCGTAGTGTTTTGTATACAGTGGGTACTTAATATTTATTGAGTGAATGAATTAATACAGTATGCTAAAAATTATATGCCTCTGGTCCATTCTAGATGAAATTTCATACTGTCAAGGAAGGACATTGAACTGGGTATCAGGAGACGGATTCAAATCAAGGCTTGCAATAAACATGTTACGTAACTGTAAGCGAGTCACTTCAATTCTTAATGCCCCTGTTTCCTCAACCAATAAAGAAATGAATTGGACAATGATTTCCAATTTCAAAATATGTCCTTCTGTAGTCCATGTTGCTAGCTGCTGGGAATTCCCCTCCTCTTACCATCTGTTCACAACTCTTCTTGTGGGGTTATATACTCCTTGTGCCATGTTTAATTTGATGCTCACTCAGATTGGGCAAAGAAGCATTACAATTATCATTAAAAATAACAATGGAAGTAAACATAAGACTTGGAAGATAGAAATCTTTGTGACAAGGTTTTATGGGATGTGTGACAAGATTTTTAATCCAGCCAGAATTAGAGTGGAATATAGAGTATTTCCTTATTTGGGCTTTTTAAATTAGGAATTTTGTGCCTTTAACACACACAGAAAGTTGTAAAGTTGTCACTGAAGAGATAGATTAGTCATAGAGAAGACCCAGCAGGAGACTTTCAAAGGCTTGAGAACTAAAGTTATGGAAAAAAAAAAAAGAAAAGAAAAGAAAAAAAGAAACATGGTGCCACTCTAGGGGCAGCTCAGGAAGATTGGTTGAGAAAAAAAAATCTCAAATAATTTTCACTGAAACAGCACATGGGACAAGCTTTTAATAGCACTAGAAAGAATGATATCCTTTGCTTTTATAATAATTTCCAGAGAAAATCTTTCTTTTTTTCCCCATTCCTTTGCATTGAGTTAATCAACACATTTCCCCCCCCCTTTTTTTTTTAATTATAGTTTTTTATATATAAAACATATGCATGGATAATTTTTCCAACATTGACCCTTGCAAAACATTCTGTTTCAACTTTTCCCCTTTCCCTCCACTCCTTCCCCTAGATGGCAGATAGTCCCATACATGTTAAATATGTTAAATCCAATATATGTATACATATTTATACAGTTGTCTTGCTGCACAAGAAAGATTGAACTTAGAAAGAAGGTAAAAATAACCTGAGAAGAAAAAACAAAAATGCAAGCAAACAATAACAGAAAAAGTGGAAACGTTATGTCGTGGTCCACACTCATTTCCCAGTGTTCTTTCTCTGGGTGTAGCTGGTTCTGTTCATTACATATCAATTGGAACCGATTTGGATCCTCTCATTGTTGAAGAGGGCCACGTCCATCAGAAATGATCATCATATAGTATTGTTGTTGAAGTGTATAGTGATCTCTTACATCCCTTTTTTTCTTAAAAATCATGTCTTAGTCACATATCTTTTATTTTAACAGCTTGTCATTTTGAGATGTTCCCTCCTCCCTCTTTACCATTTTACTGTGCATCCCCAGAACTGAACTCATTCTTCTAACAAAGAAAAGCAGCTAAAAACAACTCACATAGCATCTTGATCTGAGTGTGTCTCATTTTTGATACTGAAAGTCCTCCACCTGTCTACAAAGAAGATGAAGGGATGTTTCCCTATCAGTTCTTTGGACCAACATTTACCATTATAGTTACTTAAAGTCTGACTTCCTCTTAAATGTTCTTATAGATACTGTTCTACTTTGACTTATTTCAATTAATATCACTATACAAATCTCGATGGCCTTTAAGATTCTTTCTGGATTTAAATCTATTATCTTATAATCTTCTGAATTCTTTTTAATACATCTGACTTTTTTCCTTAAAAAAAAAAAACCAACTTGATAATTGCATATGTTTAACATATATTAAATTATTTGCCCTGTAGTGGAAGGAGTGGGGGGAGAGAGGGAAAAAAATTTGTAACACAAGATTTTGCAAGGGTGAATGTTGAAGATTATCTATGCATATGTTTTGAAAATAAAAAGCTTTAATTAAAAAAAAAGAAAAAATCTTGTTTTGGTTTTTTCTTTCATTTTTGCATGCCTTTCAGATGGTTCTCCTCACTTACCCAATGAGCCACTCTAGTAAGAAAGATTTAAAAAGAGAGAAGACAAAAAGCAGTTTAATTTAGCATTGATTTCACTGTTTTCTTTTCTTAATTTTAAATTTTATTTATTAGTTTGTGATCTTTGCTTTTATAAGATTTTAATTTCCATTTTTTCCTCTATCTCCTTCCCTCTCTCCAAGATGAGATCCATCTGGTATTGGCTATACATGTTCAATCATTTTAAACACATTTCCACATTAGTTATATGATGAAAGCAGAATCAGAACAAAAGGGAAAATCCATGAGAAATTAAAAAAAAAAAAAAACAGCCACAACAGAGTGAAAATAGTATGCTTCAATCTGCAATTAGACTTCATAGTTTCTCTAGATGTGGGTAGCATTTTCCAAGATGAGCCTTTTAAAATTGTTCTTAGATGAATGAATTGCTGAGAAGTTTTTCAAAGTTGATCATGCATACAATGTAGCTGTTGCTGTATATCTCTTGGTTCTACTCACTTCACTCAGCATCAGTTCATATAATTCTTTCCAGAT
Source organism: Sarcophilus harrisii (assembly GCF_902635505.1). Lineage (NCBI taxonomy): Eukaryota > Metazoa > Chordata > Mammalia > Dasyuromorphia > Dasyuridae > Sarcophilus > Sarcophilus harrisii. Next base: position 42,499,613 of record NC_045428.1, on the reverse strand, counting down.
TTTTCTGAAATCTATCTACTTATCATTTCTCAATAGGACAGTAGCATTCCATTACATTTGTATACCACAATTTGTTCAGCCATCCCCAATTGATGGGTATCCCCTTGATTTCCAATTCTTTGCCACCACTAAGAGAGCTACTATAAACATTTTAATATATGTACAACTCATTGACTTTGAAACATTTTTTGAAGAATTCCTGAATATTTGAAGATTGGTGGATTCTTCATTTCTTTCTTCTTGTTCAATTTGTTTGGAAATAAATGACAGAAAGGAAAGGAAAGTTAAAAAAATAAATATAAAGATAAAGATAGATTGTGAAAAGCTTTACTTACCAAACAGAAATGTGTATTTTATTTCAAAAGCAATAGAAAACTACAGAGGATGTTTGACCATGAGAATGACTGATTAGAAATTGTACTTTAGTAATATAAAATTTTTTTAGCTAAAAAATTATTTTTCTGGGCTTCACTGCTTCTAAGAGCATTTTCATGTCACTTGACTTTGATCTTACTTACTTGTTTTTTTTTTCTTTTGTGTGTGAGTGGATCCATCCATATATATATATATATATATATATATATATATATATATACACACACACATGGTATATATAAAATTCCAGTTAGTCAGTGAGTTCTCTGTGTATACACATTGACTTTTTTTCCCTTATCAAAATCCTTTCTGTATTTTCAGAATTTTTTTCCTAGAGATCCTGGCATCCTTTTTTAGATTTAAAATTTTTTCCCCCAGTTATAGGATGAAAAACTATAGGATGAAAGTTTTGAGCTCCAAATTGCATCTCTCCCTCACTCCATTCTCTTTCCCCTCTCTGAGACCATTAGCAATTCAATATAGGTTATACATGTGCAATCATGTAAAACATTTCCATATTCATAATTATCAATTTGATAGCTCTGTGGAATATAGATTAGAATGGAGCTTCTTAAACTTTTTCTACTCACAATCTTTTTTACCTAAGAAATTTTTACACAATCCTGGGTATATAGTTACATAAAATATGTATACAAACCAAACTTTTACTAATAATAAATCATGATTTTCCAACCTCCACGTTCAGTTATGAGACCCTATATGGGATTGTGATCCTTGGTTTAAGAAACTGGGGATTATAAAAAAGGGGAAATACTGGTGGGAGAGACCAATTAAAGGTTATTGAGGTTGCAAACCTAGGTGACTGGGAGATTGTAGTGCCTTCAACAAAAATAGAGGAACTCGGAAAAAGAGCTCCATTTTAGATACAACAAGAAGTCCAGAAGCCTTTGCTTGAAGTTTCCAATGAAGGTAAACTCACTATTTCTTGAGGTTCACCATTCTGCCTTTGAACAGCTCTAATTATTGAGAAGTTTTGATCTTCCAGTAAAACCTCATTTGCCTCTTTGTTATATCTCACAGAAATTATGTTCCTCCTAGACCTGGGGACAAGCAGACAAAGGGTGATCCATTCTTCACATAACCACCTTCTCAATATTTGAAAGCAGTTTCATTTTTCTACTGAGTCTTCAAGCTAGACATCCCCAAACAGCCCTCATATGAGATGAACATAAGACACTTCACCACCCTGTTTGTCTTACTCTGGTTGTTCTCTGGCTTATGAATGCCTTTCCTAAATTGTGGTTCTCAGAACTGAACACAGTATTCTAAATGTACACATAAACTAGTTTGACTGGAACACAGAGTTTCTTAAAGAAAATAATGTGAAATCTGGAATGGTTGATTAAAGCCAGACTGTGGTAGGATGATGCGTTGGTTTTTTTTTTTTTTCTCGTGTAAAATATGCTTATTGCTATTTAAGCTTATTAGTTTCTGAGCTATAATTTTCCATTTACTCAAATTATACAATTTGCAAATATAATAATGGACAAGATGCTTTCAGCTCAAATTAGTCATAATGAGCAGAATTGGGATCTTTGTGATCTATTGCTCTTTAAGTAAGATTGAAGGTGATCAAATGTTATTTCAGAAGATGCAAAGGATCCACTTGCTTCAACTAAATATAACTGTCTGCAAAAAAAAAAAACAGGAAAAGGTTATGATTTATGTTACAGTATAAAATCCTTACACTGATGAGAACATGATTTTTTTTTGAGGCATTAAAATATAATCTGAGCTTTTCTTCTGGGAATTTCATTTTAAAATAAAAATCAATAAGCAAAGTAAAAATTTGGTATGATGAGGGATCATGAGTGCTTGGTATAGAAGTTTCTTTTATTTCTGAAAGTCCAATGGGAGCCCCCCAAAAGTTTCTGAACAGGGGAGGGACATAGTCAAACTTTAGTGATTATTTTGGCAATATGATGGAAGATATATTGGAGAGAAGAATGATTGAAAACCTGAGAAATAATTCAGAGTTATTATAATGGTCCAGATGATAAAATGATGAAGGCAAAAAAGTAGGAGTGAGTAGGGAAAAGTGGGTAGTTAGGAGAGATGTTGGGAAGGGAGAATCAATAGAGCTGACTATCTGCAAATCTCAACACTTTGGAGAGTGGCTAACTGCAACACCCCTTCTTTCTCTACTTCCTGTTATCTTAATGGCATGACTTTTCTCATGGGGTTGTTGTGTAGGAAATGCTCTGTAGATTTTAAAGCCCTATATGAATGTGAGCTATGATCTGAGGCAGATCTTAATACTTTACAGGTTTGGTGCTGGCATGGAAGTGGATATTCCACCCCCTAGTGCAGTTCACAAGTCAACTACATCTTCTCATCACCTTTGTGATTCTTAACCATGCCTTTTCTGAATTTTTCTCAGAGGAGAAACCCAATATGATGAAGTCACTCCTGGGGTTCTTTTAGTATTTTATAGATATGAAGAAATCAAGTACCTCTGGGCATCTCACAGAACATGGCACCTAATAGGTGCTTTAAAATGCATATTGACTGACTGAATCTTGATCGGTCCTCACTCTTGCTACCGGATCACATTTCTTTCTAGTTTTACATGTCTTCTGTGATGTCTCTATAGCACTGTATGAATCACACTGAACCTGGAGTCAGGAAGACTTTAATTTAAGTTTCTGTCTATCTCAGTTTCCTTATTTATAAAATGTGAACAATAATCCCTACCTCTCAGGATAAAATAAGATGATATTTGTGAAATGCTTTGCAAGCTTTGAAGTGTTACATAATGCCGATTATTATTATCATTACTATTATTGGCTTCCTTTAAGTCCCAACTAAAATCTCAACCTTCTACAAAAAATCTTCCCTAACTTCTATTAATTCCAATGCTTTATCTTTTAATTATTTCCTAATTTTCTGTCTATAGTTTGTCTATATATAAACACACCTGTATGTATGTATTTATATTGTGTGTGTATGTGTTTTTGCATTGTCTTTCTTATTAGATTGTGACCTCCTTAAGGGCAAATTCTTTCTGTCTTTTGTCTTTTTTGCATCCTCAGCACTTACCACAGTGCCTGGCATATGGAAAAGCTTTAATAAATATTTATTAATAAAATTATGTATTAAATAAATAGAAATTTATTAATTTCCACCTTGCAAGTTATTTTTGGTAACCCAAGGCATTATCTACTTATTTCTTCCTCCATCAGATATTTTGATCTTTCACGATCCATAGCTACATGGTATCTCTGGAGCAAATCTCATTGTTGATAAAACTAGCATTGATCTAAGATTTTGATGCTAAATAGATGCCTAGAACAGTGAATTGCACATAGTAGGTGTGTGAAATTGTTATGATGAACAAAAGAAATATTGTTCCTTTTAGCTTTTCTCACTTAATCCCCTAACATTTAAAAACTCTGGACATATTCCTCAGAGCCCAGTTTCAAGAGAATTCTAATGTCCAGTTTGTCAAAGCCAGTGGAGAAGACTCATAGGAATGATGTAGTCCAGACTGCACCCCAGTCGGGGCCCTCAGACAGCTCCCAGGGCTGATGGGAGAAGCACAGATGTAGCCACACTCTTGGCAGGTCCAGGCAGGGTTGCCTTTGATGTGAAACCTCCCTTGATATTTCTCTGTGTGTCTGCATTTGTCCTTGGCAGCCAAAAGGCAGTTCCCTTCCAACAATGTGGTGCCCTTGTGTATTCCTGCCATCCATTTAAACTCTGACACTTGCAACAGCTCCCAGAATGGTGGGGGGGGGGGGGGGGGAAGGAGAAAGGAGAGGAAACTAAGGGAAGAATGGGAAGAGAAATTGGGAAAATACTTCAGTCCTGAGACAGAGATGTCAAAAGAGCCACTATTTATATCTAGTGTTTTCATTTGAGACTCAAAAACATAAAAGTTGTATGTCCAACTACATCCAGTTTGGGACATGAGAGAAACTGGAAGTGGAAGGCAAAAGGTGATTTCAAAAATTGAAATGCAAAATAAAGTGACCCCAAGTTAGTTTGCCAAAAGGTGAATGCTCATCATCAAAAATAATAGTTCTTCAGTCTCATTTCCTGAGAGAAGATTCCCTTCTTTGCTCCTCAATCCTTATTCAATTCAATACACCTAGAGATTGAGTTCTAAACTCCTTTTAGAAAAGTAGTCTCAGCTTCTACAGGCAATGAGATCTTTTGAAATGAGTGAGTGAGTTTCTTTTGGCAGGAGACTCAACATGTCACCAATCATACTCCAGCTTATTCAAGAAATTCAAGTTAATTCAAACATTTATTAAATAAGTAGGCAGTATATACAATGAACTACGTTAAGCTGAAAAAGTCAGTTACCCTAAGCAGATGGGAATCCAATGTTTTTCTTAAAAGTAATAGCTCATATTTATAGAACTGTAAGGCTTACATCTCATTTGAGCTTCCCAGTAAAGCTAAGAGGCTGATACTACACAGACGGACATAGTCAGGAATATTTTCACTTGGAGAAGTTTTGTTTATTTGCTTGTTTGTTTTGGGAGGAGAGAATATTGGCAGAAAGCAGAGCGCAGTCACTTTGGGAGAAGGGGCAATTTGATCCTCACCCATTTCAATCTTCAAGGGAAATGTAGGCCTCATAAAAGACATACAACAGCCTCAGAACCCTGGAGAGATGAGGAAAAGAAATGGGGAAGCTGGGAAAAGGAACACCCTCACCCACTGCCACTATGTTGGCATTTACTAATTAGAGCTCCAATTACAGGTACAAGTAGCCCCATTATATAGATGAGGGAAACAAGACTGAGTTTAAATGCCTTTCCAATGATTAGCCAATTAGTAAGAGCCAGTGGTAGAAGTCAGATTTAATTATCTCCTGAATCCAAATCTGGAAGATTTTTAATAAATAATGTCTGGTGAGAGGATATAAATAGCAGAAGTCCCTACTACCTTTCTGTGTATCTTCTACTACATCTTTCCTCTATGTAGTTAATTAATCAATAAACATTATTAAATACCTATTATTTGTCAGGCACTGGGCTAAGTGCTGGGGATATAAAAAGAAGCAAAAGATAGTCCCTGCTGTCAAAGAAATTATAATTGAATGGAGCTATACATCAAAGAATAAATTGTTTCCTCCCGAGTTCAACTGTCTTTTCATATGGATCTTGAGGAAGGTCAACTTCTAGTTGTAAAATATCACCAAAATCTGCAAACTTTTAATTTTTTTTTAATTCCCCTAAGAAATTCCCTAGAGGGGCAAAAATAAAAATGGTGTATTTCTACTTCTTAATTCATATTACTGACATCTGCATTGTACAGGGTCACACGAAATCAATGTATCCCCAATCCTTGATATTATTGCAGGCTAAAATAAAACAAATCAAAACGTAGCTCTCTTCAGATGATAGGCAGAAGAGAAAGGAGTCACAGTCCCTGAAGTATGAATAGCATGAATGAAGGGCAAAACTCACCAGTTCTGCCCCACCCATGCTTCCTTTTAAGGCTTATGTAAACTTCAAATTAATTTGTATGACCCTGGTACTAATTTTCAGGAGCAAGACAGAATCCCATAGATTAAAAAAAAAATTCTTAATGACCTGACGATGACCATAGCTTTCTCATCTGTTAGTACTACCCAGTTCTTTGGGCACTGTTCTGATTTATAATTATATACCCTGTATTTGGGGCCTGGAAGCAGATACGTCAGATCATGAATCCATCCACTATGTCCCAATGGGTTTGCTGTGTTGTAAGCACATAAATCAAAGTAGTATGAATGCTGAGGAAAATCTTTCACTTCTGGAATAATGAATTTTTCATGAGAAACAGTTCATTACCAACCAGTCCCAGTACTATTTGTGATCTTTCTACCGTTCTTGCCTCAATTCCTCATTAGAATTATTCTTTCTCATTCCCTGTGTCTTTGCTTTACCAGCCTATATATTTACCTCTTTCCTCCCTCATTGGCATATATTTTTATGTTTTGATGATTTCAGCACAATGATATAGTCTCTTTATCTTAGATTCTGTCTTCATTTAGAATCCACTCCTTACCATGTAACTTTTTTTCTGTTCTGTAAACAAGTAACAGAACAGCTGTTCCACATTATTTTTGACACCTTGGAGTTAGCATATCATGTGCATATCTGTACAAGAACATCATTTCAGTTCTTGTGTAACTCGTGCCCCAAGATCTGGGATGACACAGAGCAGGTCCAGTCTGGTGGGTAGCCTCCCCCCGCCCCCTTCCAATCCTTGCCTCTTGGGCTCATTTTGTCCCCACCAAAAGTTTACTCTGGAAAATCTTAGAATAAAACTCTTGCCTATGTCTGCACAGATGAGAGTAAAAGGATCCCCAAATCCTGTAGGAACATTCAAATTCTTACAGTTCACAGAGTCAAAAGTCTATTCCACTTCACAGAAAATGCACAAAAAGACCATAAACATAAAAAAAAAAAACCCATGAGCAATCAATAAGATGGTCTCCTTCTAGTGAGACCCACCTTTGCACAGAGCTGTGAAGTCCTCCAAATTCATAGCAACACCCTGTGGTTTAGACCCCAGCTACTTAAAGTAACTTTAAACCCAGCTATTTAAAGTGGTAATGAACTAGTTCACAACCTGATGGGGGACGGGGGTCCTATAACTGAATGTGGGGATCATGAAATTATGCTTTATTATCAGTAAATATTTTATTTATATACCCATATACCCTTAGTCATGTAAACATTTCTTGGTCAAAAAAGAGTCACAAGTAGAAAAAGTTTAAGAAGTCCTGGTTTAGACCACCTTGGAAAGTAACAAAATCTGGGTTTTCTGGGAAGCAGGACTACATCCCCCAACTTTCCACTGAGTATCTTTCTTCCTCAGACCCATAAAGCATCAAGCTTTATCTCAATCTCAAAAGGAGTTGTATAAGCAACTCCTTTCCCATAAGACCTAGAACTGTCTGAATAATAATAGTAGAGGACAAAAAAAAGAAAAAGAAAGTGAAGGAGGAGAAGGAGGAATAAGAGGAAGAGAAAGAAGAAGTGGAGGAGGAGGAGCAGGAAAAGAAGATGAAGAGGAAGAGAAGAGGGAGAAAGAAGAGAAGGAGGAAGAGGAGGAGGAGGAGGAGGAGCAGGAAAAGATGAAGAAGAGAAGGGGGAGGAGGAAGAGAAGGAAAAGGAGGAAGAAGTCAGCATTTATATAATGCCATTGAGTTTGCCAAGTGCTTTACAAATATTATTTCATTTTATCCTCAAAATAACCCTAGAAATAAGAATTGTTGTTATTTTCATTTTACAAATGATGAAATTGAGGCAGAGAGATGTCAAATCACTTATCCAGGGCCACACAGCTAGGAAGTATCTAAGGCCAGATTTGGGCCCAGGGCCTTCAGAACTTTCAGTCCAGTGCTCTATCCACTGAACCACCTAATTGTCCCACCAAAGTTCCAAATAGTATCACCACTCTGTCAGGCCAACCAACATTTTCAGAAAATCCTTTTGTCAGCCAAACCCTTAAGACTACAATGGTTTGGGGGAGGGGAGGAAATATAAAAATCACTCTCCTTTTGTTTTACCACATTATTGTTTTTATTCTTCCAGAAGTGATTTAACTCGATTACTCATTGTACCCTTCTCCATACTTTCCCCCTCACTTAGGATCATAGTTAGAACTAAAAAGACCTGAAATCTTGGAAATTATGGAATTTAACCCCCTTTGCCTAAAATATGTGCAAATGGAGACCTAGAGAATTGAAGTAGCTTTCCCAAAGGCATTCTGGTTCAGAAGGCACATCCCCAATATCTAACTTGCTCCAAATTCCTATTTCATCAGTCAAATACAATGGCATCTGACCCAAATAGTCAAATTAAAATAGTTCATCGTTCACTTTATTTAATTAGTTACTCCTCTGTCTGTGAAAATCAAGAGAAATTTCAACTAATCCAGGATTTCTAAGCTACTATTTTCACGGAAGGAATTTGCAGGGAAGACAACTAAGGAAAAAATTAACATGAAAGTTTATTTCATATTTCAGTTGTCAGTGAAAAAAAAAACAATCAAAGCAGCAGCTGAATAAGTTATTATTTTTACCAAAATGTCTTAATAGGCAGAGAGATTAGACATCTAGAAATAGTCTTCAGTAATAAATGAGAATTTATATGGAGAAACTTCAAATAGACTCCAGTTTAGAGATTACATTCTTGTGATGTGTACGTTCTCCATAAAATTTTTCAGTTGTCTTCAAAAGATACATGGAGAATTTAAGGCCTGGATGATAAAGAAACTTAGTCCTTTTGCTTCTTCGTTTGTTCTTTCTCTGTCCAGTTTTCCTTTTTGTAGCAATAAGATGATGGTATATGTGTATGTGTTTAACTGTAATTTATTGGAAAAATGTAAGACGGTCAGGATCCCAAGGCTGAGAATTAGGCTGGATAACAAGGAAACTTGCAAATAACTTGTGCATGAAATCCCTTTTGGACCCAGGAATGCGTCTAGCATTCAAACTCGCCGTAAGCACACCATATAAATGACAGCTTTCCAAGTTGAGAATGAAAAAGAGAAAGTCCATGAACCACAAAACAAATAAGAAAGAAGTTGAGGAGGTAAACAGAATGCTAGAAAAATTAGATATGATAGCTTTTGGGAGAAAATTGAATGAAGACAGAAAGGGGTTTACTTTTTTCTTGGCGGTTCATGGAACCTATATAAAAATTGACCATATATTAGGACATAAAACCCTCAAAATCAGATGCAGAAAGGCAGAAATAGTAAATACATTTTTTTCAGAGAAAGAGAAAGTCCATAGGAGTGGTGTATGTGTATGTGTGTGTGTATGTGTATGTAAGGGTATGTGTGGAAGGTAGAAGAGAGACTTGATCATCTAAAATTAGCAAAATACAGACCTAAAAATATTAGCTTGAACCCCTTCCTCACATATCCTAAAAATAATATTCTGCATCCAATGCCGAAAGTTATTTGGCCTGGAGCCCGAGAATTAATAAAACTATGACAGTCAGGATTGATTCAAGAGTGGAGGTGAGGGTGGAGAGGAGGAGGTATTCTGTTTTCCAGCTGTCACTCTATGGTCTCATGCCTTTAACCCTAATTAACATGAGGATTCCTCATTTTGTTCTGGTACAAAGATAGGACTGCCAGTAGTTCTTGGGTAAATAAGATTCCTGGATGGCTGTAATTTCAGTAGGTGTGTCCCCTCCTTTCTATTCTGAGCTTTCCATTCTGATAGAGTGACTGCCCTCACTCTGAAAGGTGAAAACCTGAGGGAGTAAACAGTGAGATATGAAAGAAATAGAACAAGAAGGAAGAATTTCTTTTCTTGGGAAGGGAGATGATTTTTTGAATGTGGGGAAATTAAGGCACCACAATAATCAGAAAGAGAGAAGGAGAAGAGGGGAAGAGGAAGGAAGCACAGAACAGGGAAGAAGGAGAAAGTGGTAAAAAAAACCAGATGAGATAGCTTCTCAGAATTGGGAGCCAGAAATAAATGACAAGAGAAAACTGAATAATCCCTCTATTGATTTGACCCTTGCTTATTTAAGTGTTTCTAAGAGATGATGGGAGCACATGTAAGTACTTTTACTTTCAGAAAACAAAAAAAAAAACAAAAAGTATGGGTGGAGCTCACTTTTAAAGTACTAAAAACATGTTAATATCTTCTTGATTTTTGCCTGTGGTTTCTGCTTAATATTAGAATTCCCTAGAATTCATCAAGGAACATCTTAGAGGCAAAGCAACAACTGGGATGGGAAAATTGAGCCTTTGCCCCAGGGCACTGGATTTTGAGGGTGTTGATGCTGCTGACACTTGAAACAACAAACTTTATCACCTCGCAAGAATATTTTGTGAAAGTAGAAAACTACCAGGTGGTGGAATGAGGTGAACTCTACCCCTCTCTCTGTTCTGTTCAATTCCTCCCCCATTTTGTGGTCATCTAACTGGGGCCTTTATTCATGGGATGTCAAGATCTTGCCTCCTTTCCTTCCCCCACCCTTTCAGATCTTCAAATGAGAGTGTTTAACAGTTTGCTCCAGGCATAAAAATTAATAGTTTTAACTGTGTTTATAAGTTGTTCAATTATCACCCACAGGGTTACTTAAGCAGTGTTTAATGAGTATTTGACTGTTGCATATTTGAACCAGGACTGATAACTACAGAGGGTGTTTTTTTTTTTTAAATTGTGACTTGTTTTTAAGCACATATACTCTTTTATTCTCAGTGCTGAATATTCGACAGAGTAGCAGGGTAAAGGTCTAATTTTGTGTCTTGATTTTGTTCAGAGAATAAATCTCAAATAGGATTCCCTATTACTTAGTAAATTCTCCTGAAGAGTTCCTTAAACATTTAGATCCCATGGAGTTAGTAAGTGCTGCCAATGAAACAACAATAGTGCATCTGGTATTTTATTATATAAGTTCTTTCAACAAAGAACCATATGAAATTATCATAAACAATATTGATTGAGATAAGGTATGAAATGCATGTAAACAGTATGTTGAAAGAAGCAGACTGTTCTCTCAGTCCTAATCCAATTTTTATGATCCCAGTCAACATGGAAATTCCCTTCCAATTACAATGAGAATAATTGGGGGGGAATGATTTGATATGTATATTTTGATCTTATATACAACTTTTCAGGAAAATGAAGTTAATAGAAAGAGATTGGCCGTGATGGACTTGGCTCTTTTTAACAGTGAGGTGATTCAGGCCAATTCCAATAGGCTTGTGGTGTAGAGAGCCATCTGCATCCAGAGAGACGATGTGGGGACTGAATGTGGATTACAACATAGTATTTTCACCTTTTTTGTTGTTGTTGTTTGCTTGTTTTTTCTTTCTTATTTTTTCCCCTTTTGATCTGACTTTTCTTGTGCAGCATGATAAATATGGAAATATGTTTAGAAGAATTGCTGATATTTAATCCGTATTGGATTACTTACCCTCTAGGGAGGGTGGTGGGATAAAGGGAGGGACGAAGAAAGTTTTGGAAAACAAGGTTTGACAAGAGTGAAGTTGTGTTTTGAAAATAAAAAGCTGTTATTAAATATATATATATATATATATATATATATATTTTTTTTTTTTTTAAAAAAGAGGTTGGAATAATGTCGGAAAATAGATAAGCAACTATACCTTCCCCCTTATGGGGTTACAAATTGTTGAATAATTGGATAGTCCTAGTATGATATTGATATTGGTTTTGCCCAAATGTTTTTATTTGTCATAAACAGAAGAATGGGGATGGGAGAGACAGCTATTTCAAGAAATTATTGGGGCATAAAAAACAAAAGTCATCAATAAAACTCATTTTTTAAAGGAGGAGATTGAAATGAAAAACTGAATTGAAGGTAGTGTTATTTTAATTTGGGCACTAGGTGGCACAGTAGAGTACCAAGCGTGGAATCAGGGAAGACCTGAGTTCAAATGTAGCTTCATCCCTGAGCAAGTCACTTAATCCTGTTCGCCCCAGTTTGCTCAAATGTAAAATGATCTGGAGAAAGAAATGGCAAACCAATCCAATATTTTTGCCCAATCCCAAATGTAACCACAAAGAGTCAAACACGACTGAATAACAATCATTTTAATTTGGTCCCTCCAAAAAACATCGGATGCAGAACATTGCGTATACTGAAGCTTTGTTGATGGGTTGGTTAGTTTTGAAAAATTATTTTCCTTCCTCTTTTTTTTTAAAGGGATAGATTATTGGGTAGAGGAGAAGAATAAGATACATTTAAAAATAAAGGTGATTAAAAAAATCAAATTAAAATAAAAATATTTTAATGATACTTTTATTTGAAAGACCTTAAAACTTAACTTTAAAAAAATTTCACCTAAAACTTCCTCATTCTTTGTTAGTGTTTCATGTCTAACTGATATTTACTAACTAGACAAGTAAGAAACAATGAGGATTTTTATTAGCCAAAATATAGGGCTATTGTTGGTGGGGCCTAAAGGGGAGGTAGTAGCTGACCAAGATACCGGATAACAGTAGGAATGAGGGAGAGATGAGGGAAGAATAAGATCTTGCCTCCTTTTCTTACCTTTTATCATAGATCAGATTCATTTGCATATAAATGCAAAAAAAAAAGATAGTTGGGGCATTTCTAAGTGAAATCATTGTATGGGGCTAAGGAATCTGATCTCAGTCCCAGATACAAGGATACAAGGATTAAAAGGAGAGATTTAGAATCATAATCCATAGCTGGAAGGGACCGTAAAGGTCACCAGTTCTAACCCTCTCCTTTTACAGATAAGAAAAACAAGTCCGGGAGAAATCAAGTGAGTTGCTCAGATTAACAGAGATAGAAAATGACAAGATTGGAATTCAAAACTAGGTCCTCCCAATACCAACACATAGTATATAGGGAACCATTCACAATATCAGTCTGCCTAGGGACAGTCTTCTTAGTTCGCTTTTCATTTCAATCTCCCCTTTTAAAACCATAATCAATTTTATCGATAACTTTTGGGTTTTACATATCAATAATTCCCTGATATAGCTGCCCCTTTTGTCTCCATCCCTATCCAGAACCCTACTTTGTAACAAAGAATACCATTTGGCAAAACCAAAGGAGACAGATACTAGCTTCAATACCAGACTGGGTCTGTGAGGATATGCAAGGTATATTTGTTAATGGGATGCAGAACTGTCAACCTACTTTTAACAGGAAAAGATTTCCTAGTCATTATACCATACTAGACTGAAGCTGTCAGAGCTGGCAGGTGTCCCTGAAGAGATGAAGTCCAGAAGCTGGAAACACAATGATCCCAAACTTTCTACCTCTGTAACAGTCCTGTCTGTCTCGCTAATGTCTGCATTTCCCCAAAGATTGGATAGAGCTGTGAATCCTGTAATCACAGATGAATTGATTTGACAGTTAACCCAAAGGGCAACACAAAGACACGTAGAAGCAAAGTGCAGCACATACCAAAGATGACTTACCTATAGGGAGGAGCAAAAAGGCCATTACAGACGTTCTCGTAAATTCCCATTATACATATCGAATTTTACCTAAATAATTGTGAAAGAAATCCACATTCCAAAAGAATCTCTGTTAATTTTACTACAAAGTACTATGCTCTCTGTGCTCCTGTCCTTCAGGCTTTCTCTCACTTCTCCTGTGCCCCACTCCACCTTCCCCCAAAAAACTCCAACAAATAAAACCTAAAGTTCCCCTTTCTTCCTCAAAAAAGTTCGCCCTGCAAGTGAAAGCCGGAAACTATTGACCTATTCTGCTTATCAAGCCTTATGTCTGACCTCTGACCCCTCCCAGTAGCTCTGTGATTGGATAGCAATGGTCTGTTCCTTGGTCCGGGGGTCCCCATGGTCCTCTCCAGAGTCCATGTTCATTCCCATTATGGCAAGTATGGCTGACCCTAGCCCTTGTGTTCTTCCTGCTGCTCTCAATTCTTTGTCCTCTCTCCCTTTTTTCCCATTCCTCATGTGTTTTTGAACCCTCTGGAGGGCCCTTCCCTTCCTCCCTTTCTTCTTCTCTCTCCTCCACTTTCATAGGCAAATTACTAAAAATTGCTTTATTTTCTGAAAGTCTATTTAGGTAAAGTGAGAACTGTCTCTATTAACGATTAATCTCAAAAACGAGATTAATAGCCATAAAAGAAGTGATGTTCATTGATTTCATTGCTCCTGAAAGAAGAGGTAGCATGATGATGTAGTGAAAAGCGTTCTGTGTAAAAGAATAGGTGCAGCCAATTTTCAAAAGAATAAATTAACAGTTATCTACAACCCCATGAAAAAGTTCTCCAAGTTACTAATAATAAGAGAAATGCAAATTAAAACAGCTCTAAAACTCCACCTCACATCCAATCACACCGACAAAAGGAAAATGGCACAATGTCGGGGAGGCAATAATAGGACAGTCATACTAATGCTCCACTTGGTGGAGTTCTGAATTGGTCCAACGATTTTGGAAAACAATGTGGAATGATACATCCCAAATCACTAAATTGTTTTTTGACTTAGCAATACCACAAAGAAACCAAAGACAGAAGAAAAGGAGCTACATGTACAAAAATATTTGTAACAAAGTCTTTTGTTGTAGCAAAGAGCTGGAAATAAAAATAAATGCCCTCTAATTGGGGAACAATTGGGCAAACTATGATGTATGAATTTGATGCAATGTTAATGATGTGTAAAAAAAAAAAATGAAAAGTACAGATTCAGAGAAATCTGGGAAGATTTATGAGAATTGATACATGATGAAGTAAGAACAACTTATATAATAATGACCATAATGTAAAAGAAAACAATTTTGAAGTACTCAGTTACCTCTCATCACTGTTAATGAACAATCTTGGCTTTAGAAGACCAATGATGAATCATTCTTCCACAGAGAAGTTATAGTCTAGGAGTGGAGAATGAGAAATGCATTTTCAGATATAACCAATCACCCAGTGTGACTGGATAATAATTGTTGTCTCATCATTTCCGTCACGTCCCCCCATTTGGGGTTTTCTTCAAACGTATTAGAGTGGTTTGCCATTTCCTTCTTTCCAGCTCATTTTATAGATGCAGCAATTGAGGCTTATCAGACTTGTCCAGGGTTACACAGCTAATAAGGGTCTAAAGTTAAGTTTGAATTTATGAATATTTATCTTCTTGACTCCAGGTCAAGCATTCTAATTAATCTCTGTAACTAATGAATAATGCTAGTTAACAATTATATAGTGCTAACTACGTGCCAAACACTATGCTTATTATCTCATCAAATCTTTACAACAATTCTAGAAGGTGGGTGCTATTATTATTCCCATTTTACAGATGGGTAAACTGAAACAAATAGCCATTATGTTCAGGATCACCTGGCTAGTAAGTGTCTGTAATTAGATTTGAATTTGGATCTTCTTAAATCTAGCCCCAGAAATCTATCTACTGCAACACCTAGCTAGCTATTGGGTTTGGTTGTTTGCTTAATTGTATTTAAATTATATTTGCTCAACTGCATTAATGTGTTACAAGAGAGGACTTCTTTTTGGAATAGTGAAAATAATTGATGGGTAGTGATAATAATGTGAAAAAAAGACAAAAAAGATAAACACAATGATTTTTTGAAAAGTATATTGAAAACAATGAGAAGAAATCCAGGGGAAGTTCATAATGAGACAGAGACAATTAGCGCAGTTTTCTTACTGTCAAATTAATTAGAAGTTTTTAGTTTCATAGACATGTTATTGTTTCTGTCTCTTGTACATTGAAATGTTTGTGTTTGTTGATGTTTGTTAAGTTTATAATAAAAAAAATGAGTTAAACAGAAAAAAGATTATGCCAATTTGGAACTATGCCCAAAGGGCAATAAAACTGTGTGCACCCTTTGATCCAGCAATAACCACTATTAGGTCTGTATCCTAAAGGAATCATTATAAAAAGAAAATGACCCACATGTACAAAAATATTTATAGGAGCCTTTTTATGGTGGCAAAAAATTAGAAATTGAGGGGATACCCACCAATTGGGGAATGACTGAATAAACTGGCATATGAATGTATTCTTATTGTATCATAAGAAATGATGAGCAGGTAGCTCTCAGGAAAAAAAAAAAAACTATAAAGACTTACAGGAGACATAAAGTAAGGTGAGAAGAGCCAAGAGAATATTGTACACAGTGACAACATCATTGTATGATGATCAACTATGATAGACTTAGCTCTTCTCAGAAATATAATGATCCAAAATAATTCCAAAAGACTCATGATGGGAAATGCTGACCACATTCAGAGAAAGAACTATGGAGTCTGAATGCAGTTTAAAAATACAATTTTCACTTAATTTTTTTGTTTCTCATGTTTTTCCCTTTTGTTCTGATTCTTCTTTCACAAGACTAAAGGAAATATATATTAAACATGATCATACACGTGTAGCTTACATTCAATTGTTTGCTGTCTTGGGGAAGGGCAAGGGAAGAGAGGGAAGGAGAAAATTTTGAAACTAAAAATCTTACAAAATAAATGTTGAAAGCTATCTTTACATATAATTGGAAAAAATAAATCAGTGTTGTCAAAAAAAAAAAAAAAAAAAAAAGATTGTGCCAACCTTGATCTTAGAAGATCCTGACTCCATTGTATACCTTAGTCAAATAACCTCAATTTCCTAAAATAGTTCCTCTAAGGATCCCTATCAGTATGAGACTCAATGAGTCTGTCAATTACATTAGTGAGTAAATGAGGATTTTGAAAATCTCCCATTGCCATAAATATACTAAGTTTAAGGAACATGTTCATTTCTTCTAAAACTATTAAAATCAAATTAATATTTTCCAGATATTTTCTCCTTTGCATAAAATACAGGCCAAAATTTTGCTAAGTCAACATTTAGATATTAAACAAAAATTTGTTTTTATTGGACATACATCATTTTATATTTGAAAGAAAAATGCTACTTCTTCAGGGTAGACCACAAAACACTCATTCTTAATTTCAGGATTTACAAAGTCCTTTTCTCACAAACATGTGAGATTGGTAGGGCAAACATCACTATTTTTATTCTACATATTCATAAATTCAAATTCAGCTTTAGACTCTTATTAGCTGTGTAATCCTGAGCAAGTCTGGTAAGCCTCAGTTACTTCATCTGTAAAAAGAGCTGGAGAAGGAAATAAACTAGTACAGTATGTTTGCAAGGAAAATCCCAAATGAAGTCATGAAGAATCGGACATGACAAAGATACAGTGATTTATCTCTAATACCATAGTTACAATAAAACTCCTTTTTCTGCCTCCACATTCATTGATATTCAACCAAAGCATAGAAAGAGAACTTAAATGACAGGAAAAAAACAATGATGAATGTTGGAGGGGATATGGGAAAACTGGGACACTGATACATTGTTGGTGGAATTGTGAACGGATCCAAAATTCTGGAGAGCAATTTGGAACTATGCCTAAAGAGTTATCAGACTGTGCATACCCTTTGATCCAGCAATGCTACTACTGAGTCTGTATCCCAAAGAGATCTTAAAAGAGGGCAAGAAACTGGAAACTGAGTGGATGCCCATCAGTTGGAGAATGACTGAATAAGTTATTGTATATGAATGTGATGGGATATTATTGTTCTATAAGAAATGACCAGCAGGATGATTTCAGGAAGTCCTGGAGAAACTTGCATGAACTGATGCTAAGTGAAATGAGCAGAACCAGGAGATCATTGTCCACGGCAACAGCAAGATTATACAATGATCAATTCTGACGGACATGGCTTTTTTCAACAATGAAGTGATTCAGACCACTTCCAATGGTCTTGTGATCAAAAGAGCCATCTATACCCAGAGAGGACTGTGGGAACTGAGTGTGGTTCACAGCATAACATTCTCATTCTTTTTGTTGTTGTTTGCTTGCATTTTATTTTCTTCATCATTTTCATTTCTGGTTTGATTTGATAATTATATAAAGCAAGATAATTATATAAATATTAGATTTAATGTATATTTCTACAATGTTTAACATATATTAGGCTATTTGCCATCTAGGAAAGAAAGGCAGGAGAAGGGGAGGGAAATTGGAACACAAGATTTTGCAAGGGCTAATGTTGCAGAATTATCTATGTATATGTTTTGAAAAATAAAAAGCTTTAATAAAAAAAAAAAAAGAAAGAGAGCTTAATTTGGAGTTAGAAGCTCTGGGATTGAAATCCTGACTGTGGTACCATGTGGCATCTTTGTGACTTTGGGCAAATCTACTCAATCTCAATTTTCTCATCTGTCAGATTAAGGACTAGATGATCTCAGAGAGCCTTTTCAAATATGGATCAGTAATCCTATGACCCCTTCTCCAACACTACCCATATTTCTAGGTATTATGCCTTTTGAAATGATCCAGGAGAGAGCAGTAGCGTGCAAGGCGACACTTTCAACAAAGGCAGACAGCAGGAGATAGCTGGTCCCTTATCTGTCATCGAGTTGCCACATCCTAGGCTCATAGTTAGTGACCCCAACATGGCTCAGCAGAGCTGGACTTTTTCATCCTTACATAATGAAGTAGGATATCACACCCAAGCCAGATCCTGTAGTCTTTCCTAAGGAAAGTAAACAGATTACATGATATCACTTGCAGCCAATCAGAGAGTAGCAATTGTGTCCAGCGTTGGAGACTTCTTGTATAACAGAGAGATGGGGTGAACCCACGACATGTTGGATAAGGGTCCTGACATACGCCAGAATTTTCTGAGCTGTATTTATAAAATACCATTTGTCAATGGCACTAAAACTGCCAACAGAGGCCAAGGAAGCTTTGCTTTCCTGTAATGGAGCCATCAAGAGATGACAGATTCAAGGTGACCAAAGACAAACTCTGCTCACTATCCAACCACATGGTTATATAGTAAATATTAGTCATCCAGAGTACACACATGTGGCAGGAAGGCTTCCAGAAAGGGTTCAAGCCTATCATTCAGTACAAAGTACACTCTAGCTGTATTCCTGCCTTCACTATTCAGAAGGGCAGGTCCAAAATTGGATTCATTTTCATGATTTTAAGGAAGGATCATAGCATCACAGATTTACAGGTACAAGAGATCCTGGAATTCATCTAATCCAATTCTTTTATTTGACAGTTGAGGAACAAGACTCTGAGAGGTTCAAGGATGCACAGGCAGGAAGCCTCAGTGGCAGAATTTGAACCCAGGTCTTCTGATGCCAGATCCATAATGCTTTCCACTGTCCCACAACTTAGAATATTCCTATTAAATAGAGAGGTATAGCTAGGTGGCACCACAGTGCATAGAGCGCCTATTCTGGAGTCAGGAAGACTCACTTTCATGAGTTCAAATCTGGCCTCAGACAATTACTAGTGGTGTGACTCTGAGCAAGTCACTTAACCCTGTTTGCCCCAATTCCTCATCTATAAAATGAGCTGGAGAAGGAAATGGTCAACCACTCCAATATCTCTGCCAAGAAAATCCCAAATGGGGTCATGAAATAACTGAACAAGAACAATTAATAAAAGCAATAAAGTTAATGTCATCAGGACTTCTGGATCACATGATCTTAAATACCTTGATCCTTTCTACTTCAAGAAACATCATAGGCATTTGCTTTTGCTAAATTGAATTTAATTTAGGTTAGCAAACATTTAGCAAATTCCCTCTATGAGTAAGATTTTGTGTAATGCCCTGGATCACAGAGATAAGAATCTTAATAATGTCTGCCCTCAAGGAGCTTACATTCAGCTGAAGAATATGGATATAAAAACAAAGTAAATATTTTTGAGAAGAACTGATATCCATTGAGATCAGAAAGTCCTCATGTGAAAGATGGTATCTAAGCTGTGTCTTAAAGGTCACTAGAAATGTCAAGAAATAGAAATGAGAAAGAAGAGCATTCCAAATATGGAAATTTTTCAGTTCAATCACTTTCCAATCATGTCCAACTCCTCATGACCCCATTTGGGTTTTTCTTGGCAAAGATACTGCAGTGGTTGGTCATTTCCTTCTTCAGCTCATTTTACAGATGAGGAGACTGAGGCAAACAGGCTTAAGTGATTTGCCCAGGGTCACACTGCTAGTAAATGATGGAAGTCAAATTTGAACTCATGAAAATGAGTTTTCCCACACTCCAAGTCTGATACTTTACACATTATGGCCACCACCTAGCTACCTATAAACATGGGGATTAGACTTTGCAAACACATGGAGACAAGGGCTAGAATGGCTTCTAGGCAGTCAGCAGAGCAGTTTGAACAGAACAGGATGCTCAAAGGCAAATAATATGAAATAAGACTGAAAAGAGAGTGTCTTTTTCATTTGGTTTATTTCTCATTCTTAGTGCCCCATGATTTATACTTGCCTTGATGCTCTGATTTTGTTACTTATAAGAGAACAAGAATGCTCCAGATTAGGTACCAGCTTTTTCTTGTGCTTGAAGGGGAAAGGCTCTGGAGTCAGCTGCTGACGTCTAGCACTTCTTAAGGAAGGCATAAAACTCTTCCAACATCCTTTTGGACACTTGGCTTTGACTAGACAGGAGTGGAAGCAATGGCATCATCAAAAGTTGCATTATGCAACTTAACTCAGATATACTCTAGTGTTTCACTAGCTGCTTTCTCATTTTAGGATGTGCACTGAGGTTTGAATCCCAATCCCTTGCCAGGAAAAGTTGCCTTTGCAGTTTCCATTATAATACATAATATATGTATTATATAATAATACATATAATACAATATAATACATTATAATATATAATACAATATAATATAATAAAAAAGATACAATACAGCATCTTTTATCTGGTCTGTTTTCATATAAGTCTAGTGGTCTTGAGACCATCATTACAGTCCTCTGTAAAGGGAAGCCCTAGTTCGTAGAAACTCTTTAGAAAAACCATTGAAAAAATGTTAACAGCAACTTTTTAATCCGTCTTCCAAAAATTTCTTGCCAACTATTAGTTTGCCCCGCCCCCCAACACACACACACCTGTCTGTCTCAGAAATCCCCCAAGGGCCCCAAACCTTGACATGTTGATCAGCTGACTCCATACAGCCATCAAGACTAGAGTTTAAGGATCCCACTCTTAGAAGAATACTTTGGAATACATTTCCCCTCCCAGAGCATATCTTTCCTTCTTGGGAGTGTGCCATTATGCTGAGTTTTCACCTGATCCATATCCCTGTACTCTGCAACATCATGCTACTTTTATATGTTAATATGTATATTTTTTACTTGTATATTGGGTCCCCTTTTCCCTTTTTCCATCCGTTCCCTATTATTTGTCACTAAAAGTTTAATATTGCATTGTTTTCCATTGTTATGGCATATTGTTCAAAGCAATTGAACTTAAGGGGCTTGTTTTCCCAACATCTCTGATTGGACCATAGACCTTTCATCAGGCATAAACCCAGTCCCCAGACTGGTACTTTCCCTTTTGATGGTCATACTTCCAGTGGGAAATAGGGAACTCTCAAACTACATCTAGAAAGCAAAAATCCAAAGGGAAAACTCTATCCAGGACTCCCTTACAGCAGAGGACTGTCACAAGACCCCAGTCTGTCTCCCCAAAATGTCTCATCATCTCCTCCTCCTCAAGGACCACTCCTATCTCACTTTTATCTTGCTATCTCTATGTCTATTGTGAAGCCTAGAACAAGGTGTTTTTCATTCATTCATGAACATCTGCAATTGGAAATATTAGCTGATATGTTTGTAAAGTGGGTTACAAAACTTTAAAATGAGCTGGGGAGGGGAATGGCAAAGCACTCCAGTATCTTTGCCAAACAAACCCCAAATGGGGTCACAAAGAGTCAGATATGATTGAAATGACTGAACAACAACAAAAATAAGTGCCAGTTGGTATTGTTGCAAGCTTGTTCTATTGTATTTCAAAAGATCCATATCCTTCCAAAGCATACATTCCTTTCTTTTCAATTCCCATTAACAATTTAAGTCCAAGTTACATTGAACATTGTAGAAGAGACCGTTGTTGTTCAGTCGTATATGACTCCTTCTGGGGTTTTCTTGATAAAGATATTGCAATTGTTTACCATTTCCTTCTCCAATTCATTTTACAGATTAGGAAAGTGAGACAAAAGCCATGTGACTTGCCTAAGATAGTATGTGAGGCTGAATTTGAATTCAGATCTTCCTGAATCCAGACCCAGGATTCTCTCAACTGCACCACCTACCTGTTCACAAGACACTTCTAACACCAACTTTTTCCAGATTTTAGCTTATTTCATTGAGTTACTTAACAATCTCTTTCCTCTTATTTTAAGGGTCCTTTGGGAGAGGTTGAAAAGAATGAGCAAAAGTAACAGAAGACCTTTCTCTTTTGACATTGTAAAGAGACCTAGTTAGCTTCTGGGAAAGCTCCAGAATTCCCAAGGTGAAAAAAAAATCCATGACCATACTATTCATTATATTCACGACTCCTTTCAATCAGATAAACTGTTTGTTCTACAAGAGCCCCTTTTATTTATGCTTATTAAAAAGATCATTTATTGGGATTGGGCCAGTGGAATTTTTCCAGTCGACATCTTCTGAACAGTCCCTTGATAGAAAATGTCCTTCAGGAAAGAAAGACCAGTTCTCTATAAAATGAGAGGGTTGGACTAAACGACCTGTAAAGTCCCTTCCAAATCCGAATCTATGATCTTTTAACCACCTTACTGAATATATAGTACTACCAATCATGGGTTGTATTTGCCTTTTGCTGAAGGGACACTGTAGAGATTCCATACCAATGAAAGGAGTCTTGAGCTCTGTAAAACTGAGCTTATGTTTTGTGACCCTAGAGAGGCAGCCCTTGGAACCAAAGCTGTTTAAAAAAAAAAAAAAAGTGTCAAAACAAAACAAAACAAAATAGTGTAGAAAAAAGTAACTTGGATTCAAGTTCTGACTTTAGGACTTAACAGCCACATGTTCTTGTTCAGTCATTGGGTCATATCCAATTCTTTGTGACTCCATGGACCACAGCACTCTGGATGCTTCTATCCTTCACTATCTCTCCAAGTCTGTCCAAGTTGAGATTCATTGTTTCCATGACACTATCTATCCATCTCATGCTCTGCCATCCCCCTCTCCTTTTCCTTTTATTCTTTCCGAACATCAAGGTCTTTTCCCAGGAGTCCTATCTTCTTTTTATGTGTCTAAAGTATTTAAGTTTCAGCTTCAATATTTGTTTTTCCAATGAATCGTCTGAATTAATTTTTTAAGTACTGACTGATTTAATCTCCTTGTTATCCAAGAAATTCTCAAAAGTCTCCAACACCAAATTCAAAAATATTATTTTGTGGTATTCAGCTTTCCTGATAGTTCAACACTTATAGCCCTATATTTCTCCTGGGAAAACCACAATTTTGACTATACAGACCTTTGTCAGCAAGGTGATATCTCACTTTTTAGTATTCTGTCCAGATTTGCCAGTTTTCTTTCCAAGGAGCAAACATCTTTTAATTTCATGGCTATAGTCACTGTCTGCATTTGATCTTTGAGCCCAAAAATATAAAATCTGACACTGCTTCCATTTCTTCTCCTTCTATTTGCCAGGAAGTGATAGGATCAATTGCCAAGATCTGAGGTTATTTTTGATGTTAAGCTTCAAGCCAGCTTTTGCACTCTTTTTTCACCCTCACCAAGAGGCTTCTTAATCTTCCTTAGGAAATTCACTTTCTTGGCAATAGTCTTTCTGAGTCTCAGTTTTGTTACCTGGAAAATGGGGCTAAGATATAGCTCTTAGCTCCAGAGCCATGTGTTGGTGTGGGTGGGAATAGGAACTTGCTACAGGCACAGGTAGATAGCTTTTAAATATTATTAATAACTGAAATTTAGTAACATTTTATATGACTTCAACTTTTGCATCTTATACACATTATATAGACATTACCTCATTTGAACCTCACAACAAGCATTTTCTTAGTATTATTCCCATTTTGCAGATGAGGAAAAAAGTCTCTGAGACATTAACTGATTTACCCAAAGCCACCCAGTTAACAAGTATTTGAGGTGGGGTTTATTTTTAAATCTTTACTTCTCTCTCTCTCTCTCTCTCTCTCTCTCTCTCTCTATCTATCTATCTATCTATCTCTCTCTCTTTTTTTTGCTGAGGCAATTGGGATTAAGTGACTTGCCCAGGTTTACACACCTAGGAAGTGTTTAATGTCTGAGACCAGATTTGAACTCAGGTCCTCCTGCTTTGGGGCTGGTGCTCTATCCATTGTGTCACCTAGCTCCCTCTTTATATCTCTTTTTTAAAAGACCTGAAGATCTGAATTAAAATATAGATAGATAAATAGATAGATAGAGATATACCACATTCAATTTCAAATAAATTCCTCTCTCACCTCTTATCCTGTAACAAAGGATACAAATGACTCTCAGCAAAATCTACCATTTATGTACTGTTCCAAACCTATAGTCCTCTAATCTTCAAGAAAGAAGGTAGATGCATTTTCTTACCTTTTCTTTTGGAACCAAACTTGGTCATTTATAAATGTACAGTGTTCGTTTTGTCATTCTTTGTTGTTATTGTTGCCTTTCTCATTGATCTGACTGTGGAAATTATGTATCTTCTTTTTTTTCCCCTGGTGTTACTTACTTCACAAGGTTATATGAGTCTTCTTAAACTTCTTTGAATTTCCCATATTCATTATTTGCTGCTATGATTATTTTGATGTATTTGGACTTTTCTTCACGTCTTTGACCTCAAACTATATTAAGATCAGCTATGATAATTATCTGGCACCTTCCAACCTCCCTTTCCACCAACTTCAATAAACACTTATCAACCACCTTTATTAACATTTTTGCAGAGCATTATGCTGGGCACAAAGGGAAAATAAAAACTTAAATAAGAAAGAGACTCTTAGGCAATAATCCCTTTGGAGAGGTACAAAACTTAATACTTTGTGAAGACCGAGATTGGGCAATTATTTGTAAGGAACATAGAATATTTCCTAGAAGAGATGGCATGTGAGTTCACCACAGGTTTCTCTTCCAATACTGAAATTGATCATTTATGATTCATGTTTAACCTATTTTGGATTGCTTGCTGTTTAGGGGATGGGGGAGGGGAGAAAAAGGGGGAAACTTTTGGAACAAGAAGTTATACAAAGGTGAATGTTGAAAACTATATTTGCATGTATTTGGAAAAATAAAACACCATTACAAAATACATAGGTGCTAGCCTCCACTGTTGAAGGATTATAAGAATCATGAGGATGCTCTAAATTCACTCATTATCCTAGGGCAAAGCCTCAGTGGTCCTAGCTTAGTTATGGCTCTAGTTCTAGTTTTTGGACCAATTTCTTCTCATTGCAAACATTTGTTCTCAACCGAGAACCCTCCCCTCTCTGCACTGGAAAATGATATAAAAACTAATTCATACTAAAATATCATTGTCAGATCACGCTTGTGACTTTATCCCTCTTCATACCTGCATTGTAATAAGGGATGATTTTTATTTCAAAGGACTGAGTGTCTTAAGGGGAAATTTTAAGCCTTTGCAATAAGAATGTAAGTGCCATCAGAAGATTTTAACTAGTAAAATGCCTACAAGCCAGCTCCAATAAAGAAACATTATTCATAATCAAGGTTTTGTATTATACAGAACCTCCCACACAGCTTCTCCTTAATAAATGTTGTTTGAAAAAATAGAATAATTGGTCCTATCTGACCTTTTGACTGTGAATGGAATCATTAAGGGTTTTAGAGATAAATCTCAGAATACTAACATTTCATAACTTATTAAGATACAGTTTATTTGATGGGTTTGTTTTTGGCAAGGAAATGGGATCAACTTGCCCAGGATCACACAACCAGAATGTGAAGTATCTGAAGCTAAATTTGAACTCAGGTTCTTCTGACTCCAGGACCAGTGCGCTACCCAGTACACCACCTAATTGTATCCAGTTTTATCTTTCTTTACAAAGACTCTAGACTGGAGTTTTATAAATCTTGTGAAGTCATAAAGGATCAGTAAGATTTTTTTAAAAATTTGTAAACCTAAGTCATGTAGTAAAGTTTGGTGATTATCTACAGAAGGCAAATGGTCCCCAAATGAACTTAATACTTTGTTTTCAGTCATTAATCCATCTTAAGGGAGGATGATTGAGGTTGTATCAATCACGCAACTAAATGATTCACGTGCATTTATTATGTACTTACTACCAGCCAAGCATGGGGGAAAATGCAGAACACTCCTTACCCTCAAAGAGCTTACAGTCTAATGATGGACATAGGTATGTCAAAAGGTATATAGAGAGTAGATAAAAAGTTATTTTGAAAGGGAAGATTCTAGCAGTTTGGGGATGGGGGAAGAAAGGAAAGATTTCTATAAGAGATGGAATTTGAACTGAATCTTGAAGGAAGAGAGGAATTCTAAGAGATGAGTGAGGAAGGAAAATATTTCAGGCATGGGAGACAGCTGATGACAGAAAATGGTGTAGAGATAAGAGACAAGAGTCCCATGTATGAGAATACCAAGTGGATCAGTTTAACTGAACTTAAGAGTGGGGGAAGGACTTGTATATGTGTGTCTAAGAATATCAGAAACATAAGAAAGGGATGGTTTATTAAGATCTTTAAATAACTAATAGAGTTTACATTCAGATTTAGAAATAATAGGAAACTACTGAAGCTTATTGAGCAGGGCAGTGGCAAGGTAGGACCAATGCTTACTTTGACAATTGTATGGCAAACACTGAAAGCAGGAAAACAATTAAAAGCTTCTTTCAGTAGTTTAGGACTGAGATGCTGAAGCCTTATAGTTATAGCTGAATGAATGGAGAGAAGAAGTCATTGTGGAGAGATGCAGTGAAAGTTTTTAAAAAATGACAATATTTGCCTCTATTATATGTGGGGTCAGGGAGAGTGAGGAGTTCAGGATGACATGGAGGACAGGAAAGTGGTTAAATGGGGCATGGTGGTACCATCAACAGTAACAGGGAAGTTGCAGGACTCAGGATTATATCCCTTTTTTTAATTTTTCTATTGTTACTTATCTGTACAATGATGAAAATGAGTATAAATGTGGAGAGGTAGTAATGCTTGTACCTGTGGACTACTTAAGTGAGCCTGGCTTTCACATGGAAGCAAGGGCACAACAAATTGTTCAGTAACTCATCAAGTATTTATTAAATATGTGCCAGGCAGTGGGCCGTGCTCTGATGTGCCAAGGAGACAAAGATTACAATTCTGTATGAGAGCGTGATTTGAGAAAGGAATATTCTTTAGCCAAACACAATGAAATATAGAATAGATTATTGTTTTTTTGGTCTGGGAAACTGAACTCCCTTTCACCAACAATCTCTGATTAGGAACCTCATCCTAGGAATTTGCCTCAAATTTATAAAGGTCTCAAGAAGCAGCTAAGAGGGCTAGAGGTCTGAGTTCTAATCCTACTTTGGACTCTTAGCTGTGTGACCCTTGGCAAGTCACTTGAACACTCTCCACCTCAGTTTCCTCATCTGTAAAATAGAGGTAATGGAAGCGCCTATCTCTTAGAGATGTTGTGATATGAGGAAATAATATTTGTTAAGTGCTTTGCAAACCTAAAAGTAATATATTAAGGCTATTGTAGTTATTATTGCATCACTTTGAGATTTTGTAAATTCATCCAATTCTTCAGGTGTCTGGACATTTATGGCCCTTTTTCCATTCCCAGCTTTCCATCAATCTTGTCACTTTCTAGGCTTATCCTTTTTTTTTCCTATCCTATATCCTCCATTCTCTTTTTTTCTGACACTTGGAGAATATACAAGGAAAAGTTTATAATAGTAAGATGTGTTTAACAGCTGTTTTTAAAAATATGTAAGAAGGCTCTCTTCCCCCCTTAGACCACAAGGATTATTTTTTAAAAAACCACTTGTATTATACAAAGTGGTTTGGGAATGACTGGAGTAAGTCAAAGTAAACATGGATAAAGGACTTGAAATTGCCCTTTTCCATCTTCTTCCAATAAGGTTAGTTTAAAGTGAAGTTTCAAAACAGTAATAAAAGATTTAAAACAGAAAGAGAGCAGATTCTGCTCTCCCCTCAACAGAAGGCCTGTGTTCAAGGCATTTCATTCTTATGTCCTCAGTAATTCTTTTTTTTTAATTACCATTTTCACTTATAAATGCTTAATAGGATCCATAGAGATCTGTGAGACTAGAGGATCAATCCATCTTTTTGATTTCCAAATGCTGACTATTCTCAGAAGATGCTTTTTTCTTCAAAACAGAATCCTGTAAATTCAGAAGGTTGACTTCAGCCAGTGTTATTGTCTTTCACTAGGGATAGAATGCTTTTGTTTCCCAAATGCAAATTAACTAAATTCTTGAACTGAACCCTTTCATAACTCTCTTTCAGCTATTGACTTTATAATAAAAACATTATACTGTATCACTAGAAACATTAGAAATTTTAAACCAGGATGTTGGAAATGAAAGCTGATGCTATCCAATCCATTTTTCTTGCTCTAAGCTGTAAACTCATCTTTCCTTTGCACACACTCAATTTATCTCCAGTTAGAAATCTGCAAAACTTGGCATTGGATTCTTCTACGAAGGGAGAACTTTAGTTTTATAGGAGGGAAAGAACAAAGAATTTGGAGCAGCTAACTCATTTGAACAACCTTGGAACTCATTTTTCCCATCAGTAAGGTCAACAAGAGGTCCCTTTCAGCTCTATATCTTGCGTCATATAACTATGGTCCTATGATTTCTCATGTGCCTTCTCAAATCCCCCCTCATATGATCCCACCTGTGTGACACTGAGTCAATAAAAATTTATGTGTTTTATTTTCTTCATCGATAAATTGAGGAGGTTGAACAATTTTTTCTGAGATTCTTGTTCTGGATCTATCATCCCTTCGACTTCTGAAGTTTTTTTTTTTTTTTTGAACTTCATTATTTAATTAATCTAATTGCTGGATGAGTTATAAGTTGAGCAGAAAAATTATTTTTAGAAAATCAGTGCTAGAGGTATATTCTATTTCTTTCATTCTGCCTATGGAACATTTCTGTGCTTGGTAATATCAATGTTGTTTGTTCCTATTGTTGCATGTGATATATTAATCAATCAGCAGTATTTAGTAAGTGTCTATTTTGTGCCAGGCATTGTGCCAGTTGCTGGGGTTAGAAAGACAAAAGCCCAGAAATGGCTCCTGACTTCAGGAAGTTTACAGCCTCGCAGAGAGATACAACATGTCCACACACAGATGTATTATTGTGGTTTGTCCATTTTTTCAAAAAAGACCAATGACATCACAGGGTGCTGTCTCTACTTGCCCATGAATTGAACTTAAGTGAGACAGAGTTGCTCAAAATAGTCAGCTTCACTCTCTCTTCCCGAATCAGAGAAGTCCAGGGACAGTATATAGGTATATCCAACAGACACAAGGCAATTTGGTGAGAATAACATACACACATATAAACAACTCCCATTTGAACTGGTAGACCAGACCCCCAGAGGGTGACTATCTACTTTTTCCTAGGAATAATTCTAGGAATATTAGGTATATTAGGTATTAGATCTAGGTATATTAGATATATTAGGTATTAGAATATTAGGTATGTTCCTAGTTCTAGGAATAACTTGAGGTACTGGGTTTTTCTAGCATTGACTATCCTTCATGAGCCCCCGAACTCATGTGTACTTCCAAGTGATTATTAGCTTTTAGAAAGATATTTATTAAACAAGTATAGCAAATAGTTGTCACTAAAATAATCCATCTAGGGGCAGCTAGATGACGCAGTGGATAAAGCACCAGTCCTGAAGTCAGAAGGACCTGAGTTCAAATCTGATCTCAGACACTTAACACTTCTTAGCTGTATAATCCTGGGTAAGTCACTTAACCCCAATTGCCTCAGCCCGAAAACAATTAAAATAAAATAAAATAATTCACCTACTCACTTTTTAAACAAAGTTTATAATTAATATATGTTCCCTAAAACTGCTTTTCATCATTGTTTCTAATTTTTCCGTTATCTCTTAGCTCCTGATGCAGATGCCGATATAAACACTGCTGTGCTAAGACACTGCTGGAAGCTATTAAAAATACTGATGATAACTTTAGATCTTTCAAATCTTCTAACCTTTTGAAGTTTATTTGGTTAGTGGCCCCTATTCATGCCAAGGAAATCTCTCAGGAGCCCTTTACCACCGGACTCAACAATTAATCAGCTGCCAGGCTTATCATTTTTCTATATAACTCCCTGGGGAAGAATTGAGTCTCTACAACCACTCACAAATATTTCTTATGTGTTGTGATCCAGTGATTCAGAGCCTCTATGTTCCTCTCAAGCCTCTATGCTCATATCTACTGTATTTTTTATTAATTTGGTCAAGATGTCTTTTGTGATTGATTTAGGTGGATGTAAATTCTCACTTTTACATTCAATATATATACAAAGAAAACACAAGATAATTTCAGCTATGGAGGCCCTCTAGGGTAGGGAGCTGAGGTTAGGGGTAAGGATCAGAAAAGGTATTGTGTAGGAAGATGCACTTGAACTAATCACAGAAAAAAAAAACTGAAGCCTCAGAGCAGTGATAAGAAAATCTAGAAAAACTGTGAAGGCAACTTTTGAATGGGGCTTTTCTGTTAAAAACACATTGCCAACAAGCTACTTGTGATCCAAAAGCACCAATAGCCATAGCCAAAAGCGAGACAGAGATAGAGACAGAACCAGAGACAGAGATGGAATCACCGGGTGATATCTCTGTGTCAACAGAACAGGGTCATCTAGGTCAAAGGTACAGTGGTCAATATGCTAAGAACTCATGACTCTCCAGGTGCTCAGGCTGATAGAAGAAACATTTATTTGTGTCTAAGAAGTTCTAAAACAAAAGGAAAGGTGGAACTAGGTTAGCCATGGTCTTTAGACAAGTAGTACCCAGCTAGTGGCAACTGATTCTACTCTATCTCAGAACAAGCCTCAGGGGAGACATGAAATGGTAGTCCCTTTCTCAGCAATTGAATTCTTCTTGGATCCTCTTTTCTAGAAAGCTGTGAGAGAGCCTGGAGGAAATGATTGGGTTGGAAGCTCTATTTCTTTCTCCTCTATCTTTCTCCCTCTTCCCATTCTTCCTTCCCCCAGCCTAGATGGAGGATTTTCAGTTACTAACAGAATGAAGAAAAGACATGCAAAGAATTAGAGCTGCAGGCTCACTTACTAACCCGCTCGAGTCAGGAGAGAACCTTTTGAAAGTAATTGGTGGGACACCAGGTTTGTTTCTTCCTCTACCATGAGTTTTGGTAGGAGGGAAAACAAAGGTTACCTGATATCCTGTGACTGCCCTCCCCCACTAATAGGATCATAAGATCATAAGATACTAGAGGTAGAAGGAATCTTGAAGGTCAATTTGCTCAAACTCTTCAAGTTACACATGAAAAAACTGAGGTTCAAATGGAGAGAGATGTGCCCAAGATCACACAGAACTGGATTTGAACTCTGAATTCATACCCATTATTCATTCTATCATCCCACAACTTAGCTCTAGAACAGCCACCAATTTTCTTCACCATGACTGATATCCTCTGGAAAATGGCAAAGTGATTTCCAAGGAGACGCCATGACCCGGAAAAGTTTATTTGTTAATAAAAATACAGAGTAAGTCCCTTATGATAGCTTGCATTAATTCAATTCAAAAAGCATTTATTTAAGCATCTACTCTGTGAGGACAACCTTATGAAAAGTGCTAGGGATACAAATAAAAAAGACAGAGATGATTTCTACCCTCTGGAAACTTATAATCTAATAAGCACAAGGAAGCTGAAAGAACAGTGGGGTGGCTACCAAGGGTTGCCCTGGTGGAATCGTGGTATTCTGTGGAATCTAAACCAAGAAGAGCTGCAGATAAAAATGGAATTACCAGGAAATATGAACTTTTACAAAAGAGAAGACTGTGGGAGGAGTTTAATGTTCTGTCCTTCAGCCCTCCAATCAGAGGGAACAGGCAATGGAGAATGAGTTGAGAAGGTGATGAGTAGGGAAAGTTTAGTCAATCCACGTGGTGATAAATTTCAGGGGATCAGTTTATTCTGGGACAATGTATGGTGTTGCATTGCGTCAAAAGCTGCCAGATAGAGAATCCATTTTACAGATTTTTCAGATACTTAAAAACTGTGCAGCAAGTAACATACCATTGGTAGAACTGTGACCAAATCCAATCATTCTGGAAACCAATTTGGGAGTATGTGAAGGAAATGACTAAAATGTCCATATTCCTTGACCTGGAGGTTCCATTGCTAGGCAAGCATCCCCAAAGAGACTACTCTTTGGTCTCACATATACCAAAATATTTATAGCCTTTTTTTTTTTTTGCAACATCAAAGAAATACAAGCAAAGTATTTGTCCCTTGTTTGGGATATGACTAAATTAAAATATGGCCCATTAATATAATGGAATATTACTGGGTCATAAGAAATCATGAATATGATAAAGCATGAGATAAGTTATATAAACTGATATAAAGTGATATCAGGAAAAGAAAATATAGAATGAATACAAAAAATGTGTATGGAAAAAATGACAACAACAAAACAATCAAAACTGAATGCCACAAATTCATCATGATAAAACTGGGTCTCAAGGAAGAGATATGAGAAGGTACCTGCCTCCATTTCTTTGGGGAAATGGGGGACCATGAGCATGAAAAACTATACATTGTCCAACTTTTTAAATATGTTGGCTAGTTTCGTGCAACTGTGTCTCCTCCTGCTCCTCCCACTCCTTTTATTGTTTATAAGTGAAGATTGGGGGAAGCAGGGGAGAATACATTAGGAAATTAGGTAATAAAAAGAAAAACTCAATAAAATGTATTTTTCAAAAATATGACTGCACTCAAATGTTATATTCTCCCCTCCATTATTTTTTCCATCTTTTATTTAGAATTTGTCTAAATTAAAATGTTCAGAAACATATCCTAGAAGTAAATTCCTGCCAATGAGGTCAAGTCTTCACAGGCTTGGAGGCCACCAGAGAGAAGGGAGAAGATGTCTTTTCCAGGCTTAGCAGGCCTTAGCCTGACAGCAGCCAGGCAGGCCAGACCAGTTGGGCAGTTTGATATGGATCTGCTAAACTGAAATGCAGGTTAGAACTTCCAGTGCTCCTTCGCGACCTCACCACTAACTGAGGGGCCCTGTTGGGTGGATGAGTATCTTATTTTCTCAACTCTATTACTTCCTTGCTTCCCTAAGTTTGCTATCCTTTTAATTCAGGCAATCTTTTCATTTGATTGGGAAGTCATTATTTTATTAAGATGAAATAGAAGTCATTCTAGTTTTATTTTTTTCCTGGGTCCCTGGCACAATGAAAGAATAGGATTTTCATAGAACCTAGATTGTCAGAAATTCAAGGAACCTTTGGAATAATCTAGTCTAAATCTCCCATTTCACAGAGGAAGAGCCTGAGCTCAGCTCTGTTGTCAATCACCAAATATCCTGAGTGATCCATGATGGTTCTGTGAAGGAAAAAAAAAGAAAGAGAGAGAGAGAGAGAGAGAGAGAAAGAAAGAGAGAGAGAGAGAGAGAGAGAAAGAAAGAAAGAAAGAAAGAAAGAAAGAAAGAAAGAAAGAAAGAAAGAAAGAAAGAAAGAAAGAAAGAAGAAAGAAAGAAAGAAAGAAAGAAAGAAAGAAAGAAAGAAAGAAAGAAAGAGAAAGAAAGAAATAGAAGGGAAGGAAGGAAGGAAAGAGGGAGGAAGGGAGAGAGGAAAGAAGGAGGAAGGGAGGGAGGAAGAAAGGGAAAGAAAGGGAGGAAGGATGGAAAGAAAGGAAAAGAGGAAGGAAAAAAGGAAGGGAGGAAGGAAAAAGGAAGGAAGGAAAAAAGAAAAGAAAATATACTTTAAAATTTTATTTGTTGCTTTATTACTTAATAATCTCACCCCCTTCTCCCATCCAGAAAGTCATCTCATTTATAACAAAGAATAAAAAGAAAAAAATAAACAACAGTTCAGCAAAAATCAATCAAGTATCTATGTATACAGTATTCCACACCCACAATCTCCCCCCTCTGGAAAGAAGGGAGATG
Source organism: Sarcophilus harrisii (assembly GCF_902635505.1). NCBI lineage: Eukaryota > Metazoa > Chordata > Mammalia > Dasyuromorphia > Dasyuridae > Sarcophilus > Sarcophilus harrisii. The sequence goes on along the minus strand of NC_045428.1, from coordinate 42,465,819 downwards.
AATATAAAATGAACTTTTATAATGAATAGAATTTCTTCTCAGATGCCCAGTGCCTTTCATATTCTAGTTGCATTAATTTTATTCAGAGAAAAGCCTTTCAACTGAAATAATAGAGTTTTAATTGGTCTTCCTGCCTCTCTTCCCACTCCAATTCATCCTCCATTCATTAACCAAAAAAATTTTTTCAGGTCTGACCATCTTGCTTACCAAGCTGCTCTTCCAACCCCCACTTCCATTCAATAACCTTCAGTGGATCCCTATTATTTCCAGGATCAAATATAAAATACTCTAGTTTTTAAAGCTTTTTGCTACTTGTCTAATCTTCTCCTCTCCATTTTAATTTAGCTACATTGATCTACTTCTTTTTTCTCACACTGGAAGCTAAATATCCCCATTCCATGCTTTTGAGTTGGCTGCCCACATACCTGGAACGCTCTCCTTCCTAACCTCCATATAACCTCCATTTCCCTGACTTCCTTTAAGATCCAGTTCAAAGTCCATTTTCTCTTTCCCTCGTGATTCCCATGGTATCTTCCCTAGAGATTATTACCAATTTACCCTGCATATTTTTTATGTGGATATAGTTATTTTCATGTTGCCTTCCCCTTGTAAACAAGCTCTATTTTCACTTATTTCTTCAATGTTTTACACAGTGCCTGGCACATAGTAGGCCTTCAATTGTTGAATGTCAGTTGACTGATTCATTAGCATCTATTTCACAGAGTTTTTTTTTAAAAATCAAGTAAGATAATATATGTATATCGTTATATATATATACATATATAGATAATCTAATAATCACCTTGATCTACATCTTGCCACTGGACCCAGGTGGCTCTGGAGGGAAAATGAGGCAGGTGACCTTGCACAGCCCTCTCTCACTGAAATCCAATTCTTTTGGATTTCAGTTCCTCTTCAAGAACCTAGGACAAACAACAACAGCAACAGCAACAAGATAATATATGTAAGGCATTTTCCAAACCTAATTGCATTATATAAATGTTCATTTACTACCATTACTTTTTAATTTTCTGTGATCAGTCCCTTCTTTGGCTAAGAAATCCCTAAGGTTGATGTTCCTTGCCATAGATGGGATAGTTCTTTCCCATTCTTCTGGAATTTTTTTTTCTGTTAAGGGTCTGATATGCAAGACATACAAGGAACTAACACACATGAGACTAAAAGTCATCTTTCCATAGGTGATGGAACAGTTCTCCAAAGATGAAGTACAAATTAATTTAAACAATGATGTACAAAATGATCCAAATCAATAATATAACAGAAATGCACATCAAAATAACTCAGAGATTTTACCTCATATCTAGGCAAATTGTCAAAAATTATACAAGATGGGTTGTGGAGAAACAGGCAAGCGTGTTAACTAACATTACTTTTGAAGCTATGAGTTGGTTCCATCCATTTTGGAAATCAATGTGAAATTATTCTAAGAAAGTAAAATTTCCATATCTTTAGACCTGAAGATGCCATTGTGAAGCATCTATTCAAGCGTGTTAAGGACCTTGGGGAAGGAGGGAAAGAGTGTATTCCAGAAACACTGAAGTTAGAATTTGAATTCAGAACCAATGGTATTGCCACTGAACCCCACCACCTCCATCTTTGGACATTTTCTCCTTGCTAAGGGCAGCCATTTTAATATATAATTATCCTACCTCATAAGCAAAAGTTCTCATATTTATTAAAGGCAGAAGAAAAGCAAATGGAATTGTAAACATCTCAGAACTAGCCTTTTCCAATTTGGCTTGTTGTAAACTGTTTAATCCCTCCTGAGGCAGTCAGAGATTCTCTCCCCATCCCTGCCTCATCCTGGATGGAATGTAGGCAATAAAGGTAAATAAGGGTGCAATTGGATAGCCAGTCTTCCATTAGCTATACCTTTCAAGTTACTTTATGGCCTGAGATCAGATAACTGAACCGGCCCATTTATCATGAGGAAAGCAAAGGAGAAAATGACTTCAAAGGAGTCCTATTCTCCAGAAGCAGCAAGGTACCATTTAAATTATAATAATAGACAGTATTTATATAGCACTTTAAGATCAGCAAAGTTAATCTTATTGGATATTTGCAATAACTTTGGGAGTGCTATGAGGTGCTATTATTATAATACCCATTTTATAGATGAAAAAAACTGAGGGTTTTTTTTTTCTGAAGCAATTGGGGGTAAGTGACTTGCCCAGGGTCACACAGCAAGGAAGTGTTAAATGTCTGAGATCAGATTTGAACTTGGGTCCCCCCGACTTCAGGGCTTCTATTCTATTTATTGCACCACCTAACTGCCCCTGAGGGTTTTATTTAAGTGACTTGCCCAAGGTCACACAACCAGTGAGTATCTGAAGCAGAATTTGAATTCAAGTTTAACTGGCTTTAATCAAGTCTAATATTTTTCCCCACTTCACCACTTTGCTGCTTCTAAATGTCCCGGAGGCAGTGTTAGAAGAGCTAGATTTAAATACTTGTGTGACTTACATGTATGTGTGCATTCTCATAAATGCTCTACCCAGAGGAAGACTTTCAGCCTATTGCTCTTTCATGGCTATTTTGAAGCATTATGGAAAAATGATAACAAGGATCATGTAAGATGAGGAAATCTTGAGAAGTGATGTTCCCCCCTGTACCCCACCTCACAAGGTAGAGATAATAACCACAGCAAGGAAATCACAAATTTCTCAGAGTAAATTTACAACTGGAAGGGACCTTAGGACCCATCACGTCAACCACCTTGATTCACAGATGAGGAGACAAGTGACTGGACTTAGGTTATATGTAACCAGTAGCTGGCATCACTAGGATATGAACTCAAGGGTTCTGATTCCCAGTCCATCCCTCTTTCCACTGCAGTATCCAAAACTGGGTGATCACAAAGCCCCAACTTTACAACCTATGACTTCTTTATATGTCAAGCATCTTATCCTATTGCTCAGGAATTTGTAGGATTTCCTAGTTTTCTTCTGGGAAAAAGAAACATCACTCAATGAAAAAATCATCCTTACAATGGGATCTATTGAGCAGCTTTTATACTAGTAGCTATAGAACTATGTCATATGGGTAAATTCATTGACATGCCACAAAAGGCAGTGTCCAACTTCATGGGTACCAAATAGCATCAGCCTCCCAACTTTTGAAAAATTAATTGTGATTTCATGTGTGTAGGGAATTCTAGGTACGGAACTCCCTCTACCAATCTTTGCAACTTATATTATTAGAGTTGCCTAAAAAACTGAGAGATTAAGTAATTTAGGCAGTGTCACACAGCCAGCATGAGCCAGAAATGGAATTTGAATCTAGGCTTACTTAGGCTCACTAGACTCACTTGAGTCTGCTACTCAAGCCCAAAATATAAGAAATATAAAAGAGATACAGAAAACAATTGCTATATTTTGATATTATAAATCAGAGTGACCAGTCATACTGGCCAAAGTGATAGATCGTATTAAATAAACTTTGTTTAAAGTTTCACTCTGCTCTGTTGGTCACCAAGCAGATGTTGGTTCACAAAACACGGACCGGTTCCTCTAAACTAAAGAAGCAGGGTCACTGATTTTAGTCAATGGTCATAAGGGAGAGCAAGTGAGGGGATGACCAGGTCTGGATAAATCCATCATCACCAGTGGAAAAAGCCACTCCAAAAATGTGTCACTCAATGGCGTCACCTTTACATGTAGACCATTGTTTATTAGATTAACCAAATTGTGCTCTCTGCAATTAGTAATCACTTCCTCCTACCAGAATAGAATAGAAAATACTCATTAGTAGATGGTTAGCATACCAAATCCATCAGATCAGCAGTACTAGGAAATTTTATTTAATCTCAGTTTAAAAAACCCTCTCAAAAAGCTTTCTCTTTGGAGATGTTCATTTTAAAGGGAACCAAATGGACAGGACCTCTCCTGACCCAAGGCTGGATGAAAGGTTGGACCATTGGAGGAAATCTCCTAGGGAGACTTCTGGGGATTGGTGACTCACTCTACTGGGCAGGGTCAGAGTAGGTCAGAGGCAGAATGAGGCTGTTGGCTGCCATTGTACCTTGGACTTGTGCCCGGAAAAGCATAGGCTATTTGATGCATCATTGGACAAATGCTCACGTGCCTTTAAAAAGTTTGACCCCAATAGGCACAGAACTCCCTTAGTCCAAAAAAGAATGGAGACAAATAACTGGAGATTAATATCTGGGCAACTTTTAGGAAAGTCTATACGTTCTGGGTTATCAGGAGAGAATACCAAAGCTCCACTTGGTAAGGGGTCCTCCAGAAGGGATCCTGTAATTCAATTAATAAACACATTTTAAAAGCCGGGATTTAGTCAGTGGGCCTGGGTTCAAATCCAAACATTACTTCTTGGTTCCTATGTAGAACCAAGTCAATCCTGCTACCTGTCTGGGTCTCATCTTCTGTGTGCTAAGCATTGAGGGCACAAAGATAAAAAAATGACCTTTCCCTGACTCAAAGAGCCTGCATTCTATTAAAGGGAAAACAAGACCTAGAGAGAAAAAAATGCAAAACACATGCAAAATAAATACAAATCATGAGGATCTCTGGCAGGTTTTTCTACCAGCTTGCAATATATGTCTATCTTTATATTATGTATATTTTATGAACCTTTCTGAAATTTATAGCTGTCAAAGTGGTAATATCAGGAAACATTAGTGACCTGAGAAGATGGCAGATCATAGAATTATAGGATCATAAGCTTTAGAGATAAAAGGTAAATTGGAGGTCATTTAGCCCAACCTGGGTATTTTAGAGATGAGGAAGATGAGACCCAGACAAACAGCAGGACTGACTACACAGGCAATAAGAAGCAATGTTTGAATTTGAATCCAGCTCCACTGACTAAATCCTGTGCCTTTTCCACCACTTCATTTTTCTTTTAAAATTCAATTAAATGTTTTCTTCTTGTTGTTGTTTTTTGTTTTTTGTTTTTTTTTCAGAACTAGACTGATTTTCTTCAGGACACAAACCTGCAGATTGATATTATGAGTCAGTAGGGCTAATGACTATTCAAAGTGTCAACCCAATTCCACCTTCATATTATTCCTTCCTTCCTTCCTTTCCTTCCTTCTTTCCTTCCTTTCCTCCTTCCCTTCCTCCCTCTATTCTTCCTTCCTTCCCTTCTTCCCTCTCTACTTCTTTCCTTCTATAGTTTCTTCTTTCCTTCCTCACTTTCTTTTTTCTTTCTCCTTTTTTTTTAATTCTTTCCCACTCAAAAGTGATTGGGAACTTGTGTTTATGTGGATTTTTTCTACAAATATTTACCACATTAGAAATTAAAATGTTTTGGTAATTTATTAATTTTGATCTTAAGGATTCCCAAAAAGGTTTCAGGGAGCCCCAAGAATCCTCAAGATAGATGTCAAGAGCTACTAGTATAAACAATATTTTATACTTTTAAAAATGTACCCTCTCCCCTAACTACTTCCAGCTCTCATATAAATCCTAGCACACAGCAGCTGGTCAACAAATATTTTCCAGTTTGATTGATGTTCAGGTAAAACTTGCTTCAGTAGATTCACTCTAGTTTCTTTCATTTTGTTTTTCTTCTCCTTTCCCCTTAATTTCCTTACAATTCTCTCTTCCCTTCCCCTCTGAAGAAGAGGAAAATTAGTTTATGGGATGGGGAGAAAGAGAATTCTTTCAGTTTTTTCAAATTTTTTTTTCTCATACCTCAAGCTTTTTTCAAAGAATTCTCTTCCTGGTGCAGTAGCTAGAGCACCAGCCCTGAAGTGAGGAGGACCTGAGTTCAAATTTGACCTCAAACACTTAACACTTTCTAATTATGAGGCTAAGTCACTTAACCCCAGTTGCCTCAGTGAAAAAGAAAAAAGCTCTCCAGAGAACAACATTTTCTGGTGGTCTCTCCCAACAACCTCCTTTTTACCCCATGTTAAGAGACAAGTTTTTTGTTTGCTTTTTAAAATGACCAATGGCCACGTGACTATTGTTTTTACTGCTACAGAGATCTAACAATGGATTCAATTCAACACCACAGGAGTTTGGAACTCTGAAAATATCACCATCAGTTCCCTCACATTATCAGTGCCTCGAGAGTTTCCACTTGGATTTTATTCTGTAAATCTGGTTACTTCCCAAAAACCTCCTGCCAGAGGAGGCAACTTTAAAAGTTTGCCAGACATGAAATCCAATTAACAGGAAGACGGATTGAGAGTGAAAACAGTGGATTGAAATAACATTACATTAAGGAAGAGAGAACCTTGGTTCTACATTGTTATTAATGTGTTTCATAATATATAATTATTATATATAATATCTATCATATGCTATATTATTATTAAATATTCTGCTACTGTTATGGACCAATCCCTTCAGCTCTTTGGACCTCAGTTTCTTCATTTGTAAAATGGGGAGAAAGAATTAGATGATTTCTAAATTCTTTGAAAAACTTAAAATCTTATAAAGATGTCAGTTGTCAAGATTATTATTCCGGTTGTGATATTCTATGAGTCAACATCTCTCTATTTCTAAACTTCCTGAATGACAGCATATTATCATGGAGTCAGGAAAAACTTGTGTTGGGGCATTTATGTGGTAAGCAACTTTATCTCTCTAAGACTCAGTTTTTCCTTCTGTAAATATCATGCAATGTCTGTCTGTCATGATCGTCAAGAGGAAAGTTTTTGGGTACTATACAAATGATGGCTTCATGATCATGATCATTTATTATTATTATTATTATTATTATTCCTGCTGTCTACAATCCTTGTTCATCTCTTCCTTGCTCGTTACTCAGACTGTTGTAGAAAAGCCATCACTACCACTGAAAATGGCTACTCCTGAAAGCACAGACTTATGTCTAGTACTTTAGAGTGCCTACTCTTGGCATTTCACTGGCATGGAGAACTCCTGGGCAAATTTCCTCTCCCAAGGCAGGTTGGTACCTACTCTGCAACTGATAGTTTAGTGACCTGTCCAGAGTCCCACAGCCAGCATGAATAAGATTCTCTTGGCTCTGAGACATTCTCACTACTCATAATCCTCTACTGCTTCTCCATACTCTGGTCTTCATCATCTCTTCCCTGACCACCTGATATTTAACCCTCTGGTTTTCTCAGACTATTGTCTGTTCTATATTCTTGAGGTTTTATTCTTCTGTGGAGTATTAACTACAATCACATACTTTTTTTCTTTCTTTCTCCTTTTCTTTTTCTTTTTTACAAATAATAAAAGTCTCATGAATATAATTTACAACTACTTTAATGTAATTTACAAATATTTCAATATAATTTACTTAATTCCTTGGCTGAAAAGGGCCACATCAATCCTCCAGATTAGCAGGAACACACAAGTTCAAGCTTACATATTAAAGGAATTCCTTTTCTTTCAGAATCTCTGCGATATACCCTTGGCCATTTTAGTTTCTGCTTGGGCTAGCAAACATATAGACACACGTTGTGCAATGTAACAGAAATGCTGAATTTGTAACCATGTAGCACAGGGCTCTCTTCTGCTCTTTCCCCGTGTTTTCTATCTGACTCACTGGGCTCCTAAGTATGGGATTAAGCAAGGGAGTATGCATCCATGACACTTCCATCTGTGACAGTTTGAGGCTCCGTTCTCTGTACAAAGTTCACAGCTCAGTGCCAGTCTTCTGGCCACAACTTTGGCGTACAGATGGGCGCCCCGACTTGCCGTATAATGCTACTCCGTTGGGATCTTATTAAAATGGGTACTAAAAGGTACTGACTCCCCAGTGATAAATTGTCTATCGGCAGCCTCGGCAAGAAAGGAATGCAGAGACAAGCTGGGTGGACTATCTTGGGGTTTGGGGGGAACAGGAATAGGGATAAACCTATGTACAGTTCGATTAGATAGCACCACCTGACTATAGTCCCTCTTGCTAAGGAAAAGACAGTCGACACCCCTGAATTTGCAGTTCATCCAATCACGATGGAAAAATGGGAGATATGTTATGATAGAAATTCCAATTATGCTTTCCACCATCTGTTAATAGCATGTGCTGGCCGACACATTGCCAGAAAATATTCAGAACAAAGGCTCTGTCATTCTAGGGGAAATAAAATGGCTTCGGCAATGAGATGCCCTCATACCGGGGAAAATGGATCTTTGCTCCAGCTGTGGATTTGCTGATTGGGTTACAGATGTTCCCTTGCCTGAAGTGGTTGGCCAGGAATGATAGAGCCGGCCCCCACCTTCCATCATTTGGGGTCTGTTGGGTAGGAGGGCCTCAGTGGAATGCAATGATGAAATTTTCCTTTCTGCAACTTTAAAAGAAAAGTAAAGGAGACAGAAAAACTGGATCCCAAAACCATTTGATTTCTGTCTCCAGCACCTCCCATCCCCTTGCTACACACACTCGGAAAAGCAGGCATTGGAGGACCCTCACCTGAGTTTTATATAGACCTAGGAAGGAAAACTGCTTCAAAATGGGAATGGGAACTACCAATACTCCTTCCCCACCTCTTCTTATCACAAGAGGGAATTTTAATGGAGAACACATTCATGGAAATTCTAGGTTAACAGTCTTTGAAAGCCTTTCTCTGATAGGAAAGGGTTTCTCAAATAAAAATAAAATAAAATTGGAATTTTTTTTTAATCTAAGGAAGCCTCATTTACAGGCTCCATTATGAGGTTTTTGTTATTGTTCATGAAGAAGAGAAGTTTCTTTTGGTTTTTCTTTCACTTCCAGAGTCTGGAATTCTGGTCACTTTTAGGCATCTTTTCCTTGATGTCTTTCACTTATCATGAGCTGGGCAGAATCTCAGAGGTTATCTATTTCAGTGCTCCCATTTTATAGATGAAAAAAACTGAAATCAAGAGAGATTAAGAAGAGATAAATGTAGGTCACAAATGTAGAGCCACATGTGACAGAACCAAGATCTGAAACTCTGACCCCAAATCCAAGGCTCTCTCCATTACATCACTTTATCTCTCCAAGAGTTTCTATGGAAAGATATCAGAAATTCGCATCAAGGAAAGCAGGGATGAATCATGGCTAAATGAGACTTTTAGGATGAATTGCTTGGTTTGGCCACCATACTTGTCTCCAGGATGATTTTCATCAGGGAAAGAGATGAGGAATCATTGAGAAGTGATACTGATGCTTTAAAAAAAATGAACACATAGGGTGCAACTAAGTGGTGCAGTGAATAGAGCACCAGCCCTGAAGTCAGGAGGACCTGAGTTCAAATCTGGACTCAGACACTTAACACTTCCTGCCTGTGTGATCCTGGGCAAGTCACTTAATCCCAATTACCTCAGCAAAAACAAAACAAAATGTACATACATGTGCGGATATATATGTGCTCATACACATACATCTATATACATGCATGTGTGTACTACACAAGTATATGTGTGCACACATAAATGTGCATGTGTGTAAGTACTTATGTGTATATGTTTGTATGTGTGTCTATACATTTTAAAATCACAATCAACTTGATGATGAATTTCTTCAAACTCTCTTAAATTGGGCCTCAGATGACAAAAATGTCATCATTGGACCCATATTCTAAACCTTTCCAATTTAGTAGGATCAGCCAGGGCTTCCATTCCATGGACCTGGCCTTTGAGAATCTGGGGTTCCAAATGAGACATTAGGAGAGGATTCTCCAACCATTTTGGAGAGTAGTTTGGAACTATGCTCAAAAAGTTATCAAACTGTGCATACCCTTTGATCCAGCAGTGTTACTACTGGGATTATATCCCAAAGAGATTATAAAGAAGGGAAAGGGACCTGTATGTGCACAAATGTTTGTGGCAGCCCTTTTTGTAGTGGCTAAAAACTGGAAACTTAATGGATGTCCATCAGTTGGAGAATGGCTGAATAAACTGTGGTATATGAATATTATGGAATATTACTGTTCTGTAAGAAGTGACCAACAGGATAATTTCAGAAAGGCCTGGAGAGACTTACACGAACTGATGCTGAGTGAAATGAGCAGGACCAGGAGATCATTATATACTTCAACAACAATACTATATGATGATCAATTCTGATGGACCTAGCCATCCTCAGCAACGAGATCAACCAAATCATTTCTAATGGAGCAGTAATGAACTGAACTAGCTATGCCCAGAAAAAGAACTCTGGGAGATGACTAAAAACCATTACATTGAATTCCCAATCCCTATATTTATGCACACCTGCATTTTTGATTTCCTTCACAAGCTAATTGTACAATATTTCAGAGTCTGATTCTTTTTGTACAGCAAAATAATGTTTTGGTCATGTATACTTATTGTGTATCTAATTTATATTTTAATATATTTAACATCTACTGGTCATCCTGCCATCTAGGGGAGAGGGTGGGAGGGTAAGAGGTGAAAAATTGGAACAAGAGGTTTGGCAATTGTTAATGCTGTAAAGTTACCCATGCATATATCCTGTAAATAAAAGGCTATTAAATTTAAAAAAAAAAAAAAAAAAAAAAAAAAAGAGAGAGAGAGGATTCTGCGGAGGAGCCTGTGTTTAAATCTGTTAGTAATTAAGGAAAAAGTACCGATCTCAGGAGTTGGCCATTTGACAAGAGGATTTAACCTAGGGTTCACTGATCCCTAAGAATAGGTTTCAGGGGATCACAATGTATTTGCCTTTTTAAAAAATTATATTTTGATAGTTGGATTTCAGTATAATTGGTTTCTTTCATAATCCATGAATTTTATATTATGCATTTGAAAACATGATTCTGAGAAGGAGTCAGTCCATGGATTTCACCAAAGTGCCAGAGTCAAGTATGACACAAATCAAGGTTAAGAATCCCTGATCTGACAGTAGTATATACCAAGGAGGAGCTAGTTCTGAAGACTTTTGATCCTGTTGGCTACCTCTCCCTGTGCTTTCTGGATATTTTGTGATACTACTTTTTTTCAGTTCTCCTTCCTTTCCAAGTGCTCCTTCTGAGTCCCCTTTTATTACACAGATCATACTCATTTTCTGGGGGTGTTACTAAAGGCTCAGTTTCCAGCCTCTTATCCTTCTAACTCTCTCTGTGACTTTATTAGCTCTTGTGGATTTTATTATCAGCTCTGTGTCCTGTCCTTCATTTGGGAAGAGAACAATAATATCACAAGGAGATGTCTTGACTTGGAGTGAACTGGACTGAAGTGAGGCAGAATTACACAGAAGTCATCAACCTCACTCTCTCTTCCTGAATCATCAAAGCCCAGTGACAAGCCAAAAATCAGGACAATTGGACATGGCTCAGGAGGCAATGGATGACCTTCGTGTCTTTGATGTCTGACCAACCTTCAAGTGCATCACAGGATCCGTCTCCTTCCCCCTTGGAACAAATTGTTCTCATCCTGCTATTCTGCCCAGGGAAGTCTTCACATGCTTGGAGTAGATGTGCCCCAAACTCACCAACATGTTTGAGATTTCTTGATAATCCTCAATCTGATTTAGCCCATCTGCTGAGATGGGGTGTGACTGTTGGACACGCAACAGTTTCTTGGAACCACAGGTGAGAGTTGAGTGACAGATGGACCTCAGAGGTGGGAGAACAATCCTGGAAAGCTCTTGGTGAACCCTCACCCCAGAAGTGTCATTCCTCCTTTAACATCTCATACACTCCCAGTTCTGTGCATATGCTCCCAGATCCAAAAATTCAGTCCCAGTCTCTCCTCTTTGTCTCAATCCCAAGTCACCAATTGCCAGTCACAACTGGGGAGTTCTAAGGATAATTGAAATTCAGAAATAGAGCTCATCACTTTTTCCCAAACTTTGCTATGTCCATCAGAAATCTCCAATTTCCCCACTCAGCTTCATCTTTGGCTCCTTATTCTCATCCCACCCCTACCCATTTCAGTCACTATAACCAATCATTTGCCAAGACTTCTCTCTCCTCTAGGTGCTTAAGAATCTAGTTCAGGTCCTTTTTACTTCTTACCTCAATTGTTGGAACAACTCCCATATTGATTTCCCTGCCTCAGACTTTCCCCACTTACTTTTTTCATCTTTTACACTATTGCCAAAGTGCTTTTCCTTAAGCATAGATATGACCATGGCATTTTCTTACTCAAAAATGCCAGTGGCTTTCTATTACCCCTAGAACCACTCTATGATTTTGTTACCTTTTTTTAAAACTTTTTATTTTTGAAATATATGCATAGATAGTTCTCAGCATTCACCCCTTGCAAAACCTTGTGTCCAAATTTTTTTCTCCTTCCCTTCCCCTCATCCTCTCCCTTAGGATTACTTGCTGAAGTAATCCAATATATGTTAAACATGTGCAATTCTTCTATACATATTTCCACTAGTATTGTGCTACACAAGAAAAATCAGATCAAAAAGGGAAAAAAAATGAGAGAGAAAACAAAAAGTAAGCAAATTACAACAACAAAAAGTAAAAAAAAAAAAAAACTATGTTGTGATCCCCACTCAGAACCCACAGCTCTCTCTCAGGGTGCAGATGATTCTCTCCATCTCTGTTTAGTTTTTAAAATCCTTCTCAATCTTACCCCAAAACTATCCTTCTACCCTCATTGTACTTTAACCCATCTCCCGTATGTGGCTCAGATAAACGAGCTTTCTGTCTTTAGGAGAACAATCCCAAATACAAAATGCCTTCCCACTAAAGTAATTACAAGTTGATGAATTTTTAGTCCTGGCACTTTTTGAACACCATCTATTATGTTATAAAAGAAGATTATAGGCTTCATTGGCAGAAGGGATGGCATTTTGATGAAATTACAGGTACTGGAAATACCTGTGTATTTCTTCCTTTCTTTGTTCCTCTCTCTCTTTTTCTTCCTTCCTTCCTTCCTTCCTTCCTTCCTTCCTTTCTTCCTTCCTTCCTTCCTTCCTCCCTCCTTCCCTCCCTCCCTCCTTCCCTTTCTTTCTTTCTTTCTTTCTTTCTTTCTTTTCTTTCTTTCTTTCTTTCCTTTCTTCCTTCTTTCCTTCCTTCCTTCCTTCCTTCCTTCCTTCCTTCCTTCCTTCCTTCCTTCCTTCCTTCCTTCCTTCCTTCTTTCTTGAAGCAATTAGGGTTAAATGAATTGTTCAGTGTTACACAGCTAGGAAATATCTAAGACCAAATTTGAACTCAGGTCTTTTTGACTCCAGAGTCAGTGCTCTATCCATGTACCATCTAGTTGTCCCATATTTATATTCCATAATACCACATTGTAAGTTAAGAATATGGTTGACCTTCCTGATTCATGGAAATTGATTTTATTTTTCATTTTTAAGCTTCTCTCAACTCCCATGAGAGTCTAACAATAATACTGCATACACAATATGGACTCAAACCATTTCCTGAGTGAATAGAATAGTAGCTAGCCTCGGAGAGAATAGAATACAATAAGGAACATGCTAGTATATTGACTCAGAAACAGGAAAACTCAGCACAGGTTCATACACTAGCCTTCTCAGAAAAGGGAAGTGATAATTGACAGAAGACAGGCTTCTAACAATTGCACATTTTAACTGATTTTTTTTCAACTCACTTAAATGAAATGAAATGAAATTTGACCTAATAGGTAAAGAGCAGTGTTAGAGGTCAGTGAATAGGTTGCAAAGATAAAAATCAAAGAATCCCAGATCTCAGGGAGTTTATTTTCTACTAGAAGTTTAAAACATTCAAACATAGGTATGAAGGCAGCTTGAAGTCAGGAAAACTCTTTTTCTTGAGTTCAAATCCTACCTCAGACACTGGCTGTGTGATCCTGGATAAATCTCTTCATCCTGTTTGCCTCAGTTTCCTCATCTGGAAAATGAGCTGGAGAAGGAAATGGCAAACCACTCCAGTAATGTTGAAAAACAACAACAACAACAACAAAACCAGTTGGGATTACAAAAAGTTGAACACAACTGAAACATAAGTAAATTATAAAAAACATAGAGGATAACAGAGTCCCTAGCAAATTAGGGTACTATGAAAGGTTTCGTGGAGGAGGTGACATGTAACTTCCTGAACCCAGGAGGAAGGCAAGGATTCTGAAAGATGGGGATGAGAAGAGAGTGCACCTTTGATAGGACCTGAAGCCCTGATCTGCAGTTTAAAAGAACTGATTCAGTAAGGGGGAGGAGGAAACAACGGGATTGTTCCAATAATCACATTTTTAATCCTTCCATCACCCTTGATTTCCACTGAGATCAGAATTGGGCTAATCTTGCCGCCATCCAGTTTCTTCCTGGGGAACATCAGACCATAGCTCTTTTTAAATTCTCTCTCTATATATTTTTTAAATGCTACAATTTTAAACTATGACCAGCTTTTTCCTGGCCCACAAAATTTAGAATCTCAAATATGGAAAGTTGCCCAATCAGATGTTCTTTTCTCCCTGGTAATCATAGCACATTTTGAGAAGGGAAGTTCATAAAAGTAGTATTCTTGTTTTTAAAAAATTACACATGCACAAATGCATGTGAGGCATGTTCTCCATTTCCTTTAGCCTATTACACTTGAATAGCTAATGAACGTGATTGAGAAACATTTTGCAAACATAAAGTGCTCCAGAAATGCTAAATGATGATCACTGCAGGACTAAAGGCACGAGCAGAGTGCCAATCCAGTCAAATGTCTCAACTGTGGGCACAAACTGTCACTTTTTATTGGGATTGAGGATTCCAACTTTAATTTAGAGGGATTCTCAACTCCAAGGACTAAGCACAAGCAAATAAAAAGCTTGGAACTCTGGAACACCAACACTACCTCTGGACAACACCTACCCTGAAGTTGATTCTTGAGTAATAAATCTTGTTGATCACTCTTCTATCACCCTTATTGGGCTAGAGTCAGAGAAAATAAATGAGCCTTTCATCATTCCCAGAAGGTCAACACCCTGGGACACTGTTAAAGTCACATTCCAGAGGTGAAGACTGGGGAGGAGGGGAGGAAAAGAGACAGAGACAGAGGAGAAGGGAGGAGAGCGATACAGAAATAGAGGGAGACAAAGAGAAAGAAAAAGGGGGAGGGAAAGAGAGAAGAAGGGAGAAGAGAGAAAGACGGAGGAAGAGAGAGAGAGAGAGAGAGAGAGAGAGAGAGAGAGAGAGAGAAGAGGGGAGGAGAAAGAAAAAAGAAAGAAAGGGAGGAGGAAGGAAGACAGAAAGAAAGGAGAGGTATGGAGAGAAGTGAGGAATAAAGAAACAGACAGAGACAGAGACAGAGAGACAGAAAGACAGAGACAGGGAGAAAAAGAGAGACAAAGAAAAAGAAAGGAAGAAGAGAGAGAGAGACAGAGTGAGAGAGGAAGGTAAAGAAAGAGAAGGGGAGAAAGTGAGGGAGGAGAGTTCTTTATTTAGTCTTTGAAAGTCAGAGACATATTAAGCACTATTTTGCAGGTGTTAAACTCCATTCCCACCCCTAAATTAGACCCGGAAGTCAATAAATAGTTGGCAACCATAAAATTATGTTCAGAGTATATAAACTATATAACAGCAGACTATCAGAAAAGACACAATTCGTCTAGTACAGCCCACATTCAGAAAAAGATTGCCCTTTACCATTCAACTAATATAATATTGCCTATTAAGGTTCACTTGGATTTAGGCCTAGAAGAGATCTCTGAGGTAGCTAGTTCAAGTTTTTATTTTGCAATGAAGGAGAAGTTATTTGCCCATGGTCATTCAGGTATTGGCAGCTGAGCAGGGACTTGAATTCCACTCCTCCAACTAAAAATATAGGGTTCTTTCCATTAGTCAAGGCTAGCTCTCTTAATGAGCAGCTAGGTGGCTCAGTGGATAGAGTATAGGGTTAGGAAACAGGAAGATTCATCTTTCCCAAGTTTAAATCTGGCCCTAGGCAACTCACTTAGCCCTGTTTGCCTTGATTTCCTAATCTGTAAAATGAGTTGGAGAAGGACACTTTGCCAAGAAAATCCCAATTGTGTTGGCCAATATCACAGTATCTTTGCCAAGAACATCCCAAATGTGATTGAACTTCCCCTCCATGCAAGAGGACATGTATGGCCAAGCATTTCAGTCTTTGCCAAGAAAGTCCCAAGTGGAATTGAAGAAGGGACCCCTGAACTCAGAAAATCCTGGAAGGAGAAAATCTTCAATTCTGGACCTCAACAGAATTGAACCCTCCCTCCCCTCACTCCAAGAGATGAATTGCCTTTTCCCAAGGTCATTTAAGTCATAAATGATAAAATTGGAATTTAAATCCAGATCTTTCAACTCCATGTGTTGTACCTCAGTGCCATCTTACCAGCTACGATGCTTTGAGCAAAGTCATTTCTGAAAACTACATATAGTTTTCCTATATGTAGGACGAGGTTAATGATACTTACATTTTCTTCTCTCATAGAGTTGTTGGGAGGATAGCTCTTTGTAAACCTTAAAATACTGATATAAATGGCTATTTTAAATTATTTTCTTTAATTAATAAGCATTTATTTTCTCTCTCTCTGAAAAAAAAGAAAAGAAAAAGAAAACCTCTGTATAGTCACGACTTATTGCCTTTTTGATAACTAGTGTAACATCAACAGTATATGCTGTTTCCAAACTTTTTATTTTTTAAGATTTGAAAATCACGATCTCACCAAGGCTGGAAGAACAGTAGATACTGATGGGTCTGATCAACAGAGACATTTTAATCTGCTTAATTCCTCCCCACCCCGATCCCCAGGACTACTTCATACCTTCTTACACAGCCTACTGCCTTCTGCTCCGGCGCTCACCATATTTGTGCCAGACAGTACGAATACCGGATCTGCTTATCCCACTGCAACTCAGAATTTCTGAGTTCAAGGGATCTCTTAGCTTCAGTCTTACCAAGTCGGTGGGCTTACAGGGATAGACTACTGTACCAGACCTGTGTTTCTCATTTAAGGTGGGAGGGGTGGGGAAATCAGTTAAATCAATTACTACACTTGAAGTTGTACCAGGAGGGGAAAAAAAAGATAACTGTTTTACTAAAGTTTTCAGAGTCCCCCAAGTCATTCTGGAGTCACAAAGGGATATGAGTTTCTTTTAGCATCTTTGACTGGAGGCAAGTAAGAGACTAAAAATGAATCAAAGATCAAAATAGATGAACTTTGGATAAAAGTTTATGACCAAAAGATCATTGAATCTTAGATCTAAATCTGGAAATAGTTTTAGAGATCTTCTTGTTCTATCCCTCATTTTATAGATGAGAGACTTTAAGCGTTTTGGCCACAGTTACATAGAGTAAACGGCAGGTCTCCTGACTTCAAATCCAGAGCTCTTTATATTTCTCCACACTCCTTGTCTGGCCTAACTACTGTTAATCTGCAATAGTCAGCATTTACAGAAACCCCTATTTTGTCAATCTATTGAAGAAAAACAGTTCTTTTACTTGTCTTTCTTTTTCTCTTGTTTTTTTCAAAAAGCACCCGGACCACCCAATCCCATCTAGGGAAAGAGGAGGTCTGATGAGACTGTAAACTCCTAGGATGCAGAAATTTTCATTTTCATTTAATTTCATGTCCCTCTTGGTGTTTTGCACAGGAGGTAACTTGACAAATGCTATTTTGAGGACTTGACTGGAGACCTGAGAGACCTCCATAAGTGACCTGCCTTTGTCCTTACAGAGTTATCCTGTCAAATGCATTTGCAGCTCCCCATAATGTCTATATTAGGAACTTGGCTCCTGAGTGTCAATGGCTTCTTCAAGTCCCTGGGAGTACATTAGGCCTGAGTGATGGACTCCTACGGATCTTACACTGAAACCAAATCCAGGAAGACAGATCCCTTGGCATATATGTGACTGCCTACCTAATCCCTTCTCCAGCAGGGAGCCCAGATTTCACTAGGTCCCTTCCAGCTGCCCTGCTATTTGTTACTCATTCATTAATTCAAAGGCATGGGAAAAGTACTGTGTAGGATGGTGTGAGAGCAAAGTTCTCGTCCTTCCAGAGTTCACAATTCAGTTGAGTTTCATAGGGGGTTCTGTCCAGACATGATTTTATTAGCAGAGGGAATTCTCAGTATGGTAAACTCCCTCTGCCAATTTCTACAATTAATCGTGTTAGAGGATTTCCTGAAGACACTGGAGAACTTGAGCGATTTGTCCAGGGTCATACAGCCAGGATGTGCTAGAGATGGGATTGGAACCTGTGTTCCCAAACTTTAAGTTAGATCTCTATCCAATCGAATTCTTCATCAAGTCAAATCCTGTTCTAGTAAATCCTTTGACAAAGAACATAGTTGAATTATAGAATAGACCTCAAGCCTGAGAACGTGGGCCATTTATTTCAAACAATATTCACAACATAATTCCAGTTCAAAAAAAGAAAAAAAAATTTCATTAAAAAAAAAAAAATCACTTCCTTCACAGGCTAATAGTACACTATTTCAAAGTCTGATTCTTTTTGTAAAGCAAAATAACTGTTAGGACATGTATACTTATATTATATTTAATTTATACTTTAACATATTTAACATGTATTAGTCAACCTGCCATTTGGGGGAGGGGATGGGGGAAAGGAGGAGGAAAATGGAACAAAAGGTTTGGCAATTGTCAATGCTGTAAAATTACTCATGCATATAACTTGTAAATAAAAAGCTACAATAAAAAAATAAAATAAAATAAATCACAATTCCAATTCAATGAAAGGGTCTATAACATTCTTTAGAATGGATGGTCCAGTGTATATTTAAGCAGCTATGTATGTAAGGCATTGCTTAAGCAGTAAAAATTCCCTACCCTCAAGAAGTTTACATTCAATTGGATGGGGCAGGAGGAGGGGACACAGCATTTAAATAGATATGTACTTGTAGGTCAGAGACTGTTTTCTGACTTGATAAACCTTGGATTTTGTTTCTTCTGTATATATCTTATAAAAACCATTTGATGCATGTCTCTCCCCATTAAAAATGAGCTCCTTAAGGAAAATCATCATGTTTCTTCCTTTTTTTCCCCCTCGTGTTTAGCAAAATGTCTGGCACATAACAGGCATTTGATAAATGTGTTGGATAGATTTTGACCTTCTAACACCTGCATGCAACCTACCTTTCCTATAATTCTTTATTAACATCCTGTGAACCATCTGACTCTAAAATGATCTTAGATGGGTGAATTTTACCCATGAAGTCCCATGGCTGAAGTCAAGAAGTAATACATAGCAATACTTGGGGGTACCAAGGACAAGTGACTTTCTTGGTTTTTAACCCTATTCTCTCTATGCTTTGTGAATTTGCCTCAAAAATTGTTATTATTTTTCACTTCCTATCTACTCATTCCGTGATATTCACTATCCTTAGCTCCACCCAGTATTTTCAGTCATCCTCAAACATTTGTCAGTCTTCCTTCAAGGTCTATGTGAGTGCTGTACACCTTCCACCTAAAAAATATTCAACCTCCCCACACCTATCCCGAGCATTTCATGAGTTATTGAGGTCAAAAAAGTTCACCACCCATTGGCCAAGTCTTAATGATGAATCCCTCGGACAATGGGTACACAAACGAGTCCATTGCTAAGCCCATACTTGCATCCTTGATGGAAGGGCAGAACTTGCTGAGATCTGCATTCTTGTTGGTCTGACTTTTGAGATGGGGACTCAAGGCAGGACTTGAGTGAAGTATGTTAATGATATAGTGTAATACAACAAATATTTATTAAGTGCCTACTGGGTTCAGGGCACTACAATAAGTACTGGGTATACAAGACCAGACAAACAGGAAAAAGCAGTCCCTGCTTTCAGTAACAGTTCATTTATTATGCCATGAGAAATAATAAATGTGAATAATTCAGAAAAGCATGAGAAGATGTCTATGAACTAATGCAGAGTGGAATAAGTAGAACCAGGAAAATAATACATGAAATAATGATTACAATGTAAATCAAAAGAGGAAAAATGAAACAGAATTCTATGTAATTATCCTGATTGAACTTAGCCCCAGAGAAGAGCTGAGAAAATGCAGGTCCCTCCCTTCTTTGCAGAAGTAAGGAAACTCACAGATGAAATGTTGTCAGACAATGTTGATATGTTGGTTAATTTAGCTGAACTGGATTCTTTTTATTCCTTTGTTAGTTTTCTGGAGAAAAGAGTGCGGAAGAATATATATGAAAATGAAATACAACATATTATAAAAACAAGATGTTCAAAACCTCACATTTCTGTAGCCCTTTTCCATTTACAAGCCCTTTAATCTCAGAACAGCTATGAAATAGTCCAGATACGATCATTCTATTATATAGAGCTGAAAACTGAGGCTCAGAAGGATGAGATTGTTTACCATGGCTAAGTAAATGGGGAAGACAAGACATTTAATCCACTGAATGCAAGTTCAGAGCTCTTGAAATGACCACATTGCTGAAACCTCAAAATCTGATTAAAATGATGTCATAAACTTATTTGAGATTTAGACATGATTTTTTAAAAATATCTATCCCTGAAATGTTTCTACCATTCATTTTTCAAAATTCTAAGGACTTCATGGGTAGACAGAGCACAGGAAAAAAAAAAAAAGCTTTTGTAGCTGAATCTGATTTCTAGTCCCACAGTGACCCTCAGGAAAAAAAAAGAGAAAGAGAGAGAGAGAGAGAGAGAGAGCCCATCCCACAAAAAAAAAAAAAAAAAAAAGCAAATAATGGTGACCAGGAATCTCAGCTTGATTTTTGGCAGCCAATTCTCTTTATTTTGTTAACTCTCTTGATTCAATTATACCACAACCACAAGGCTGATTGTCTTTAGATTCCAGTAAACAAAATAGCTGTGGCAAGGGGAGAGAAGACCCCAATTTTGTAAACAAAGCATTGAAGAACCCTTATGAAGAGAGACCTCAATTAAGATCAACATTCTGGCTCTTTTCTTGAAAGGAGTCTGGAATCCTGAAAGGTAAGGGGATTAGCTACTCCAAATGATAGTGGGCAAAGAAGTGGGTTAAGAACCAAAGGATGGGAGATGATGTGGTGAGGCTGAAGAGCAGGCCTTCAAAGGAACTAAAAGGAAAATTGTAAAAAGGATCTACAGAAGCCTGAAGCAAAAACAAACAGAGGAAAACATGGAGCAATAAAGAGAAAGGGGATTAGGAGATTCAAGATTTGGAGAGGGGAAGGACTTTAAAGAAAGGGAATGGGGGAAAGGTGTTACAAAAATGAACTGATAATATTATTCTTTTTCCCTTTAACTCTCTCATTCCTTCTCCTCTCCTCCCCCACCAAAAAAATATATATATATATATATATATATGTATGTATGTATATACTAGAGATTAAAGAGGAAAAAGGATAACATGGAAAAGCAAGAAGAATGAAAAACTCTTGAATACCTAAGTATTCAGCAAATCAGTTTTTATATTTTATTTTTTTTATTGGAATTCCAGAAAGAAAAGACTGCTGAATCAACCTTTGAGAAGAGTGTGGCTATGTCTCCTATCTATACCTGGACAATCAAGCTGCTGCGATGGAAATCGGGGGATCTTTGATATTTTTCTTGATGAGGGGGGAAAAAAAACACTTGACAAAGATGACACAAACTGGCAGATGATCACAGACCCAGAAATCACCTCTTCCAAGACCTGACACATCTTGATTCCATCATCCACTTGGCTGGACTCTTTCCATGGGACAACATTCATCATGACTTTTCTATGTGGACCCAGTTTTGAGGGCCAGGACCTAGAATGGCACCTAATACTTAGTAGGTGCTTAATAAATGCTTGATGGTTGATTGATGATTGACTGACATCTATATCTTTAGTGAAAATCATCAAGCATTAATTGGTTAAGGTCTGAATTATGAAGGTAATGTGAAGTTAATAGGACAAGTGATAATTTCATTGGACTAAGACATAATTTATACAGCACCTTCAGGTTCACAAACTTTGTGTGTGTCATCTCAAATGAGCCTCACAACTGCTTTGTGAAGTAGTTGCTATTATTATCTCCATTTTACAGATGAGGAAACTGAGGTTCAGAGAGATTGAATGATTTGCCCAGAGTCACCTAACTAGTAAGTCGAGTCTTCCTGGCTCCAAATCCCACACTCTATTCATTATGCTTCCTAGTAATTAGCAAAATTTAAGACCACATTAACTTTTGAAATTGTGTTACTACTTATTTGATAATTTGAGTTGTTTTTAATGAAAAATATATACATATGTGTACACATACACAATATATACATGCACACGATACATTTGTGTGTTATGTATATATGTGTGTGTTTCTTTAATATATAATATTATATGTGCATATGGCATAATTACATGAGTTTATTTGCTTCTTTAAAAACAACTCAAATAATCAAATAGAAGATGTAGCAAATATAAGATTACATTGTGCTTATCTTTTTTTTGATTATGAAAAATATTTTTAAGAAACAAATTGTTTTAATTGCTTATAGCTTATTATACAATCTACTTTCTTGTTCTTTGTTGAAGTTTAACAGTCATTACTAAATTCACAAAAACAAAGAAAGGATTTTTTTTTTCAGCAAGAGTCAGAGGGGCTCAATTCAAATACTGATCCTGAAATTTGGTCTCGATGTAACCTTGAAATAAGTTTCTCTGGATCTCAGTTTCCTCATCAGTAAAATAAAGGGATTGGATTTCATGGTCTCTAAGGTCCCTTCAAGATCTCAATCGATGAATTTATGAATATTTCCCTCTGAGAGAAATCATTCTTCTATAAACCACACATGAAAACAAACAAACAACAAGTTTCCTTATATGTTGTGATTTCTATGCATTTAAAAAATTTGGACATTTCTAGCACAATCTACTCCCTAAATTATAGATTCTTAAAATACTAGTTATATATTTTATTTACTACAAAAAATAGAATGTTTGAATTTTTAGGATGAGAGTTTTGTTTAATTTTAATTTTTAAAAAACTTTTGCTTTATTTAGAACTTTCCATGGATTATTTATTTAATCCTCACAAGATCTGTAAGGTTGTTCCCACAGGCCATTTTACAAATTTAAAAACTGAGGCTTAAAAAAGCAGCAAAGCAACAAATTTAAAGTCAAACAATGTCAGGGTGAGAATTCAAAACCAGATCTCTCCTGACTACAAATAGGACATGTTTTTCTCCCACACCAAACGTCAAAGAAGATCAGAATGATTCTAGCTTCAACATTTTAGAAGCTAGCCCTTGAGAGAAGACACGTAGGAAAGAATTCCAGATGCCAGCATTTCAGGCATTGGTGAGAGGGATATTTTTGGTCAAAGGGGCTTTCCCAGGGCTTCACAGACAAGTTTTCCAGCTGGAATAATGCTTAGCCAGCCCAACAATTTGGAACCAGGGGCTAAGATTCACTTATTCACTGCGCCTGTGGCATTTTTAGATCTGCAGAAATGGAGAGTTTCGCTCGATTGCCTGGCTGCCTCAGGACTCCCAGAATGACCAGCGCCTGGGCTGAGGCTGAAGAGGTTCCAGATCTTCTGAAAGCTTTGGTTCGGATGTTTTATCAGGCAGCCAAGCCCTCCGGGACGGAGAAAAGGGGAAGACATGCTAAGGACAATCTTTGGGCACTAATTTGATGAATACACCTTATTGATTCAACCCCTGTCTTTCCCTATAGAGGCTGAGAGCAAATTTACTACGGTGTAACACTACACAGGCTAAAAGGATAATCACTGTGTAATTTTAACAGCTGCTGAAATCTGTTAACATTAGAGTATGATTTCATTCCACGGTCTCTCACAGCATCCCAGAATCAACTTCTGCAATGTCGGGCACAGGGGCTCTTGAAATAAAGAAAATATTGGTTATGGGGAGTTCATAGTTCCATATCAAGATTCTCCCTTTTATTAAGGTCCATTTATTAGTAGCAATAGTCTTTTATGAGCAGAAATAATAAATGAATGAATAAATAAATAAATAAAATAATGAATAAACAAATTCATTAGTCCAGAAGTAATAAATGAATGAACAAAATAATAAACAAATTTACTACTCTAGAAGTAATAAATTAATAAACAAACAATAAATAATTTGCTGATATAAGAGGAAATAAATATTTTTAAAATAAATGTATTAGTATAAGAAGTAATTTAAAAACTCCTGGGTTAGTTCATTAGTGACTAGATATCATTTTGTTGAAGACAGAACAACATTCTGGGAATTGTACCAATTGCCTGAATTGCTTAGGCCTCCACACTATGACTTCCACCCATTTCCTAGTCTTAAAAACTATTTTTTCTCTTCACACACTCTGCAATCCTTAGTGAATCAGTAAAAATTCACCTAACCCACCATATCAAGCTGATTCCAGACCCTGCTTTGTAGATCCTCCAGTCATCCACCAGGAAGCCAGAGAATGGCCAAAATGAGTAATTTGCCATCTCTCCAGATGACATGAAAAGGGAAAGGCAGAAGCTCTTGCCCTGGGAACAATAATCAAGAGTATCATTGCTACTGAAAAAGTACATATCTAGCTCCCCTAACATTCCCATAATGCTCTGAACTAAAGGTTCCTTTCCTGGCCTCCATTGCTGTATATGTAGTACATGAATACCCTCTAAAATCATTCTTGTTTCTCCTCAGTGTCCTCTCAATTCTCTCTCTCTGTCTCAATCTTTCTGTCTGTCTCTGTCTCTTTCTCTCTGTCTCTGTTTCTATCTCTCTTTCTCTGTCTGTCTCTGTCTCTATCTCTATCTCTGTCTCTCTCTGTGTCTCTCTTTCTATCTCTCTTTCTCTCTGTCTCTGTTTCTGTCTCTCTATCTCTCTCTGTCTCTCTCTTTCTCTCTGTCTGTTTCTATCTCTCTTTCTCTCTGTCTGTCTCTTTGTCTATCTTTGTCTCTGTCTTTCTCTGTCTCTCTGTCTGTCCCTATCTCTCTCTCTGTCTCTGTCTCTCTGTCTCTGTCTCTCTCTGTCTCTTTGTCTATCTTTATCTCTGTCTCTCTCTGTTTCTCTCTCTGTCTCTCTGTCTCTTTCTCTATCTTTGTCTCTCTCTCTCTCTCTGTCTCTGTCTCTCTCTATGTCTCTGTCTCTGTCTCTTTGTCTATCTTTATCTCTGTCTCTCTTTGTCTCTGTCTCTGTTTCTGTCTCTCTGTCTCTGTCTCTGTCTCTCTCTCTCTCTGTTTTTGTCTGTCTCTGTCTCTGTCTCTCTCTTACATACACACACACCACATAATTTGCCTCATTTTTCTCATTATTCCCCAAAACTAAAATAGTGTCTTGGACGCTATTGCTTAATAAAAGCTCATTCACTGATTCATTCATCCAAATTGTCCTGCCAGCAGTTCACAGCCTTCATATTCCATGGCCATGCTTTTTGTCCTTCCTGCTGCACCTTTCTCCAGCACCACCCAAGTACACGAGGCTTTTCCTGGCCTTTCCTTTCCCTTCACGGGGTCCTCTTCCTCTGACTGTGCTTAAAATGACTTTCTCTGTGCTTTGATTTTTTGCTTATCCGTGTACTCAGTGTATTCCCTCAGTACAGTGGAAGCTCCCTGAGGTCGGTGACTAGTATTTTATTTGTATCCACAGTGTCTAACAAAGGCCTTGAACACATCAGCCCTCAATAAATGTTTGTTGGGTTGAATTGAAAGTATATGGGAACAAAAAAATAATAGAAAGGGGAAGAAATGAAGAAAAGACTTTTTTGAGTTTCAGGTCACTAGATGGGTGCATCTGTCACACTGGTACCTTATAATCTATCAGCAAATATTTGCTCATTGCCTGCTACACATCTTGCTAGACTGGTATCCAGTTAGGGGTTGCACACGTAGTTCCCAGAAGGAAGAAGGAGAAGAGCGTCTATGGAGGTCTGCAAAGGCACAAATCTTGTAAAACTCCTGGCACATCAGAGAGCTGTTTTGAAATTATGCTTTTAGGAAGTGAGTGTAAATGAGGAGGAAACATAGGGATTGCATTTCCTCTGAAAGATGCAGGAGTTTAAGAACAGATAGAAAAAATTAGTTTGATAGAGTAAGGGATAGACAGTGGAGACTGCAGATGAGGAGAAAGTTAGTCTTCCTCTCTCCTTAACCTCCCGAGTACTACTGGAGCTCAGCTTTTCCTGTAAGAGATGGAAGGAGCTTAGAGGATGTGGTGTTTAATTTCAATAGAAAAAAATCATGAGTAATCAAGGATCAGATTCAAACTCAGTAGGAAGCTCCAACACGGCCAGGATTGTACAAATGGAGTCTGCCCTTTAAGTCTTGGAAAGAAAACTGCCTTTTTGCTTAATTCTAGGCCAGAAAGAAGGAGGCCAAGGGGGAAAGGGTTAGGTTAGTTTCTTCCACAAAAATTGCAAACTTTACATACTGAAACACTGGACAAAATAGGTGCCAAATTTTGCAAGACTCTCCATGTCCTCTCAAATCAACTACAAGGTTTGTTTCTCCTTACTGGGTCCCTTCGGTTCACAAACACACACACAGACACACAATTTGGAATCCTATTAGGAACTCTCAGCTCTGCTTGTCTTCTCTTATTATATTCCCCTTTCAGCTTGGGCCCCTGGAATTTCAACACCATTTCTGTGGGTAATTTCTACAGCCAAGTAGGTTTGGTACATTGGATTTTTAACACGTGCTGAGACCATTGGAGGGAAAGGGGAAAGGATAGAGAACAACTCTATCCTCTCTGGGAATCCAGTAGGGACTTCTGTTAGTTGCATTTTCCAGTATCCAGGCCTTTGGCAAATTCCAGGGAAATATTAGTAATTCAGACACTAGCTCAAAGTGGAGGTGGGGAAGGCAAGATAAAACTCTCATAAGCAGCAAGGACGAAGGATTTTCCACTTGGTGCCTTAGAGGATTTCCAGGTAGGCGGTGATTAAGTAGGATACAAAGGAGGAAAGGACTAGTAAGGATTTCCTTTACTTCCTTGGCCTGGAATAGAAACCTTAGCTAATGGTCAATCCCACAGGTAGCAAGAACTTCTTATGAGTTTGGTAGAAACATAAAAGTCTCAAAAAAAAAAAAAAAAAACCTTTAATTCCCGGACAATGAGAGGCCATAGAGTTAAATAATAAGTTTTGCAAGAAAAAGGGATGTTGAATGTTGAATTGGGAGAGTTGAACGTACAATAGAATATTACATACCATTTGTCACCATGGTACAGGCTAATCAGTGGGGCAAGACTAAGGAGGATTTTACTAAGAGGATAGGAAAGTCATTCATTAACTGTACACATTCACAAGAGCATATTCACCAGGTTAAAGAACTATTGGATTAATGATATAGGTAAGATATGGTGGTGAGACATCATTTTTCTTCAGACTCATATAAAGAGATCAAAAATTTCCAGCCTGTGTGATGGACTTGGCTCTTCTCAGCAATGCAGTGATCCAAAACAATTCCAATAGATCTGCGATGGAAAATGCCATCTGCATCCAGAAGGAGAACTATGGAGACTGAATATGGATCGAAGCATGGTTATTTTTCACCATTTTTCTTTGTTTGTTTTTTCTTTTTCATTTGTTTTCCCTTTCGATCTGATTTTTTCTTGCACAATATGACAAATATGGAAACACGTTTAAAAAGATTGAACATGTTTAATTTAGATTGCTTGCAGTCTTGCAGGAGGTAAGGAAGGGAGGGAAAAAATTTGGAATACAAAGTCTTACAAAATGAATGTTGAAAACTATTTTTACGTGTATTTGGAAAAATAAAATACCATTGAGAAAAAGAGTTGTTTTTTTTTTTTTTTTTTAAGTATGTATAATTGTTAAAAGTAAGAGAAGAGAGCAAGGGAGTGCTTGACAATGTCCTGGGAGGGGCACTTTTATGGTTTTGCAAAGTGGAAATGTGTTCACAGAATCTTGTTGGAAGACCATCAACTCAAACTGTACCTGAACAGGTAACCTTTGCACCCCCTTCCCTGATTCAGCGTCATTCAGCCTTTGCATGAAGACCTCCACTGAGAGGGAACCCTTCTCATCCAGAGACAGACTATTCCACTTTGGGATGCCTCCAGTCATTAGGAAATTTTTCCTCCCATAAATCCTTAATCTTTTTTAATGTGTTATTGTTATTACTGAGTCAATAAGACCTGTATTCAAATATGATCTCAGTCACTCTGTGTGACTTTGGGCAAATGTTGGTTTTAGTTTCCTTAACTGTGAAACTGTGAAATGGAGATAATAATAGCATCTACTTCCCAAGGTTGTTATGAGGGTCAAATGCAAAGCCCTCAGTGTAGTTCCTTGCACGTAGAAGGCATTGAATACTTTCTTTATTTTCTTATCATAATGTTATGAACTACACTCAAATTAGGATTATTTGGGGCATCAAACAAAATCTTATTTGGCATTTTTGTGATTTTTTTTTTGCTCCTCCACCTACCCCAATGCAGACATACTCTTTGTAAAAAGAGTGAAAAATAACTCATTAAATGAGTGTTTACTCACTGGAAGTAGTGTAAACTCTTTTCCTTTGTTCCTGGGTCTTTTTGCTTTAACTTGCCCATTTTAGTTGTCCAAGTAGTATTTATCAAATACATACAAAGCCCTTTAAGTTCTTTAATCAATCAGTCACCAAATATTGATTAACCATGAAAGCAGATGTATTTTCAAGTTCCTTCTCAGCCATTTGGAATTGTCTTCACATATGCTACAGTCCCATTAATACCAATGAATTTTATAGTCCCACAGAACTAGAAGTGGTTTCATTAGCAATCTATTGACAGATATATTCTTAAAAAGTCTGGACTCCAAAAGAAACAAATACATTATTAGGGCTTTCCTACTAAAGCACCATCTGTTTTGCTCCAGGAAAAAAAGATTATTGTCTATATAATTAAATTCAATTTAAAAAGTCTTTATGAAGTGCTTGTAGGTAGATGGCATTGTACTTCACACTGGGGGGTTAAAAAAAGAAAGATGAAGTAGTCTCTGACCTCCAAAAGCCTGTAGTGTGGTAAGGTTTACATACATAAAACACAATACATACATACACATACATTTGTCATATGTGACTCTTTATAACGCCACTTGGGATTTTTTTTGGTAAAGATCCCAGAGTAGTTTGCTATTTCCTTCCCTGGCTCATTTTCCAGATGAGAAACTTGAGGCAAACAGAGTGAAGTGACTTGCCCAGGATCACTCATTAGTAAGTGTCTGAGGTCACATTTGAACTCAAGCGTTTCTACCGTCAGGCCCAGTGCTCTATCCTCTGCTCCAGCTAGCTGTCTCACATACATATAAATAAATGTTTTCTCTTAAATTCCTTCATCTTTCAAAGGAAATTTAATCTGTATGTTTTCTCCTCATTTATACGGACTTCCTAAAAGTATAATATGTGTTTTATGTGGATATTATGTGAACTTTACCATAGTATAAGCCTCTTGAAAATCAGATCTCTCTTTTTTTCTCTCTCCCTCTCTCTCTCTCTTTCCCCCTCGCTGTCTCTCTCTCTCTGTTTCTCTCTCTCTCTCCCTCTCCCTCTCTCTGTCTCTCTCCATCTCTCTCTCTCTCTTTCTCTGTCTCTCTCACTATCTCTCTCTGTCTCTCTCTCTATCTCTCTCTCTATCTTTATCTCTCTCTCTTTCACTCTCTCTCTCTGTCTCTCTTTCACCCTCTGTCTCTCTATCTATCTCTCTTTCAATTTTTACATGTTAATTTAAGCAATATCATGCTGTCTTAGGAAGGGAGGGAGGGAGAAAAATTTGGAACACAAAATTTTGCAAAAATAAATATTGAAAACAATCTTTATGTGTATTTGGAAAAATAAAATACTATATGAGAAAAAAAATTTCAATTTTAAAGATGAGGAAACTGAGACGAGCATAAGGGACTTGTCCAAAGTCACACAGTCGTGGTACCTGAAACCAGCTTTGAACACAGCTCTCACTAATCCAAGCCAACTAGTTTCCTCAAGGAGTTTATGCTCTGCTGTTGATGTTTTTGCTTCTTCCAGAAACCTCAGCGATCACATCACAACTTCTAAGCCCAAGATTATACCTCTTCCCAAGCCATCACTGCCTTTCTTATCTCAGCCTCTCGGTGAATCAGTTCAAGTGCCTGTATCCCTCCTAACTCGGATCCCTAACCTTGCTGCCTCGTCCTGCCCATGGTTCTGCCTTTCTTTGTATCACCAGTGCCTACCGAGGTACCTGGCACACAGTCCCTAATTGATGCTTGATGATTGACTGACTCTTGCTGATCATATGTCAAACCCTGACCTTGAATTATTCCCACCATCCACCTCCTTCATTTCTATTACAGCCATTCTGTGGAGAAAATTAGCGAACTTTTCTTATTGAGTCCTTTTCTGATTTACATCATACAGTCTCCACTGGGTGCTCAGTGCAGTAAAGCTTTCCTTTTAAGCTCCTGAATCCATTTCTTCTCCACTCAGTTGATGATCTCATCTCATACCTCACTAAAAATATTTAATCCATTCACTGGAACCTCCCTTCTCTTCTACTATTCAGATATCTTCCCCCCTTATCTCCTCATTCTTTTTTTTTATCTCATTGGATCTCTCCCATCTTACCCTGTTTTCTCCAGTCTATTGCCCTTTTATGACCTTCAATCTCAGTCAGTCAGCAAGCATTTGTTGAATACCTTCCGTGTGCCAGATGCTGTACTGAGTGCCCAGCTTGGAAAAGTAAAAGACAGTTTCTGCTCTCTCTAATCTAATGAGGAAGACCATATGCAAACTATACAAACTTTCTCTCTCCCTCCTTTCCTCCCTCTTTCTCTCTCTTCTTCTACTCAGTCTCAGTCTCTGTCTCTGTTTCTGTCTTTGTTTCTTTCTCTCTCTCTCTCTCTCTCTCTCTCTCTCTCTCTCTCTCTCTCTCTCTCCATCTCTGTCTCTCTTTCTCTCTGTCTCTGTGTGTGTCTTTGTCTCTCTATTTCTCTGTGTCTTTCTGTCTCTCTGTCTCTCTCTGTCTCTGTCTTTCTATCTCTCTCTGTCTCTGTCTCTCTCTTTTTCTATCTTTCTGTATGTATGTGTGTGTATTTATATATACATATATATATACATACATACATTCACACATATATATGATAAATTGGAGATTATTAGCTGAGTAAAGGTAGCAGCATTAAGAGGAACCAAAAAAAACTTCCTCTAGAAAGCAGAATTTTAGGTAAGTCTAAGCCAGTGAATCCAGGAGGCTGAGATGAGGAGGAAGAGAGTTCCAGACATGGGGGACAGCCAGTAGAAATGCCTGTTGATTTGTGGAAGGAACAACAGGGAAACATATACTGGAGGAAGGGCAGTGAGGAAGGTATAAGGAGACTGGGAAAGTAGGGGAGGCCTAAGCTATGAAGGATTTTATAAGCCAGAAAGTGGTTCATATTTGATACTTGAGGTGACAAGGAGTCACTGGAGCTTGATGGATAGAGGCAATGTCCTGCTCTTCATCGTTATGACAACTGAGTGGGATGGAGTAGGGAAAGATGTGAGGCAGTAAGATTTGCCGGTAGGTTACTGCAATGGTCAGACCATGAACTGATGAGGGTCTGTGGTGGGGGCAATGTCAGAGAAGGGAAGGGTATACAAGAAATTTATGAAGGCAAACTTTATAAGGCTTGCCAACAAATTAAACACGGATGGTGAAAAGAGCAAGGAATCAAAGATGCTTGTGATGGAGAGAGCCATCTACAGCCAAGAAAGGACTGTGGGAACTGAGTGTGGAACACAACATAGCATTTTCACTCTGTATTGTTTGCTTGCATTTTATTTTTTCTCATTTTTTTCCTTATTGATCTGATTTTTCTTGTGCAGCAAGATAACTGTGGAAATATGTATACATATATTGGATTTAACATATTTTTAATATGTTGATACTGGATTACTTACCATCTAGGGGAGAGAGTGGGAGGAAGGAGGGGAAAATTTGGAACACAAGGTTTTGCAAGTTTCAATGTTGAAAATTTATCCGTACATATATTTTGAAAATAAAAAGCTTAAAAAAAAAAAAGGAGTAGAAGATACCACTTAGGTTATAAGCCTTATTGAAAGGATAATGATATTCAACAATAATGGGAAAATTCATATGCCCAAAGGGTTATAGATCTGTGCATACCATTTGATTCAGGAGTGTCATTATTGGGTCTGTATCCCATACAAATAATAAAAAGTGGAAAAGGTAATGATAAATGTTGGAGGGGATGTGGGAAAATTGGAACACCAATGCACTGTTGGTGGAGTTGTAAAGTGATCCAACCATTCTGGAGAGCAATTTGCCCAAAGGGCTATCAAACTGTGCATACTGTTTGATCCAACAATGTCATTATTGGGCCTGTATCCCAAGAAAATCATAAAGGAGGGAAAAGGACCCACATGTGCAAAAATGTTTGTGGCAGTCCTTGTTATAGTGGCAAGGAACTGGAAATTGAATGGATGCTCATCAGTTGGGGAATGGCTGAATAAGTGATGGTATATGAATGTAATAGAATATTATTGTTCTGTAAGAAATGATGAATAGGCTGATTTCAGAAAAGCCTGGAAAGACTGATATAAACTGATGCTGAGTAAATATTATACACAGTAACACCAAGATTACAAGATGATCAACTATGAAGACTTGGCTCTTAGCTATGTGGTGATCTGAGACAATTCCAATAGACTTGTAATAGAAAGAGCCATTTGTGTCCAGAGAGAGAAGTATGGAGACTGAATGTGGATCAAAGCATGATATTTTTACCTTTTTTGTTTGTTTTTGCTTTCTTGTGGTATTTTCCCCTTTTGGTCTGATTTTTCTTGTACAACATAACAAATATAGAAATATGTTTAGAAGGATTATGTATGTTTAACCTATCTTGTATTGTTTACTGTTTTGGGGAGGGGAAAGGTGAGGGAAGGAGGGAGAAAAAAATCTAGAACACAAAGTCTTACAAAAATAACTGTCTAAAACATTCTTTATCTGTAACAAGCTACTGAGAAAAATAACACAGAGGTTCAAAAGAAGGAAATTAAGGGAATGGACAAAATGTGTAAGGAATGAAAATAAGTTCAGTTTTATATATTTTGAATTTAAGATATCCATGGGGCATCTTGTTTGGGATAACCAATAAGACAATTGACATGTAATTCTGGAATTTAAGAGAGAGGTTACAGCTGAATACATAGATTTGAGAATCAGAGATGATAATAGAGAGCGGATATGTCCACCAACTGAAATTGTTTAAAAGAAAAGAAACATTTTCTGCTCCCACCATATGCTAAGCACTAGGGATACAAACAGGCAGATAAAGATCCCTTCCTATGTGAAGGGTTTCTTCCTTGTTGCCTACAAACATATCTATGTATCCCTTATTCTTTTTATTTTTAATTTTTAAAGCACAGAGAGTTAATATTTTTTTACAATCCAAATTCTCTTCACCCTCCTTTCCTCCATCTAACAAGAGAGCAAGAAAACAAAAATCTATTACACATGTTTTGTCCCCCAGTCTTTTTTTTAATACTAAAGGAATAAAGATTTTTATTAAGCATTATAATTTGCTTTCAATAGCCTTCAAATACACCACCCCACAGTCAATCAAACCCAATAGCAATTCATTTTTGCACAGTCCATGAGTTAGGGCAGAATTCCCTTCAACTTATATTATTAACATACCTACTTAGTTCTTGCAAGAAGGGAATGGGGGATTTACACCTCATTTCTAATCATTATTGTGTGGTGAAGAGCATCAGGAGAATTAAATGAAAATGAACATAAATAAATGATTCTGATTTTGGTACATTAAGTTTGGAAACACTAGTTGTCCCTCACTCTTTAAAAAAAAAATCCAATTTGATCCAATAATCTTCCTCCTCCCACTCCCATCCCTAACTATCCTTCCTGGCTAAATTCCTAGAGAAAGTACATTATATTATCTGTCTTTCTATCCTCACACCTGCATCTAGCTTCTGACCTCATCTTTCAGCTGAAATTGCTCTCCCCAAAATTACCAGTGATCTCTTAATTGCTAAATTGAATTCCCTTTCCTCCATATCCATTCTCTTTGATCCCTTTGTGCTTTTGACACCATCATTTGCTCTCTTCTCCTTGGTATTGTCTCCTTTCTAGGTTTTCTTGATACTCTTTCTCCTGCTTCTTATCCTACCCATTTTAACAGGTTTTCTCTGCCATCTTGGCTGGGTGTTCATCAGGTTCATCCAAGTCTAGGTGTGTCCCTTAAGGCTTAGTCCCAGTGCCTCTTCCCTATTCCCTCTATACTATCATGCTTGCCAGGAGTTGAATGGTCGTCTGTAGGAAGGTGATTTCCAGATTGGTTGATTGATCCACTTATCTATCTATCCATCCCTAATTTCTTTCCTCAATTGCTTCTTGAATATATCTCAAACTAAGCAAATCTACCAAAGAACTCATTAAATTTCTCCCCTAAACTTCCCCCAGTCCCAACTTTTCTAATACTTTTTGAGGATGTCTCCATCTTCTGACAGGCTCACAATCTCAGGATCATCTTCAATTCCTCATTGATCCCACATAACAGCAAATAACAATAACTAATATTTATATCATCCCACATAATAGCAAATAACAATAACTAATATTTATATCACTCTTACTATGCACCAGGCACAGTGCTAAGCATTTGACAATGATTATCTCATTTGATCCTTGCAACCCAAGAGGTAGGTGCTATTATTGCACACACTTTACAAAAAAGGAAACTGAGGCAAACAGAGATTCATGATTTTTTTAGGATCATATAACTCATAGGTTGGATTTTAATTCAAGTTTTCCTGACTCCGGCCACTTGGACACTTTGTCTCTTTTGCCTTCTCTCTTCTATGTCCCCTTGTCTTCATTCACATAGTTACCACATTGGTACACCTGTACTTCATTGCCTCTGGCTGATCAATTGTAGTATTCTGGCCAGTCTCCTTAATGTTTCCAATTTTCTTTTCATCTGCTTTATCCCTCTTGAATTTCCAGATTTATGGCAACAGATGGAGGAAGAAGAACTCTTTCTACAAAGCTAAAATTTAGTACATTAGTCCTATGGGGCTAAAATAATATCTCTAAAGCACTTAGCACAGTGTCTGGCACATATTGGGTACTTAATAAATATTTTTTCTCTTCCCTTATTACTCTTATAGTGGGTTTTTAATAAATGAAAATTGAGTAGAATTTAATTGACTGTCTCTAATCTACTTATTCTAGTTTAATTTCATATTACTCATCTGCTTGAAATCAACATTCCAGCCAAATTGGACTAACTCTCGCCTGTTCCCAGAAAGGATAAATGACTATCCGAGAGTGACATAGTTAGTATGTTATGTGTCAGCATCTAGATCTATAGCCAGGTCTTTCCAAAGCTAAAGCCAGATCTGCATATTATGTTAAACCAAAATGCTTACTTGAGGTAGGCACTGAAAGTATCATGACCTCCACTTTACAAATGAAGAAACTGAGACTCAAAGAGTGTATTTGATATGACTGTAGCCCTGAGTACCTACTATGGGAATACAAAAACTGAAATTAAATTGTTCCTGCCCTTCGAGAGTGGCCAATGTTCTGTGTTGGGAATTCTTTTCATGTGTCTCTGTACTTGCTTTTCAACATCATCTACTCATTAACTCTTCAGCTATTCTACTATCTTTACTTAGATTTACTCCCAAATCTATCCATTCAACCCTGATTTTGGTCGAGTATTAGTCCTACATTTCTAATTGCCTGCCATCAATATGTCAATTTGATATGTCTAAAAAGAAGGTATCTCCTTACATTCCCCTGTTTCTCTGTGATTTTTCAACCTCCCAATAACCCAGATTTATATCCTGGGTCCCACCGCTACTAAAAGTCTGTACTGAGGAAGTACTTCATACTTATTCTCTTCCCTTATTCTTCTTAGAATAAGTGCTTAATAAGTGATACTTGGGTTGAATTTAGTTGACTTTGTCTCTGACCAATTTATTGCAGCTTAATTTCATAGTACTAACCTACTTGAAACCAACATTCCAACCAAATTGGAATACTTCTAACCAGTATCCAGAACAAAACATTCTAACTCCCATTTATTTACACGGGCTATCTTTTCTATCCCTGGAAATCACTTCCTCCTCCCCTCAGTCTTTCAGAATCCTTATCTTCCTTTACAACTTCAGGTCAGGTGCACCTTCCACCGAGAAGCCCTCGCACATTGTCCTCTCCCAATTTGCAATCCCTCCTTCCACGATATTTGCCTCGGTAGATATTATATTCTTTCCCTATTGAAATGTAAACTCCTTGAGGGCACAGGGATTGTTTGTTTTCACCTTTATATCCCCAGTGCCTTGCACGTGATTGGTGCTTAACAATTGCCTGTTAGATTAAATCACAAATTCCAAGGAATGGGACAAATTATTTTGTTGGATTGGAATTTAGATGCTTTGAATGTTGCTTGAAATAAGTGATCCATTGATTTGGACTGAATGGCTTTTTTCTCCTAAAGAAATGTTCCTCCTCAAGGGACTTATTAGAACTAGATTTGACCTAATTGGAGACTATTGTAATCGTTGGAAAGACTAGTGCTTTGTACTCCTAATTCAGAGCTTTCCTCTGTGCTTTTGATTTAATGAATGGACACCAAATAGTAGGGCAGCCTTGTGAGATCAGTGCTCCCTGTGATTTAGAATTAGGTAAATACACACATACATGCCAAGGGATCTGCCTTAAGTATACTGGTGAGATAGCTGGGATTTGAACTCATTTCCTGAATCCAAATCCTGAGCTATATAGTATGATGCCTCTTTGTGAAGAGCCAAAGGATTACCACGGTTGGAAACTCTTGTTCTAAATAGTGGTAAAGGGGAGAGTAGTTACTACAAGCATGACCTCTATGAGTCAGTAAAGACCATTATTTGTAATTTCAGTCCTAGATACATAGAATTCTAGAGTTGAAAAGCCCCATAGGATTATAGAATGTGAACAATATAGCAGGAGTAAGTTTTAAGATTTGGGCAGGAAACTATGGATTTCTATTTTATACAGTTTTCTGTTTAAGTATATAATAAATTCAGTATATTCCTTTCAAAGCTGTCCTGCTCATCTGTTTCCTTTCTTGCCTAGGTTTACATCCTTCTTTTTTTATTTTATTTATTTTTTTAAATCCTTCAATGACTTTTTTTCCCCTTCTTTTCTTAGGGATACTTTTATTGCTAGCCCCCAAAATGAAAAATGGAAAAACAAAGCTTTTCTAACCAATAAACACAATTAAGCAAAACAATCGGCACACTAGCCATGTTCAAAAACAGATGTCTCATTTTGCATTTAAAAACTATTTCCTCTTGGTCAAAAGTGGGCATCCGCAAGGAGCATGTAATTAAGAGTCCCTTTGTAAAAAAAAAAAAAAAAAAAATCATCACCCCCGGATTTATTTGTTTGTGTTTTTGTCCACTGGATTATCTTAAAACATGGCCTGCCCATATTCTCAAATGGCAAAGCCACCAGAATCCATTGTCTTTGAAAATCAGGAATCCTTTCCAAATAAACTTCTTCTCTATCCAGCTGACACTTAACTGAGTTATAGCTGCCATGGTCTCCTAATAATAATTCAGTAAGGTAGGATTAAAAAATTGATGGAGAATGAGGGCGATGGGTCTGCCATGGCTGACTATCTGTACCCAGCGCTCCTCTACCTGTTAGGAGAGCAGGACTATCTTGGCAGCTCCCCTGGTCATGGGAGGAGCCGGCGGCAGGTCGGCGGGATCTCTGCCAGCTGGGAGGAAGCGAACCACAATAAAAAACCCACTCATGTTTCTTTTAAATAGCTCAGCACCACAGACAAAGATTGGTTTACTCCCTAGCTATGTGTCACTGATTATGTAATTCAGGATGTTCCAGCTCAGCTTTATGAATGAGAAATGGGACTTTTTTTTCTATGGGAAAGCAGATCAGGACAGAGAGAAGATGAAATTAAACTAATATTCTGAAGTGTGCTATTGAGTTTTCTTATTGAATTTCAATGGATGTCCTGTTCATGGTACCCGTAACTATGGTGAGAGGTAATGGTCTTCAAACAGAGTTAAGGACTATTTGGAATGGTTCCTGAAATAACCAGAAACAAATGAATTCATCATTCTATTTACTAACTAGAAATATTTATTGTATTGTCTATGTGGTGCAGTGGAGAGTAGTAGCCTGAAATCAGGAAAAGTTAGGTTTAATTCTGTTCTTACATCCTTGCCAGCTAGGTAATCCTGAACAACTCATATAATCTCTATTTGTCTGTTTTCTTAACTATAAAATGGGTGTAATAATAGCACCTATCTCCTAGGGTTAATGTGAAGAGCAAATGAAATAATATTTGTGAAGCACTTAGCATAATACCTGGAACATATTAGGTTCTAAATAAATGTTTATTTCCTTGTTTCCTTCGTTCCTTCCTTCCTTCCTTCCTTCTTTCCTTCCTTCCTTCCTTCCTTCCTTCCTTCTTTGCTTCTTTCCTTTCTCCCTTCTTCCTTCCCTTCCTCTCTCCCTCTCTCCTTTTCTTCTTTCCTTCTTTCCTTCCTCCCTTCCTTGTTTCCTTCCTTCCTTCCTTCCTTCCATCTTTCCTTCCTTCCTTCCTTCTTTCTTTTCCTTCCTTCCTTCCCTCTTTCCCTCCCTTCCTCCTCCCTTCTTCTTTTCCTTCCTTCCTCCTTTCTTCCTTCCTTCCTTCCCTCCTTTTATTATGAGGCCTAAAATTGCTTCTAAAATGGTTTAAGTGTCCAAAAAAATAAAATCTTGTGTCTATCAATT
The DNA here is from genome assembly GCF_902635505.1 of Sarcophilus harrisii. Taxonomy (NCBI): domain Eukaryota; kingdom Metazoa; phylum Chordata; class Mammalia; order Dasyuromorphia; family Dasyuridae; genus Sarcophilus; species Sarcophilus harrisii. The sequence continues at coordinate 42,427,347 of NC_045428.1, read as the reverse complement.
AGAGAATGACCAGATAAGTTATGGTATGTGAATATTTTAATATTTTATTTTCCCCAATTACTTGAAAAACAATTTTTAGACATTTTTAAAAAACCTATATGAATGTAATGGAATAGCATATTGTTCCATAAGAAATGATGAGCAGGCTGATTTCAGAAAAGCCCAAAAAAACCTAATTATTTTATTTTCTCCAATTACATGTAAAACAATTTTTACACATTTTTTTTTAAAAGCTTTGAGTTATGGTATATGAATGGAATGGAAGAGTATACTGTTCCATAAGAAATGATAGGCAGGCTGATTTCAGAAAAGCATCACTTACATGAACTGATGCTGAGTGAAGTTATCAGAACTAGGAGAAAATTGTGCACAGAAACAGCAAGATGATGGAATGATCAACTGAGATGGGCTTGGCTCTTGGTAACAGTGATCTAAGACAATCCCAATAGACTTGGGACAGTAAATTCCATCCACATCCAGAGAGAAATCTATGGAGATTGAATGTGGATCGAAGCTTATTTTCACCTTTTTGTTTTTGCTTTTTCTTTTTTGTGTTTTTTTCCCTTTGGGTCTGATTTTTCTTGCACAACATGACAACTATGGAAATATGTTTAGAAGTATTATATATGTTTAACCTATATCAGATTACTTGCTGTCTTAGGAAGGGAGGAGATAAGGGAAGGAGGAAAAAAAATTGGGATACAAAGCCTTACAAAAATAAATGTTGAAAAATATCTTTACCATTGAGAAAAAGAAAGAAAGAAAGAAAATGAAATCCCAGCTAGGGACAACAGTATTTGGGCTCTTGAAAATTGAGGTCCTGGCAATGATGTTGCATGGCTCAGGCAAAAATGAGGGCCAGAGTGTGACCATGACATGAAGATTAATGGTCCTACATGCCATTTAGGTCGGGCCAAAATACTTATGCAGAACATATTACCATACTAGGTGAGACAATTTGATATGTAGCAGGAATGCTAGTAATGGGAACTAATAATAGCTAGCATTTCTAAAGTCCCTTAACATTTGCCAAGCAATTTACAATATTATCTTATTTTTATCCTCATAATCCTGGAAAGCAATTGCTACTATTATCTTAATTTTACAGATGAGGAAACTGAGACAGACAGAGATTGAATGACTTGCCCAGTCATAAAGTTTGTCTGAGGTCAAATTTAAACTCAGAGTTTTCTGACTCCAGGCCCAGTGCTCTATTGATTATATCACCTAGCTAGCTTTAATGACAAAGATACAACTGCCCAAAGTTATATATTCTGCTACTATATCATGAACACTTTTTTTAAATAAATGGTAGGTGTACAATTAATTTCTTGAACTTGGGCCAATAAGTTATACTTTCCCATTAAAATATATATATATATATATATGTCTATGTGTGTATGTATACATGCATACACATACACACATATAAATGATGGTGCATGGGTATATATGTATGTTTGTAAATATACATGTATATACATGGGATTGTGTGTATATACATATATTTGTATGTATTGTATATTTGTATACACACACACAGAGTCAACCATGATTATTTCTAAGGTTTGCTACTGCTTGTCTAAGTTTCCCATTTTTCTTCTCAGTTAAATCAATTCAACTCAACAAATACTTATTAGGAGATTTTTGTGTAAGATTAACATTAATAAGATATACTCCCTGCCCCCCAAGAATTTCTAGTTATTCTAATTAGTTTCTATATTAGCTTTTCAGCTTCCTCTTACATGCTATTTGTTCTCATTAGATTATAAGCTCCTTGAAGGCAGAGGTTCTGTTTGTTTATATTCCAAGCACCTAGCACAGTATCTAGCATATATCCTTAATAAATACTTATCAACTGACTTGCTAGTTGGCATCTTATTATAAAATAAGGAGAAATGATGAAACTTTAATTAGTTAACTGCTCTAAGTCATGATGCAGTAGAGTTGGAATGAATGGACCCCGAGAAGCTGTGGGGGTTGCTTATGAATTTCATGTACCTGTGACAGCTTCATTCCCATGAACACAGGTCATTGAGATCAGGTTGTACGAGAGCCACTCCTGCCTATAAAAGTTTAACCTAGGTAGAGCCAATTGCATCTCCTTGAAACACCTGGCAGCCCTGTGACTCAGCCTTCTCCACCCATTTCTCCTGCCCATCTGACTCTTATTTTCACAAGTTCTCCTAGTATTCTAGTGCCTTCTGTCCTGAAATATGGACCCATATACTCCTGAAGAGAAGCTTGGGACCGTGAGAGCATTCTAGTGTTAAAGTCAAGAAGGTCTCGCTTCAAATCCTCCTGTGACGGTAACTGTGGGACTCTGCCAAAGTTACAGAAATTCAGGAAGCTTCATATTCCTCATACATCCAATGGGTTTGTAATATGTGGAAGGTCATCAGGAATCTCAAATAAGATAATTCAGGGGTCCCAAAAATCCTAGTGTGATTTTAGACATTAACACTACCAAGGTTGGTGGGATGTAAAGTTTGATGGGCGATATACACGTCAGTTATAATCATCATTCATGGCTGGTCACTAGCTGGGCAGAATTTGGTCATGGTCCAGTCTCTCCCTGTGAGAGAGTAGAAATAAATACTCAATGAAGAAAGGAAATTTATAAGGTCATGGAGCCACAGCTAGAAGTGACCTAAGAGAAGGTATGAGATATGAGCCCTTCTCTTTATAATTGAGAAAATAAACTGCCTTTTCTCATTTGTATCCCCAGTGCCTGATAGTATAAATATTTATTGACTATTGAACCAAAGTCATATAAAGTTAGAAGTAGGATTTAAACTAGATCATCTGGTCCAGAGCAGGTATCCTTTTCATTCTGTCCCACTGCCACCTAAACCCTAGAGATACCAACATAACTCATAGGATCAGATTTCTAGAAGTGATAAAGTCCTTCACATGTGCAAAAATGTTTGTTGCAGCTTTTTTTGTGATAGCAAAGAATTGGAAAATGAGTAGATGCCCATCAACTGGGAAATGGCTGAAAAAGTTATGATATTTGAAAATCATGGAGTAGTATTGTTTTATAAATAATGATGAACAGACTGATTTTAGAAAGGCCTGAAAAGATTTACATAAACTAATGCTGAGAGAAACCAGCAGAACCAGCTTGCACACAGCAAGTTTGTTCAATGATCAGCTATGACAGACTTGGTTCTTCCCAGCAGTTCAGTGATCCAAGGCAATTTCAATAAACTTTTGATGGAAAATGCCATCTGCATCCAGAGAGAAAACTATGGAGAATGAAAGTAAATGAACACATGCTATGTTTACTTTTTCTTCTGTTTGTGTGTGTACGTGTGTGTGTGTGTGATTTTTCCCTTTTGCTCTGATTTTTCTCTTCCAATGTGATTCATAAGGAAATATGTAAAAAAAAATTATTCATAAAGAAATATGTTTGAAAAAATGAATGTACATGTATAACCAAAAAAAAAAAAAAAAAGGTTTTTACATGTAACTGAGGAAAGTGTTTTTTAAAAAGTGAAAGTCCAACATATTCATTTGCCTCCTTTTTTACAGATAAGAAAACTGAGACACAAAGGATGGAACTTTAGAACTGAAAGGGATCCAAGAAACCACCTAATCCATGCATTTATTCATCTTTTCTTTCAATCAAGTTGATCTTATTAATCAAAAGAGAAATAATTATTTTATTAATTATTGATGACTATCCTTTTTGTTGTTTTTGTTCATCAAATAGGAGAGATCAGATATGATAGATTTAAAGGTAGAAGCAACCATTAGAAGTCATACAGTTCAAGCTCTCCAGTTTACTGAGGTTCTTAGGGGTTAAGTCATTTACCTAAAATCACAACAAGGTATTTTTATAAAAATAAATTTTCATGATAACTTTTGTTTTTACACCACCTATGTTCCCCAGTATTTTACTCTCATTTCCCATCCTGAAGAGCTGTCTTTTACCAAAATAAAAAATAAAAAAATAGAAAAAGTTTAAAAATTAAAAATAAAAAAATAAAAAAAAACAGTTTGGCCCTACTTCATCAACAGAATGTAGGGCATGGAGATGAACCTATTGGGATGGTCCATTCTGCCAGGATGAAATTTTAAAAAGTGCTGAATTTGGAATCTGAGAGCCTGGGTATGAACCCAAGACTTTGCTCTACTCATGTACAGGGGTACACCACCCATGTGATCTTGTGGAACATTAGAGAAATAGACTAGATGAACTCTAAGATTCTTCCTAGATTTAAATCTATAATCTTATCTTCTCTACATCCCCTCCCTCTTGTTTCCTAACCTCCAATTTTCAGTCAGTTTTACCTAAGCAAATCTGGGGAAATGGTTATGCATCCATATACATAGCCAGAGAAGAGGAGATTCCATTCCTTCTCCCTGAAAGATCCTGGTAATAATCTTTCCAGTTATTTATATCTTCCTCCTATTTAACTTAAATCTTCAATCAAGCAGGAAATTCAGTTTTTCTAGGAAGAGTTCTGTGAATTTCCAGTTTGCTAGGAGTAATCTGCTCATGTTTGTCCTTGCATGCTGACTGCTATTACAGGTATATTTTCAAGGTTTCTGTTTGCACGCAGCTGTTTGGTCAGTGAGGGTCAGTGAGGACTTCCCAGTTTACTTTGAGGAATCTCCATGAATCAGTCTGTTGAAAAATGCATCCCTTGTATCTAAGATCAGAGGGGGTGAAATACCTTCCAACATCCCTCAGTCTTTGTATCTGCTTTGAAAGCCTTTCAGCTAGAGTTCAAGAGAAGGAAAATTTTAATGATACAGACACATTCATCCCCAATGGTTATTATAGTCAGCATGAGTGCTAATTATTGCTATTTCCTGCTAGGCAATGGGACTAAAAAGGGGGTGATGAGCAGCAAATGAAACAAAACCTCTAGTATCGATCAACAGTAAACAGATTGGTCAATTATATTGCTGTTTGCGCTTTGGTTTCTTTAATCAATGGTTCCTGTCTTTACTGGTGACTGATAGCATATTGAAATATCTATAAGCTGGTTTTTAATAATAAGTATTTATTAAGTGCCAATCATACACCAGGCACTTTGCTATTTGTAGCATTTGAAAAGAGAATATGTAAAATTTCATCTCATTTACTACTTGAAGGAAAATATGGAAGTAAGCAAAGTATCTCAGAATCTCTTTTCTGCTGTCTTTGACACTCAGTCACCATCTTAAGGATCATATTTTTTCTCAAAGTTTTGAGAAGCTATTCTCTCTTCATTCTCCTCCTTCCTAGCTGACTACTTCTTGTTATCCTATATTGGATATTCATCCAGGTCATGATGGGTAATGGCAACTAGGTGATACACTGGATAGAATATCAGGCTTGGAATACCCATCTTCCTGAGTTCAAATCTGGCTTCAGACACTTATTGATTGTGTGATCCTGGGCAGTTCCTCAACTGAAAAATAGGTTGGAGAAAGCAAACCATTCTAGTACTTTTGCCAAAAAAAAAAAAAAAAAACCCAAAAGGGATCAGAGGGAGTTGGACAAGACTAATAAACAACAGAACAAGAACATGCTGACTAATTTCCTTGGGTATCCACCAAGATTCTGTTAACCAAAGCTGCCCTCTAACCACACTTCTGCCATCTTGGGAATATGATTTTTTTAATCCAAGTTTAGGACTTTACATGCATGCTTACTGAATTTCACCTTATTAGATTCAGTCCGATGTTCTAACCTGCTGAGAGTTTTCTGGATCCTGTCATCTACTGTTAGCCATCAGAGACAGTGATTTTCATCTGAACTGGGAAACAGGAAAATCTTAGCTTGTATCCTCTCCTAGTCACTTACTTGACAAGTCCCTTGATTACCACCTGCCCCTGTTTCTTCACTTGTAAAATGGAAATAGTAATAATACCCTCTGGGTGCAATTTTATGGAAATTTTTTTTTAAATGTGTACATAGAAGAATTGCACATGTTTAACATATATTGGATTACTTGCTGTCTAGGGCAGAGAGTAGGAGAAAGGGAAGGAGAAAAACTTTGGAACACAAGGTTTTGCAAGGGTCATTGTGGGAACTCTCTATGCATGTATTTTGAAAATGCTTTATAAAAAATCAAGTCAAATAAATAAATGTGTACATAATCACAAAGGTTTAAGTCAACTTAGTGGCCATTAAAAAGCTGAATTATCTGGGAATGTACTGACTGCAGGTATACCACAGTTTTCAGTATTCATATATCTTCCTAAAGACATCAAAAATGAACACTCCCAATTTTTAAAATATTTGTTGTGTCTATAAATTCTTTCTTTAGTAGTATTAAGATTTCTCCAATGATAAAAATAAAAAAGGAGGCCTGATGTCATAAAAAAGTATTTTCTGCTTTTCTTACTGTGATCATAGCACACACACACACACACACACACACACACACACACAAAATCTGCTGCAAATGACTTTTAAACATTTTGTCCACATGAAAATTTACAATGGATGAGCAGAACAAGACAGTTAAAATTAGAAATGAAAGATCTTACAACAATAAAATGGCCTTATTTTGTTGTAGCAATAAAATGACTAAGTCCAATGACTTGATTTAAAAAATCATCTTTCAAAAATTGTTGCTATGAGTATATTTAACTATAAAATGTCCTAATCTAATTTATTCCTCTCTCTTTTGCTGTTGTTGCATATTACATTGGATTGATGAGTATCCCAACATTCTAAAATTTACTGAGTTCATAAATCAGTGTAAACATCTTGGTATGTTTATAGATATTGTAAAATGCTTGTTTTCGCTAAAAAGAAAAATATATATATAAAAAGAAAGTACTGCTAAAAAAATTAATTGCACCTTCCTCAAAAGATTGTTGTAAAGATCAAATAAGATGCTTATATTATGAGACAATATGGAGAATGTCGCAAGAGTCTTATTGTGTTTTTAAACTTTAGCTTAAATAGCTAAAAACTTCACTAAGATTTTTAGAACAGCCAAGTGCTATGCAAAACTTAAAGCTCAGTATAATGTTAGCAATTAGTTTTAATATTATCCCTGCCATTAGCAGATTTGGTCAGTGTACTATCTATGTCTTTTGAACTAAGTCACTAATAAAAATCCACACAGGACCAAGCAGAGAGTCGCGAGGCACTTCATTGGAGATCTGCTGTCATAAAGAAATTGAATTATTATCTTCAGTGCAATCACTGGACCAGGTCTCAAACCATCATCACATCCACATCTCTCATCTTGTCCCCTAGAGTAGCATGAGGTAGTTGGTCAACAGCTTTGCTCAAATATAGACAAATTATATCAGGCCGTAACCTCCTAGAGCTCAGATGTGCCTCCTTATAATCTACTTCCTCTTTTTACAGTTGAGGAAACTCAGACCCAGAGAATTGTGACTCGCCCAAGTTCACCCAGGTTGTCAATGGCAGGACCAGGATGGAAACTCACATTCTCCAACTCCAATGTTCTTTTCCATTGCTTTTCGGTATGAACTATTCTTTGGACCAAGCTGCCTCTCAACTTAAAACTGAATCATTGACCTCAATCTGAAAAGATCTTCAACTTAAGGGACTCTCTTTTCTGCATTTGAACTAACTGGTGGTTAGCCCAGTGTCTAGCAAATAGTCAGTGCTTCATAAATGATTGATCCAGAGTTGCACACACCCATTTAGGGAGATGGACAGGATTTTAACAAGATAAAATGGCTTGTGGAAAATCATATCTCGTTTCATTCTTACGACTTGACCTCTTCCCACTAAGATGCTGAGCCTAATTTCTGACCCCTTACAAATACCAATGCTGAGCACAGTCCCACCGGTGTGCCCCCCTAGGGGTGCTGCACTATCTGATCTGCTTCTGCATCTTTTCTTTCCTCCACTAAGTGAGGTGATAAAGTCTGGGTTATTTTTTAAAGCCTAGATTATTTCACTCCAGCCCCTGTGAGTCACTCCACACCCCTAAATCACTCTGACAGGGCTGACATACCTTTCCCAGAATTACTGCCTCTGAGAACTCCTGGCATGACAGGTTTAGGGCTATGTGTTTGTAAGCTTATGATTTATTGCACTTCATCACTGAGGCACGTGTGTAACTGAAAAATGGTCTCAGTCACAAAACATACTTGTCCCATTTCCCCGGGGAAGAAACAGGTCACATGCCCAGTTGATAAGTTCAGAAGGATTCTCAAGCTCAGGTCAGCAGGCTCAGTGAAAATGCATTTGTGCAAATGAAGGAAGGACTTAGGGAAAATATCTCCAATTCCAAGAACACTTTTGGCTTCCTCTGAGGGATGCAAGATAAGAAGGCCATCTTGTCAAATAATCAGGTCACTTTTCCCACTCTGAAATCACCTTTGTCATGGAGAAGACCTAGCCTCCTTCCATTAGGTCTTGATTCCAAGTCAGGTCAAGAAACATGTTTCAAAGGTCTACCAGGAGCTACAGACTATAGTAGGGACATACCCTGTCCTCAGGAAGCTCCCATTCTGTGGGGGAAACAACACATACTGATGTAAGCAGACATACTTGTACATGTGTATAATGGGTACAAGACACATACCAAGTAAATAGGAAATCTTACCATATGACAGTAGTGAGAATCCCTGGTAGTTACACTAGGGGGAAAAGTGAACCTTAAAGGAACCCACAGCTAGGTAAGGACAGAAGGTTTCCTTCTAAGAAACCCATGCCCCAAAGCAGGTTCCAGGCAGATTATCTTGCGAAGAATGGGATGGTTCAAGCCAGTTGTAAAGGGAGTTAAGAAGAGGAATATGCAGTAAACTTGGCAAGAGAGGCTAAAGCTAGATTCTGAAAGGATTCCCATGGCAAAGAAGGGATATATATGTGTTTGGTCCTACAGCTAATAGGGGATCACTGATGTTTCTTTAGCAAGGACTGACATGGTTAGAGCTGTGCTTTAGGCATGACAGATTGCCAGCTATGTGGAGAATGAGTTAGAGAGGCTAGAGGCCAGAAAGTTTGTGGGTTTGTCTGTTATTGTAGGTACGGTTTCTTTCTGGGGGGTTTTGGGGGTGATTTGTTAGAGGAGAAGAAAGATGAGTTGTACTTTTTTCCCCCAAATATTTAACAGCTTCATTCCTTACTGTTCAGTTGTTTCAAATGTGTTTGTCTGTAACCCCTTTAGGGGGTTTTCTTGACGAAAATACTGGAGTGGTTTAGGGTGTTCGGGAGGACTGGCATTTAGGCTTTTTCAATAGTATTTTATTTTTCCAAAAACATGCAAAGTTAGTTTTTAACATTCATTTTTGTAAGACTTTATGTTCCAATTTTTTCTTCCTCCTTCTCTTCCCTCCTCCACAGGACAGCAAGTGATCTAAGTTAAATATGTGTCATTCTTTTAAACATATTTCCATATTTGTCATGTTGTGCAAGAAAAATCAGACCAAAAGGGGAAAAAAAACACAAGAAAGAAAACAAACAAACAAAAAGGGTGAAAATGCTGTTTCAATCTACATTCAGTTCTATCTCTGGCTATAATTGGGATTTTCCATCCCAAATCTATTGGAATTGCCTTCGATTCCTGCATGGCTAAGAAGAGCCAAGTCAGTCCATCATAGCTGATCATCACATAATCTTGCTATTACTGTGTACAATGTTCTCTTGGTTTTCTTCACTTCACTCAGCACCAATTCATGTTAAGTCTCTCCAGGTTTTTCTGAAATCATCCTGCTCATCATTCTTAAAGAACAATAATATTCCATAACATTCATGTACCATAACTTATTCAGCCATTCCCTAATTGATGGGCATCTGCTCAATATCCGATTCCTTGCCACCACAAAAAGAGCTGTTTAGCATCTCTGGCATAAGGGCTTGCTGAGCCCTTTTCAGGACCGCTCATCCACCCTTGGGTCCACCTTCCCCAGCTCTCACCTGTGGCTCCAAGAAGCTGTAGCATGTGTAGTGGGCAATAAACCCAATTTAACAGACTAAAGGCAACTGACAGGGCGCAAACCCACTGGTGAGTCATGGGGATTGGGGATGTCTGTCCCAAGCATGTAAAGACTTCCTCCAGCAGAATGGGTAGATGAGAACAATTTGTTTCAGTAACTGTGAAAGCAGCTGAAACAAGCATTGTGGAGTGTTTGGTCAGACATGGAAGCCATCAAGTTCACCCACTGCATCCCAGACCATTATCGATCATCACTTAAATCCAATTCACAGATTTGGTCACTAGTCCTTTTCAAAAACGAAGGATGAATGACAATAGCACCTGCAGTAATTTGACATTTCCTTCTCTAGTTCATTTTACAGATAAGGAAACTGAGGCAAACAGGATTTGGTGACTTGCCCAAGCCTGTACTCTACCATTGTGCCATCTGTCTGCCCATAGGTGCTCATAACCTTTCTTAAAAACCTCCAGTGAAGGGAGACTATTTCCAAAAGCAGCCCATTCCATGGGGACTACTCTAATTGTTAAGAAATTGTTTTCCTGACATTAAACCTAAATTTGTATTTTTCCTGCTCTTGGAAAAAAAAAAAAAAAAAAAAAGCTTAAGTCCAATCCCTTTTTGGATACTTGAAAATAGCAATAGTTTCTACTATGTGTCTTCCCTTCTTCAAAATAAATAGCTTCAGTTTTTGCCCATATGAAAAAGATTCAAGGCCTCTCCCCATGCTTGACCAGAATTTCCTCTGGACACTCTCCAACTTATGACTATCCTTCCAAAAATGTAGCGTCCAGAACTCAATGCTCCAAATGTGGTCTGCAAAATTCAGAAAGACCTCCTTGTTCCTCAAAACAATTCTTCTCAATGCAGCCCAAGATCACTTTCGTTTCTTGGACCACCACGTCACATTTCTGATTTATATTGAGCTTTGGTCCCTAAAACATCCAGATATTTCTCAAATGCTATTTGACCATCCTCCCCTATCTTGTACTTGTGAGGATGATTTTTCAAACCCCAGTTTGAACCTGTGCATTGATCTCTACTGAAGTTCATCTTATTAGATTAACCAATGCTCCAGCTTTTCAAGCTCTTTGTCAATATGCAGTTCTTTCGGATTTCAAGAAAGTTGATTTTAATATCCTATAGTTTAGCTACCTCCTCTCCTTCAAACTTTGTGTCATATGCATTTTGATAATTTGATAAGGATGCTCTTTATGCCTTATATAAATCACTGATAAAAATGCTAAACAGCACAGTTTCCCAAAATGTTTCATGGGAGACCCATTGTTTTGACACTGAACCATTAACAACTACTCTTTGAATCACTTCAACCATTTCCAAATCCATTTAATGATATCATCAGCCAGTCTAGCTCTCATTCTTTTTAACAAGTATTGTATCTGATAATTTATCATATGCTTTGCTAAAATCTAGGATAACTATATCTACAACATTATCTCTTAGCCTACCAGTTGAGTTACTTTGCAAAAAAGGAAGCAAGATTAGTGTGTTTCCTCATTTGTGAAATAGGGACAATAATAGTAATAATAATAATAACATCCATTTCTCAGGATTGTTATGAGGGGAAAAATATATGTGTAAAATTCTAGCTCAAATCGCACTTTTTTTATTAAAGATTTTTATTTGTAAAATATATACATGGATTATTTTTAACATTACCCTTACAAAATCTTGTGTTCTAAATTTTTTCCCTCTCTTCCCCCCACCCCCTCCCCAGACAGCAAATTATCCAATATATGTTAAACATGTGCAATTCTTCTATACATATTTAGCCCCATTTTCTACAAAAGTTTTTTTTTCCAGTCTTCTTTCTCCATACCATCCACTAGTGCCTTCCACCTACACTGTATATCTCATATGTACAATTTCTTCTGTATTGTTTCCCCCATTAGAATGTGAGCTCCATGAGGACAGAGACTGTATTTTTTTTTTATTTATTTATACCCTGCACTGGATCTGACATATTGTAGGTGCTTAATAAACAAGGTAGGAGGTATTATCATTCCCATTTTCCAAGCAACTTGCCCAGTTTCCCACATCTTCTAAGTGTCTAGAGCAGGATCAGATGGATGATCTTCCTGATCCTTGATCCAACACTCTATCCACTACACCAAGATGCTTCTTGTCTTATTTGTGGGTAGATAATTAATATATATTTGTTGATTTAATTGTTAAATCCCAGGAGTTAAACAAGATAAATTATAATGGAATAATAGCCAGAGAGAAATTAGATAAGTTAGAAAAACATCACAAACTCGCTCAGATAAAAACAGCCATTTTTCCACCCCAATAAAAATTACATTTTCCAGTATTTGTCAGAGATATTTGTCAGAGAAAAATGTCAAGAAATATTAAAAGTTCAGATAGACAATAAATCCTAAATCCTGGCTAAATGTATAGTATCCAAACTGGTTTGGAGCCAGGAATGTCAATCTTTCTATTAGATTACTTACGATCAGAATATTTAAATATTCTCATGACAACAGCTGTCCCCTCCAAAGCCCAGACCATATGAGAAGTAAGAAATAATTTCTTTTTGCCTTATTCCTTTAGTCTTAAGCTTCTCTAATCCTCCATGAAAGCCCGATTCTGGTGGCTCTTTGTGGTATGGGGTTCTCAAAGATTACTTCAATTGAGTTCAAGCTCAGGCAAAGTCTACTTAGCAGAACAGATTATGACTATGGCCACGCAACTGATAGATTTGAGAATCAGACTAGCTAAATCAGTTTGTCAATATACATTTATTTAATGCCTACTTTGTGCCAGATAAGGCAGCTAAGGAGCACAGTGCCAGGCTGGAGTCAGGGAGAGTCATCTTCCTGAGTTCAAATCTTGCCTGAGACATTTACTAACTGTGTCAGCCTGGGCAGGTCGCTTAATCCTGTTTGACTCAGTTTCCTCATCTGTAAAATGAGCTGGAAAAGGAAATGGCAAACCACTATAGTATCTTTGCCAAGAAAACCCCAAATGAAGGAGTTGGACACAATTGAACAACAGTAGCGTGGACAATCAAGCTATCCCTTTGTAGCTCTGAGATATTAAAAGAACAAAAGGAAGACTTCCATGTTGTTGGGTGGTCTTCTATGGAAGGTTTATTGGAAGACATGGACAAACATGATCTCGAATAAGAGAACATTTAGGATTTCTTAATTTGGGAAAGTCAAGCATCCATCAAGGTAGTCCATCTTTCTGCTACAAGTCACACAAGAGTGTCCTGACAAATCTTTCAGTCCCACAGAATAACACTTTAATTTGGTCTTTTATTTCCCCCTTTTTTACAGGGATCTTTCCCACTTTTCTCTTCTTTTCCTGGGCCAAAAAAAAAAAAAGAGGAAAAAAGGTGATCTACATGCTTCTCTGCGCACTGCCAAAAGTGAACAATGTCAAGGCTATCTCCAATATATGGAGAATGTTCCACGATGGAAACAAGGAGTATAGAATCGCAGAAGCTCAGTTAGATGATTTATTTCATTCATGAAAAATATATATATTTTTCTCAGCACCAAGCTTAGTGTCTAGCATTTAGTATGTACTGTGATGATTAAAAAATTTGTGAGACATCATTTCTAGCTATTTGCTAATAATGCTAGTATTTTAATAAAAGAGGCAAGTGACATTCTCTAATGCTAGAAACAGATGCAGCAGGCTCAAGGCTCATGTGCCCTTGGAAAAGGGGGTGTTCCAGAAGGTGACAATCAATTCTGATTGGTTAACAAGTGATGAAAGAGAAAGGATTTTACAACAATAGGTTGGACCTATTCTAATTTTGATTATATCTCTTACTCCTAAATAATCCCAGCCTTGGGCAATCTAATCAAAGAATTTATCCCCACCCAAATTTCTACTCTGTTTGGGTGTGATCTGACCAAGATTAAAGAGAGTTAATTCAATCTCACTATCAATAATGTCCTTGAAGAGACTGTACTTTGAAATGAAATCTATAGCAAAAGGAAGAAGTCTGGATTTTCCTAAAACATTAGTTATTAATAATCGTTTCTCTCAATATTTAGTACAAATGTGTTGACTGATTAATTAATCTGATCAGGACCTGAACAAGCAACAAGTAATCACCTGAAGCCCCAAAATGAAAAAGAACCTGCCATCTCTTAAGGCAGCCATTTCCATTTTGGGATAGACTTATTTTAAGTTAGAAGTGATCTCAGCAGCCATTTTGTTCAACCCATAACTGCAAGGAATCTCTAGTATAACATGTTAACAACTAGCTATCCAGTCTTTGAAGACCTACAGTGAAACCCAACATTATCCAAGGTAGCTAATTTCATTTTTTCAATTACATGTAAAAACAACTTTTAAAATTCATTCTTTAAAAATTTGAGTTCCAAATTTTCTTGCTCTCTCCTTCAACTTTCTTATCATTGAGAAAGCAAGCAATTTGATATAGATTGTACATTTTGCAGTCATGCAAAATATATTTTCACATTAGTCATGTTGTGAAAGAAAGCACAGATTAAAACAAAAATAAATATAGTTTAAACATAAGTATGCTTCAGTCTACATTCAGACTCCATCAGTTCTTTCTCTGGAGGTGGATAGCATTTGTCATCATAGGTCTTTCAGAATTGTCTTGAATCTTTGTATTTCTGGGAGTAGCTAAATCATTGGCAAGGGATTGTTGGACAATATTGCTGTTATTGTATACGATTTCCTTTGGCTCTGGTTATTTCGCTTTGTATCAGTTCACATAAGTCTTTCCAGGTTTTTCTAAAATCATCAGGATACAAGTCTGTAACTATCCAGATATCTAGTGAACTTCTGTATTACTTAATACAATGTCTATCCCCTGCTGGTTATTGTTATAGTAAGATTCTCCCTACTGGGGAAGACTACAATTTGGTCAGTATTTTTTTAGCCCCTTAGTATTCTTCAGCTCTAGTCTTCAAATCAGGTGCTATCTTCAGAACTATTGGTTATTTTATCCATTACACACTAGGGGATCGTAGTGAGGAAACCTCTTTCAGACAAGGGAAGGCTATAAAGTTCTTTTCACTTAGCTCCTTGACCTAGGAGATATGATTGATTAATATGACCAAGAAGCTCTTCTTCTCTTCCTGTCAGCTCTTAGAAGGTAGGGGATGTCTAGGCTAATCCCATCAACTCATCTCTCTCCTCTATCTATTATACCCATCTATTGTAACTCATAGTTCAATTTTGACTAGTTAAAAGTGAGAACTGAAACTCACTGAAATGTTAGTTATTATCAAGTATGGCTGTCTGTGGCAGGTATTCCTGGTACTGCACTTCCTCAAATGCAGACAAAGCTAAATAAAACTGTGGGGAGAAAATTTCTTTCAATTTTTTCCTATCAGACTCTTCTACTCTAGGAGAATTCTGTAGGTGAGACTATTTAGAGAAGACTGAAAAGACTGTTGATCTTTATTCCAATTTCCCTTCAGCCAGAATTCAAACCTTGGTCTTCTACATCTGGAAAAAGGTTGTCTGAGGACAAGCAAACACTTCTTGAATTATTTGACTATTTAAACCACCTTCCTTTTTAGAGAAACTTCCCAATTATAGAAATAGAACAGAGTTATTTCCATCTACAAGTACCAGAAGTCGTAATAGAAATTTACAAAATATAAATCAAGTCTGGAGATCTTCTGGCCCAAAGACTTGAGTTATAGACATTTTACCAGTGTGGATTTTGTTGCTTCATCTCCCTCATATTTAATTTCTTCATCAGTAAATTTGTTATATTCAACCAGTATAACTAATTTAATTAAATTAATTTGAGTGATTAAATAATCCATATAATTGAGAGGTGGGTAGACTAGATGGCCTCTGAGGTCCCTTACAAGGATCTAGATATATGATCAATGATTCATAATTCCCTGTAGATGAGGAAACTCCTTCCTGGGAAAGAGAATTGATTTTTTTCAGAGTTGTATAGATAGTGTGCAATAGATCTAGTATTTGAGCTCAGATTTTTTGAATCCTAATCTAGTGATAGAAAGGACTTTATCAATAGTTTAGTCCAAATCCTCTTTTTGCAGTTGAGGACACTGAGTCCTAAGGAAGGACTGTCCCTGATAGTAAATGCTTAGTCAGTGGGGACTGGCCTAAAGTAACACAGGATCTAGTAGAATCCTAGCCCAAGTTTTCTAATCCTCATCCACTATTTTTCTCCTGTATTCCATCTTGCTTTCTTCCTGAGGCTAAAAGCCTTTCCTAGATTTATATTTTCTTAAAATTAGACCAATTAAGGAATATATTATAAAAAGAAAAATAAATTGCCAATTCGTGAGTAAAGACTTCTTTTTTTTGAAGCGTTAGAATACCAAAAATAATTGCACTGTTACAAATAAGGTACATTGTTTGAGCTGTTAATTTTTTTTCCTCCATATAATACAATAGACTATTTCCCTGCAGAGAAAAAGCATCCAACAGTTGATTGTGTGACAGAGTTTACATAGCACACACATGGGAAAACATATGGGCACAGTCTAATTCCTTGGCCGTGACTAGTAAGGGAAACAGGACATGTAGGCAGCTTTATTTAGAAGACAAAACAAGACTAGGAAAAGCAATTTGGTTTTGCAGGCAAAATGACTTCAGCAATGTCACATTATTCACATTCCTAGAAAATGTTATGTTTTATTTGGCCTGTATAGAATGGATTCAAAGGCACAGCCGATGACAACTCGAGGGAGGGACATTTCTTTTGAAACATTATCAGATGATTAAGGATGCACAGAGAAGGGGTTGGCAGGCTCAGGACAATATTTTAATGCACAGTTAAGGTTAGATGTTTGGGATTTGTTTGAAAGAATATTTATTATGATGAAAAGGAATTAAGTTATGTATTTAAATGAGATTTGATCTGTGTTAAGAACTGGGGTGAGATACCACTGTTAGACATAAAAGCCAAGTAGGTCAAAGGCAGAAAACAGTGTCCCACATAGACTAAGATATTTCTGGCAGCATTTTTTTTTTATGATAGTGAAGAATTAGGAACAAAGTGGGTATGAATTGATTGTGGAATGGCTAAACAAATTGTACATGAAATGTGATGGAATATTCCTGTCCCACAAAAAACAGCAAATTTTTAAAAAAAAATTTAATAGGAAAACATATGAACTGGTATAAAGTAAGCAGAACCAGGAAAACAAAATACACAAAGACTACAATAATGTAAACAAGAAGAACAATAAAATTAAATTGTATGCTTCTTCAGTACAGTAGCAAAATGTGGTTCTGGAAAAGAGCTGAGAAAATATACCCTCTTTCCTTCTCTGCAAGGCTAGGAGATCATGGGTTTGGAATATTGCATTTGGGTTGGTTTTGCTAAACCATTTTTAATGGGGTGATCCTTGAACTTGTGGCTCTTTGCTAAACCAACTGATCCTTGCTGAAATGACAGCATCTCCTGACTAGTCACTAGTAAATTGGTTGCATTAGAGATAACTGTCCAAGGAAGTAGATGTTCACTGAGGTTAGAAGAGAAGCTGGAGAGGAGAACCAGCTCAGTTCCCTTCTTAATGAGCTTTTCTGTTACTTCCTCTCTCTTTGACACCCAAGAGTGGGAGGAGAAGGGGATTTCTTTGCTCCCTCCATAGGAGTGTATCACAGTAAGAATATCTACTTGCCTAGGTCATCTTCAGTCTCTTGCTATCTTTTTTTTTTGGCTTCTCTTTTCTTCTCTGAGCACAAAAAACATTATCCCTGAAGAGACGCTAACTCCAACCTTAAATGCACTGGGCACAGTGCATGGCACATAGTAGGTGCTTAATAAATGTTTGTTGAGGATTCATGGAATCTGTGAGATCATGAATTTCCAAATTGGCTGCTGTGTGCACACTGGAAGGTGACTCCTGAAGTAGCTCTGCTCTCTGGGACTGCCATAACTGGGAAAATGTTGCTATTGAAAAGACTGTTGAAAAGCCACGCATGCCCTGGCTAGCCAGGAAGTCTAGAAGCCATGAACTGCTCAGATAGTTCAGGTCTGAATGACAATGAAGTCTTGATTTAGTCTCATAACATTGGCTTTACATGTGTGGGAGGTCAATATTATGTTTTTTCTTTCCCTAATAGTACATGTTAAGAAATCTTTTGTTTGTTTTTTTGTGGGTTTTTTCCCCTGAGGCAATTGGGGTTAAGTGACTTGCCCAGGGTCAACTGAGACCAGATTTGAACTCAGGTCCTCCTGACTCCAGGGCTGATGTTTGATCCACTGTACTAACTAGCTGCCCCCAAAATCTTTTGGATTTTAAGTATTTTCTGAGGTAGGTAGTGTCAAAAAAAAATATGACTGCCTTCTGCCTGTGATTCATAGCCTACATAAAGTCCCCACTCTGTGATTCACTTAGATGGAAGAGAGGTGGGGCAAACACCTAGACATGAGCCAGATCTCAGCAATGTTGGAGAGATTTTCCTGGAAGTGCTATGGTTCTACTCTGGCATGGGACAGTGAGCCACAGAGTGAGAGAGGAAACATTGACCTCCCTTTTGCACGTCACTCAGAGTCTAGGATGAATCTAGGGTCTGGACCACAGACCACACTGTTCCACTTTTAAATCTCTTTTATAAGAGATGACTTAGTAGTGGAGGAAAGGGAAATACTTGAAAATGAAAGTGACATAAATAAATAAAAATAATTAAAAAAAAATAAAGAACTGAGGGTGAGAAAAGATCCAAAGTCTAACAAGCTTCCCTATCCCTGTTTAAAGCTAAAGCCTGATAGACAACTCACGGACTGTCTTGTACTTTATCATGCATTCTAGGTTTTGAGAAAAGAGTGAATGTAACCAGAAACCTAAGGGTTTTCCCCTCCCAGATTGACTTTTTTTTTTTAACTAGGTAAAAGAGTTCATTCTCTGCCTCATTTTTTCCAATTTTTTAAAAATAGGCATACATATTTATATAATTATCTTGCTGCACAAGAAAAATAAGATCAAAAAGGGAAAAAAATGAGAAAAAATAAAATTCAAGCAAACAACAACAAAAGAAGTGAAAATGCTATGTTGTGATCCAGTCTCAGTCCCCACAGTTCTCTCTCTGGGTGTTTGGCTCTTATCACAAGATCATTGGAACTGGCTTGAATCATCTCATTGCTGAAAAGAGCCACATCCATCAGAACGGATCATCACATAATCTTGTTGCCATATACAATGTTCTTCTGGTTCTATTCACTTCACTCAGCATCAGTTCATGTGAGTCTCTCCAGGAGTCTCTGTATTCATCCTGCTGGTTATTTCTTATAGAATAATAATATTCCATAACATTCATATGCCACAATTTATTCAGCCATTCTCCAATTGATGGGCTTCCACTCAGTTTCCAGTTTCTGCCATGGACATTTTTGCACATGTGGGTCCCTTTCCCATCTTTAATAACTCTTTGGGATATAAGCCCAGTAGTAATACTGCTAGATCAGAGGGGATGCACAGTTTGATAATTTTTTGAGCATAGTTCCAAATCACTCTCCAGAGTAGCTGGATCCATTCACAACTCCACCAACAATGCATCAGTGTCCCAATTTTCCCACATCCCCTCCAATATCCGTCCTTGTCTTTTCCTGTCATCTTAGCTAATCTGAGAGAGGGTAGTCTTTAATTCATTTCTTACCTAGCTTTAGTCACTGATTGAGCATTGCCTCAGTCAAACTAAAACTTGTTAAAGATTTTCACTTAAAAAGTCCAAGGTCTCCTATTGCATCTGGGGCCACTTACTATATGTGTTATGAAACACTTACTATATGTGAAGTATTGGGAGGATAGTTGGCTGGTTGCTGTCCTTTGTTCTTAAAGAGATCAACATGACATAACTATGTTAGAATCAAATTATAGTTTGTCAGGACTATGACTGATCAGACCGATAGCGACCCAAGCTGAGCACAAATAATGCACTGAACCTTTGGAATGGGGAGTCTCTACATTTATTCATCTCATGTTTCTTTTGAGCCATGTAATTCTGCCTTGCTCACAGAGCACAGCACTTTCTCTGAAACAGGCAGGCCATGCTAGGCGGTCCTTTGCCAGCTTTTCCCACATCACCCAAAGAAAGGCAAAACCAGTTCCTGTCTTCAAGAAGCTCATATTCTGCCTTTTGATCTTAGGCTAAAAGACATCTGTCTATGGGGTAACTGTAATGGGGCAGAAAAAATCAAGCCCTTAACCCTCTCTATATTTGTTTAAATGACTTAGGTCCAACTTTGGTTTTAATTGAAAATTATTATCTTAACATCAGTCACTTGTCCTCTACATAATTAACTGACATGCACAATATCAATAATGTTTAAAATAAAAGGACCTCATAAAGTTGTATTTTTTTTTTTTTAAATTTTGGAGACATGGGGATTTAAGTAACTTGCCTGGGTCTCACAGTTAGGAAGCATCTGAAGCTGAATTTGAACTCAAGTCCTGTGCTCTAGCCATGGTACTAGCTAGCTGTTTCATTACATTTTGAAAAGAAAATAAAGAATGCTTTCACCAAAGCTAATTAAATGCTGCAGTTGATCTGCTTTAGGGAGGGAGTATCTATTTACATTTGGACTCCATGGTAAACATAGAATACCATGCAAAAAGTGGTTTTCTCTCTTTGGGTGAAATAGAGAAATGGTTTACTTTTTCCAGTTCAGATTCTTAAAAAGCTCAGGATTGTCTCTGGGATAAGAGGTGAGAGAAAGACCTGTGTTCAAAGCCTATATTAGATACACGCTGGCTATGTGATCATGAGCTAAACACCTCCCATCTCAGGCCTGCAGGCAATGTCTTAGACTGTAAATTAGTTGGCGAGGGAATCAGTGTCCCAGAGCTCCCTTACCAATCCTTACCAGTCTCTCTCTCTCTCTCTCTCTCTCTCTCTCTCACACACACACACACACACATACACACACACACACACATTCCTATCATGAAAATAATTTGGCCAGAATCCCACCTCTGACATACACTGGATTGTGTAAACCTGGGCAAATCATTAACCTTTCAGCACCCCAGGCTACTGAGGAAGACTCAGTTTCAGAATAGAGACATCTCTACATTAATAAAGGAAGTTTCTTTAGGAGCTTCCTAGAGCAATGAAAACATAGGTCTGGTCCAAAACCCCACTTGTATTCAACTGAGGGGCAGAACGTCCATAGGGAGACATGGGAAGGACTTATATTCCCTCCCTCTCCCCATTCCCAACATGTTTGATATTACAAGCACTACAGTGCCGTAGCCTTTTCTCGGTCAGTGACCTATCTAGTAAATGCTGATCTTTTGTCATATTTTTAAAAATTTTTCTTTCTATTCAAAGATGTCAAACATGGAGGCTTATAACCTTAACTTATGAGTCACTGTAGAGAGCTGGCAAGGAGAACATTTTCTTTGGCATGTGTGTAAGGAAAGGGATTCAAGTTTGTGCCATAAAAGGAGGGCTCCTTTCTTAGGTTCTGTACCACTCTGATGGATGTCAATGGAAATTTGGCACAGTAGTAGAGTGATAAACAGATAACCTCTAAGACTCTATAATTCTCACCCTACTAATTGGTAGTTAATTACCAATGAGATACTTTAAAATCTGAGAAGTGAATGATTCAGTAACTTATTTGAGTCTGACTAAATGATAGCAAATGATAATCATAGTAAGAAACACACCAGTGGGGGCTCTTGAGTTCCATGCACTGGATGAACATTCCCTCAACATCTCAGAGCTACCCCTAGATCCCTGAGATGCAGGAGCCTAACTCATCAGTGTTAGGAAAAGTTAGACTAGTAGCTCCAGAATATGCATTAGACTTCATTAAAAATCTGATGATGATGTTGCTCTTTAATGAATGATCTGATTGCATATTTGCAGCTCATTTTGATATGATTTCATTTTCAGTTCTTTTTTCTCTGTAAAAATCATTTGGGGAATATGATTCAGTGCTTGGACTTTCTGGTACTTCGGTCTTCCTTCTGGAAGAAAATATTCATGACATGAGTAGCAATCTATAAGCCTTTGGCCTTTTTCATTTCTCAAAATGGAGATAAATTTTCCAACATGCTTTTTGCTATTCTCTCCTGTGCCTATGTTCAGAATAAAGTCATTGTATTTGGGGATTTCCTTTGGAAGACATAGATTTCTTCACCACCTCATCTTCCATGATGGACATGGATGCAATTATCTCCATGAGTATATGCTCATAACTATGCTCCTTATGTATACTGGAGGATAAGAACCAAATGCCCCATAAAATTCTGTGTCTTCTTGCTCAAAATGAAAATAAGCCTTTATGCATAGAAATGCAGTTCCCTTTTGGAGTTAGTCAAACACTGCAGTTTGGAAGAGAAGGTGAATGCAAATATCTGTCCGGTTGGCTCCCAAAGTCCCCCTTACCTTCTAAAGGAGTATAACAAGTACAATGGAAAACATGGGATACTTTTCACTTTGTATATCTGTAACTGTGTGTTTGGGAATCCTTTCAAAATAAGCTTTCTCTGGGGTATAGGAAATAAATTTCTATCTTCTACCTAATATCATACATTTAATATATTTTCTAGAAGATATCTTACTAAAATATGGAGACCTTTGACATACACTATACTTTAGACTTGTTTTAGAGATTTCCCTGGAGTTTTTCTAGAAGAGACGTAGAATCAGAGAGCAAAAAGTCTGTCCATTGTGGTGAGACCCCTCCAGAATGAATTTGGATCTATTCGAATCCAGAGCCAGGACAGATTTAGCTCGCTTTACTTTATGAAAGGGCCAAGGGGAAGGGAGCATTGAGGGGCCTTGGGCACAGTACAAAAACAAGTGCTGAGTTTTCTCTTCTTCATGATCATCCATTATCTTCAAAGTCTGGCTTTGGAATCAGGAAGACCCAAATTTACGTCACATCTCCAATATTTACTTTGCTCATTGACTATGGGGAAGTTGTCCTTTCATCACGCTAAGTTTCATTTTCCTTGACTTTTAAATGAGAATATTAGCACCTGGCTCACAGGGTTGTGAGACTTTAAATGAGACAATATGTGTAAAATCTTTGGCAAATTTTAAAGTGTTATAAAATATCAGTTATTCTTCCTCCTTTCCATAAATTTCTAGTCATCACCCCTTTTATCTAATAAAGTATACTCTTTGCTGGCAGTAATATATTCATGGATCACATCTTATTAAGTCTCTGGTATCCTAGGAAGCTGCATTTTATCTTCTTGCATTAAGAGCTATCATTCACTTTGTTTATTCCCAATTTTCAGAGTCGGGAATCTCAGGGGAAGACAAATTAATTGTGCAGAGGAGATGATGCATTTGTGTAGATTTCTGAAAAAAATTTACTAACCTCTCATTTTCCTCCATTCTCCTGGTTCCAGAGTTAAGACAGCATCAGGATATTCTTTTGATATTAGTGACAGAGCTTAGTTCTAAGTAGTGGTTATTAGCTACTGCATACATGTGTGACAAGTAGTAGTAGTTAGTGAGTGAGTCAAGTAAAATAGGAAAGGAGAAGAGAGAGACAGAGAAAGAGATGGGGAAAGCAAGAAAGGTGGGGGGAAAGAGATGAAGAAAGAGAAGAATGGAGAGAGATGGAGATAGGCAGGAAGAAGGAGAAATGGAGAAAGAAAGAAATGAAGAGTAAAAAAATGGGAAAAGAAGGATAGAGAGAAAGAAAAGTTGAGAGAGAAAGAGAGATGGAAAAAGAGAAGGACATGGGAGGAGAGAATAGAACATGTTATGATGCATTCAGACATTCAGAATTTGCGTTAAATGCCGAGAAAAGAATGAACACAAGGAAGGATATCTGAAACCAAACTCTCAGAGAGGAAGGCTTTTTTCATTGTGAGAACCTCTCAAGGTAAGAAGCAGTTCCAATGGACTGGTGAGGAAAAGAGCCATCTGCACCTAGAGAGGGAACTGTGGGGACTGGGTTTGGATCACAACATAGTATTTTCACTTTTTTGTTGCTGTTTGCCTGCATTTTGTTTTCTTTCTCATTTTTTTTTCCTTTTTGATCTGATTTTTCTTGTGCAACATGATAATTATGGAAATATATATAGAAACTGCACAGAAAACCTTAGAGAGATTGACATGAACTGATTCTAAGTGAAGTGAGTAGAACCAAGAGAACATTGTGCAGAGCAACAGCAAGAGTATATGATGATCTATTCTGATGGACCTGGCTCTTTTCAACAGTGAGGTGATTCAGGCCAGTTCCAATGGTCTTATGATGGGGAGAGCCATCTGCACCTACACAGAGGATTGTGGGAACTGAGTGTGGATCATAACATGATATTTTCACCTTATTTATTGTTTTTTGTTTGCATTTTGTTTTCTTTTTTATTTGTTTTTTTTGTGCAGCATGGTAATTGTGGAAATATGTATAGAAGAATTGCACATGTTTGACATATTTTGAATTACTATCTAGGGGAGGAGGTGAGGGGAAGGAAAGGAAAAAAAAATTGGAACACAAGATTTTGCAAAGGTGAGTGTTGAAAATTATCTGTGTGTAAATAAGCAGTTTTAATCAAAAAAAGAAAAAAGAAAAGAGAGAAATAAAGAAATGGTGCTCCAGATTTGGGGATTTGAAAGTACATCATTTTAGCTAGATGAAGAAATGCATGAAGTTATCAAAATGATTTTCCTGAAATGCAAGCCTGATCATATCACCCCTTTACTTAATAAACTCTACTGGCTCCCTATTACCCTGAGGGTCAAAAATACATTATTTGGCTCTGAACGCTCTTCACAACCTGGTCCCTTCATTTCCAGTCTTTTCACCAATAACTCAATTCCATATGCTCTATGGTCGGGCCATATGGCTAACTTGCACATGATGCCTCCATATCATCTTGCCATTCCTGTAACAACTAGTCTCACACCAGGAATACTCCTCAACTATATCATTTAGAATCATTGTTTGTTGCTGCTGTTCAGTAGTGTCTCTGTGAGCCTGTAAGGGATTTTCTTGGTAGAAATTCCAGAGTGGTTTGCAATTTTTTCTCAGCCCATTGTACAGATGAAGAAACTGAGATAAACAGAGTTAAGTGGCTTGCCCAGAGTCACACTCTGAAGCCAGTAAGTGTCTGAAGCCAGTTTTGAACTCATGAGGATGAGTCTTTCTGACTCCAGTCTGGCACGCTACCTACTGCGCCACCCAGCTATCCCTTAGAATCACTAGCTTCCTTCAATACTCAATTCAAGGACCACCTTTTTGTTTATATGCCCCACACTTAGCACAGGATCTGGCACATCTGTCATTTTTTTGTTTTTTGTTTATTTTTTTATTCTTTTTTTCACTAAGTAACAATTTAATAAATGTTTGTTGATTAATCAATTTATAAACAAATAATAGTCTATAAAATTATCATACCTTGACGGTATTAAACAATTAGCAAACATGACATATCACAGCAGTTCTCAAATGTTTTAGTCTTAGGACCCCTTCACACTCTAAAAAAACATGAGGCCCCCTTGAAAAGTCTTTGTGTGAATTATAGCTATGAATATTTATTATTTTAGCAGACTGTTAAATGGTCCAGTGAATAGCGTGCTTGGCCTGAATTCAAAACTAGCCTTAGACCTAGGGGGATGATTTTTTTTGAACAATTCCTTTTTTAGTAAATTTATTTATTTTTAATATATATTGTTTTATGAATCATGTCGGGAGAGAAAAATCAGAGCAAAAGGGAAAAACCATGGGAGAAAGGAAAAAAACAACAACAGAAAAAAGAAGTGAACACAGCAGGTGTTGATTTGTATTCAGTCTCCTTAGTTCTTTTTCTGGATGCAGATGGCATTTTCTGTCCTAAGTCTATTGGGATTGCTTTGGATCATTGAACCACTAAGAAGAACCAAGTCTTCCATAGTTGATCATCACACATTCTTGCTGTTATTGTGTATGATGTATTCCTGGCTCTGCTAGTTTTGCTCAGCATCAGGTCATGTAAATCTTTTCAGGCCTTTCTAAAATCAGCTTGTTCATCATTTTTATGGAACAATAATATTCCATTACCTTTATGTACCACAACTTGTTCATCCATTGCCCAATTGATGGATATCTGCTCTTTTTCCAAGCCTTTGCTACCACAAGAAGAGCTGCTACAAACCTTTTCCCTTCCTTTGTGATTTCCTTGGGATATGGACCCAGTAATGGCTCTGCTGGGTAAAAAGGTATTCAAATTTTATATCTTTGGACATAGTTTCAGATTGTTTTCCAGAATGGTTGGACCATTTCACAACTCCACCAACAATGTATCAGTGTCCCAGTTTTCCCACATGCCCTCCAGCACTTATCATTATATTTTCCTGCCATCTTAGTTATGAAATGATACCTCAGGATTGTTTTAATTTGCATTTTTCTAATCAATAGTGATTTAGAGCATTTTTTCATATAACTATAAATGGCTTTAATTTTGTCATCTGAAAACTGTTCATAGCTAGGGGAATGATTTAACCTCTGTTTCAGTTGCTTCACAGATAAAATAAGTATTATAATAATTGCACCTATCTACCAGAGTTGTAAGGATAAAATGAAATATTTATAAATGTTTTATAAACCATTAAGCTCTATATAAATGCTTTTTATTATCACAACCCCTTGAACCCTTTGAAAAGATCTTGGGACCTGGCAGGAACCTGGACCTTGAGACCCTCTGAGAGATTTGGGAGGCAGAAGAGCTAAGTCTGAATCGTATCTATATGACTTACTGTGAATCTTAGGAAATTCATTTTATTTCTCGAGGTCATAATTACCTCATAAGTGAAACAAAGGGGAGGGAGGGTGGATGAACTCTAAGATCTTTTCCAACTCTGAATCTTCTGCCCGATCCCTTTCCAAGGAAATATTGGGTGTCTGAATAGAGGTAATTTCCAGTCTTCCTTATATAATAATAGTTAGCATTTATATGGGCAGCCAGGTGTGGCAGTGGGGAGAGTGCAGGGTCTGGAGTCAAGAAGTCTCATCTCGACAAGACACAACTTGACCCAGGATGTCAGCATTCATCGTTAGTCATCTGGGTCTGTGGATACCTAAGCATGTGCGGGCATCAGTAATGGGCAAAACACAGCTAGGAGGCGATGACATAATTAATGATATAGGCTCAGTCTTGGAAAAGTCCCACCAAGACCTGTACAAATGGCAAAGCATCGCAACAGAGACCACTTTCGGGGTCTGGTGATACCCACAGGGACTTCAGGAACCCTTTGTACAAGGGTTCAGTCCGATTGGATTCACTGCAGTTCAAGATTGCCTCTATTAAGCATTTCCTTTGTGTAAGATATTTTGCTAAGTGGTAAAAGTCATAATGAGACATTCCTGCCCTTGGGGCTTATCCTCCACTGGAAGTAATCAGATGTATATTTTTGTGGTTGTTCCATCTATACACCAGCATCTGACTCCCCATGACCCCATTATGGGTTTTTCTGGGCAAAGATACTACAGTGGTCTGCTGTTTCCTTCTCCAGCTCATTTTATGGATGAGAAAACTGAGGCAGACAGAGTTATGTGACTTGCCCAGGGTCACACAGTCAGGAAGTGTCTGTGGCTACATTTGAACGCAGGGTCTTCCAGATTCCAATCCCAGTGATCTTTCCAATACTCCTCCTAGCTGACCCAGGGCATATACACAGACAGATAGAAACTTGATAATATGAACAAATAATTGAGGGAATTAGAAAGGATGGGACAGTATGGACAGGGAGACAAACTATAAAGGAAGGTCGAGGCTAGAAGGAAGATATCCCACTTAGAGAGTTTTAAAAAGACTAGGACACTGATGGAAGGCAGGAAGAAGGGTTTGCTATGGACAATATTTAGGTCAGCTTGGCTAAAATATTCAGTAAGTGAATAATATGAAATACCTGGAAAGGGATAGCTACCGTTTATATGCGTGTGTCTATATACATACATGTGTATAAATATAGACACACACACTTTAAGATAGGCAGAGTAATTTTCAAATATTATCTTAGGTAGGAATCAAATTATGAAGGGCATTTAAGAATTTTTGCTTCATCCTGGGGGCAATAGTGATTTATGAAAGATATTTGAGCAGAATAAAATAAATCTCTTATAGGAAAACCCATTTTGCAGTGGTGTGGAAAATGGCTTGGAGAATTGTAAAGATTGAAATTAAAGGCACAAATGGGCAAATAAGTCTTTACAAGAAGAAGGACCCAGAGCACAAAAGAAAAGGCAGTGATGTTGGAGTGACTGAAAGTCTGAAATTGGGGAGAAGAAGGAACTCACTGCGGTTCTATCTGACTCCAAGTCCAGAGCCCAATCATTACAGCATGTTGTATTTTTTGGTTCAGATCTTGGTTCTGTTCCCTAGACCCTCTGATCCCCTGAACTATTACCGTGGGCAAAGCCTTTAGCTGGTCTAAGCCTCAGTTTACTCATGATAATAAGACCCTGAATTAAAACAAATCTAAGATATTCTAACTCAATCCTTCTTCAGTGCTCCTCTAGATTGGTGAGTTCATCCATGTGAATCATCCCCTGACTATTGCCATTATCCACTCAGCCTTTGTGTTTCTTATTCCTCACCTCTCCTAATCTGCAAAACTAGAGAATCTCCTTAAAATGCCACATGCTTTGTATGTAGCCAAAGATAGCCAAGAAAGAGGAAAAGGGACCTTCTATGCAATAGTATTTGTAGTAGCTCTTTTCCTAATAGCTGCAAACTGTAAACTTAGAAGGTGCCTGTGTGTTGGGGAATGACAGAACAAACAAAGATACATGCAAGTAATGGAAGATTATTGGTCCTAAGAAGTGTCAAAATGGACAGTTTCAGAGGAAACCAGGGAGAGCTCTATGGATTGATGAAGAGTGAAGTGAGCAGATCTGAGAGGGTATTTGATTCAGTGACGAGATTATTATTTAAAAAAAAAAAATCTGAAAACTTTCGGACTCTGATTGATATAATGAGAAGCCAAGAGAGCAGAGAACTGATTATGAAATACCCTATCTCTTGTAAGTCAGATAATGGACTAAAAATACAGAATGAAACATACTTTTGGGGGGCATGGCCACTTCAGGAATTGTTTTGCTGGAGTACGTATATTTGTAATGAAATGTTTATTTTTTTTTCTTTTATTGCTCAATTGGCAGAAAAGCACTGGAAGAGATAATAAATACTTGTAAAAATAAATATTTTGGCTGCTGTAGATAGAAAAATGAATAAATAAAAGAATAGATTTCGACATAAAACACTAACTGCCTTCCTCTATGTCTTCTAAGCTTTTATGGGGGTACCAGTTCAGTGCTTGGACTGGCTGACTATTTTGTTCTTACTATATAATTGGCTGAACTACTTTAGAGATGTCCTTTCCTGGAAAATATCTTTTACACCATTCTCTAAATCCTAAATTTATATAAAGCTAATCTGAAACAATATGTTGTTTACAAGAAACAAACTTGAAATAGAAAGTTTGAGCTAAAATAATATGCTTCAGGTAAAGTCAAAAAAGCAGGAGTGGCAATTGTGATTTTATTCAAAGAAACTATAAAATGGTTGATTAAGAGATAAACAGAGGAGTTAATTATTCTTGAAGGCATCATAGACAATGAATCAATGCCAATACTTAGTATATATGTGCCAAATGACACAACAGCTAAGTATTTAAAGGAAAAGTTACTCAATTTTTATAAAGAAATAGAAAGCAAAATCATAATAACAAGGGATCTCAATGTACCCTCTCAGACAAATCTAACAACAGCAGCAATAAAAATAAACATGAAAGAAGTTAAGGTCCTAAAAGAATTTTAGAAAAACTAGATAAGATAGATCTCTGGCAATAGCTGAATCAGAATAGAAAGGAATATACATATTTCTTAGCTATTTATGGTCCTTTTACAAAATTAGTCTGAGTAAACCCCAAACTAAAATTACCATCCTATACAACTGTCAGAGCTTAAAAAAGAGAAAAAACTCACAAGGGAACTAAAAAATGAAGTCATTCATTCCCCATTATAACACCCCTAAGTATCTGTGACATTCCCTCATTTCTTTGAAAATAGCCGAGGCAATCAGACTAGGTTGTTGGACAAATTTTATTTTAGCAAGAAGGTCTTTGACTTCTTCAAATCATTATATATATATATATATATATATATATATATATATATATAATATTGCATATAAAATATATGTATATATACATGTACATACATATGCATATATGCATGTGTGTATGTATGTGTGTGTATGATCCATGTAGATAACAGACAAATATCCTAATGCATACCAAACTATGAGGAAATAGTAGCCTCCCATTCCCAGAATGCCCTCCCTTTTTTATTTTCACTTTATAGAATTTCCAATGTCTTTCAAAGCACAATTCCGGTACCACCTCCTTCACAAGGACTTTCCTAACTCACCTAGTTAATAGCATTCACTTTTTGAAATTATTTTGTATAATCTTATTCCTCAAATCAGGGGGTTATTAACGTGGCATCTGTATAAGGGACCTGTGAGTTTAGATGGGGTGGGGAGAGTATACCATTATTTTTGCTAACTTCTACCTGAAATTTAAAAAATTTAAAAAACAAAAACATTATTCTAAAAAGGGGATCACCAGACTGCTGAAGAAATCCATGATGCAGAAAAAATTTAAAATCTACATTTTCTATAAAAAAAAGTATCATTGGGAGTAGATTTCAAGAAGGTGGGGAAATGTATACTTAGAAAGTTTTATTGAAGTCTTTTTGTTTGGTCACCAAGTCATGGTTTAATAAATTCCTACCCCCATGGAATCCTCTTTTGCAACAAAAAAGTTCAACAAAACCCACTAGAAAAGAAATGCACCAGTTTAACAGACTATATATGCAACATTGTGCTTCCATAGTCCTTTGTCACTCAATTAGGAAGAAGGAAGTATGTTCATCCTCCAATCTCTGAGACCAAGATTTGGACTATGTGTTTTACATGCCACATTTACAGGAAGGATTTCAGATATTTTTATGTAAAACAGGAAAAAAATTGATATGAATTTCTGAAAAATCAGGTCTTTATTGTTTGTAGGGTTCTTTAAAGAATTTTACAGATTTTCACATTTTATTGTACAGTACCCAGCTAAATCGGCATCAGTTTCTTTTTAAGCAGAGGACACATCCTCAAGTTATTTCTAAATAGCTTAGGACCTGTTTAATGAAAGGAATTCTCCCTAAATGCAGAGATCTCTCCAGTATTTATCACTTGGACATCCTCCAAAAAGATATCAAGGCATATGGTACCACGTGGACTTGACCAGGATTATTCTTACATGTACCACCTTTTTGGTCCTAGTCCTACTGAAAATGTGATTCTTTTTTTATGATCCAGATATGGGATCTTAGTTTATTGGTGGTATGAATGAAACTTCATATTAACCACTTTTATCTATCATTTGTAGTCTTAGAGAGCTGGTGGGTCACTACAAGGTTATTCAACTGTCCATGATCCCTTCCATCTAATTCTAATGAAAAGGAAATGTTCTAGGCAGTTGATTCAAAAGTATTGGGAAGGGGGCAGCTAGGTGGTGTAGTGGATAGAGCTTGACCTCAGACACTTAATACTTCTTAGCTGTGTGACTCTGGGCAAGTCACTTAACCCTAATTGCCTCAGCAAAAAAAAAAAAAAAAAAATGTATATATATATATATATATATATATAGAGAGAGAGAGAGAGAGAGTATAGAAAGGGAGCCACTTCCTTGATGGGTAAGAAATTACTACAGAGACATCATGGGCCACAATTTCCAATCACTCCAGTTTTCTTGCCTTTATCTTCTCATTAACACTCACTTCAAAGAGGAATGAAAGGGCCAACAGATTCTACACAAGGATTCACCAAAATCTCTTCTTCTGTCTCTCTCCAAACAGCTCCTGTCGAGCCAAGCTTTTGTGGAGTTATTCTGGGCCAAGAAGCAAGACTTGTTTCTAGCAATACCAATTCCCCATTCTGGGGGACAACCTCGTGGTTGCAACTTGCACCCAGAATTCTAAAGGAAACCAGGTCTGTCGTCCTTTCTGTTTTTTCCCATCTCCTTTTCACCAAATCATCCCATAAATCTCTGGATTTGATCCATTCTCCAAGGCAAAGAATTAAACATATGGATTAAAAGGAGTCAGATTGACTAGCTCCTGTTAGTCCTTATGGACAGCTACTTATTACTTCTTAGCTCTTTTTAGCAACCTGCTTTCTCAAAGAAATCTGGGTTCTTAAAGCAACGCCTGCTGTTAATTCTCCAGCAAGTTCAAAAGCTTTATCATCTGCCTTTTACCTCATCCTTCCCCACCCAGAAAAGAAATCGCCGGTTAATTTAACAGGCTTCTGATAGGGGATTCCCTTTGATAATCTCTCAGCCGCTGCCAAAGGAAGCTTCCCCCCACACACTTCAGAGTCTAGCAAGTTTTTATCACGCTGTCAAAGCTTGGACTTTGGGCCCCATCTGCAAAAGGGGTGAAAAGTTCTTTTAAATGCAGTATCTCTTGGAGAGAAAGGCATGTGAGCAGACCAGACTGGATCTGCAGCTTTCCCTGCCTTGTTCCAACCCAGGTCACCCGGATTGGATGTTCCTTACAGTCATTTACTAATGGTGAGGCACCCCTTTACTGACTAGGGATTTCACCAGGGCTCCTTCTGATTGGGCCACACTCATCAAATTCAGGCATGTGCCATCGCTGAAGTAGCAGCCTCATTACTCACTAGGGTGTAAAATGTTGATCCCAACATGTACTGCCTCTTTATTGGGATTGTTTTTTAAGAGCTGTGAGATGTTATCAATTACAATTATGATAAATCTAAAAATTAAGTGGCTTAGATGTCCATATATGGGATGTCTCACACTTAGAGCACATCCAGAAAAAATGTAGTAGCTACAGTGAGTCAGTATTTAATAAATGATTTAATATTATATATTCATATAATCTATAAATAATAAAAAATAACTTAATAATATATATTCATATAATCTATAAATAATAAAACAAATGGTTTAATAGTCTATTTTATATAATATACAAATAATAAAATTAATGATTAATATATTTTATAGAATATATAAATAACAAAATAAATGATTTAATATTCTATATTTTATATAATATATAAATAATGAAAATAATGATTTAATATATATTTTATATAATATGTAAATAACAAAATAAATGATATAATAAAAATTCACTTCTACATAGCACCTTAAGTTTTCCAAAGTGTGTTCTTCACAAAAACCCCATGAAGTAGAAAGGGTAGGTATCATTAGTCTCATTTTGTAGATAAGAAAAACTGGCATTTAGAAAAGCTTAATCATTTGTCCAAGGTTATGAGTATAGGCAGAGGCAAAGCTGGAACTCCAACTCAGATACTGATTCCAAACTCAATGTTCTTTTCACTATTCCACCTTTAAAAGGATTAATTCTTTTTACTGAAAAAGTGACTAAAAAAAATGAGACCCCTTCCCAATTTTTAAAAATCTCAAATAAAGTTAATTTCTTCCCTTTCATCAAAACTTTTAAAATAATATATATTAGAAAGGAAATCTCAAACTGTTTTTTTAAAAATAATTGATTTCCAGGACAATTGGGTGGTACAGTGGATAGAGCACCAGCCCTGAAGTTAGGAGAATATGAGTTCAAATTTAATCTCAGGCAATTAACACTTCCTAGCTGTGTGACCCTGGGCTAGTCACAACCCCAATTGCCTTAGCAAACATAAATAAATAAATAAATGAAAATTGGTTTACACATTAGGCATTGATGATACTTTGAATAACCTTTGAATAAGGTTTTTTTTTTTTTTTTAAGAGAGACAGAGAGAGACAGAGAAAGAAAGAGAGAGAGAGAGAGAGGAACATAGAGAGATCTGATTTTCAAGAGGCTTATACTATAATAAAGTTCACATAATATTCACATAAAACACATATTACACTTTTAGGAAGTCAGTATAAATGAGGAGAAAACATACAGATTAAATTTCCTTTGAAAGATGAAGGAATTTAAGAGAAAATATTTATTTATATGTATGTGAGACAGCTAGCTGGAGCAGAGGATAGAGCACTGGGCCTGGAGTTAGGAACACTTGAGTTCAAATGTGACCTCAGACACTTACAAATTGAGTGATCCTGGGCAAGTCACTTCACCTTGTTTGCCTCAAGTTCCTCATCTGGAAAATGAGCAGGGAAGGAAATAACAAACTACTCTGGGATCTTTGCCAAAAATTATGAAGTGCTTGTAGGTAGATGGCATTGTACTTCACACTGGGGGGTTAAAAAAATCCCAAACAGGGTTATAAAGAGTCACGTATGACAAATATGTGTGTATGTATGTATTATGTCTTATGTATGTAAACTTTACCAGACTATAGGCTTTTGGAGGTCAGAGATTACTTCATCTTTCTTTGGCTGCAAGGACATAGAAAAGACTTGGCAGGCAGAACTTATGATTTTGAGACCTGGGAAAGTGAAGGATCTAAAAGAGAAATCATTTGCTCTTTAAAAAAAAAATTATCTCTTATGTTTTTCATTGAATTTTTTTCTACTTTTTTTACTCCCCACTCTATCTCTCAATAAGCCATTCCTTATAACAAAGAACAAATGGGAAGGAGAGAAGGCAATCAATGAAGCAAAACACATCAACACACCAATGTAACCTGGCTACAGTGGCCAGAGCACAGGACATGAAGTCCAGACTTTGGTTTTACCCTAGATATTTACTATGTGACTCTGAGCAAGTCATTTTCTTCATATGTATAATAAGAAGACGGGACTGAAAGACTTTTAAGACTTATAAGTAAGATCCTATGATTCCCTTCCCTCTGCCAAGTCAGTCAATCACTACTACCAAGCACCAACAATGTTCCAGATAGCTGGTTAAGCAATGGGACTATTAAAAAAGTAAAAAAAAAAAAAAAAAAAAAAAAAAGTAAGAAAGAAAGAAAAAAAATCCCTGCCCTCAAGAAGTTTACAATTTATAAGATGAGACAATAAGCAAGTTATATGTGCGATAAATAGAAAATAGCAATTCCAGTATAATTGTAATCTATTGTAGTGATTGTATTGATGTAATTGATGTAATTGATGTAATTAATGTATATGTTAGTTGATTTTTGTGTATTTTATTATAATCAACAACAAAAATGTCTATATTATCAATACTGGAATTAAGAGGGATTGGGAAAGGTTTCCTGTAGAAAATAGGATTTTAGTGGAAGAAAGTCAGGAGTAAGAGAGAGGCATTCATATTTTTTTCTTTGGGCTCACACTTGTCTCTTCCTTCCTTCCTTTCTTTTTCTTTCTTTCTTTCTTTCTTTCTTTCTCTCTCTTTCTTTCTTTTTTTCTTTCTTTCTTTCTCTCTCTCTCTCTTTCTCTCTCTCTTTCTTTCTTTCTTTCTTTCTTTCTTTCTTTCTTTCTTTCTACTTAGGTCCTCCTGACTTCAGGGCTGGTGCTCTACCCACTGTGCCACCTAGCTGCCCCTTGTCTATTTCTTTTAAACAAATGTCTGCTATAGTTTGGGGAAAGAGAAAAGGAAAGCAAAAAGAAGGAGTGTGATGTTTTTAATAAAATCCTGGCTACGCAGTTACCTCTCTGGGAGATACTCAGCAAGCTGGTTTACCTATTTGGAAAGTTTTTTCCCAGGATCAGAGGATGGGGGTTGGGTGGGGAGGAAGTGATGAGACTTGACTGAATTCCATAAAATACTTTTGAAAAGTTTTTCTTTTGTGTCTTATTTAACTCAGCTGGAAACTAGGTATAAGAGCCAGATCTCACTGAGATCTGATGGTTACCTCTGGAAAAACCAAGCAACCAAGCCCATATCCTGCATTTTATTGTTAACCTTTGGTTCTGAAAAGGTTAGGTAGAGTACAGTTTAATGTCATTCCAACCAGAGCCCCCACCAGAGGGTCCTTCTCCACGTTGGGATTGGGGTGGGGAATTCCAAGAGATGTATTTTAATTCTCCTGGAAAGTATGGAATGTCAAACCACCATAGTCCGGCTGTCAGACTGTGCTGTCATTTGATCTCCAAAGGAAAAAGGATTGGGGGGGGGGGGGGGGGGGGGGGGGAATGAGGGAGCTTGTGAAAGATTGTATTTTATAACCCTGCCCTTAGCAACAAATACCAATTTGGCCGCGCAGCTTTCCCAGATGCATTTTTTCCCTAATGAGTCAGAAATAGCCAGAAAATCTTCTAGCCCCGGCCCCGGACAAATCCTGGGAGCTGCAAGAAAGGGCTCCGGGGCCACGTTCTCTCCTGCAGAGCCTACAAGCTGAGCTGTGAAGGAATCTGACACTAAAGAAAACCTGCCCGGTTTTGGGTTTCCTCCCTCAATGAGGATGTAGGCCAGGCTTTCCGAAAAGGTTCATTGGAGTCTACAAAATACACACAGCCCATGGCCCGATATTTTGAGTGAACCAGGGCCAGTTCGTTGCTTGGGTTGGAAATCAGGCAAAACTTGTTTATTCCTGGCTCTCTCCTTTTTTTTTTTTTTTTTTCTTTTTGACTCCAAAGTCCGTAGCTTTGTTCAATGGCTCAGTGTTTACAATTGAGTCCTGAGATTGGCTTGAATGCGTGCTTGAAAGCAGGCGTAAGAAGGGGTATGAATGCAGGTGACCCGAGATAAACATGAACTCTCTGTGAACCACGCCACCATGGATCCTGCCCGTTCAGTCTCCAGATCATGTGCAATCCCAGACAGGACTCATAAATCTGGCTGGCACTAGAAATGCTTCCTCGCCGTCTATTTCTGGTAGTTTCCGTCTTTATGGGGTATAAAGGTATCCTGGGGTTGGGGTCAGGGGGCTGCGTCCTTGCTCAGCCTGTGTGAACTTGGGCAAGTGATGTCTTTAAGTCACATTTTCTTCATCTGTAAAATGAGGCTGCCTGGAGTTTGGACTATATGTGCCTTCCAGCTCTAAATTCATAACCAATGCTATGATTTAAATATCTGGTTCAGCATTTTAAAAACATTTCCTTTATCTAATTTTATGAATAATATGGTTAGCATTTACCAATAAACCTTTCCTTTCCAGTACCTACTTTTAAAAGTACTTCGGTACTTACTTTTAAAAATAAAAGTTAAGTAACCAAGCTAGGTAGAGCAGTGGATAGAGCACCAGCCCTGAAGTCAGGAGAATCTGAGTTCAAATCTGATTTCAGACACTTAACACTTCCTAGCTATGTAACCCTGGGCAAGTCACTTAACCCCAATTACTTCAGGGGGGAAAAAACGAACCAATAAGGAATTAAATAATTCTTTTACATTTAATTTAAATAACTAAACCAATAAAGAATTTAAAAGTATGGAATATTCTGTACATTAGTCTAACACCTCTGAGGATCTTAAGGAAGGATGCTCCATTGTCAATCCTCTGAAACCAAGATCATTCAATCCAGTTGTTCTAAAGAATATCCTATTGATTTTTGCCTTCATTTATATAGATGGAGTCATTGTCTATCTAGTTCTGCTGGCTTGGCTTTCTTTGATTTTTACCAGTTCTAAAAATCTCCCCATTTTTCTCTGAATTCCTTAAATTCATCCTTCTTTACGATTCAGTTCTGAAACATTTGTACAGCTCAAATTGTTCGGTCATTCACTGATTGGTCAAGCACTCATCAGGGAATATGTATATTATTCCCACTTTTTGCAAAAAATATTTTTATGTTATATTTATGATTTTTTCAGTAGTATCTGACTCTTCATGACCCCATTTGAGATCTTCTTAGCAAAGATACTGAAGTGATTTGCCATGAACAGCCATTTAATAACTTTTCTTATATAATTTAAAAACGTTTTCCAGAAAGTTTAATGTTTCAGAGTTTTACCAATAATGTATAAGTGTCTCTATCTTTACTTACCATCTCCAACATTTATTATTTCCATCTTTGCTGGTGTGATTGATGTTTGATACTATATCAGAGTACTTTTAATTTGCATCTCCCTTTTAATTAGCATCTTAATTTTTTTCCTTTACTTCATTGGGTGGACTTCCTGGGATAAACTTATACAGGGAGGAAGGTGGACAATCAATAGTTGATGGAAGGGTTTCAAATGGCATCACTGAAGTGAATTACTGAACTAATGACATCACAGATCCACTTGACATTATTATCTGTGTTTTGGAGTATTTTTTCATGTTTGTTGATAGAGGATATTGCTTCTTTTAAAACCCATTTGTTAGCATCCTTTGGTTACTATTAA
This sequence comes from Sarcophilus harrisii, assembly GCF_902635505.1. Lineage (NCBI taxonomy): Eukaryota > Metazoa > Chordata > Mammalia > Dasyuromorphia > Dasyuridae > Sarcophilus > Sarcophilus harrisii. Next base: position 42,389,357 of record NC_045428.1, on the reverse strand, counting down.
GAAGTGACTTGTAGCTGTCTATATTAGAATCAATTCTTTATAGCTCATAATGTTAGACACATTAATGGTAAACTCCTTAAAGACAAGAACTGTTTCATTTCTTTTTTAAAGAAAAATATTGGGGTTTTTTGGTTGCTGAGGCAATTGGGATTAAGTGACTTACCCAGGGTCACATAGCCAGGAAGTGTTAAGTGTCTCAGGCCGGATTTAAACTTAGATCCTAACTTCAAGGCTGGTATTCTATCTACTCCATTAACTAGCTGCCCTTCATTTTTTCTTTGGAACTGAGATGCCTGGCACATAAGGCAGCCCTTAAGTACTTACTGATTGATCAATCCATCAGGTTCCAGTATTGCTCTAAAATCTGCAAAAAAGACATCTACTCGTGTAATCTTTATCAAACTTATCATAATTAAGCCTAACTCTCTGTACTTTTCTCTTTCTAATTCTGGAAGATCCCTCAGCTCCTTGAGCATCATTCTCTGAGGGAGAAATTCCTTCCAGGATTTTGAAGAAGCACTCTAGACAGCTCTATGCTCACTCCTTCACTCCTCTGGCTTCTTATTCTCTAGACATCTCCTCCATATACTTCCCTGTACTGGTCCTTTTCCCTCACTCAGACCCCAGGTTTTCAATTCTCTTTTATGTATCGTCTTCTTCCATTAGAACTTAAGCATCTTGAGGACAGGTACTATCTTCCTTTTTTGTTAGTATTTACATCCCCAGCACTCAGCACAGTGCTAAGTCATAGGACAGGGTAGTTGGATGGCATGGTGGGTAGAGTGGCAAACAGGAATTAGGCAGACTCATCTTCCTGAGTTCAAATCCAGCCTCAGATCCTCACTAGCTCTGTGACCCTAAGCAAGTCACTTAATCCTGTTTACTTCAGTACCATCTATAAAATGAGACAGAAATGGCAAACAACTCCATTTTCCTTGCCAAGAAAATCCCAAATGAGATCACAAAAAGTCCGACATAACTGAACAAGTAAAAATGATTTCTCCTTTGATCTCAGAATTCCATTCTCTAGAGTTTCCCATCTGTGTGGGGCTGATTTCCCCCATGGGTTTTATTTCCCGCAATGCTCTCTATCCTTTCTTTGAATCCCTTGAAGCCCCCTCTTCCAAAAACTAGGATATAGGTCAGACTATAGCTTCCTCTACCCTGAATATTGAGATGGAGTCTCCACTTCCTCCCAAGGCTCCCAGGGTCTCTCCTTCAGCAAACAGTTCCTTCTTGTGGGTTACAATCAGTTCTAGAATAGCTGTCCCTTTTGTAGCTTCCTCCACCTTTTGTTACAGATTCTTTAGGTATTCTGGTTGGTTTGACAAAGGGTTTTTTCCCCAACTCCCCAGTGAGGTAACTGCAGGTGGGTTGGAAGGGAGAGAGGTGTTTTCCTAAAGCAAGCTTGAGAATTCAATCCCCCATTGTTTTAGTTGAACTAATGAAATCACAGTGCTTTTCTTGGTCTCTTTCTTCCATTTCTAATCCTTTGTTAATCATTCAGAGCTGTGTGGGTCTGGGAGAAGTTTCTACCTGACTCCTGTACCTTATGAACTTCTTGGCTAAAGAAGTGGAGAAGGCGGCTTTAAAGAGCATCTTGGAAAAACCCAAGTGGATCAGCTCTTTTGGGGACCACACAGCAGATATGGCAGAGGAAGGGGTTTTTGCATTGTAAAATATCATGTCTGTTGGCGAAGGACAGCCATGACTCATTCTTCAAGAGCTACATAATCATGACTGGTGTTTATATAGTGTTCTAAGCTTTACCAAGCATTTTGTATACATTATCTCACTGAGTGTCAAAACAGTTGGTTGAGAAGAGTGTTGGTTTTTTTGGTCTATTTAAACCATTTGGTCATTCATATAGGATGAGGAAACACTTTCTGCCAGTTACGATCAGTAACTCCTCTGAGACTTATATGGTCTTAGAGAGTTATTTGTGGCACTGGAATTCAAATGACTTGCCCAGAGTATCATTGCCAATACATGTCAGAGCCAGGATTTGAATTTAAGCCTTCTTAACTCAGTCTGACTCTCTATTCCCTAATCCATGCCATTTCTCAAGATAAGCTTCCTGTTATCAAAAGACTCCATTGAACCCAGCAGGGTTGGGGGATAAACTCAGGATGAGCTTTTGCTGCCTTCTGCCTCCCCAGTTCTAATCTAATCCAGGAGTAGTGTTACAACCAAGGCTCTTTTACAGTGAAAGAAGAATCCTTTATTTAGCAGTTCTCATGAGAAGCATGTGTGCTCATGAGTGAGACACACTTGAATACTGAAATGGGAGCAAGCTTTATGCTATTAGTGTAGTTCCTTTTCCCTCCCTTCAAGGTTCAGATTTATAATCAGAGTTAGCTACAATTGGTCAGATTTACAGTCAGAGATAAAATTGATCAGATTTACAGTAGAATTACAATTGGTCAGATTTGCAGTCAGAGTTAGTTACAATTGGTTGGATTTACAGTCAGAGTTAGCTACAATTGGCCAGATTAACAGTCAGAGTTAGTTACAATTGGTCGGATTTACAATCAGTTCCAATTGGTTGGATTTAAAGTCAGAGTTAGCTACAATTAGTTAGATTAACAGTCAGAGTTAGTTACAATTGATTGGATTTACAATCAGAATTAGCTACAATTGGTCAGATTAACAGAGTTCATTACAATTGGTTGGATTTACAATCAGAGTTACAACTGGTTGGATTTAAAGTCAGAGTTAGCTACAATTGGTCAGATTAACAGTCAGAGTTAATTACAATTGGTTGGATTTGAAGTCAGGGTTAGCTACAATTGGTCAGATTAACAGTCAGAGTTAGTTACAATTGGTTGGATTTAAAGTCAGAGTTACAACTGGTTGGATTTACAGTAAGAGTTAGCTACAATTGGTCAGATTAACAATCAGAGTTAGCTACAATTGGTCAGATTCACAATCCAAGTTACAATTAGATTTATAATCCTCTTTATTCACCCATTTCATATGGCAAAAGCCTTGTGCCCCGTTTTTGATCCTAGTCAGTTTGGGTCAGTTTAGGCCTGGTCCCCTTCATCAGGAACTTTGTCATTTAGCCAGTTCCTCTTGAGTCACACAGTGATTGGTTGGATATATCTTAACAAGATATTTTACCCCTCCCTTCATCCTATTTTGACGATATCTGTGGAAACCTAACTTCTCATACTTTTCATACTTCCTAATCCCCATTTTATAGATTAAGGAACTGAGACTCACGGGGAATCCAATGCCTTGCCTAAGGTCAAACTATAAATAAATAGTAGAAGTGTAATTCAGATCTGGTCTCCCCTGACTACAAATGGATCATTCTTCCTCCACTACATTGCTTCTGAGAGAGACAAGAGACAAAGACAGTGACAGACATAGAAACAGAGAGACAATGACAAAAAGAGAGATACAGAAAGAAAAAATTATCTAGAGAAAAAGATATGTAAACTATATCTTTGAGAGCTTTCTGGGTCCTGTATACATACATAAGTGAATAGGTATCTGCAATAGTGGTCATCTCACAGTCAGTCAACAAACATGTATTGTTTACTAGGTCAAAGAGAAGAAAGAGAAAAAGGAGAAAGAGAAGAAGGAGAAGGAGAAGGAAAAGGAAAAGGAGAAGAAAGGAGGAGGAGGAGGAAGAGGAGGAGAAAGAGAAGGAGGAGGAGGAGGAGAAGAAGAAGAAGAAGAAGAAATTTTAATATTACTATTATTTAACTTGTATGTGCATATAACCCAAAGATTGCTCAACTCGTGTCAGATTTCATCTGTGACCATGTCTGACACACAGCCTTTAAAAAGGCTTGAAATTAACTATAATCTTTGCTTTACAAAAAGAAGTGGCTCAAAGCTTAACATATAATGCTTATCTTGATTATAATAGGCAATCTCCCAAGTTTTCCTCTTGCAGCATAATGCATATATTGTAAGTTTAAAAGGATGACATCTCCTCCTTCAGCAGGCAACAAAGAGTTCAGTGAATTGCTATTTCCAACATTCAGCAAGCTCTTAGGTCAGAGATTCTTAACCTTTTTTGTATCATGGATCTTTTTCGAAATCTGGTGAAGTCTTTGGATCTCCTCTCATAATCATGCCTTTCAATCATTGAAGGAAATGCTCAATTTCACTTAGATGTTAGTGAAGATGAAAATGTAATTTTTGTTTCTCCATCCAAGTTTACAGACCCTTTGAAATCTCTCCTGGGGGAAGAAGCCCCATCTTAGGGTCTGGCCTAAAATCTCACAGTCATAGATTTAAAGTTGTCAAGAATCTTCGAGATGATCTCGTTCCAATTCTGTATTTTACTGACCTCCAACATTTGCCCGAAGTTATCCAGGTAGCAGTAAGTGGCAGGGGCCAGCTCTGCTTCCAGAACTCAGCTTTTTTTTTTTTTTTTTTTTTTTTTTTTTAATGTACAAGGCTGCCTCTCTATGACCTTGCCTGTCATGGAGATGATAAGAATTCTCAAGCAGTCTCCCTAGGCAGCTTCAGACGCTGCCCTCCCTCTTTACTCAGCTCCATACAGAGTATTTTCTGTGCTGGCTGCTTTAGTCCTGTTGGAGCTTTTCTGTCAACAATGCTTTTGAGAGGATGTGGGGTATTCCCTTCAAGCACAGAAGGCAGACTGGTCACTAGCCTTAAGGAAAAGAGGCAATTTTAAATCCAAGGCTAAAAAAAATTTTTTTTTAATTGGTTTTTATTTTTATATTTATTTGTTTGTTTTCTCTTTAATATTCCCAGCCCAAAAAAAAAAAAAAAAAAAGTCATGAAATCTTATCAGCTTTTCCAGGAGGTGTGAAATTCTTACCATTTCAGCAGCCTGGGAAGCCAGCTTTTGTCTCTAAGCTGGTCCTTGCTGCTTCCTGAGCCCAGGATGAGTTAGTACAGGGCATCCCATCCCCTTGCATGCTGGGTTTGGGGTTGCAGGCGGGCAGGGAGGTGGGCATGGTGCCCTCTCGCTCTCCTCTGCCCCTGACAGCTCCAGAAAGGAGGTACCAGAGCTGCAAGGGTTAGCAAGCCCTGTCTGAATGAATGGCAGCTCAGAGGGCCACCGACATTGTCCTGGACTCACTGAGAGCAGATTGTTATGCTGAAAGCTTGAATTAGCTCTGGGACAGAATGGGCAGTTTGTCTGATAGAGATCCTGGCTTGCTGCTGGGGCCTTACTGTGGAGCAGAAGCCCATCAGACACATTTCTAAGACTTGTTCCTAAAGCTGGCATTTCTCAAGAAGGAGGGAGGGGGCAAGAGTTTTCTGAATTTGTAATACTTCCCACTCGGAATCTCCATCAGTCTAATAGAATCCCTCTCTTCTTTCCTACCGGAATTGTAACTTCGGCACTGTGTTCCAGGTTGAGTTAATTACTCCCTCAGTGTATCCCCAAATTTAGGTTTTCATTAAGCTTCAATAAATAAAGATCTAAAGGGATGGGAAGCTATTCTCTTGATTGCCATTCAAAATCCAATTCCTTTGTGAATAGGTTCCATAAATTTAAGCTGGTTGTTTGAAGGATAGAAGCACTTTGCTCTCATAGACTTCCTTCTGGTGAACTCAGATGAATTGGTCTTATTAAATAAAGATTATTTCTTCCCTTGAAAAAGCAAAAAAAAAAAAAAAAAAAAAAACTCAATTCCATAAACTTTTTTATTGACATGTCTTTATAGCCAAACTTTAAAAACTGTTATTTAAAAAAAAAAAAAAAAAAAAAAAAAAGGTCCACACCTTCCCTTACAAGGCAATGTAAAAGGAACTTTTTTTTTGCTCCTTGTTAAGCTAGATTCAGTATGTCAACCTGTCCTTGTGAAGAGATAAGCCTATAAAGGGGTGGGGGTGGGAGGGATGCTGAAAGACTTTTTAACTGCCATAAAATGAGCACAACTAGACCTATGGATGGGGGCAGGGGAAACACAGATACTCATATTTAAAGGAACGTTTTTGAAAGTTAAAGAAAAAAAAAAAGAAATTGAATTACACACATATCACTGTCTCCCAAAAGATCAATTAATAAATATGTTTAAATATAACTTTTATTTATTATATTTAAGTGTATACACACACACACACACACACACACACCCGCTTAGGTTTTGGTTTCTTTATCCAGCCTCTTCTTGCAGATAAGGAAAAAACCCGGAGAGATTCAAAAGTGGCCTTTTGGGACACCAAGGTAGAAAGTGGTAGATTTGAACTGGGGCCCCTCTACCTCCATTTCCAGCACTCTACTCACTCTCCCACATTCCTCTTTCTACTAAAAAAAGTGATCAGCTGAACTCATCCATTTTCTAGAGGGCGGTGGGGAGGGGAGGGGGGGAATTAACTGTGTGATTCTGGATAGATTTAAAGTCATCTCATCCAAACTCTTGCATTTGCATATGGAGAACTCTAGTTTCTTAATTGGCTTTCCCAAGTGGGATTCAAATACAAGTCCTCCAAATCCTAATTCAAAGTTTTTTCCTACCCTTTCCCCCCAAGTTTGTTTTGGGGCAAGTCAAAGTCACAAGGGTCCATTTATTCCAGAGCCATTTCCCTGGATCTGAGTAGGAGTTCATTCTTTCTTTGCCGTTATCTTTTTTTTTTTTACTTTGTGTGTGTGAGAGACAGAGACAGACAGACAGAGGTAGACACAGAGAAAGAGACAGAAACAGACACAGAGAAAGAGACAGAGAAAGAGAGAGATAGAGATAGACACAGAGAAAGAGACAGAGACAGAGAGACAGAGATAGACACAGAGAAAGAGACAGAGACAGAGATAGAGAGACAGAGATAGACACAGAAAAAGAGACAGAGACAGAGACAGAGAGACAGAGATAGACACAGAGAAAGAGAGACAGAGAGAGAAAGAGACAGAGACAGAGATAGACAGAGATAGACACAGAGAAAGAGACAGAGATAGACACAGATAGAGATAGATAGAGATAGACACAGAGAAAGAGACAGACACAGACACAGAGATAGATAGACACAGAGACAAAGATACAGAGAAAGAGACAGAGACAGAGACAAAGACAGACAGACACAGACACAGACACAGACACAGACACAGACACAGACACAGAGACACAGAGACACAGACACAGACACAGAGATAGACACAGAGAAAGAGACAGAGACAGAGACAGACACAGACAAAGACAGACACAGACACAGACACAAAGACAGAGACAGAGACAGAGAAAGAGAAAGAGATAGATACAGAGAGAGAATTAAGTGACTTGCCCAGGATAACACAGCTAGTATCTCAAGTTGTATTTGAACTCAGGCCCTCCTGACTTCAGACTTGCCTTCCTGCAAACTTGAACATCCTGGCATCTCTCTCTTAGCCTGACTGGGGCTGGGGCAGTGGGGACGGATTCCTGGGCACTATCTTTTCTGGTTCAAGCCAAAGGTATAGGAAACGAAGGCCTGTGTATGTTGCATGTGGGGCTGTGTAGCATGACTGTGCTCTGAGACATGTGTCCACAAGTAAGCTATCATTATTGGAGGCAACCAAGAAGATAATTAAAACCCTTTCAGCACTCCAATCATATTTCCTGTCACAAGGACAGGCTGACACATTGAGAACCGATCTGGCAAGACTCCGCAGGCAGTGAAAGTAAGTGAACCCGAAGGCCGGAGTCTGCGTGTCCTGCCTTGAAGAAATACAGTCCGGCACATGTGCAGGGCCTTCTCTCGTTCTTGGGCTTTTCCTTTTTCGTGATTCATCTCTGCCCTTTTCTTTTTTTCATTGCAGCCGGCTTCCCATGACTCCCCTTCTCCTCCCCCAATAAAATCCTCCCTCTGACAAATTAGTAGCTTGAGATAGCTGGCAGCACAGTGGAGCAATCACTAGGCCCGGAGTCATGAAGTCCTAAATCCAGTCCAGTCTCAAGCAGTTTCTAGCTACGTGCACTTAACCTCAGCTTGCCTCAGTTCCCTCAACTGCAAAATTGGGATGATAATACTGCGTACCTTATCACGTCGTTTGATGGATCAAATAAGATGATATTTGTAAAAAGCCTGGCATACAGGAGGCACTGCAGAAATGCTCCTTCCCTCCCTCCTCACCCTGTTCATGACAGCAAATAAAGGCTTAAGTGCAGTCGAAACGAACAAATCCCATTGGCTATGTCTGAAAATGTATACCCCCTTCAACACCCATAGTCCACCACCTCTCTGATGGATTGCTTCACCATTAAGTTTCCTGAAGGCACAATTTGTCACTGCAACGACTGAAATTCTGAAATCTTTTGACGTGGTTTTCCTTTACATTATCGTGGTTTTCACTGCTGGTTGTTATCAAACAATCTAGACACATTGATTAAGGACATAATATGTGTCAAAGAGCACACTAGGTACCGGGTATAGCAAATTAAAATGAAACAGCACCGACCTTCCAGAAGTTTATATTCAATCATGGGGACAGCACATGCACATTTAAGTATATATTCAGTAGATATGAGGAAGGCTAATAGGACATACAAGTCTTCTTAAGTTTTCTTTTCCATATTCTCCACTTCTTATGGTTCACCAATATTCCATTCCATGCACGCAATTTATTCAACTTCTCCCCATCAAGGGGCACCTACTTTCTTTCTCTATCTTTCACAATTACAAGAAATGCTCCTGTGGACATTTCTGTATGGAGGAAGAGAGAAGCTTTGGAGCATCATGAGGAATGGACCAGAGCACGTGTCCTGGTAAACTCATCCTGAACCACATAGAACCTTTCTCCCGTTTGTGAAAAACCCCCTTGGAAAGGACAGCTCCATGGTTTCTATGTCAATGTAATTTCTCCTCTCTCAGATACCTTGTGAACTCACTCAGTGTTCAGTGGACCAGGATCTTAGCATGAAATGAAGAATCAATACGAATCAAGAGGAAATGGAGAAAGTTGACGGAGTTTTTGCGCCTTCTTTCTCCAAGTCAGTGAGAGGGCTGGGGGAATGGGAGGTGGGGGCTGGGGGTGGGGAAGGGAAATGCTTCCCCAGTGTGTGTTGGGCTTCTCTAACCAGATCACCGTTCTGGAGCTCCTTCCTTGCAGGACCGCTTGGATCAGGGCAAGCAGGCTCTTTAAAGATTACTCACTCATCAGAGCTCTGATGTCTGGGCTTGTCAAACAAGATCCCTATCACAAGTGGGAAGTGACAGATTTTCAGAAGAGGTCCAGAACTGCATGACTATTCCCTTTCATGGAAAACCTGTAACATGAATCTTATTCCAAGCTGTTCTTTCTTACCCTGGATGTCATGCCCTCCCTCCAGCAACTCTCCCTCCCCACAAGCAAGTTACATAATATCCACAGGAGCAAGCAGCAGTTTGGCAAACCAGATGATTTAAGGGATCTAAGGTGGAACTTGAGTCAATATGGATCCGAGCCCAAAGTATGACCTTCATTTTGCTCCTGTGAATCTCTTTTCCAAAGGAGAAGGAACTAGTCACTTCTAGTGGGCATAGGGATAGAAACTCTGGCAAGAGGTCTTAGCCTTTTTTTAAAAAATAATTTACTGATCCCTATGGTAAAGATTATGGATCCATTATCGGAATAAGATTTTTTGAAAGCATTGCTTTTAATTAATCAATTACATCAATACATAGTTGTCAAAAAAAATTTTTCTAAGTAAGTTTATACAATAATTTTCTATTATGTATTTGATTTTATATAATAAAATATATTTCAGTATCAAAAATAAAAAACAAATAAAAAAATTAACTAAGTTTATAGACATTAAGTGGTTAATGACCTGACTACAATGTATACATACACACATATAGATGCAATTTTTTATATATTTTGTTATCACTTTTATTCTCTGGTACTTAATAGCAAAGATGATGCTTCTGATGGCAGTGACTTCTGTGATATAATATTTCATTGAGTTCAAGAGACCTGGCTATGCTACAGATCATTCAAAAATCACAGTCATCAGCCCTGAGGGGTTCATATACTCAGTAAGAAAAAAATGTATTCTTTGGTGATTAGAACATGAGATTAAATATCATGACTCATGAATACTATTCCTATCTCTGCCACTGTTCTGGGGTAGTCTTAGGCTAATTATTTCTATCTTTCTATGCCTCAGTTTTCTCATCTGTAAGATGGTAAGAAGTCCCTTAGAAGAGTATGGTGAGAACTAATTAATAGCTTAGGTAGCTCTTTGGGATCTTCAGATTAAAGGTACTGTGGGTATACAGTGCCTTTATAAAAACAGTAAAACAGTATTTATATACACCCAGGTATGAATCATGTCAGAAAAGAATACTTTATGTCATGCATACATCCTGTGAAAGAGCAGGATGTGCATCTCTCTCTGGTACTAATTTCCCACTGGAATCCAAGCAACAAATCATGCATCTTCTTTTCATTTGCATTTTATTCTAGACATGTTGGATAGAAGAGCTTAATGGACGCAACTAATGTTTTTCTCAGAATATAATAAAAATATAGTTTTCCTTTTTAAAATTTATTTTATTTGAAAAAACAGAGTAAAAAAATAAAAACAGAAAAGGAATGCAAAAGAAAATAATGCATAACAAAAGAAAACATTGTCATGTACCCAGCAGAATATCAGGGAGGATTCAAAATATATAACAACAAATTACCAGATTAAGAAAAAAAAAAATATATATATATATAGGGGCAGCTAGATGATGCAGTGGATAGAGCACAAGCTCTGAAGTCAGGAGGACCTGAGTTCAAATCTGATCTCAGATATTTAAGACTTACTAGTTGTCTGTCCATGGGCAAGTCCCTTAACCTCAAGTGTCTCAAAAAAAGTGTGTGTGTGTGTGTGTGTGTGTGTGTGTATTAGTAGAATAAATTATATTCATAAATGTCCACTTTTTTTCTTTACTTCCTTGTAAACTGTTCTTTGGTCCTCTGCTGCATACCTTATTTACTTTATTCTTTTCTTCCCCTTTCATCTCCCCCTCCCCCCCAGCTAAAGTGAAGAAAAGATATTTATGTATACATATATAGATAAATATAAATACATATACATTCATACACACACGTATCCCACGTATCCATGTCTTTCCTATCCCTGCTGACTCTTTAATTAAATTCTGCTCCATAACTAGTCTTGCAATTACTTAACTTCCCCGACCCATGAATCCCTCCCATGTCTTCTTCCCATATCCTTTACTTCCCCACCTGCCCATTTCTTTATAGATTTTGGAGCATGTTATACCTTTCATGATATATATGTAGTGTTGCCTATTGAGCTCATTCCCAATGTGAAGTTTTCAGAACTATCACAATTCCTGTGTCTCCTCTATACCCCGTTTGTATAACTTTTTTACCTTAACTCTGCCATCTTTCTTTTGAGCATACCCTATTGCTGATGTGAATGTTAAACATATAATGTACATTTCCCATGTCAAAAAAAAAAAAAAAAACAATTTGTCTCTGTTGAATTCCTTAAAACTGATCTTTGATATTGATATTACCTCTTGTATATTAAATTTTCTGTTAAGTTCGGGTTTGGTTGATGGAAAGTCCTGAAAATCTGTAAGTTCTTTGATTATCCATTTTCTCATTCAAAATAATAGATAATTTTGCTGGATGTAATATTTTTAGTCACAGGCCTATGTCTTTTGATTGTTGGTAGATATGATTACAGGACCTGCAGCCTTTTAATGTAGCTATTAATAAATCTTGTACAATTCTAATTGTAGCTCTAGCGTATTTGAATTGCTTTTTTCTTGTTTCTTGCAATTTTTTCTCTTTAATCTGGAGGTTTCAAAATTTGGTAATAATATTCCTGTTTGTTTTCCACAAATGATTTGAGGTGGTGATTGGTGGATTTTTTTCTACTTCTACTTTCCCGTCATGTTCTATCACTCCAGGACAGTTTTCTTGGATTATTTCCTACACTGTTGTGTCAAGGTTTTCTTTTTGGTTACAACTTTCTAGCAGTCCAATTATTCTTATGTTTTTCTCCTGTAGATCTGTTCTCTGGATCTGTCATTTTATTAATAAGATGTTTCACATTCTGTTTTATTTTTTCATTCTTTATAATCTATTTTGTTATTACTCGGTCTCTCATAGCTTCACTGGCCTCCTCTTGCCCAATTCTAATTTTCAAAGAATTATCTTTATCTTTGAGACTCTATCTCCTTTTCTAGTTGGTCATTTTTTTTTTCATTATCTTCTTGTTTTTCTTGGGGTTTTTTTCCAGTTTTTCTTCAATGTCTCTCATTTGATTTTTGAATTCTTTTTTGACTTCTATAAATTTTCTCTGGGCAGGGAGCCACTTCACATTACTCTTTGGGGTAGAAGCTTTTTTTACTTCAGTGTCCTCCTCTGAAGATGAATCCTGATCTTTCCTGCTCCCTTAATATGATTCAATGGTGGGATTCTTTCTTATTTACCAGTCAAAATATGAGGTATTAGTGTAAGTACCTCTAATGGCGAGGGGGAGAAGGTGCCTCAAGTTTCCCCTTCAGCTCTCCCCTCTGACCTGGAACCCCAAACCAAAAGCTCTACCCTCTTGCAAGTGACCCAGCCAGCAGGAGGATCCCTGCCCCCTGCCCCTGCACTCCCAGTGTGCAGGTTCCTTCTCAGGCAGCTGGGTCTGGCATTCTCTTCCAGGACTCAGACCTGAATCCACAAACAATCCAGAAGGTGAAAGTTTCTGTGGCTCCTCCTGAGGCTCCAGTCACACCTAGCTAGCCCGAGGGGTCCCCCGCTTGTTGTTTCTGTAGAACTAGCCTGGAGGTGTTTGCACTTCAGACCGGTTATTCCCTAGTCCAGGGTTTCTTCAAATCTTCCAGCATTGTATCAGGAGGACTCCTGTTCTGTCCAAATCTTCTTGGTTTTTCACCACTGGACTCAACAAGTCAAGGACTTGTGGGCTAGAGCAGCTATGAGCTTTGATGACGGTGTCCCCTTCTTCTGAAAGCACTCATAAGAAGGACAAAGAAGGAACTTTATCCTGGGAGAATGTCAAAGCATCCCTGATTCCTCTGGCAATGGAACTGCCCCCTGGCCATTGCTCCTTCTCCATAACTAGAGTACTCTGTCTTATTCTGAGGGATACTTTTTAAAGATCACTGATAGAATTCTGATGGACCTGGTTCTTTTTTTTTTTTTTTTTTTTTTAACAATGAGGTGATTCAGACCAATTCTAGTAGTCTTGTGATGAAGAGAGACATCTGCACCCAGAGAGGGGGTTGTAGGGACTGAGTGTGGATCATAACATAGCATTTTTATTTATTTTTTTTGTTGCTTGCTTATATTTTGTTTTCTTTTTTATTTTTTCCCTTTTTGATCTGAATTGTGGAGATATGTATAGAAGAATTGCACATGTTTAACATATATTGGATTACTTGCCATTTAGGGGAGGGGGTGGGAGAAGGGAGGGGGAAAAAATTTCAAACACAAGGTTTTGCAAAGGTGAATATTGAAAGCCATGCATATGTTTGGAAACAAAAAGCTTTATTTAAAAAAAAAAAAAAAAAAAAGATATAGGGCAGCTAGGTGGTACAGTGGATAGAGCACCAGTCCTCAAATCAGGAGGATCTGAGTTGAAATCTGGCCTCAGACACTAAATTTTTCCTAGCTGTGTGACCCTGGGCAAGTCACTTAACCCCACTCCCCCCCCCCCAAAAAAAAAAGGGTATAAAGCTAAAAAGAAGGAGAAGGAAGAGCAGGAGGAGGAGGAGGAAGAGGAGGAAGAGAAGGAGAAGAAGGAGGAGGAGGAGGAGGAGAAGAAGAAAAGAAGAAGAAAAGAAAAAGAAGAAGAAAAAAAGAAAAGAAGAAGAAGAAGAAGATGATGATGATGATGATGATGATGATTACTGGTAACCTAGAAAATGGTCAAAGAAAAGCAACTGGGTTAGCAAAGAGTCTTGAGTTAATATCATATGAGAAGCAAAAATGGAGGAATTGGGGACTTTTGACCCCAGAAGAAAAGACCTAAATATATTATGATAGCTATCTTCAACATAAAAAAGAGATTAGCCTTGCTTTAGCCCAGGAAGCAGGACAAAGATAAGTGAGTAGATGGAGGTTGTGAAGAGACAAATATAGGCTTGGTATAAAGGAACAACTTTCGAATAATTTGTCATGGTTATTCAGTGATGTCCAACTCTTCATGACTCCATGGGATTTTCTAGGAAAAGATACTGGGGTGGTTTGCCATTTCCTTCTCAAACTCATTTGACAGAAGAGGAAACTAAGGCAAACAAGGTTAAGTGACTTGCTCAGGGTCACATAATTATTACATGTCTGAGGCCATATTTGAACTCAGGAAGATAAGTTCCTGATTTCAGGCTGGCCTTCTATGCACTATGGCCCCTCAAGCTGCCCTCACAATTAGAGCTATTTAATGGATATATATTGGAATATACAATATGGAAAAATGGAATAGCCTCAAGAGATAATGAGTTCTCCCTTGATAGAGGCTTTAAAAAGAGAATGAATGTCCATATATCAGAATTGCTCTAGATTCTTGTTCGGGTGTGGGTTAAAACACCCACATGGTTCCTTCTAATAATATGATTCTGAAACTTCATGCATACACAAATTCACACAATGAGTTTTTATCTGACATGGATCAGGTATACACATGTGCACACATGCACACACACACATACACACACACACACAAACACAGAACTTTATCAAATAATTTTCCTACTCCAATTCCTCATTGTAGATGGAAGTGTCTTGTGAGATCAGGGAATAAGCTTTGGCAAATCCTATCCACTACCCCAGGCTTTAGTAACAGATTAAGACTGTTTCCCAAGTTCTAGCCTGGATAACAATGGGCTGGTCTATCATCCATAGGCTGGCCACTTGGTGATGAATGTTCCTTTTTTGGCTATGGTGATTTTTGAAAGTCTTCTCCACTGCCATCACTACCACCCCCAGGCAATCGGGGTTAAATGACTTATTCAGGACCATCCAGCTGGTAAGTGTCTGAGGCTAAACTTGAACTCAGGTCCTTATGATCCCAGGACTGATGTTCTATCCACTGCACCACCCAGCTGCAAATTAGATTCATAAATAAAAGTCTTAAAGAGCTTTTGGTCCTATATGACCTCCTTCTTCTTTTGCAGTGATGATAGTAATGTTGAAAAAGGGAGCAGAGGATGCTAAGAATTACAAAATTTTCACACTGCCAACAAACTATTAAATGAGAGATTCTTGTCCAATGATCAAGAAGCAGATATATTGTTGGAGGAAATGAATCAGCCATGTGCTGGTAAATAATGAACAACCCACTCTCTGGAGAAAAAAATATACACAACACACTTTTAAATTTAATCTGCTTATTCTCCATCACTTTCTTAAGTCCAGACAATCAATAAAACAATAAACCAAGCTTCATTTTGTAGCATTTGCTGATTTCTGAGGTCTAAGGACTCACACAGAAAATTTAACAATCCGCTCCCATGAGCTGCTTTGAGCTGGTTTCCAGCACACCCCTGAACTTAATCATTATTTTTGAAATGCTTTATAGAAATGTAACTGAAAGAAAAAAAGGAAGTCATAATTAAAGGAAGGAAGGAAGGCTCACAGATACTATTTGAAGAAACAAAGAAAGGAGTTGACAGAATGACTTTTATTGTATGTCCAGAGACAATAAGAAACAGCATTTCATGGAATATTTAGATAACATATATTTCAGTTCTAGTGATAAATATTTTAAAAAAGACCATCTTGAAAACAATCTCAATTTATATATCTGCACAGTTGCTGTAGATGTTATAGAGCTGCTTGTTTTATTCCATAAATTAAAATAAAATAAATAATTTTAAAAGATGCAATCATAAAGAAATTCTATGAATAATTTGACAACAGTATCCACATCAAATCAAAATTTACTTTGATATTTGTTAATATAAAGATGGGGGGGAAGTATTCAACTGGTAAGAAATATATAGGAAATTTTGATTGAGGAAGAAAGAATTACAAGACAAAGATTTATGGATTACCCAGAAAACTCATACTTCTAAATCACTTTATGTCATTCAATCAATAAATATTTATTAAACATCTACTATGGGTCAGACTTTGTTCTAAACACTGGAGATACAAAGAATAGAAAGAGTACTAGTCCTGGAATCAGAAAGAATTTTTTTCCTGAGTTCAAATCTAGCCCCAGACACTTATTACCTATTTACTCTTGGTTAGAAACTTGAACTCAGTTTACCTCATTTTCCTTTCCCAGTTAAATGAGCTGGAGAAGGAAATGGCAACCACTCCCATATCTCTGTCAAGAAAGCATGTGATAGATTTTCATACAAAGGCTGAATAACCATTTGTGAAGTGTGCTCTATGTACTATTGGAGGATTCCTTTGCATTTGGAGTTGGATTATGTG
Organism: Sarcophilus harrisii; assembly: GCF_902635505.1. NCBI lineage: Eukaryota > Metazoa > Chordata > Mammalia > Dasyuromorphia > Dasyuridae > Sarcophilus > Sarcophilus harrisii. The sequence continues at coordinate 42,373,054 of NC_045428.1, read as the reverse complement.
ACTGCTGAGGTCTCTTCCAACTCTTGAATTCTTTGATTCTGTGGCTCAGATTCCATCTCTGTTACTTCCTATCGTCATCAAATGACTTGAGCAAGTCACTTAATTCTAAGTGTTAATTTCTCTATGTTTATGTCTCAGCTTCCTTATCTATAAAATAAAGATATTAAATTTAAATAGACATCCTTGTAAGTGCTCTTAATAGTTTTATATTTCTGATCCAATGATCTCAAGACCCAATACATTCACAAATTGATCATGCATATTTATAGATAGGCATAGACATTGATAAACAATTGAAAGATATAGACATAGACAGATCCTAATAGATGAATAATTGATAGATAGAAATAGATAGATGATAGATAGATAGATAGACAGACAGAGATAGACAGATGATAGGTAGGTAGATAGATAGATTGATTGATAGATATAGACAGATGATAGATAGATAGATGGATAGATAGATAGATAGATACTCAACTTTCAGTTATTTTCCCATAAGGTATTATGGGGTCATTTTATTTTAAGGACTATACCTTCATCATGGAGACAGAATGATGCTTACACAGATTTCCCGGAGTCTCTATGAATAATAAAATAGACATAAGTATTACTTCTAAAAATTTCTTAGGCTATAAATACTACTAAACCAAGCTTCTCTGAACACATTTGTAAAGAGTTGTTTTTAAATAAGCATTCCTGGTTATTTGTCATAAACCAGTATTATACATAAACAAACAGGGATGTGCCAGCATTTCTATTTTCAAGGATTATAGCTTGTCCACAAATATTCAGTTGAGTGCAAAATTGTGTCTGAAATATAGCCTACTCAAGAAGGAACTGCTCATTTTCCACCCCATTTAAAAAAAATAAATATATTTCATAGATATTTTTAAATGACAACTGGGTATTATTCTTGCAGAAGATTTAATGGCCACATAAACAATTTTCTAGTAATATTAAGACAGATTTCTTTTCATTAATGTGCAGCAAATGAAAGTCAAAGAAATATTTTATGGCAAAGGAAAATGAAAAGCACCATTTTGCTCTAAAGTGCACTAAATATAAATTTTCAAACTGACATTCAGATGTACTCACAATAAGCCTAATGCATTTTAAAAATCAGCCTTCAAACATGATATTTTATTCTTCTTTTTTTTTTTTTTTTTTTTAAATAGGTCTGCAAGATGGCTTAGTATTGGCACAATAAGCTTGAATCAGGACGGGGTGAGTTTGAATCCTGCCACTCAGCCTCTGGTTCCTCATTTGTAAAAAGAAATTAATAATAACATCGACATTCCAGAGTTATTAAAAATACTGAGTGAGAGAACACAGAGTAAGTGCTTTACATATTTCAAAATACTATATGAATGTTCATTCTTATGATTAGAAATATTCATTATGATACCTGGTTTGAACCTTTGATTTTTCTTGGGGAAGGGAAGAAAGATAAAAAATGAATATTTACATATTCATTTTAAGATTTTCAAAATTTTTTACATAAATCATTTCTTTTTTGAAATAGTATTTTGTTTTTCTGAATACATGCAAAGATAGTTTTCAACATTCATCTTTGCAAAACCTTGTGTTCCAAATTTTTCTCCTTCTCCCTCCTCCCCAAGACAGCAAGCAATCTGACATGGGTTAAACATGTGCAATCCTTCTAAATATATTTCCATATGCAACATGCTATGCAAGAAAAATAAGATAAAAAAACCCCAAAAACATGAGAAAGAAAAAAAACAAAAACAAAACCCCAAGCAAACAACAAATGATTTGCTTTTTCTAAGTCAGTTGTTTGGAATTCTAAATCTTCTTCCTCTAGCAATAATGTGGTTATATTCCCAGGATATCCCATACACATTATGAATTGAAAAACTTTTGTGGACTAGCCTAAGAACATAAACAATAATTATAAAATTTTTCTAATGGCAAAATGTATTCAGGATGAGAATTCAGGAATTATGGTGATGATCCCTGCTTTCTCTACTCCTTCCCCCTTTTTAACCCTTCAGCTATAATGACCTTGAGCACTTCATTAGCCAGGGTCTTAGTGAAAACCAAATGCAAAAACTCAGAAATCTCTTACTGTGTGACCATGGGTAACACTCTGTACCTTACTTTTCTAATTGGGAAAATTCATATAATTGTCCTTTAGTACTATAGTTCTGAGGCTTAAGTGAGATAATGTATAAAAAGCATTTTTGTAAACTTTTGCTATTATTATTTATGGAAACAGCATTGTAGAGCCAAAGAGACTTAAAAAACCATTTGATTGATTTCTCCAGTGAGCACTTAGAAAGTTAGGGGTCAAAGTGGATAAACCAATGGACTGGTGTCAGGAAAACTTGAGTTCAACTTACAAGTTGTGTGAATGTGGGCAAGTCTCTTAATCTCTCTCTCTTGAAGTCAGTTTCCTTAACTGTAAAATGGAGTTTGTAATAGCTCCTACTTCTCAGAGTTGTTAAGAATCAAATAAGATAATATTTGTAAAATTCATTTAGCTTGGTACATAGTAGGCATTATATACATGATTATTCTCTTCCTCTACTTCTACCCTGAATTTCAAATGCTTGATTTCTGCTTCCCCAATCTGCCAGCCTAAGTCTAAATTCCCAAATTGATATTTGTATTAGAATGAGGTTCTATATTAATGAAGTTAAATATTAAATCTATATCCTGAAAGGGAAAATGATATAATAGAATGATGGACTTTGAAAGTCAAGATGACCTGAGTTCAAAGAAGGAGAAGAGGAGACAGACAGGAAAGGGAGAGCGAGAAGGAGGTCTCCCTCTCTTGACTTGATTGGAAGTACAGCAGTCTCCCAAATGCCTAATCCCACTAGGCTTTGACCTATTCTCCCAACCTATATCTCATCTGTATGACATGGTGCAGACATCTGATTGGCTTTAGCCTAACTTCAGCTCAGAGTCCTGAACCTAAGTGATCTATCCTTTATTAACAGAGATTACCAGCACATATCAACTTTTATTTCAAGAATGTATCATTTCATTGATAGGGATATACTTTCTATCAATGGAAAATGCAACTCCTCTATGATTTAGGAACTGTTGTGGATGAAAAAATTCATCACCAATGGCCAATTCTTGCTGATGAACCTCTCTAAATTTAGATAATGATAATAACATTTCTAGTAGCCAATATTCATATAGTAGCTACTGATGAGATCCTGGGTTGGGAATGGCAGAAAAAACTTGAAGTACTGATGAAAATTACTCCCTGAGGCAATCAGGGAAGGGCACTGATAAAGATCAGCTCAGTCTTAACAGTCCTAAATCTGTGGAGGTCTTGGGTAACCCCATTTTACTGTACCCAATCAGAAAGCCAAGTTATATCAAACGCCTGAGGTTAAATTTCCCCTATAAATCTGTCCATGGCCCACACCATCTTTGCTGAATCCCTTTTGGGTTAGTCCATCATGGCTTTCTAACTCATGATGCCTTTCTTCCCATCCCTTTCCCATGCCTCATGGCGTCTAACTATACACTCTCCCAAATCTATTTCATATTTACCATTCCTGGTGTCTATCCTGGCAAAGAGAATGGTCATTGTGAATTTGTCATGTGTGTATTTCGAACATCACCTACTATAGTCCAAGCACTATACTAAGAACTTTACAAATATCTCATTTGATCCTCACCTCATTTGAAGTGCTATTATTATTCCCATACTTTTACAGTTGAAGAAATGTAAGCAGAGGTAAAGTGACTTGCCTTAAATATCTGAGGCTAGATTTGAATCCAGATCTTCTTAACTCCAAATCCAGCACTCTAGCCACTGACAGTTTGCTCTGGCTTGGCTAAATTGTTCCTCGTGTGACAGATGTACACCTTGGTACTGAATATAACTAAAGCCCCTCCAACTGGATAGAATCTGCATATGCTTCAGTAACATAATCACTGAGATTCCACGGTCCAGGCCTAATGAGACTTTAGATGCAAACTTTATTGGGAAAATAATATTGTCTGTTTATTTGTCAGTTTGAACATACTGGTAATCTAATTATACTACATCCTACTTATAACACTATAGATCTATATAGATGAACGCAGTGCAGGTAGGAATACAGAGATATAGATACAGATAAACACAATGCACAAACAACTTGTGGCCTATTCTAGAGTATAAGTCATGGACTAACATGCCAAAAGGATCTCAGATTGAGTCAGTTTTAGCTAGAGAATGATCAAAAACATGGCCTGGCATGGGATCAACCCAACAACAAAATTCCATTCCCCAGTGGATTGATTTTTAAGGTACTTTGCCAATTTTATAGCTAAAGAATATGGGCCAAGGAGAAAAGTTTGTGACTTACCAGAGGGCACTCAACAAGTCAGATGACCAAGTCTCTTGGGAACCACTGAAATCAACAACACCCTATGGGCACTCAAGGATTGTTTACCTAACTAGATTCTCTTATACCTTCATCAAAAGGGAGATACTTGTATTAAGGGGCAAGATTGACAAAAATAACTAGATCATTAGTACTCAGTGTATTTTTCTTGTTCAATTTCTAGGAAAGCAGAGCTATACTGCTCCATGATATTTTTTTTTTTCCCCAAAAAAATCTGAGTATCAACATCATGTTGTAGGATCCCACTTTGTTCAGCGTTTAAGATCATAGGGTTTAGAGCTGAAAGTTACCTTAAAGGTCACATGGTCTCATCCCATTTTACTGATGAGGAACTGAGATTCAGAGGCATTAAATAATTTGCCCAAGGTCACAGGGTTGTAAAATTGGAGAGGATTCAAACTGATATCCCATCATTCCACATACAGAATTCTCCCCTCTTCTGAATAATATTCTGTAAGGCAGACATAGCTTATCCTTTCCCATCCTGGTGCTTTACCAAGGTTACTCATTTCTACAAAAGCTTCCCTACCTCATTCATCTCTCTCCAACAAAATATTTCTCCCTTTTTATTTTTTTACTGAGGCAATTGGAGTTAAGTGACTTGCCCAGGGTCACACAGCTAGGCAGTGTTAAGTGTCTGAAACGGGTCCTTCTGACTTCAAGGCTGGTGCTCTATCTACTGCACCACCTAGCTGCCCCCTATTTCCCCCTTTTTAAAGTATGCAGTATAAACACCATCTATTCTGTGGAAGCCTTCCTGGAGGGAATCACGATGCTAAAAATATCCAAAGTGATCTTCTTAGGTACTTACTAACTGGGTGACCCTGAGGCTCTCAGACTCAGTTTCCTCATCTGTAAAACGAGGGTAATAATAGCATCTACTTCACAGGGTTATTGTGAGGATCAAAAGACATGAAGCATGTAAAGTGCTTTGCAAACCTTGAAGCTTATAATTATAATTATTATCATGATCTCTCCCTTTTCAAATTCCATGACACATTTTCCCCCTCTCGAGGTATTGTCATGCATCCTTACAGTACAGTTATTCACGCACACATACTCCTCCTGTCATAATATTGTGACATCCTTGTAACCTGATAATGAGAATAGAGCCCATTTTGACACTTAAAAAAAAAAATTCTCCACGTTACCTATCATGGCCTTACCACTCAGTAATTATTTGTTGAGGGGCAGCTAAGTGGTGCAGTGGATAGAGCACCAACCCTGAAGTCCGGAGGACCAGCGTTTCAAATCTGACCTCAGACACTTATCACTTCCTAGCTGTGTGACCCTGAGCAAGTCACTTACCCCCAATTGTTTCAGCAAAAGAAAAAAAAATCATGTTGAATAACATGGACAAATGAACAAATTGGTAACCCTATTAACAGAATCAGATGTTAAAAACACGAGGGAAACTCTTCATTCCATAGGAAATGATGGTGGGCTGTTTTGTTTTTTTGAATCACAAAAAGAATCTTTTTGGGAGTGTGAATTATGAGCGATTGCTTTTGTACTTTCACATTTCATATGCCAAGTTTTCGTAAAGCTAGGAAAACCTGCAAAATGATGGATTCAGGGATTATACGTGTGCAACGAAGCTGCCCTTCCCCCCTTAGCAAAATAAAGTTCACTAATCACTTGGATTTCTAAAGCCCTTTGAAAATGTGTGTCATTGCTTATGGGTGGCCACATTCCAAAGAACTGAGTATGTTCTAAAGAGTGGGGGTGGGGAGTTGGGGGGAGAAGAGGGTGGGCGGTGTGAAACTATAGAAAAGAACTGAGCATGTGCAAGGTTGAGGCTTCTTACTAAAGGAGGGCGGGGCAGATGAGTAGACTTGGAAAAAGAAGGAGAGGAAGAAGGAAAAGGGGAGGGGGGGACTAAAAGGAGAAACCCATCTTCCTAATAATATACGTTACCTGGCTTTTCCAGAGACTCCAAAATGACATTTAAGCCCACACCTGGGAGATACACATATGCCTCCAGATCTGCCCCCCCCCCCAAACTCCCAAGGATCCCGGTTCTCATCCAGAACTGCCCCCACCCTTAAGTAAACCTTGGCAACTCATGCCAGACATGCCTGGCATCCCTTCGCTAGGGCAGTCCCTGCTCCAAGAAGCACAAAATGTTAAATCTAGACTTTATAGATACCATCCGCTCCCTGCTCCCCCAAACCCTCCCATATTATACGAGGCTCTCAATAAACAGAAGCTATTTGTCCAGGGTCATAAAGTGAGTGGGCAGAACTGAAACTCAAATCTAGGTCTTCTGACTTGGAGCCCAGTGATCTTTTCCCTACATCAAACAGGATGGTCAGCTGAGGGTGCCACACTGCTCACCCAGTGAATCCTGTAATACCAGTCCCGGACCAGGATGAGCCGATTCCCGGCATCCTCCTGTCTCCCCTCCTTTTGAATCATGGCTTTATAACTTGATTAAAGAATAAGGCTCCCGGTATTAATCACCCCTCTTGATTATTATAATAAAGCCAGACCAACCATAGTACCAATTTTCAAACATGTCTGTGAAGAAACTCTAAGACTTCGTGTTTAGGACTTTAAAAAAATAACTGTAGTAGTTTTATTTCTGAAGTGTATATTTTCTACGGTGGTTAACCCAGACGACTATTTCTCTTGGAAAAAAGCCACTTTTCAGCCACATCAGACTTTCAGCTGGCTCCCAGCTGACCTATCTCTTTCTTTGAAGGAATCATTTAAAAAAAAAAAAATTTTTCTCCTTCATGGCAAGTCCTGTAAAAAATGAAATGATTTCACTATGAGAGGTTCCGTTTTATTTTTTTTTTTCACCCCACACCTCAAAGATTGGCTTTGGCCCTCCCCAAGGAGAAGAGTCGACCGTTCTAACAATTAGGGATGTGAGAGAATCAGCCTCCCCCGGAGCTGCTCCCCGCACCCCCGCCCCCCCCCCCCCCCCCCCCCGCCTCATCCCGTGCTGTCTGAGGTTTTCAATGTCACCCCAAAAACCCCGACAAGGAGCAGAAACCACTTCAGATAAATGTAGTCTGGCTGTGGCAGGTCCCGGGACAAGCCGTTTTTCGTTCAGACGCCGGAAAGGCCGAGAGTCCGGGAAACTTTTAGGGGGCTGTCTTTTCTTCTCTGGCCAATCACCTCGTAGGCTGGTGATGTCATCTGGCAATTATGCAACATGACTTAACCGTTGGAAAGGTGTCAAGAATTCCACTGACACCGAGATCACAATGAAACGGCTTAGCCGCCGGTTAGTCAGAATGTACATTACCGAGGAGTCACTTTTGAACTGGGCACCTGACTAATTGCCAAATCGCCTAATCAAACAGCGTCATTGTCTGCCTGGGGAAGTGAGGGCCACATCACCTAGGGATTAAAGGATCATGTCCAGTCTTTCCTCTGCCTGAATAGAAATGAGATGGCTAGAGGACTCGGCAGACTTTGGCAAGCAACTTTTGAAAAAGGAATCATTGGAAAGATCTCTCTTCCTCTCTGTCTCTCTCGTGTCTCTGTTTTTGTCTCTAACTCTGTCCCTCTGTTTCTCCATCTCTAAGTTTGTCTATCTCTGATTCTGTGTCTGTCGCTCTCTCTGTCTCTATCTCTTTCTCTCTGTCTCTGTCTTATTCTCTCTCCATCTATCTAGGTATGAATTAATCTATATATCTTTCTCTTTGTCACTATCTCTCTATCTCTCCCCTCTCTCTCAGTCTCTGTCTCTGTCTTCCTTTGTGACTTTCTTTGTTTTCATCTCTGCCTCATTTTTTGTCTCTTTGCATGTCTCTCTGTGGCACTGTCTCTGTGTCTCTGTGTGTCTGTATCTCTATCTATCTCTGTCTCTCTCTCCCCCTTCCCAGTCTATTCACCTCTGTCCCAGTCTCCATCTATCTCTCTACTGTATCTCCCTCTCTCTCCATCTACCTCTGTCTCAATCTTTATATCTTTCTCTTTGTCCCCATCTGTCTTCCCCCCTCTCTCTCAGTCTATTTCTTTGTTTTCCTCTTTGTGACTATCTTTCTGTCTATGCCTCCATTTCTGCCTCATCGTCTCTCTGTGTGTGTCTGTGTCACTGTCTCTGTCTCTGTCTTTCTCCCTCCCGACTATTCAACTCTATCCCAGTCTCATCTCTGTGTCTCTGTATTTTTCTCTCCATCCATCCACTTCTCTCTCAATCTCTCTGTATCTTTTTCTTTGTGATTGTCTCTGTCTCTTTCATTCTCTTTTTCTTTCTCTTCATGACCATCTCTCTGTTTTTGTCTCCATCTATGCTTCATTGTCTCTCTGTCTCTGTTTTTCTTCTTTCTCTATCTCCTTCCCTCCCTCCATTTCCCCTATCTTTCTGAAAACAAAACTTACAAAAATTGGAGCAATAATGTTGATTTTGGAATCAAGGGTCCTGGTTCCCAGATTTTGGCTTTGCTACTTACAATTTGTGACCTTAGAAGAATCACTTAACTACCTGAGAACTCACTTTCTTCGTCTGTAAGAGGAAAGACCAGACTGAGCAAACACAAATTGAATTTAAAAGTTAAAGTACTTTGTAAATGTGGTAACAAAATAAATAAAAGTCAATTATTATTATATTGTAGTATATTACAAATAATACCCATAGGCTTAACACATCACACATTAAAATATGTATATTTACATGGCATTTTACCATTTTCAAAATGCTTTCTTTTCTCATTTAGGCCTCACAATAAGTATTGTCCCTGCCATTTTACCGATGAGGAGAATTGAAGTTGAAGTTGAAGAGAACTTCTGGGTTATAATTGACAGAGGAAGGGTCTGGATTGAATTGAATCCGGGTCCATTGACTCCAAAATCTTGTGTCCTTTCCACATCATGCTACTATCATAATGTTACCTCTAATCTTGTGGGATGGGTAGCTTTTTTATTTTCTTTTTAAGAGACTATAGGTGAATCTATTTAGGGAACTGCTCCTCTACATAGGGATAATCCAACCATTGATGCAATTCATCAATAACAGAGGTTAAAAGACTTTTCCAGAGTCACAAAGTCAGTTCTGGGGTCAAAAATAGGATTTGAACCTATTTCTTCTGTGTCTAAGATTAGTCTTCTATTTACTATCATGTTGTCTCCCATGTAATTATTTACTGTTATTGATAACAACAATCCTTAGATGATTGGGGTTAGAGCTACAGGTCAGTTTGTCTAACTCTTTAATTTTTATAAATAGGTAAACTGAGGCTCGGAGAGGATAAATGATGTGGCAATTGAACTAGTATTAAGACCCAACTCCCATGACTGCAGATTCAATCTGCTTTCTGCTATAATATCCTGCACATAGTCTTAAATTATTGACAAATGTTAAGTTGTCTGAGATGCTTAACTCAAAATCTTTAACCAAATTGGCATGCCCTCAGAGAAAGTGGATCAAATTCATGTAGAAAGAAAGGTAATGTGATTGAATGGCTTGAACAGAGGCTTTGGAAAGAGAAGACCCCCTCATTCGAATCATAGTTCTATAACAAATCACGGGACCTTGATAACTCACAATGATTTTAGACCTTCACACCCTCATCTGTAAAATGAAAGAATAGGATTAAATGATCCCTCAGATCCTTTGTGGTTTTTGATCTTGGGGCTCCATGACATTCTTACTGCAAAAGAAATCAGCAACAATCAAGGGGTTTCAGTAAATAGAATGATAACTTCTATGTTCTTCTGAGAGACAGAAGAAAAGACTTGGCAGTGCTGGTTTCATCATATGGCCAAAGGCAACAACAAATGCCATTTCCTAGGCCTCGGGCTTTGCTGAGCCTAGATTAAGTGACAAACAAAGAACTATGGTGTTAATTGCAGCCAAAGTCTTAATATCTGTTGCAGATGTTGAAGATACATTTTATAAACCTTTTTGATAGGACTCTCTAAATAAAATCACCTTATACTTTGATAATCTGTAAGTTCAGTGCAAAAGGGGGGGGGGGGAGAGAGAAGGAGGAGAACAGTGGGTGTAACAGAAATGTGACCAAAAACCACTTTGAAAAATATGAACTGTGCTAAGGAAATGAAAGAGGCAAAAGATGTTGAAGGTATTAACTTAAAAAGATGAAATCAGAAGTCTCATACATTACAAATATATTCTTCAGAAGATTCTGGATGAACTGTAAACTAAATATCAAAGTCATTTAAAAAAATGAGATGAACTCTAAACAGACAGGAAACTACTGATTACAGACTTATTAGTCATATCAAAATCACCTGTACTTAAAGCCAGATCATCAACTGTTTAGAGCAAAGGTCAAAATTAATATGAAATAAGAAAAAAGAAAGATGAACTACTGGCTACTATTTTAGCAATTCCTATCCAACCTGTTTAAACAAACCATGGGTTATGGGAAATGGACAGAAGGAGTGACATTGCTTCAGTCAACCTTCTCTAGAACAGTTTAATCCAGATAATCGATACAAAAATGAGAGCTTCCCAAGATCTCACAACAAAAGATGAAGAAAAAAGCTTCACAAATCAATGACAGTGGAAGGAACTCATTCAAGAGTGAGAGAATCTATCTTTGAATGTTATCCTAATGGTAAAAGCTAACTAAGTGGCAAGAATTTTACAAATATTAACTCACTTGACCCTCAGAACAACCCTAAGAGGTAGATGTTATTATTGTCCCCATTTTTTAGATGAGGAAACCAAGGGAAACAGGAAGTAAGTGATTTGTCCAAACAACAACAGCAGACATTTTCTTCTCCCTGAGCTCCCTCTCCCAAGAAAATCAAAGAGAAATGAAGTTACTTTTATCCAAGGTCACAGAGTTTACTAATTTACCTCTTGATGCTGAACCCTTTAAAAAATTAAGGATCAGTAACTTGTTTTGAAATGACTAATGATTTCTTTTTTTATCATTTTTCCTGTATGTGAGTCAGAAGTCTGTTTAGCTATATCATCTTTCTCTTTATGTTAAATTCACCAGTCTTCATTATATAACATTCCAAATACTCCAAGTGGGATTTGTTTTTTTAATACTCTTTCATTTATCTATTGGCATACCTCCAACCTTGAAATAATTTTGTGATCATCAGTATTTTTAATATGTATTAAGTGCATCTTCCAAAAAGAAATCTTACAATTTGGAAAGAAGCAAAAAAAAGAGAGACTAAAAGGTTCATACTCTTTGTCCCAGTGATCCCACTATAGGACATGCATACTAAGAAAGTGAAAGACAGAAAAGTATTCTTTGTACTAGAATATTCATAACAGCAATGAATGGGAAAGAAAGTAGTACCCATTGATTAGAAAATGGCAGAAGATATTTCAAATAGGATCATAGGATCATATCTTTGAATCCAGAAGAAATCTCAGAGATCATTTAGTTCAAGCTTCTCAACAAGACCCTGAGAGATTAAGGGATATGCTCCCAAAACACTCAAGTGGTAAGCAGCAAAGCCAGGATTTAAACAAATTCTTCTGTATTAGGATATTTATTATTGTCACATATAAGACGAATTCAGAAAAAAATGTGAATACATAAATGACTTATGCATTTTAAAGTCAATGGAATTAAGAGTACCATAAGCATGACTACAATGATATAAATGAAAAAGACAATAATAGGAAACTGAGCTCTGAGTATTTCTAAGGAACAGTCTTGATCCCAGAGACTGGATAATGAATCATACATTCCTCAGGAGGAAGGGAGGGTGTAGGATATTACTTACATTGTCTAATATGGTTTCTTGGTTAGTTTTGTTAACAGTTTTTCTTTGTTATAGTGAAGAGTTCAATCCAGTGTAGGAGAATTTTTTTCAGGAAATTACTGTGATTTACAGACCAACTGCTAGAGGAAGGGGACTGTGAGTATAACACTGTGCTTCTACCATAGCCTTGGCTACTTGGGCTGAACTGTTTTTCATTTCCTTTTCTCTTCATTCACTTTTTTGTTATTATTGTTATAAGAGATGTTTCATATGTAAGGAATTAGGGACAGATATAGTTAGAAATGAAAATGTTAGGAAGAAAAAGATTTTTTAAATAAATATTTTTAAATTAAAACTTAAAAAAATGAATCTTCAGTGGAGAGAGGCTAAAAAACACTATTATATTTATGATTTTATATATATATATATATTATTATAAAAGGACTGGGTATAACTTTGAAAAATTAAAAAGTGATGTTCTTAATAAAATTTTATGCTATTAGAGGCAGCTAATTGGTAGAGTGCCTGGCCTGACATCAGGAAAACCTAAATTCAAATAGAACTTTACATCTTTAGTAGTCATGTGACTTTAGAAAAGTCACATGACTATTGTCTGCCTGAGTTACTAGGAGCGATAATAACAGCATCCACCTCACAGAATTATTGTGGTAATCAAATGAAATTTGCAAAGATTGAGTTAAGTCTACAGTAGATACTTAATAATTGAAAAAATTCCAAAGCAAGATTTATTTTTTGGGTTTATCATATTTTTGTTTAACTGTGAGTGATTTTTGTTCATTTTTGTTCATTGTATAATAAGTAGCTTGCTCCACTTGCAGTCAGAAGCACACCTGAGTTCAAATCCTGTCTCAGACCCTATGTAGGTCAACACTCCTTAACTATAAAATATAGAAAATAACATCCCTTTCCCAAGTGTTCTGAGAATCAAATAAGGTAATACATGGAAAACTGCTTGTTGATTGACTGTGTGAACCCTAATAAGTACCAGATATTATTAATATTATTCACATAAAGCCTTTGCCTCTGAATGTTTGGGGATAATTAAGTCAATGTAAAAAGGCACAATAGAAATAGCTGGAGTGTTGATAAATCTCTTCCTAAAATGGCCCGTTTCAGTTAGCCTGGCTTTTACTGTTCCTCCTAGTTTCTAGTGCCTTCCTCCTTCATTATCTTATGTTATTTTGTATTTGTATATGTATACAAATATATATTTGTGTGTTATTTTGTATTGTATACAAATGTATATATTTGTGTATTTTGTATTTGCATATGTATACAAATATATATATATATATAAATATATCTATGTTTATGTCTGTCTGTCTGTCTGTCTACCTATCTCCATCTCTGTCTGTCTTTGTCTTTATCTTTATCTGCCTGTCTCTACCTCTTTCTCTCTATTTATCTTTGGCCAACTGTCTATTTATCCTGATTATTTTATTCCCTGATTGTATGTAAGCTCTTAGATAGGAAAAGTTTATTTTCTCTCTGCATTATTAGAATATCATCCTATGTATGGCACATCAGAGGTTCTTGATAAGTACATATTGATTGATCAGCAGTACAATAATCATTGGGATTTTTGTGCTTGAATAATGCCTTGCATTTCATGACCCAAATGGGCCTTTTTTCCTCACTCCTTTAAAGTTTTGTCCTTTCTTCTCATTTGACTCTAACTTGACATAAAAACCTTGTAATAAGTCTAATGACTAACTAGCTCAAAGAAAGCCCAAATTTCAAATACAATATTAACAATTCCATAAACTAAAACAAAATCTATCTCACTTTTCAGACTACTTTTGTTAAAAATAAAAATAAAACCAGTCCTCCCCTCCAAGCCTCAACCAACTGAAAACAAAAACAAAATAAAACAAAACAAACTTTCCTGATATTTATAAGCCAATGCATTTCTTTCCTATGCATACATTCCACAGTCCATGTCCTCAGATAACATTTGATCTTTAGCAGATCTTGATCAGGTATCACACAACTGATCTGCTTTTCTCTGTCTTAATTCTAAATATAATGTTGTCACTTAACATATCCTTCCATTAAGTCCTGGTCTTTTGCATTATACTTCAAATGAATGGCTACTTTCCATTTACCCTTAACACGTTATCTTCTATTCCTACTAGTTAGTGGCTAGTTTCTTCCTTTAGATGCTTCCTGCTTTGCAAGGGTGCTGTTGTCCTATCAATCCCAGGATCCTCAAGAACCTCTTAAAATGAAGTTTTAGATATTTCCTGTGATAATTCCAACCCATTCTTATCCTTCTGACTCTTGTTTTTTTGTTCCACTTAACCTATATTGCCTTACTTGACTTGATTAATCACCCAGCCTCATCTACTCTCTGTCTCCTGTTTTAAGTTTTTTTTTCCAACTTTGCTTAGCTAAGTAACTCCAATTCTATTTATTGAGATTTCTTTCAGTTTTACAGTGATTTAACTATGCCCAGTTATTATATGGGACTGGGAAAAGAAGGGAAGAGGAAGTCAGGGGAGGGATGATAAGACAGTGAGAAGATGTTTATATTTCTGTTGTCACATGCATTTTTTGTTTGTGATTGTTGTACAAACATGTAGACTACCAGTTCTATCCCCAGGGAAGAGCATCGGCCATGACTCATGATCCTGAGAATAGAGAAGGGAATGGAGCCAAAAGCTGAGAAGAAGGAATGGTATTCAGAAGTCACTCAGTTTTGCCATTGAATGAGAATCTAGGAGCAAGTCCATGTAAAGGAGTAGGCTGAGTATAAGGGAGTGAATCAGTGGCTCCTTATTACCTTCCGGATAAAAAAAAAGTCCTCTGTTTTGTTTCTAAAACCCTTGATAACTTGGTCCTTCCTTCCTTCCTTCCTTCCTTCCTTCCTTCCTTCCTTCCTTCCTTCCTTCCTTCCTTCCTTCCTTCCTTCCTTCCTTCCTTCCTTCCTTCCTTCCTTCCCTTCTTTCTTCCTCATGATATTCCATCTCCTAAATCCATGTCATTGTATGGATTCTTCCCAACTTCCCAATAGTGAACCCATAATGGAGTGGGCTGCTCTGGGAGGTAGTTGATTACTCTTCATTGGAGGTCTTCAAGCAAAGTCCAGATGACCTCCTGTTAGAGTGTTAAAGAAGTCTTTGTTCTGTGAACAGGTTCTTCTGTGATCCCCTCTAGCAGGGATCCCTTTATAGCAAAGGTGTGCTCCTTCCTCACGAGGTCATATCTTAATTGAATTCTTCCAGGATTCTGGTCTGTTGCCTCTTCCATCCCTTTTTGATTCTTCACACACTCCAAAGTAATATTTCTAGAGCACAGGCCTAACCATGCTATTGTCTAGCAGTTTTTTAAGCTGATGTTTTTAGGCTGAAATACAAATTCCTCCTTTCAACATTAAAAGGACTTCACCATGTAGCCTCAAGCCTGTTTTTCAGAGTTTATTGCCTATTACTCACTTTCACATACTCATGTTTCTTACATGGTCCACTTGCTGCTTAATTACAATAATTAGCATTTATATAGAACTTTAAGGTGTGCAAAGCACTTAACAAATATGTTGTTTTACTCTCACAACAAACCTGAGAGATAGGTGCTATTATTATAATTCTCATTTTACAGATGGGGAACTTGAGGCAAGCAGAGGTTAATGACTTGCCCAGGGTATCACAGCTAGTAAATATCTGGGGCAGGATTAGAATTCAGGTCTTTCTCACTCCATGTCCAGTGTTATACCACCTAGCTAATAAACTCCAAGAAAATATTCCATCTCTCATCACTGTCTTTTTCCGGCTATTCCCTATGCCTGTAGTACTACATCTCATCTCTGGCTCTTTGAATCCCTAATTTCCTACAAAGCTCAACTCAAGTACACATGGCCCTTCCTGATCACCATCACCCCAAATAGTGGTAGAACGAAGGTGAGGAGGAACAAAACGAGGAAAGAGATGATGTATATAGAAGCTAACCTATGCTTTTTGATGAGAGAAAGCATGGATTCAGCAGAATATGCTATGAGTCTGTAGAGTTATAGTGTAAGGGTTGGTAGCACTCCTGGTCTTTGGCCTTTAAATCCCCTTAATTTACATGTAAAAAGTATCGGTGGATGGCTATACTAGTCAGCTTGTGCCATTTGGAAGCCTACATACAACATGCACCAGAATTGGCTAAGTATGGGCTGAGAAAAGCAATGTTTAGGCTGCTGTACTGAATAGTGCCAGATAAGCTTGCTCCTAACTTTCTACCTCTAGAAAAGGGGACTGCAAGAGGAAGTACTGGGTATACAGAACAGAAATACCATGAGTCACTAGTACAGCTATCTAAAAATTCAAAGTATACAGTACAGGGTGATTAAATAAGGTTAAATACTCCACACCTTTATCTAGTATTATTTCCTTTCTCACAAACTTTTGTTATCACATCAGAAGGGGAAGTTATTTTGCATGAGAAATATAGAAGGAAATCATCATGACAGAGCTCTACCTTTTACTGAGAATTACATGAAACTCACTGAAGAATATATATAGGTTGCTAGTCATAAGGTATTTGGATGAGTTATTTTTATAATCCATTCTTTTTTGCACTTTGTTTTTAACTCTTATCAGCTCCTTACTCTCAGTACTATATCAAAACTATAAATAATCTAGAATTATAGGACTCAATATTTGAATTCTACTTAAGATATATTTTTTCCAACCCTCTCATTTTAAAGAGAAGGAAACAGGAACTTAGAGAAGCTAATAAAACTTGTTTGAAGTCTTAAAACTAGTAAGTAGCAGAGCTGAGAATCAAACCTGTCCTGGACCTCTGACTCCATTTCTGTCTCTATACTGCCTCACCCTTGTGAATCTTAAGGGTAACACATATATACATACCTATACATTCAGCATATTTCTTCATAGATTATGTACTTCTGAGTTGATTAGTAAAAAATTTTACTCTCTTTTTGAAAGAAGAAAAGAAACTTTGTTTAGTAAATAGGAGGTTGGCTTTCCAGTCAAGAAGACCAGGCTTCCCTCTGATTGTACAGTGATAGAGGAGACATTTGATCTCGGTACTTCTTTCCCACTCCCACCCACCCACCATTTCCCCAGAAAATGTCATCCGACTATAAGATTTTTTTGTTTGTTTGTTTGGAGGCAAAGGGATTAAGCCACTTTCCAACCATTACACAGCTTATAAGTATCTGAGTCTAATTTGAATTCAGGTCCTCCTGATTTCAGAGTCAGTGCTCTATCTATTGTACCACTTAGCTGTCCCACTATAAGCTAACAGAATAATGCAATTGGATAATCTGTATTGAGAGAGTGAGTTTCCTTCCTGGAAGTACCCAACATTTACTAAATGCACTAATAATTCCATAATCATGCTCCTTATTACTGGTTAGACTCTGCCCTGGAAGTGGAGATGAGAAAAACATAGCTCAGCTCAAGTTGTTCTCCCTAATATTTTTGTCCTTCCTAGTTGTACTAGATCTAAAACTATATTATAAAGCAGCAGTCATCAAAATCATTTGGTACTGGCTAAGAAATAGATTAGTTGATCAGTGGAATAGGTTAGGCTCACAGGGCAAAATAGTCAATGACTATAGCAATCTAATGTTTGACAAACCCAAAGACCCCAACTTTTGAGATAAGAATTCAATATTTGATAAAAACTGTTAGGAAAATTGGAAACTAGTATGGCAGAAACTAGGCATTGATCCTCACTTAATACCATATACCAAGATAAGGTCAAAATGGGTTCATGATCTAGACATAAAAAATGATATTGTAAATAAATTAGAAGAACATAGGATAGTTTATCTCTCAGATCTGTGGAAGAGGAAGGAATTTCTGACCAAAGAAGAACTAGAGACCATTATTGATCACGAAATATATAATTTTGATTATATTAAGTTAAAAAGTTTTTGTACAAACAAAAGTAATGCAGACAAGATTAGAAGGGAAGCAATAAGCTGGGAAAACATTTTTACATTCAAAGGTTCTGATAAAGGCCTCATTTCCAAAATATATAGAGAATTGACTCAAATATATAAGAAATCAAGCCATTCTCCAATTGATAAATGGTCAAAGGATATGAACAGACAACTTTGAAATTGAAACTATTTCTAGTCATATGAAAAGGTGCTCCAAATCACTATTGATAAGAGAAATGCAAATTAAGACAACTCTGAAGTATCACTACTCACCTCTCAGATTGGCTAAGATGACAGGAAAAGATAATGACAAATGTTGGAGGGGATGTAGGAAAACTGGGACACTGATACATTGTTGGTGGAATTGTGAACAGATCCAACCATTCTGGAGAGTAGTTTGGAACTATGCTCAAAAAAGTTATCAAACTTTGCATACCCTTTGATCCAGTAGTGTTTCTACTGGGCTTATATCCCAGAGAGATCTTAAAGGAGGGAAAGGGACCTACAGGTGCAAAACTGGAAACTGAGTAGATGCTCATCAACTTGGGAATGGCTGAATAAATTATGATATATGAATGTTATGGAATATTATTGTTCTGTATGAAATGACCAGCAGGATGATTTTAAAGAGGCCTGCAGAGACCTACATGAATTGATGCTAAGTGAAATGAGAAGAACCAGGAGATCATTATACACGGCAACAACAAGACTGTACAATGATCAATTCTGATGAATGTGGTTCTCTTCAACAATGAGATGATTCAAACCAATTCCAATTGTTCAGTGATGAAGAGAGCCATCTATACCCAAAAAGAGAACTATGGACCACAATATAGCATTTTCACTCTTTCTATTATTGTTTGCTTGCATTTTTTTTTTCCTTCTCAGGTTGTTGTTTTTCTTCTTTTTAGACCTGATTTTTCTTGTGCAGTAAGATAACTGTATAAATATGTATACATAATATTGCATTTAACATATATTCTAACATATTTAACATGTATTGGACTAGCTGCCATCTAGGGGAGAGGATGGAGGGAAGGAGGGGAAAATTTGGAACAGAAGGTTTTGCAAGGGTCAATGTTGGAAAAATTACCCATGCAAATGTTTTTTAAATAAAAAAAAAACTATAATTAAAAAAAAAAAAGAATTTTGCTCTTGATGCGTGTCTGATAATCACAACCTCCAGTGTGGTGGGTATATTGAACTCCAGTGCATGGAACCTCCATGTTAGGGATTTGTAAAAGGGAAGTAAAAAGAGCTATTTCCTCTTCTTGTTTTTTTCCCCCACCTCAAATGCTGAAGCTAATACCTTTGGCCGCTCCTTCCTGATAATCCAAACACTGGGTCACAGAGCATTAGGGGAAAGGGAAGTGGTGATGCAATACCTATTGATGATGCTACAGAAAAAGAGAGAGAGAGAGAATGTTATTGAGGAACAAAGCATCTGGTATGGTGCTGTTGGGGACAGCTATATTGGACCTATCTCAGGAGGAACCCAAGTTGGAATGCTCCTCCTCACTGGCTAGCTGTATAGAAATTGCCTATATGAAAAGACTGATATATGGCAGGGTCCATAATTAATAAATTATTTCATTTCTTACAACCTCACTCTACTCAGCTGTAAAATGGCCACAATAGTACCTGTAGTACTTACCTCACAGGGTTGTGATGAGAATTAAATGAAATATTATAGAAAATGCTTAGTAAACCTTAAATCTAAACAAATGTATTTTCCTTGTATTTTCTTGGCATGGGGGATTCTAAAGGGGAAATTCCATCTTCTAGCTCTTCTATCAATATCTTCTGGTCTTAGATACTTGCCTAGAGCTTGGAGTCATGATTAAATGACTTGTTTAGGGTCATACAACCAGGATATATCCAAAGACAGAATTTGAACTCAGGTTTTACAAGCTTCCAGTCCAGTGCTTTATCCACAAAACAACACAACCTCAAAAATGCAAGCAGGAAAGAATCACAGACTCAGAACAGTGGTCAGAGCATATTAGAAATCCTCATAACCCACAAATCAGGATCATGCTTCCTCATTCAGATAGGTTGAGTATCTATCAGGCTTCTTCTGAATATTAATGGGGAAAGTTTGCTTGTACCAAATCTGCAAATATCTCAAAATCCTTCCTATCTCTAGGAAAGACCTAAATTGGCATTCTACCTCTACATTCACCATGTGGTCAGGGGCATATCACTTAACTTCCCTAAAATTCATTCTATTCAGTTGTAAAATGGCCAAGTACTGTTAGTTGTACCAACCTGTATGGGATGGTCAGGAAGGACCAGCACCTCTGGTGTGAAGACTTGCTGAGCTCTTTTCAGGACTGCTCATCCACTTTGGGTAGCCACCTGTAACCCAATTCTTATTTTGGACTCAAAGAAGATATATCATACACAATGACCACATCCTGGCAAAACTGACTTAGCAGAGTACCTATTTCTCAGCTTCAAGTGTTTAGTGTTTCTTCCTTTTCTCCTAAAACTAGGCTAAACTAGGTTGTTAAATCTGTTAGTGACATGTCCCAAACATGTGAAGACTTTCCTCGACAAAATGGGTGGATGAAAGCAATTTCTTCCAATGGCCATGAAGGTGGCTGAAACAAGAATGTGGAGAACTTAGAACTTGGTCAGGCACTAAAAGCACCAAAGTCACTTATTACATCCTAGGCCATCACCAATCATCCTGAGTTTTGTTCTTCTATTGGACCTCAGTGACTCAGGAAGAGAAATCAAAGTTGATGACTCTGCACACTTCTGTCTCACTTAAATCCAACTCATGAGCAAGTCAAGACATCTTGGAACACAAAGGACTTTACAGGATTGAGATAAAAATCATAATTTATAGAAAGTGCTTAGGAAATCTTAAATGCTATAGAAATGGCAATTACTGGCATTTTTTCTTTCCTCTTTTTAGCACTGTGGAATGTCACAGTTGAGTGATTACAGGGAGAAAAACTAGATACAGACATTTTCCTGGCTCTTCCTGGTTCACAGAGGCTCTGGTGGGAGAGAAAGAGAAGAAAAAGGGTTTCTGCTAAAGCCTAAAGACATACTGTGATTAGGAAGGAGAGTGGGAGAAAGCATATGGACACAGGCTCATTTAGAAGGAAATTTGAAGGAGGAAAGAAAAGGAAGAAATGGAGGAATTGTGACAGAAATCTTGATGCTAAAAAATTTTGAGATGGCTCAAGGAGAAAAAAAGAAAGTAGGAAAGAATGGTAGGAATCCCTGCATGGAAATCATTTCCAACATTATCTAAAATCCATAAATGCATTAATTTCTTGGTCCCAAGAATTGTGGATTTTTGCAATTCTTCTGTGCTGAGCTGTGATACTTTTTTTCTCCCACAAGACATTAAGTATCAAGCATCTATATAATAGACAAAATCCCATACTTGGAGTCATGAGACCTGGATTCAAATCCCACCACTAGTTCAGTGATCATGAGCAAATCTCTTAATCTTTCTCAACCTCAGTTTCCTCATCTATAAGATGTAGTACACAATGGCATAGGATTGTTTGGGGAACAAAAGATTTATAAATTAACCTATATAAGGTGTTCTAAAAGTCTTAGTGCAGTTTAAATCTTAATATTGTTATTTAATAGATTTAATATTAAATGGGATTATAATATTAAAACTTTAAAGTTAAAAGATCAATAGCTAGGGGCAGTTAGTTGGCGCAATGAATAGAGTATCAGCCCCGAAATCAGGAGAACCTGAGTTCAAATGTGATCTCAGACATTTAACACTTCCTAGCTGTGAGACTCTGGGCAAGTCACTTAACCCCAATTGCTTCAGGGGGGAAAAGTTCAATAGCTAAACAGCTAAAATGCACTAAGACTTTAGAGACACTATATTTTAATGTGTTTTATTTTAATCTATTTATTTTATTAGTTTATGTTTAACTTGATATTTAATTATTTAATTTAAAGTTTAATTTATTATATATATATACATTATTAAATATTTATGTAATATTCATATTATTATGTGTACATAATATTATATATTATTATTATTATTCTATAAAATGTAGGTACAAGGAACCTTAGAGATACCTGTCAGCTCTCTTATTGTACAAATGAGGAACCTAAGGTCCAGAGATTAAATAACCTACCACTAGCCTAGGGGAAAGTTTTTAAATTTTGAAAGTGGGACTGAATAACACGACCTTTCATACTTTATCTCGATGCATAAACATTTACTATATAAGGTGCAGGACTCAAGGTTCATTATGTAGCTTATCATAGGAAAGGCTAATAATTATAGAAGATGATTTTTTTAATTGAAAATCTTCAGTGAGAAGTCAAAGGAAAAAAAAAAAAAAAACTCCAGAGAGGCAGAGGGGAATCCTGACAAGAAGCAGAGCGAAAGAAGGGGAGGGGAATATTACACAAAGGAGAAAAGAAAGAAGAAACACTAATACTTGAAGCTAAGAAACAGGTAAAAGAGTCTCCCTAGAGGATGGATGGGTCTATTCTAAAGAGGACTTGGCTCCTATGCCTTCAAAGAAAAAAAAATTGTGACTGCACAGGTATAGTGAGGTGAATGATCATCCACTAAAGGTCAGAGGGCAAAGAGAGAAATAGTTGATGTCTCCCAGTTGAGAGTGTTGGTACTAAATGTTGCTGCAAGGTATCATAACAACAATAGAAAGATCATGAACAGCGGTCCATGATAAATGAGGAAATATGTATAGAAGAATTGCACATGTTTAATATATACTGAATTGCTTGCTGCTAGGGGAAGAAGAAAAACTTGGAACACAGAGTTTTGCAAGGGTAAATAATGAAAACTATCTTTTCATGTATTTGGAAAATAAGAAGTTATTATTTAATTAAAAAAAAAAGAAGTTTGCCAGGGGAACAAAAAGGTCTATTTATATCTTCATGTATTTGGAAAATAAGAAGTTATTATTTAATTAAAAAAAAAAAAAAAGAAATTTGCCAGGGGAACAAAAAGGTCTGTTGCCTTCCTTAAGTTTTCCAGTAGCCTTCAGATCATTTTGTCCCATTGTCCCTTTGTTCTGATTAGTCAGTTCCTCCCAGAAATTCTGTTTTAAAGAAAGTTCCTAAACTAGCCATCTTCACTTCCTTCATTCCTTTCTGGGTTCCACTCCTGACCTTTTTCCATCAAGTCCCAACCTTTACTTTCTTTCCCCCTCACCCTTCCTTTTCAGCTTCCTTTTATCCATGTCATCTCCCATGGGAATGTAAGCTACTTGAGGGTAGAGATATGCATGCAGTGGATTTTGCAAAGTTTGTTAAGCTAGAAGACGATTATTCACAAGTACAAAGGATCTTGATAGAGGGAATCTAAAATACATTGTTAAAGTCTTGAACAAGAAACTGAAGACCGGGGGTGTTTGTTCTGTTTTCATTAAGGCTGCTCACTGAAGTGCAGTTTCTGAAGATAAAGGCAGATTTGGAAAATAAACAGCTGGCCAAGAGGATGGCCAGAGAGAAGTTCTCAAAATGATGTGGAGATATTAGAACATTGCAAACTTAACATATAACAACAGTGTAATATGGAAACCAAGAACACAAATGGTATATATTACATTATATCATATCATATCATATTATATTATATTGTTATGTTGTTATATTATGTCATACTATAGTGTGTTATCTTGTATTGTGCTGTGTGGTACTATACTATACTATATTATATTACATCAAGAGACTATTCTAGTGTTCATTATGTAGGGAGATAATCTAATCCCATATATTCTGCCATGGTCAGAACACTTCTGAAACTGTTTTTCCTGTTCTGTGCATCAGGGTTTAAGAAGCACATCAATAAATTAGAGAGTACCTACCAATTGAAAGCATCCAGGACAGAGGAGGATCTTTAATTTGTGCCATAGAAGATTGGTTTTAAGAATTTCAAATGCTTATTCCAGGGAAGTGATTGGGAGAGGGGGGTGACATTAGAGGTGTCTTCAAATATTTGAAGGATTATCACATAAAGAAGACTTAGATTGGTTCTATTTGGCCCTAGGAGGCAGTTCCAGAAGAAATGAGTAGATAATACAAAGAGGCAAATTTAAGTTGCTGAAAGAAATAAACCACCCAACAGAGCTGTCCCAAGTGGTATGGGCTTCCTTGGGAGATTGTGGGTCACCTTCACTGGAGGTCTTCAACAGGAACTGAGTAACTATTTGTTAGGAATATCACAAAGGAAATTCTTGTTCCGGTACAGGCCGGACTACATTGCCCCTGAGATACCTTCCAACTCAGGTGCCTTGATTCTGTGACATCTGGAGTCTTAGGAATTTAAATAAAAGCTTTGTTAAGGGAGGGTAATTACAGGTAAAATAAAATCTGCAAACCTTAGAAAAGTCCAATCCCTGTAGCAGAGATAACTGTCATTCATGGAGGTAAAGGCTCACAGTGAGAGTCAAAAATACCAAATGATTTTGGGATTCTGGAACTCAGAACAATGTTAACAAACATCGCCAGGGACTACTATTCCATCTTTGAGAGTTTTCAGTAGCAGTGGAGTCACTGAGAATATGAAGGGTTTGAGGCACATCCTAATACATTGTTCTTTATTGGAACTAGAAATATATTCTCTGATCAAGTCATTGCCCTGGACAGATCCGGATGGGAGAGCAATGAATAGAGCATATGATAGCCCAGTGTCTCTTTGAAACAGTAAACAGATGTTTAGAAAACTGCCTGTGTACGTGAAGTTTTTGACTCTCACTTGGAAAACATATCAACCCCCAAGCCTACTAAGGAAATGTGTTTTTCACTTCCTAATAAAAAAAAAAAGGCAGGTGGGGGAGGGGAGTGAAACTTTAAAGTAAAATCACTTTATGGTATGAATGATTGTTAAGTTTCTGAGTTTTCTTTCCCTTTTCATATAAGCATTTACCAGTTCCCTGTCTTCCATTTCTTCTGATGTTGTAACAGATAATATTTCCATTCATCCTGAAGACTAATTCCATTAGACTACAACAAAATAACTCTCCAGAGAATATTTTATCCTGTGATCATGGCTATGATTCCATGAGTCAAAATCATAAACTATGGTTCTTGAAATTCTTTTCTTTTTAAAATCAGAATGGTGATGTGTCCATAAGGGAAACCAATAGATACACTCACCCCTGACCTTTAAAGAAAAATGAAGAAAAAAAAAAAAAACTTTCTATCTCTGAGGAACTGACTTCATCAAATTATCCTTGGGGGAGGGGAAGGAAAATGGGGAAATGAATTTAAAAATATGAACTATGGACAGCTGGGAAGCCAAACTCCCTACAATGAATGACACACCAAATCCTGCAGGGAAATGTGTACTACAATGCAGTTTCCTGTGGTTTCCTGCATGAGGAACTCAAAAAAGCAGAAAAAAAAAATCCTCTTCCACAAATGATTTCCTCAGATGTTGTGGTGATGATCTTAGTGTAGTTATTCTATTGAAATACTATGAATCTGTGTCAAATCCAGACCATAGGCAAAAGGATTTATGTCTTTTTAGCTACATAGAGAAAGTGTCACTTGCATCCTTTACATGTAGATTCAGTGAAATGACTTGGATTTTATTTGATCATCATTTCTGAACTATTGAAAATACTAGTGGAAACATTGGAGATTTCATTTAAATATTTAGATAGAAATTCATTCAATTAAGTGGAAAGTCTATGAAATTACAGATAGCTAATGTTAGGAAATACCTAAACAAGCAAACAGTGGTAGATAAATATTGTAGATGAATAAAATATTATTTTGTCATGAGAGACATGGAAATTTGAAAAGGAATAGCTATGAAAGGAGAAGAAATAAGAATTAAAATATATATCCAGACTATACCTTTAGTAAATGATAACGGTCACAATTTTTTTTTAAATACCATTCCTGTCATTTCATTTGTTTAGGGAAACTCCCTATACCAAGGCAAGACAATAGCTATGTTGCATCTTCAGAGAGTTAGTTGCTTCAGGAGTTGAGGTTAAGGGACTGACCCACATTCACATAGAGAGGTAGAAGTGAGTATCAGATCTTGAATTTTTTTTTTTTACCATTTTATAATATTACTTATCTTGCCATCTTTGCTCCTTAATTAAAAAGCTATAATAATAGCAATGAAGTTCAGAAAAATATAAGAAAAAGAGCTTGTAAAGAGATGTGTAAACAGACATCAACTACCATTTTGCCAAGTGAATACACCGATTCTAAAAAGCATAAATGATGGAAATTGATATTTGTATATTTTAACGTGGCAAACAGTAAATTCAACAAACATTAAGTTCACAGTATACACAGTGAGCATGCTGCTTGCTGAAAAGACAAAGCTAAAAAATGCAGCCAGTGCCTACCTTCAAGGAAGTTAGTCTATTGAATGTATACTTTCACTGATGATTGTCTCAAACCATATTCTTTACACTCTATCACTTACCAGTTTTATATATTTTATGGTTAATGCAAAAATTCTTGGTCTTCTGAGTTAATCCAAATGGGAATAAACTAGACATAGAGAGTTTCTTTTATGGTGATTAAGAAAATTAAAAAGAGGCTTGTTCCACAAATAACCTTAAAAATAAATTCTGGGAAGTCAAGTGCAGACCTCATGATACTACTGCATACCTATGATAGGTGATGTTGTAAGTCAAAGAGGCTATGTGACATATTTAGAGAGGTAGTGGAACGTGGTAAATAAGAGATTTGAGGTTGAGTCATCCAGGCCAGCTGAATATAAATCAATCACAGTTTTCATTTATATTCAATTACCAAAAATTCTTTTTTAATGTTTCACAGAATGCTTTACATTTCTTTTTTATTTCTTTCTCTTCTTTAGTGCCTTATATTTTCAAAATGATTTGCAATATTTAGTCCTATCATTATTTCCTCTCTCTAAAAGGCAATTCAGCATTATTGTTCATATTTAAAGATAAGAAATGGGGCTTTAGTGAAGATCATTGGTCTAAGACCATAAAACAAGCCCAAGTAAGAACTCAGAGCTCTTTCATCCTCCATTCATGGTAGCAAGGCTCACAGTTAATCTCTGGATTACCAAGTAGAGGGCTGTAGTGACTCATGGAACATGGTGACCTTTGCTCTTGAGTCTTAGAATTACAAGCTGTTAGAGATGAAAGGGATATTAGATACCATCTACCCTAGCCTTCTTGTTTTACAGATAAAGGAACTGAGGCAAGAGGTTTGTTTCCTTAAAATCCTAGGCTTCTTTTCATAGCAGTGACATTCCTAACCTCTTTTAGCAAGAGAATCCTTTTTTTCCCCCTTTCCCCTTTAAAAGAAAATACAAATGATCACTATAGTAAATAACAAAGTGGGAGTATAAGTTTAGGTTTGGAGTAGTTAGCATCTTCTCCATCTCTTCATCATCTACTCTGCTTATTCCACTCCCATTCTCACAGATAAAGAAACTAAGGTCCATAGAAATTAAATAACTTGACTAAGGTCATATATATAAGTAGTAAGTGGGAAGGTTCATACTTGAACCTTGGCCCTTTATTGGCAAATCTAGTGCTTTTCACTATACCAAAAATGCGCAGATGCATTCTCCATGTTTAAAAAGTCCATGTCTTTGTATCCAGAGAATCCCAAGGATATCAGTAATTTAAAGTACTAGATAAAACATTTTTTATGATAACCAA
Organism: Sarcophilus harrisii; assembly: GCF_902635505.1. NCBI lineage: Eukaryota > Metazoa > Chordata > Mammalia > Dasyuromorphia > Dasyuridae > Sarcophilus > Sarcophilus harrisii. Next base: position 42,345,482 of record NC_045428.1, on the reverse strand, counting down.
AAAAAACCCTAGAAACAAAGAAAGTGCTCATGGATTGTCTGAACAAATACGGTACATGAAAATAGGGAATATTATTGTGTAGCAAGAGATTATGAATATGAATCATGAAAGCATGGGAAGATATATAATTTGACTCAAAGAGAAATAAGCAGAAACAGGAAAGCAATGTACACAATGACTATAGCAATGTAAGTGGGAAAAAAATGAAAACAAAAAACCTACCCTGCATTGAAATGCAGTATAATTAAAAGGTTATTCTGATAGTACCTCTCTCTTTCTCTCTCTCTCTGTCTCTCTCTCTCTCTCTCTCTCTCTCTCTCTTTCTCTCTCTCTCTCTCTCTCTCTCTCTCTCTCTTTTTCTTTTTAGAGGTCAAAGTCTACAGGAATGGAACATTTTGTCATTGTGTTGATCAGTTTGCCCAAGGAGGTTTTTATTTTTAAATTTGTCAAAAGGATCTCTGGAAAGTGTGGAGAGGATTATATTGAGAAATAATGAGATATGAAAACAAAACTGATCAATAAAAATTAAAATGAGAAAAAGATATATGCTTCAATTCTTTGATGGCTCTATGATTTCATCATAGATGAAACGTTGTGATTATTCCCTTCACAAATGCAGATGGTGAACCAATTAATTGTGCTAGCCCATGCTGTGGTCTTCTTATAGATGTCTTCCCATAAGTCAGTGGGAAGAAATTTACCCAGCCTGTTGGGGTCTTCTTGTTCTTTTGAAGTAGTATAAAACTAATGGAGCAAGTAGGGTAACCATGTCATCCTTCTCCTAGTTCAATCAGTTCCAGTGGCTCCCTCCAAAATCAAATATAAAGTCTCCTGCTGGATATTTAAAGTCCCTTACCAGTTGTAAGTTGTCTCTCCTAGTAGAATATATAGAATATACAGGGCAGAAACTGGATTTTTGCTTTTCTTTATATGTGTAGTACTTACTTAACACAGTACTTGATACATAGTAAGCACTTAAGTCTCCTTAACCAAATAGCTGGCTGTTGTTTATCCCTTAATTTTTCTATACAACTATTTTTGGTCTTAATTTTTCTGTATTCCTTTATGCTATTTCTCCTATATAATAAAACAATTCAGAATGCATTTATTAGGCACCTTTTTGTACTAAGCATCATGGAGGTGTTACAAAAACAGTTCCTACCCTCATGGAGCTTATATTCTACTGTTTCTCTCTCTATATATATATAAATATAAAGTACAAAAAAATTACAAAGTAACATCAAAACAGTACAATGTTAGTCACTAAGGAGATGAGGAAAGGTCCTTTCTAGTAGGTGGCATTTGAACTATGCTTAGAAGAAAGCAAACCTCAGAAAACATACAGTTAATATGTATGAGGTATTTGCAAAAAGCCTGTGCCCTGTCCTTGACCCTAGCCAGTTTGGGCCAGTTTGGGCCTGGGCCCCTTTATCAGGAACTTTGTTGTTTAGCCGGTTTCTTGACTCAGGTGATTGGTTGGAGATATCTTAACAAGATATTCCACCTCTCCCTTCATCCTGTTTTGACAATATCTGTGGAAATCGAATTTTTCATACTCTTCACATATAGAAACATGAATAGAGGGAAAAAAAAAACCATAAACCTAACTCCCATTTTAGCAGTCATAGAAGAAAATATATGCTACAGGTGATCAAATTGACAATAGGGAAAATAACACATAACTAGGATGAGCAATCACTTTCTAGCTGTCTTCCACAGAAAACCAGGGTTCCAAGAAACAAGTTTAGTGTGTGGATGTGGTGGACAAGTTTGTCTACTCTGTCACATCTGAACCAGCCCTGGTTGTCTTTCTAGAAAAAGAAAACTGTACAGGTTTCACGACCTCTGGAAATTTGAATTTCTTTGATTACAACACTGAAAAAGTTTTTACTTTATGTTAGGTCACATGGAAGACATCAACATGATAGATACCAGAATGACTCTTCAGTTTGGTCAGCTTAATATGTGGTAGAGAATTGACCAAAGTCTATCATCAACTTGAGTCAGTTGGTCCATAAATATTGCTTAATTAATTAATTATGAATATTGGTTACTTGCTATATACTAGACACAATGCTAAATGCTAATACAAAAAAGACAACCACAGTGCCTTTCCTCAAGGAACATATCATCCACTAAAGAAAGAGACAATTAGCAAGCAAGTATGAACAATCTATATAAAGGATAAGTAAGAAAAAATTAATATAGGGAAGGCATTAGAACTAAGAGAGTTGAGAAAGTCCTCTTGTAGAAAGTGGGATTTTACTTGGATTTTAGCCAAACTTAGGTAGAGAAGAGGAAGAAGGGCTTTCTGGGCATGGGAGATAATCAGAGTCAATGTCTGGAGCCTAGAGATGGACTAGTTGCAGAAAGTCTGGAAACTAATGTCCAGTGGAAAGTCAGGTGTAAGAAGAGAGAAAAGGTAGATTATGCCAAACAGAACATATTATAATTGACCTGAAGACAAAGCCATGGGAGTTTGTTGAATATGTTGGGGGGTAGGGAGAAGGATAGGAGCTTAGGACATTCAATTTGGTTAGTTTTATGGAGGATGAGTTGAACTGGGAAGGAACTTGAGATAGGCAGACCCACTGGCCAGCTATTGCAATAATCCAAACACAAAGTGATGAGGGCTTGCACTAGAGAGGTCATAGTGACTTAGAAGAAAAACATGTGTTGCGTTCTTTATGGGAAAGATGTTGCAAAGGTGACATCAACAGGTCTTGGCAAGCGATTAAATAGGTATGTGGAGGCGGGAATGTGAGAGAGAATGAAGAGACCAGAAAGACACCTAAACTGAGAGCCTGAAGAACTGGGACAATAGTGTTGCCCTAAGCAGAAATAGGGAAGGTGTGTGTGGGGAGGGTTTAGGAGGCACAATAAAGATGTGTTGAGTTTATGATGTTTGAGAATCATCTGACTAGGGATAATAATTAAATTCATAGGAGCTGATGAGATCACTGAGTGGAGTCATAGAGAAGGACAATACTCAGGACCCAGGACAGAGTCCAGTGGGACACTTGTGATTAGTAGGCATGACTTGGATGGGGATCCAGCAAAAAAGACTGAGAAAGAGTGATTGGATAGGTGAGAGTAGTGTTCCAGAAACCTAGAGTATCAAGGAGAAGATGATCAACAGTGTCAAAGAGAGATCAAGGAGAATGAGGACTGAGAAAAGGTCGTTGGATTTTGCAATTAAGAGATCGTTGGTATTTTCAGAGAGAGGACTTTCTGTGGAATGATGAGGTCAAGATTGTAAGGAATAAAGAAAAGAGTGAGAGAACAGTAAGTGGAGGTGCCTACCTTCCCTCTCTCTTCCCTCATAAAATCCTTTTGATGAGATTATTGGGCTTGGATCTTTGTCAGAAGGGGCAACTCCCAAGGGAATCTAGAATCTCCCATCTAATAGTATTGAAGGTCTATCATTAGTTAGTCAATAGACATTTGGTACATTCAATCTTTGTCAGTTGTACCTGACTCTTCGTGACCCCATTTAGGGGTTTCTTGATAAAAGATTCCAGAATGTTTTGCCATTTCCTTCTTCTTACAGAGGAAGAAAATGAGCCAAACAGTATTATGTGAGTTACCCAGGGCCACATAGCTTGTAAATGACTAAAACAAGGATTGTACTCAGGAAGATAAGTCTTCCTGACTCCAAACCCAGCATTCTATCCATTGTACCACCTAGCAGCTCTTAAATTAGCATTTAGTCAGTGCCTAGGATGTACTAGACACTGTGCTAACCCTGAGAGTACAAAGAAAGGCATATGATAGTCCCAGCCCTTGAGAAGGTCCTATGCTAATAGGGGAAATGTTCGGAGACTCTCAAGATAAACACTCCATTAACAGGTAAAAAAAGAACCCCCCAATCTTTGTTTATTCATTTAAGAGGGAAAGGGAGAACCAGTAGAATTATTTATACAGCTCTACGTAAAAGAAAAAAATAACACAATGATTAACTGAATTTACATTCACTTCATTGTTAAGCTATAAAACTTAAAGATAGGTGCAGGTCTAATCAAAACTATTTTATCTTCCCCAAAACTTCAAACTGTGCTCAGTTTATGCAAGATACTCTCTGCTTAACTCCTTAAGATAAGCCAGTAGACAACCCTATTACTTTCACTAAGACTTTGAAAGCTCATTCTGCCAAATTTGCCTATTTCAAACATTACCTATCTCAGGTTTGTTTGATTACTTTTTTTCTGCTGATGTATGTCCCTAGTTTCTACTGATTAATGTTAATCTGACAAGGTCATCATGTATTTCCTTATATTTTTTTAATAGTACTAGTACCTTTGGCTCTAAAATATTAACCAAAATCTAAGAATCATCCAAATTACTGATGAATCTACTTTTAAAAACTAGAATTTTTATACCCTCTGAAAGATGAAATATCTTTTGAGTTTGATCTATGTTTGCTTCCTTATTATTGCTCTTATTTTTAAGTTATATAAATTGAATTTTTCATGCTATATCCTAAGATCTTTACATGTACTACAACTTTAGAATCTGTAATATTTGTAAAGGATACCAGAAAGTATCTTCAGTATGGAGGAAAAGTGTAGTTTATCCTTAATCCAGCAAATTCTTAATATTTGTTCCCCTCCTTAACCCCTGAAATGAATACAAAAACAATCCATTTCATCCTTGGTCAAGACAGACAGTAATATACTAGTATATTACCTATTTTCCAAGTTAAATGGTCTTCCTTTTTCAAGTGTGAAACAGTTTTTGTTCAAAAGGATATACAAATGCAAACTTTTGGTGTTCTCTTCCTCCTCTAATTAAATTATATTCATCCAAATGTTGTATCCTCCCAAGAGAAAGTAGGCTCCTTGAGGACAGGAACTGTTTTTCTTTCTTTCTTTTTAAAAAATTATTTTCAGATCTTCAGCATCTCACACTGTATCTGAAACATTTGTTTTTTTAAACCAGACTTGTGAGGGTAAGTAGAAATGTGAGGTCTTCCAGAAGGAATAAGTTTCTGGGATTGCAAGAAGTCCAGTTGTGTCCAACTCTCTGTATTCCCATTTAGTGTTTTCTTGGCAAAGATACTAAGTCCTATGATCTAGTGATCCTAAAGACATACTTGAATAGTCACAAAATCTGATTGCTACTTATTTTTTTATTAAGCTTACCCACTGACTCAACACCTCTGCTTTATGTAGTGATGAAGACGGAAAGTTATAATGACATCATTTTCCCATTTAAGATAGATTCAGTATTACTGTTCTGTAAGAAATGACCAACAGGATGATTTCAGAAAGGCCTGGAGAGACTTACACGAAGTGATGCTGAGTGAAATGAGCAGGACCAGGAGATCATTATATACTTCAACAACAATACTATATGATTACCAGTTCTGATGGACCTGGCCATCCTCAGCACCGAGATCAACCAAATCATTTCCAATGGAGCAGTAATGAACTGAACCAGCTACGCCCAGAGAAAGAACTCTGGGAGATGACTAAAAACCATTACATTGAATTCCCAATCCCTATATTTATGCCCACCTGCATTTTTGATTTCCTTCACAAGCTAATTGTACAATATCTCAAAGTCTGATTCTTTTTGTACAGCAAAATAACGTTTTGGTCATATATACTTATTGTGTATCTAATTTATATTTTAATATATTTAACATCTACTAGTCATCCTGCCATCTAGGGGAGGGGGTGGGGGGGGTAAGAGGTGAAAAATTGGAACAAGAGGTTTGGCAATTGTTAATGCTGTAAAGTTGCCCATGCATATAACCTGTAAATAAAAGGCTATTAAATTTTAAAAAAAAAAAAAAAAAGGTAGATTCAGAATCAATGGACCCCTCTGTTTAATTGATGCATAAAAGGTGACTTTTTCAGATCCACTCAACATTCATTATTAGTCCTGCTATGTATCCAGGCACTATGTTAGACTCTGGGGATATAAAGAAAAAAAATGACCCAAGCAGAGGTGGGGGACCCACTTAGAGTGGGGGAAAGTGGGGCAGGAGAGAGCCAGAAAAAAACGTTTAAAAAGAAACCCAAACAGACAAAATGTTTCAGAGAAATCTAAGAAGCAGGAGAATTTGATAATGCTCAAGTGGGATACAAACAGAACTGACATTTAAGGTTTGCTATCAGGTTTATCTTTGCTTTAAATTTTAGCTCTGTTTTGCACATTATACTTGATAGTTATAAAATTTTGCATAAGATATGAATAAGCTTCTGAGTCAGTGAAATCGGGTGTGTTAATTAGCATACTCCTTTTAAATAATGCTTTCTCTTCAGATTTGGAAGATTTGCAGTTACTTTATTACAAAAACACCTGCATATGTACTAAAGAAATCAAATTATTTTTTCATCTTCTTAATTTTAAAATGAGACTTTAACATTTTAATTACCTTTTAAATGAATTTAACCTTTTAAGAGCAGCTTAAACAAAGATGCACTGAAATAATTTATAATGGAAATATTAATACAAATTTCCTCATAATCTATCTGAGAAGGCCTGCATTGAGGCTAATATATTCCTCTCGAATTTTTGGAACAGCCAAATTTACATACCAACCAAAGAGACAATTTGACACAGGTCAGCTTACTCTGGAAAACAATCAAGGATTTGCTGGATAAAGGGCAAACCGCCCCAACATGCTGAAGTCTCCTTCTAGTATTCTGGGAATTTGCCCATTTTGTAGAGGGAGTCATACCTTATAGACCATAATCCCAAACCATAAGAGCTGAATACTAATTTCTTCAACTGATTAAGTGGATCAGGTCTCCATTTTATAGAAAAACACCAATGAAACAAAAATCTTTTTTTAAAGTAAATTTCTTTCCATTATACTTGTAAATGTCCATATTATAAATAAATCAAATGAAAATTAATATCAAAGAATCAAACTATCATCAGAACCAAGTGAAAGGTTCCCAAATAGTCCATCACTATCAACTGTTGAATCATGTATGTTTTCAAAGAAAGGCCACTGCTGTCAATACTCCTTCCTCATAATCTGATTGGATTAGAATGGGATTTAGAAATATAGACTAACTCATTCATTTCACAGAAGAAGAAATGGTAGCAGAAAGGGCAAGGGACAACCAAGCTCAGTCAGCTTGAAAGTTAGCAGAGCCAAAATGTTAACCAAGGTCTTCTGCATCTAAATCTTACCCAGAGTTTCTTTCACTGTCCTTCATTGGACAGCCTTGTCTACAGAGAGATTTCTTTTGGGGAATCTCATCTCCTCTACCTTCTTCACCACTTCCCTACAACATCAATTACTTCAAAAATTAGTTCTTACCCCCCAATTTGGAGGAATATCTATTTTGTTTGTATGGCAACCTTTACTTGGCTCAATAGTTCCAACTAATGTACTTTCCATTAACCATCATAAACACGGGCTCTATGAAAGAAATGCCACTTTGGTCCATTAAAAAATGCAACATTAACCAAGTTCATTTGCTATTGTCTATGATGTTTAATAAACATAATTTAGCAAAGTCTTCTTCATGCAAAACAAAAGAGAGAATAAGGAGAAAAAACTAGGTGAGTGGATTTTGATTGCCTGACTCTTTTCCCCTCCCATTTTCATTAAAGAACAACAAGGAATCTAGAGGCTAAAGAATAAGTTTCTTCAAATTAAGTCCTATTTCAAAATTCCTGATATCAGTTTACAGAATTTCACAGAGATATTAGAAGCATAGAAAAACAAGGGTACTAAAGCCATAAGAGCAGAACAGCTTAATGGGAACTACCCAAAGTACCCTGCACCAAGTCTGAAAATCTTTCATTCAATGCAGAGATTGAGCCCATTCCCCTTTGAGTTTCTTTTAAAACATATCATGTAGTAAAAACAGGCAATTTTTCTGGAACAATGACTTGACTATTGTTTGCCTCTTTTAGTAGAAATGTTTACCATTGATCGATGAAATCACATGATTTTGCATATTAATTCAGATCTGTGAAATTGCCACTCAGAATGAATACTAGAGTATAAATTATGATTTAGCAGGAATGTCCTTCCTTCTACAGTGGTTTTAACAAAACCCCAGTGCTTTCTAGCTAAACCCTGAAAATTCAACTTACTACTCTAGTGAGTTTGGCTCCATGCTTGGGACCAATGCCATTCTCAGCTAAGGTATAAGTCACTTTATCATCCTAAGTTTCAGTTTCTCAAGCAATGTTAATAATAGTAACATTCTTCTAAATAGTCCATAATGCTTCAGATCTACTGTGTTATTAATTCCTGCAAGATGCCTGTGGAATTAGTAGGGGAATATATTATTAATGCCATTTTTACAAATTGAGATACATAGTCACAGAGATACTACCAGTAGAATGAAAACCCAAATCTCATCTTTTTAGATGCAATGTTGTGCAGTAGTGAGAGCCTTCAGTAGATCTGAAGTAAAAGACCTTGTATTTGAATCAAAAAGCTGCAGCTTACTATTTGACTTTAGTCTATAAAATGAAGAAAATCCTTTATAGCTCCATATCTACAAAATGAGTCAATAATTTTAACAAAATTTTCATATAATTTATAATTCAACATATCTGCATGCTATTTTACCTTTGAGATCTGACAAGGATAGTGATAACACCCACCATCAAATTGTATTCTGGAATGATTCTTGTGAACAAAAGTGACATTCTGGGGGAAATGATTTGCATGACTTATGATTTTTTTTTTTTTGGTGTCTGAATTTCAAAACATATGCCATCCTCTCTAATACCCTGTCTTTAAAACAAAGTTGTTGGGGTTTTTTTTTCAAGTGAGGTAGGGGGAATCCAACAATGCAAATGAACTCCAGTTCTGTCTAGTAACATTGTCAACTATTTGCTGAGTCCAAGATTATATCATATTATATATGCAGCGTTCCATTTCAGGTTTTTTTGTTGGCTTGTTCTTTCCACTTTCACTATTGTAATTACTATGTATATTTTTGTTGTTTTTCTTCTAGTTCTGCTTCACTTTATATCACTTCATTTCATTAACATTCATATCTTTCTTCTATAGCATTTTTTTTAAGAGCGGAGATGTTAAGTATAGATTTCCTGGCAAATTTCAACATAGGGAGTGACCTCTAATATTTCTAAATCTTCCAGCTACTACATTTTCTTCTTGGTTCCAAAATGGTTGTGAAATCTCAGCTCTGCATCATAAACATTTGGTGCCAATTGCCATATTCACTCTTTAGGAATATTTGTAAACCTTCTACATATTCCTTTAACTCAGAGACTTTTAATGAGCTACTTACTTCTAAAGGGCTTTGAGATCTTCAGATGAAAGGTGTTTAAGAAGTTCCAAGTATTATTACGATGGTGAAAATTATCATCCAGTTAGAAACATTAGGTGTTTCCTTCCATAAAGGCAGTGTTTAAACAATGATTCATTTTGGGTCTCTAACCATATGCTTTATTATTCTAAGACCTCATTAATGTGGGGTTGGCACTAGGGTTGAAATATATTTTCAGATTTGACTTCTTTAATTTGAAGTTTTCTCTCATGTGCCAAATACTACTACTCTTGCCTTGAAAACCATAAAGCTGCAAGATACAATGGAAAATCAGTATCATTTATTCACATTTCAGAGCCAAGAACAGATCTGAAATTCACAGCCTAATGAGGACAAGTATGTAAATGAAAGCAGCAAACTAAACAATATAGAGCACATAGACACACACAAACACATCCAACTGCTCACACTAAGTCTAGGGAACTTAGAAAGCATGTGTGTATGTATATTTGTATATATATACATTTGTATATATGTGTGTATATGTACTGACCTATACATATACATACAAATTTCATATATATGAAAACAATCCATTAATTTGTACATTAAGTTATGCACTTTAGCTCATGGGTTTTTTTTTTCATAACACAATTTGATTTACTTTAGAGTTTCTTGTTGGCTTGCTATCAATACTGAATGTGACACTTTGCCCGTGCACAGCACTAATTATGAAATTTTCATGTTTTCTGGTTTGTTTGTACGAACTATATTATAAAGTAAATGTTTAAAATTTATAAATATTTTTGAGATCATTAATCTTTCAAAAGTAATGTATATGTTTGGCCCTACCATTACAAAGGACCTCATGTCCTATCTAGACATTGTTGATCATTGACTAGAAGATGAGTCATTAAATATCTTAGATTTTCAAAGATTATTATAGGAAGTCCAATATATCTGTGACAAAAGTAGGATGTGACAGAAAGAACAGAGAGCTTTTGGAGTCAGCAGATCTGAGTTCATATCCCAGCTCTGGCTTTGTATTAGTTATATGAACTTGAACTCTTTAAGCTTCAATTTTTTGTGAAATTGGGGATGAGAATGCTTGCAGTTAATATTTCACAGGATTATTCTAAGTAAAGTGCTTTGAAATCTGTAATCTACTAGAATGTAGGCAGTTATGCTGCAAGTGCCTAGTTCTCTTTAGCTTTTTGAAAGAATATGACAAAAAGTCAAACTGGAAAAAAGAAGAAGAAAATGTAAGGTATCATAGCAAAAACATCTGATGTGGAAAATAGATTCAGGAGAAAAATAGAATAATCATTGTATTACTTGAAAGTCATGTACAAAATGAGAGTTTAGACATCATATTTCAAGAAATCTTAAAAGAAATTTATCCAGCTCTCTTAAAATCAGACAGCAAAATGAAAATAGAAAGAGTCCATTGGTCACCTACTGAAAGAAATCTTCAAATGAGATTCCAGGAAGATTATAGCCAAAATATCAAACTTCCAGGTCAAAGAAAAATATCTTGCAAGACATTTGATGGGACACTATTATGCTATAAAAATGTTGAAAAGGATGACTTCAGGAGAACCTGGGAAGCCTTGCATGAATTGATGCAGAGAAGTGACCAGAACTCGGAGAACGATGTATACAATGACAATAGTATTTGGAAAATACAAATACAAAGACAGCTTTGGAAGTCTTTGAAAGTCTTATCAATACAATGATCAAACATGATTCTAGAGAACTCATGATGAAACTTCTCACTTCCTGATTGATAGAGAATGAATGACACAATGTGGAATGAGGTTTTTTTTTTGTTGTTGTTGTTGTTGTTATATTGACTGGAAATTTGTTTTATTTGACTACACGTGTTTATATAATTATTTTCTTATTCTTTCTCAATGGGAGGGGGGAGGGAAGAAGATAAATTTTGTTGTTGTTCATTTAAAAAGTCAATGTTAATATCAAAAGAAAGAGGAATGAAGAAATTATAGTCAATACTATTGTTACAGGCAGGTTTTGAACCCTCATCTTCCTTGTTTTAAAGCTCTCTAACCACAATGTCATATTACCTCTTGTGAGAAAGGTGAGTCTCAAAGAGATTAAGTGACTTGTGTAAAATCCCACAGGTGTGATGGTAGTATTAATGTAACGGTGCATGTGTACATCATGTGCAAGTATATACATATACAACATGTGTGCATGTGGCATCTGTATACATATACACTAGAATTTGAACAATAAATCACGGCCCCTTCAGAATAAATACCTTAGAATCTATCAACACTGTTGAAGATATTTTCAGAGTCTCACTTTTAGAACTATATTAAGAGCGTGAGTCCCACTTTTTTAGTATCCTCTGTGACACTGAGAAGCAATATGGAAAACCCAGGTTTGGAATCAGAAGCAATAGATTCAAACCCCATCTCTGTCATTACTTTTTATATAAACTCATACAAGTCACTTACCCTGTCTGGACCTCTGTTTTCTCATCTGTAAAATGAGGTGATTGGATAAATAACCTTGAAATGAAATTGAAATAACCTCTTTTCCAACTTCCATTTTTTAAATCTTTGATCCTCATCCTCTGGGGCTGGTTTTAATTTTTTTTTTTTTTGAAACATCTGCAAGTCATTGGAAACCAAATATAATGAATTAGGTGGGTGATCAAATTAAGCAATCCCATATTTTTTCCTTGCCAAAAATCAAAATATGACTATAAAGTAATGCAGTGGATTTGTTGTTGTGACTCAGACTGACTAAGTCAATTGATAAATCAATCAACAAATGTTTAGTAAGTGGTTGCTATGTGCCAATCACTGTACTAAGCAACAGGGGTACAAAGAAAAAGGCAAACCCTGTCTCTACCTTCAGGGGAGTTGTAATCTAATGAAGAAGCTAAAACATGAATCTATACATATATTCAAGACACATGCAAGGGTGAAAAGGTAACCTTTGAGGAAAAAGCACTCTATATTGGAGGGACTAGGAAAGGTCTCCTATAAGAAGATGAAACCTGAGCTATGTCTTAAAGGGAATAAGGGATTTTCAGAGGCAGAAATGAGAAGGGAAAGTGCTCTATGTATGAAGCACAGAAGGACAAAGGCACAGTGATGGGAATGACACATGTGAGATATTCACATATCATATGTGAGAATATCACATGTGAGAAATATTGAGTAGGATGGATAGTATGTGCAGCTAGCATGTTGATTCCATCAAGACATTGCTGAGCCTCAAGGAAAAGGTCTATAATCTTTAAAATAACTTTGGTCTGTCCATTAATCCAGGAAATATCAAATAGATAAAGAGTAAATACAGCCAAGATTTCAATAGGCACTTGAATAGACACCCTATAGAGTTTAACCAAAAGTGTCTGTTGGTTGGACAAGAGCTGGATCCGAAATTTTAAAAGAGAATAGTTTTGGTAAACTGTAAAAGACTTTTGCTAACAGCAAAGGCTCATCTTTTCTGGACAAACATTTTTATTTTACCTTGGCTGCAGTATGGCAGTAAGATATGCTCCTAAAGAACTAAAGATAAGCATTAAGAAAGGGCCATTGCACACATAAGCATGGGCAGGGATTTTCTCAACAAGGAATTTCAAAGAATAGAAGGAAAAGAGTTATCAAGAATTGTATGATATAAAAGAGGAGAAGGAACCCACATGTGCAGAACTGTTTGTAGCAGCTCTATTTGTGGTAACGAAGAATTGGAAAATGAGTGGATGCCCATCAAGTGGGGAATGGTTGAATAAGTTATGGTATATGAAAATAATGGAATGTTATTGTTCTATAATAAAGGATGAACAGGATGATTTCAGAAAAGCTTGGAGAGACTTATATGAACTAATTCTAAGTGAAGTGAGTAGAACTAAGAGAACACTGTACACAGCAACAAGAAGATTATACGATGATAAATTCTGATGGACATGGCTCTTTTCAACAGCGAGGCGATTCAGGCCAGTTTCAATAGTCTTATAATGGGGAGAACCATCTGCACCCAGAGAGAGGACTGTGGTGACTGAGTGTGGATCACAACATAGTGATCCACTTTTTTTTTTTTTTTTTTTATTTTGGTTTGGTTTTTTGTTGTTTACTTACATTTTGTTTTCTCATTTTTTTCCCTTTTGATCTGATTTTTCTTGTGCACATGATAATTGTGAAAATATGTATAGAAGAATTGAACATGTTTAACATATTGGATTATTTGCCATCTAGGAGAGGAGGTGGGAAGAAAAGAAAGAAAAAAATTGGAACAAAAGGTTTTTCAAGGGTGGATGTTGAAAATTACCTATGCATGTTTTGAAAATAAATAGCTTTAATTTTAAAAAATTAAAAAAGACTCCTTTTTGAGTTTAATGACTTTAGAGCATAGTAATGCTATCAACAGAGAAAGGAAAGTTGAGAGAGACACATTTGGTAGGGCAGTCATTATTCAATTATGGAAGTTTCCAATATGACGTTCATAGGACATACAGAAAAAGATAGCACAAAAAATTGGCAATGGAGTTATTGTTCAGTCATTTCAGTCATGTCCAACTCTTCATGACTCCATTTGGTGTTTTCTTTTTTTATGTATACTCTATTTTATTTTTTACATATTTCCATATGATTTATTTTAGGAGAGAAAAATCAGAACAAAAGGGAAAAATCACAAGAAAGAAAAAAAAAAACAAAAGGAAAAAAAAAGTGAAAACACTATGCTTTAATATGCATTTAGTCTCCATAGTTCTCTCTCTGGATGCAGATGGCATTTTCTATCCAAAATTTATTGGAATTGCCTTGGACCACTGAATTGCTGAGAAGAGCCAAGTCTATCATAATGATCATCACACAATCTTGCTGTGGTGCAGACAATGTTTTCCTGATTCTGTTTCTTTCACTCAGAATCAATTCATGTAAATCTTTCCAGACTTTTCTAAAATCATCCTGTTCATCATTTCTTATAGAACAATAATATTCCATTATTTTCATATATCATAATTTATTCAACCATTTCCCAGCTGACAGGCATCTATTCATTTTCTAATTCTTTGCCACCACAAAGAGAGCTGCTACAAATATTTTTGCATATGTGGATCCTTTTCCCTCTTTTTATGATTTCTTTGGGATAAAGACCCAATAGGGTCAGGTATCAGAGGGTATGCACAGTTTTATAGCCACTGCAGCACAGTCCCAAATTGCTTTCTGAAATGGTTGGATCAATCCACAACTCTACCAACAATGAATTAGTGTCCCAGTTTTCCCACATCCCCTCCAACATTTATCATTATCTTTTCATGTCATCTTAGCCAATCTGATAGATGAGTTGGATCAAAATTGTTTTAATTTAATTTTTTTATTTTCTTGGCAGAGATACTAGAGTGATTTGCCATTTCCTTCTCCAATTCATTTTACAGATGGGGAAACTAAGGCAAACAGGGTTAAGTGACTTGCCTAAGACCACACAGTCACTAAGGTTTGAGGCTGGATTTGAACTTTGGTTTATCTAAGTCCAGGCCCAGCACTCTATCCATTATTCTACCAGGTTGTCTTGGTTATGAGCATTGAAATTCATAAGATTTATTCTCAATATAGGATTTCAGTACTCACCTGTATTGAAATAATAATAGAAAGTGGGAAAGTACTTGGACTTACCAAGGGAGAAAATATAGTGAGGGAAGAGAAGACCAAGGGTAGATCTTTCAAAAATATTTTTACTTAGGAGTCAGGAAGAAAAGAGATAATAAATGAAAGACATGAAAGAATAGTAGACAAGCAAGAGCAGAATCAGGAAGGAACAGTGGAATAGAAACTGATATAAAATTCTTTTTGGGATGATGATGTTCTGTAATTTGCAATCATGTAACATCATTAGGGGAATATTGGTGCTAAGAGATGTGATTTTTACTTCAGGGAGTAGTAGCTTTGGGATCATCAAAAGTACTGGACCATGCCTTCAGTGTAATTTTTATTACTTAATATTGGGCCCAGCTCATTGTGTATTTGCAGGTCTATCCAAGATATACTTATGGATAAGCTAGTGGAATGGGTTGGCCATCCAGTTTCATTTCATTGTCTAAACAATAAGTGTTTATTATGTTCATTGTTTTTTCCTAAGTGGATGGTTAGATTTGAGTTTAAGGATGCTAAGAAATTTTTTGAAGGGGTTTTATGGGAGTTTGAGACCTCAATACTATTAGTGCAAAGAGGAGAATATGGAAAATCTTGTTTATACTCTTCCGAGTACATCTTCAATGACATCCAAACCCCCTATTTTGTATCTCTTATCAAGTCAGTATCAGTGAATCATTGAGCAAAATTATTTTAACAATTATATTTATTTTAGTCCTTTTTAACAGGGCATGGTTAATGTTGGAGGGCTGCATTTTGTCCTATCAAGTTAATTACTATAAAGGTCAAAAAACAACAGACACAATGGGATCTTCTCTATACCACTCAGATAATTCCTTTAGACATAATAGATCTAGTCTCCTTTCAAATGTGACTTATGAAGACCTGTCCTCTTCCATTTTTATCAAGGATATTTTTCAATGTATGTGTAAGACCAACATAGTGCTGAAGATTTGAGCTTGAGTTCTGGATCCGATACTTACTAGCTGGGTAAACATACACAAATCATTTAGTTTCTCTGAGCCTCAATTTCCATCTACAAAATAAAGATCCCAATATTTTCACTACCTTCCAGAGTTATTAGGAGAAAAGGTTCTTTTTAAATCACAACATGAACATAGGTTTTTACAGAGACAAGAATATAATCATATGGATTGGTAATTGCTGATTATTTTGTTGTCTTTTTTTTTTAAGCACCATCTGTGATCTTCATTCTTTTGAAATTTTTCCATATTTGAGATATCTGGAAAATTGTTCCCTGCTGATCTTCAAAATTGTATTTTCTCTAATGCTGATTTCTTCTTTACAAAGTCAGGAACAGGTCAGGAACACTCATCCCAAATTCATTATTTTCAGTACCATTGCAATTTTCTCAAATTGTAAATCTGGTAGTGAAGTGTTAGTATCCAAAAGTTGTAATACTATTTTTATCTTAGATGATTACAAATACTGGTGTATCTATTCCACTTGTATCTCTGTGTTGTTCTCCTTCTAATTTCATCTACAAGTACTCTTGGGAGGATTTGGCTTAGGTAGATCTCATGCTAAATTCTGTAAGCTGTTTTCTCCTTTTGTGAAGGAATATTATTCATAGTCTTATATCTTCATTCTCCATAATGTACTATAAATGACTATATTCTAAAAAGTTCTCCTCTTGACAAAAAGATTAAGGATTTATTGGCTGAAATTGTTTCTAGGCTTTTTTCACCTTCCTTCTGGTAGTAACTATTTTGCTTCAGATAAGTTTCTATAAGAAATTAGATGTCTTCATTATTGTACTAATTTTCCATGTTTTAAAGTTGGTCTAGTTGGCTTGAAACTTCTGAAGTCACATACAAGCTATGTT
Source organism: Sarcophilus harrisii (assembly GCF_902635505.1). Taxonomy (NCBI): domain Eukaryota; kingdom Metazoa; phylum Chordata; class Mammalia; order Dasyuromorphia; family Dasyuridae; genus Sarcophilus; species Sarcophilus harrisii. The sequence goes on along the minus strand of NC_045428.1, from coordinate 42,328,794 downwards.
TTCTCATCTGATGACTTACAAAATGACAGAAAGGCAAATGTTAACCCAATTTTCAAAAAGGGGAAGAGGATGAATTTTTTTAAAACTTCAGAACAATCAACTTGATTTCAGTTCCTGGAAAAACCTAGAACTCTATTGGTAAAAAGATGATTTTAGAGTATTTAGAAAGGGAAGTAGTATTCACTAAGAGCCAATGAGTTCTTCAGTAAGAGATCATGAGAAACTAACCTTTTGGGCAGAGTTAGTAGCATCAGAGTTTCATAGATCAAGGGAATTAATGCTCCTGACACCAAATACCTGGATTTCAGAAGGAGAATGGACAAAATATCATGTGGTATCCATAACATGTGGGTTAAATAAAAATGCAGTTAGATGAATTCAGAACTGGTTGAAGTCTGCACATAAGGAGTAATAATGAAAGGACCAATACTAATCTGCAGAAAAATCATGAGGTTTCCTTGTCCTGTTCCACATTTTTATTCATGAGTTGGGTGAATGTATAGTTTCCTTATCAAATTTCCAGATGATACAAAACTTAATGAGGGTAATTAATATATTGAACAAATCCAAAAAGATCTAAGTAAGCCAGAATGATGGAGTATAACTAATAAAAAATTTAATTTACTACTTTTGATTTCAAAAATTCACCAATAGAACTATATAATGGGACAATGGAGCAAAGCTAATCTTCTTCAGTCTGAATGAAAAAGATCTGGGATTTTTGCTAGATTATAGCCTCACTAGTCAACAATGTAACATGGTAGCCTCCAAAGTTAACATATTTTTAAGCTGCATTAATAAGATCATAAAATCATAAAATTTAAAGTAACCTTGTGACTTGTATAGATTGGAAAGTCAAATTGGAAATCAGATTTTTAAGTGTTGCAATAAAGAAAACATTTTAGATTTTTTTTCTTGGATTTAGCCATAAGAGGTGAAAACAATAAGTAGACATTTCAGATGAGCAAATTTTGGCTTGATAGGGGGAAAAAAACCTTCCTGGAAAGGGACCCACATGTGAAAAAATGTGGCAGCCCTTTTTGTATTGGCAAGAAACTGGAAACTGAGTAGATGCCCATCAGTTGGGGAATGGCTGAATAAGTTATGGTATATGAATGTTATGGTATATTATTGTTCTGTAAGAAACGATCAGCAGGAGGATTTCAGAAAAGCCTGGAAAGACTTACACAAACTGATGCTGAGTGAAATGAGCAGAACCAGGAGATCCTTGTACACAAGATTATATGATGATCAATTCCAATGGACATGACTCTTTCCAACAATGAGATGATTCAGGACAGTTCCAATGATCTTATGATGAAGAGAGCCATCTGCAACCAGAGAGAGACAATAGGAACTGAATGTGGATCACAACATAGCATTCTTAGTCTTTTTGTTGTTGTTCACTCGCATTTAGTTTTCTTACTCATTTTCTTTCCTTTTTGATCTGATTTTTCTTGTGCAGCAAGAGAACTGTATAAATATGTTAACATATATTGGATTTAACATATATTTTAACATGTATAACATATATTGGATTGGGAGAAGGAGGGGAAAATCTGAAACACATGGATATGCAAGGGTCAATGTTGAAAAATTATCCATGCATATGTTTTGAAAATGAAAAGTTTAATTTAAAAAAACAATGGAAAAAACCCTTCCTAATTGTCCACGTATGGAGTGGGCTGCCTCGGGGATTAGTGGACTTCCTTGAATCTTTAAGAGGAAACTGGATGAGAATTTATCAGAAATGTGGGAGAGAGGAAGCAGAGATTCCTATTCAGAGAGATTGACATGAATGATGCTTAATATCCATTTCACTTCTGAGATACTGTATTGGGGGGTGGGGGAGAGGAGGGAAGAGGTATGTTGCAAAGGAAAATGTTCTGGATGTGGACTCAAGAGCCACATACTAATCTTAGTTCTGCTATTTGACCAGCATCTTGGCAGATGGGCTAAATGATTTCTAATCCAACTCTAAATCCTAGGATCTTATTCTGTGATTTTTATCATTTCTTCTAATTGAGAATTTATCTGTCCCTCTGCTGATACCACAATGATTTGAATGCATACCAACAGCTGATTCTCAAGTGATTTATATCTGTAACCATATGTTTCCTGTCTATTAAGACACAGTCCATTTGATCTCTTAGGAAGCTGTGTAACACCTTCTCTTTTTCTTGAAAAAACTATCCATTTTGCACAGATGTGAAGCTTCTGAATAGTTTATAAACTTCTTTTCTTGATCCTGAAACAATTTCTAACACAGTTGTCATCTTCCTCCCCAAATCAAGATACGTGTTGATTTCAATTCCAAGGATGATGTCAATTCAACAAATTCAATAAACATTTGTTGTCTACTTTTTTTGAGGGGGCAAGAGTATTTAAATACTTGAAATCAGGAAGTTTGGGTGCAAATCTTGGCTTGCGCTTTTTAAAACTATTTGGTTTTGTTCAATAATTTTCAGTTGTATCCTACTCTTCATAACCCCATTGAGGGTTTTCTTGGCAAAGATACTCGAGAGGTTTGTTATTTCCTTCTCCAGCCCAGTTCACAGATGAGGAAACTGAGGTAAACAAGATAAAGTAAATAGTCCAGAGTCATCCAGCTAGTATCTTGAACATGAGAGGAGTATCCCTGACACCAGGGCCAGCATTCTTTCCATTGTGTCATCAGGCTGTCTTTTAACTATATAACTGGAGGCAAATAACTTCTCTCTCATTACACCGTAGTTTTCTCATTTACAAAATAGGAATAAAAATCCTTGTACTTTTTGAGATCTGCTAAAATGTGAATTAATTTTTTTTTGGCCATAGAAAGTTCTAAATACTATCAAGTTGCAGAAGGATAGCAACCTGAGTTTGAACCAGTCTTTTCCAAATATTATATTCTTGGAGGTAGCCCTTCAAGTGACAAGATGTAGTTTCAGGGTGGGGTGAAGGATAGTCTTTCACTTACCTGACATTTGAATCTTTCCTCTTGGAATATAAAATCAACTAATGGAGTTTATACTTGATTCCCTGGCTGCCTCTTTTGTGTCTTCCTTTAGGAATAATCTGGCTGAACATTAAAAAGCTTGAAGAAATGACAGCTGCCATCATCTTTCTCCCCAGCATTAAAGGAATCATGGGAAGATTGCCTTAGCAGTGACAGGAGTGGGTTAGTACCAAAAACTCAATTTGGCTTCAGAGAGTCACCTATGGCAAGAAGTAGCTTGGCTGTTAGATCAAACTAACTGCCAAAAGGATGTGAAATGGAACACAGCTAATTATCTGTTTTGCAAAAACTGTTTTACATTAAATATTAACTTCCTAGCTGATGGGTAACTTTATTAGTACTAGTAATAAGACAGTGAATGCTGTTTAAGCCATTCAGCTAATGTTTTGATTCTTATATACTTATTATTGCTTTATGTGTGGGATTATATGACCAATTTTTATTGAACATTGGACACTTTTTTACTTTCCCCCTTTTTGGGGAATCCTTTAGGCTTTAAGTTCTAACTCTGTTACCATAATTAGCAACATTCTCCAGAGTAACCACATTGAGCTAAATCCATGAGTCCATAAATATTAGATTTCCTCAACTGCATAGCTATGTTACAGATCAGGGATTGGAGTACATCACCAGGAGTTTAAGTCTCAAAAGACTGATTGTCTTTAGCCTCTATACCAGTTTAGCTCATAGACTTAAATTATTTTTATAATATTTTGTCCATCCCAAGTTAACACAAAAGCATCTCTATAGTGATATTTCGTGTTTCCTTTGGATTCACTTTGTATCCAATATTTCCAAGCCTTTTATTCATCTCTTAGAGAAACCTTTGTCCAGGCCTTTCATCCAGTCAGAACTTCAAGTCTATGCTTTTTGTAAATCTCTGGGGATGCCAAGATGGCTGCTGTAACTTGTGCAGATTATGGTATTTGATTCCCATCCAGTCCTACCTCCTTTGAGGGTTTATCCCAAACATCATTAGTTCCTTTGCTTGTTTCCTCAATCTTTGACTCTTTCTTCTTTGCCTCCAAAAATGCCCACGTCTCTCCATTTTTAAATACTTTTGACCCTAACATTTTTGCAAGCTCCTCTTCTGAGTCTCTTCTCACTTTCACTGCCAAGTTCCACAAGTCATTTGCTTTTGCTATCTTCAGTTGTCTGGGACCTACTCACTTCTCAGCCCCTAATCTTTAACATGTTTCTAAAAATGACATTACCAAGACTGCCAGTTTTCTCCTAATTGCCAAATGCAATGTATTTTCCTTAATGTTTATCTTCCTTTACCTTTCTGTAGCTCTTGACTAAGCAGACTTCCCCTCATCCCCTTTTTTGATACTCTTTCCTCTATCCTCTGGGACACGGATTTCCTGGATTTTCTTCTGCCTGGAGTATTATCCTTTGCTGGTTCTAAACAGCTCCACTCCTCCCTAAGGCTCTGACCCGGTCCTTTTTGTCTTTTCTCTTTGTTTGGTCTCAAACAGAGACCTGTCAAAAACCTGGCTTAAAAAAGCCTGGGTTTTCTACTGTATCAGGGGACCATCTCTCATCCAGATGACTCTGGAGGGGAAATTGAGGCAGGTGCTTTTGTACAGCTCTTCCTCACTTAAATCAATTCCCTGATGTCAGGGTTCTCTTCTAGAACAAAGGACAAATAATAACAATGCTTGGTAATTGCATCAACGCCCATAAGTTCAGCTATCATCCTAGATTACTTCTAGATCTATATACCCAGCCCTAATTCTCCCAAGGAGAGGAAGATAATATGCCAGTCTCAGTGTCAGAAAGGTTTGTGTTCAAATCTTGTTGTGTTCTGTTTTTTAGAGCCCCAAGTTGGGGTGATTAAAATATTGAATCCTGCTTTCTAGAGCCCCCAAATTGGGATGACAAAACGTACCTTTGCTTTCTAGAGCCCCCACACCAGGGTGATTAAAATAAAGCTTCCTAGTGGAGAAGTGATGAGGCAGGACTCCTGAGAATGGTGGGAAAATGGAGTCTGTTTATTTCAAGGACTTCTCCCTTTTTATAATGTAACAAAAACAACTCTGAGCACGTAGGATCACATAAACAACTTGCTATTGTAGTTTGCCACCTGGTATCACTCTGCTTCAATCTCAACACAGGTTGTCACTGCCCTTGACTTCTCAGGAAGGCCGAGAGCCCTTAGGGGAGATGGGGAGCCAAACCAGATATTGTTAGCAGGTTCCCTCTGGATTGAAGGGTTTTAGATCTTACCCAAAGTTTCCCCACTGACTGTGACCCTCTACAAAATCTCACCTCCAACACATATTCTAGATGAGTGTAAGCAAATCACTTAACCATCAGTAAATCTATAAAACTATAAAATACAAAATAGATCCTCTTTATTGAAACAGGGTGTTTCCTCCCTAGGAGTACCTTACTTTTATGAAATCACAGGTTGAGATCAAAACTCTTTTTTCAATTTCAATCTTTTATTTTTCTTTTGGTAGAAATTTTTAGTACCTTATACCCCAGAATTTACGAGAGATGAGAGGAGTGTTGTAATGTAATGCATAGAATGCCAGGCTTGAAATAAAATGTAAGTTCAAATTCTGCCTCAAATACTAGCTATGCAACTCTAGGCAAATCACTTAATTTCTCTCTGCCTTGATTTTTAATGTGTAAAATGAAGATAATAACAGTACCGGCTTCAAATGGGTACTGTTGAGAACCAAATGAAATAAAATACGTAAGATGTTTTGTAAACTTCAAAGTTCACGTATTAATTATTAATTTTTATTAGCTTTTTATTTTCAAAATATATGCAAAGATAGTTTTCAAAATTCACCCTTGAAAAACTTTTGTGTTCCAATCTTTCTCCCTCTTCTCCCCCCACTCTCTCCCCTAGACAGCAAGCAATCCAATATATGTTAAACATATTCATGAAATATTAATTTTTAAGATATATTTTTCTTACTATAGGGATTTATGGAATTTGATTGGTAGGGTCTCTATATTCTAGAGTGTTTTTCTTTCAGATAGATTAGACAATTAACACAAGGATCTCCTCACAATAAAAAGATGCTCATGTAATTCTGGTTCAAAAATGGAAAAACCCAGAAAACCATAGTCATAAATCCATTTGTAATTGTTTAGACAACTGATATTTATTTCTGTCAAATGCTTCCTGGCACCCCACAATTATTCTCCATTTTATCTTGTTATAACAATTCAGTGATACTCACATAGAAAATAAACAGTGGCTATTTAGGGACTGCCAGGAAAAGGCGCAAGCTGTGGCACAGACTGTCCGATGCCCAATCCGGCACTTCCTACACATGGTGGGTGCTCCCAGGATGTGGAGGGCTGCCTAAAAGCATTAGTTTTTCAAGTTTACTTTTTTCTACTGACGAATTTCTCTTATGAAACCATGCTAAATCTTGAAAATAAGCTTTCTTATTTGCTTTTATCTCTGAATATACTGACTTGTAATTAGTTTATCTCCTTTATTTTAAAAGTGCGAAAAATATATAATTTTTTAAAAGCAAGTTTTTTTTTTTTTTTTTTCTGTTTGTCTCTGCAGATCACATTCCAGGATCTCAGGAATGTGGAGCAATCTACCATCTGGTACTGATGCTGCTAGATAATAAACTAACAGAATTTGGGGATAGAATGCCTCCAAATGATGAATGGATGATGATTCAACAGCTTTTTCCATCTCTGGGAATAGTCCTGAGTTGCCATGTGCATTTTTCCCCCCACTACGTAAAGTCTTCATGTTGGAACTACTTAAATTACAGGCAGTGAGGCTGATGCCAAGTCTTCAAAATGCAGTCCAGCTTAGGGCTGTGGGACTTGAATTTAGGCATTTCCACAATCTCCTCCTGTTGTTTCTAAGTAGAGGTAGGTTTGGGGCTGAGATCTTTCCTAAAGCTACACTAGAGTTAGAACTCTTATCCAGGGCTCCAACTAAAGCAGTGACTTAGAGACACAACTGTAGATGATTATATATTTTATTTTAATTATAGCTTTTTATTTACAAGATATATGCATGGGTAATTTTTCAGCATTGACAATTGCAAGACCTTTTGTCCCAACTTTTTCCCTCCTTCCCCCCCAACCCCTGCCCCAGATGGCAGGTTGGCCTATATATGTTAAATATGTTAAAGTATAAGTTAAATACAATATATGTATACATGTCCAAACAGTTATTTTGCTGTACAAAAAGAATCGGACTCTGAAATAGTGTATAATTAGCCTGCGAAGGAAATCAAAAATGCAGGTGGGCAAAAATAGAGGGATTGGGAATTCTATGTAGTGGTTCATAGTCATCTCCCAGAGTTCTTTCGCTGGGTATAGCTGGTTCAATTCATTACTGCTCTATTGGAACAGCTTTGGTTCATCTCATTATTGAAAAGGGCCACATCCATCAGAACTGATCATCATATAGTATTGTTGTTGAAGTATATAATGATCTCCTGGTCCTGCTCATTTCACTCAGCATGTAGATGATTATATTGCACAACACCTGACACACAATTAAGTGCCCAACAAGTGCCTCTTGATCAATAATTCTATATCAACTCTGAGTACACAGAACATGCAATCTAGAATTATTCATGGTACTGTTTTTTGACTTAATTATTTTTTTCATGATACTGCTTTTTAAGAACAAATTTACACAGGAAGCTAGGAATTTTAAATAATATAAAATATAACTTACACGCAAACTTTTCTTTTCTCCTTTTTTTAAGGCAAATAAATGCATTCCCACTTCCCCCAAACCCTGTACCATTCCAATGGGCACAGTACAGTTACTTTCATTTGATTTTTCCCCCCTTTCTCAAAAACTCTCTAAAACATCTTTAATCTGATCCTTAACAGAAACACCATTTCTTTACCCTAGAGAAGACTCAGGGGGAATATGATAGCCTTCTTTAAGCACATGAAGGTCTGGCATATGGAAAAGAGATTTAATTTGTTCTGTTTTTGCCTCCAAGAACAAAACCAGGAGCCATGTGGGGAAGCTGCAAAGAGACAAATTTCAGCTCTATGTCAGCAAATATTTCCTAATGATTAGAACTTTCCGAAAGTGTATATTTCTTCTGAAGATAAGAGGTGTCTCTTCTTTGCAGGGATTGCTACTTGTTGGGAATAATATAAAAAGGACTCTTTCTTTACAGGTAAGGACTAAACTAGATTGTTCCTGAGGTCTCCTCCAATCTTGAAATTCTGTGATGCTATGATTTTTTGGATCAGTTCTAAGTTGCCTGTTTTTGGAATTATCTTCATCTTTACGTCAACAAAAAATTTTCCCTTTAATGTGAAATCCAGTATTACTACCAGAAGTCTTATTTTCTTTTACTTTTAGTAATATATCTTTTTCTACTTAAATCATCATGTGATCATAATAACATATAAGACTTTCCTATTAAAAAACGAGCAACTGTGGATAGAGCACTAGCCCTGAAGTCAGGAGAACCTGAGTTCAAATTCGGCCTCAGATATTTTAACACTTTCTAGCTGTGTTTCAGCCAAAAAAAACCCCAAAAAACCCCAAAAAACTGTATTTATCACACGATTAATGAAACTTTATCAGCAAGATAAATTCCAATTACAACATTCCATATCTGCCCTTAACAAAGCAGTTAACCACCCCAAAATCAATGAAATAGCTTACAAGGAACATAAAAACAAAATTGAATCAATTCTTACCCTCAGGAAGAGGATATTGTAATAGTGGGGAACATAACCTGTTCATAGGTATGTAAATACAGAATGTATACAAAATACAAAGTGATTTTTTTCGGTGAGGATATAGACAACTCAAAGAACCAAGAAAGAATGAGGCAATTAAGCTGAGACTTGAAGGGAGCTAGAAGTTCCAAGAAGAAGAAAGGAGGGAAAAGGATTTTAGACATTAGGGATAACTTGGATAAAGACAGAAGCAGTACATAGACTGTTATGTATGAGGAGTAGCATGGAGGCCAATTTATCTGGAACAAACAAGAAGATGGTGAAGTTAGAAAGCCTCCTCAAAATTTATCTCAAACTACAGCTACATTAGCAGTATATTCTAGAGTTAATCCATTTACTCCCCTCCCATCCCCAATTCTAATGTGATTTTTTTGGAAGGGTGCACAGCATTCGTGTTTCCTGGTAAAAGCGTAGCTAGGAGATGCGCTGAATAGAAAAAACTAATTTTCCTGAATTCAAATCTGACATGAGACATTCACTAGCCATGTAATCCTGAGCAAGTCACAATCTTACTCATAGTTACATGGCTAGGAAGTATCGGGACTACGATTCAAATCCTTGTCTGGTAACCATAAAGTTGTTAGGAGAGGATTGGATTAAATTCACCAAATATTTCTTAAAGGCCTACAGTGTGCTAGGCACAGCACCAGGCAGTAAGGACAAGAACACAAAAATGAAGTGATCCCAGCCCTCAAGGAATTTGTGTACCATACACCTGGATATAAAGTATGCATAAAGAAATGCCTAATAATTTTAGGAGGAAGAGAATAAGGGGACGAATGATTCCCAAAATCTTAACAAAATCTCAAGAACTTTCATAATGGTCAATTATTTGTGAGCTGGTAGAGACTGCAGAGATAATCCTGTCCAAAAGTTAGTGGTCTACTTGTTCATTTTTATTTGTATCTAATTTTTCCATCTAATTTGTAATATTTTAATGACTAAATTTGAATCAGATGTAAAAAATATAGTCCATTGTGCTTTAGGTAGAATTAACTGACAGAGGAGTTCCATGAAATGAAAGATAAATGACTTCCACATTCAATAATTGTAATAATCATCCAAGGAAATTTGTTTTTAAGTGCTCACTTAGGTAGGCACTGTGATATCCTGTTGTAGTTGAGTTGTTTCAGTGGTGTCCTATCTTCTTGAGTCAATATCTTGACATTTTCTAAGCAATGATACTGGAATGGTTTCTCATTTCCTTCTCTAGCTCATTTTACAGATGAAAAAACTGAGGTAAACAGGGTAAAATTATTTACCCAGGATCACTGAGTGATCTTGAATGGATTTGAACTCAGAGAGATGAGTCTCCAGGCCCAGAATTCTATTCACTGTACCATATAGATAATAATAATTGATTTGAATTCCAAATAATTTGATGATTTGGGGAGATTTGTTTTGGTTTTTTCCACGTAAAACATTTGTGACATGGTTTGGAACAAGAATAAATAGAACCAACTACAGATTGGAAGAGAAAGTAACTCCTTTCAGTCATGTCTTGAGGATCCTTTGGTCTCCTGGCTCAAGTCCCATGACCACAGAGGTAATTAAAGACCCATTCTGAAATTCTTCTTGGTACCAGTTTTTAAGGGGATAATCTCCCAATGAGTTTTCATCATAAGATTTTTCAACTCAACCAGGATTAGCAGTATGAAATCATGAATTGGAGACTAGAAGGGACCTTAGGAGACAGCTGGTCTAAGTTATTAGGTCATAATAAGGCTTGAAGAGACCTTAGAGTTTATCTAACTCTAATCCAACTTTCATTTTACAGAGGAGAAAACTGAGGTTTAGAGACTAAATACTCTGACTGAAGTCATACTAGGATTTCAGCCCTAGAAATCTGGCACTGGATTTCATTGGACTATGTGGCACTTGGCATTCCTAGCTCTGCCAGCAACTCAGATTTCTAGGCCTTACAAATGTACCGTTTTTTTTTTTTTTTCCTACACTTCAAAAGACATGTTAATAAAAATATCAAAAGGTTAGACAGGTACCTGGAAGCCAGGGCCTCAGTCATTCTGAATAACTAATGCTCCTCCACAGTGAGGTTGGACAGGATCATTTTCTATTATAATTGTGATATTAGGAAAAGACAGATTCAAACCAGCAGCTCTGAAGCTGCCATCCCTCTGTCCCTTTTATGTATCACTAAATGAGGAGCTCACAGACGAATGGGGGAGTCATTGTTGTTTGTCCTTCCTTCTGAAAGAAGACCATGACATCAGGAAGGTGATGCTATGACATGCTGGATTTAAAACTCGAAATGGATTTAAATGCTGGAAGGCTGAGAGGGAATAAAGAAAAGTAAGTACTATGTAATTTGCTAAGTGAATTTATGGACTTCATAAAGTAACTTTTGATGCTAATTTAAGTAGGCTCAAGAAAATGACTAATTCATAAATGATTATTAAAAGGACCTAGAGATATGGCAGAACCTTTGAAGTTCACCTCAGGAACAGATAACCAAGTATGGTCTCCTATGACAATATACATGACAATGTATATTGCATGTGCCACTTTGAAATTGGATCTCAGTAGTTTTTCTTATTTCCTAGTTAAGTTATAGCTAACCTCTTTTAAGTTCCAATTAAAAATCTCATCTCTGACAGAAATTCTTTCTCAGCTCCTCTTAATTCTAGTGCCTTCCCTCAATAATTATTTCCTATTTATATCTATTTGTATATTGTCTCCCTATTAGAATATAAGCTCCTTGAAGGCAGGGATTTTCTTTTGTATGTCCCGCATTTTGGCATATGATAGTTATTTAATAATTCTTTTAACCTTTCACTCTAATGTGGCCTTTGTGGTTGTTCTAGTTCCACACACCATTTGTTCAGATTACTCCACTACCCTTCTTAATCCTCTACAGTCTTTTTTCTTCCAAGTTCTCCTTGCTAGATGGCTAAACTCTATATACAAATCTAATCACATCAATCCTTTGCTCAAAAGCTCTTCAAGGGCTTCCCATTCATTGCCTTTGGAATTAATCAATTTGAACTCTTTAGCTTGGCCTTTAGGTTGCTCCTCAATTTTCCAATCTTGTCTTTGGAGAAAAAAAATTGAAAGCTTTCATTTGTATACTGCCTGCATTTCTGAGATATTGCCTAGCAGAAAGTCATGTTTTATAATTTTTTAAAAAAAGAAGAAACCAAAACTAATCAACACTTTGTCTAAATCTGCTATTATATGCAAAGCTTTCCACTCATAGACTTTCCCATCTGCACAGAACAGAAAGAGGTTTTCTCCTTTTTCTCCTTCTGGGACAAGCCTAGTCATTAGGCTTATATACATTATACATTTTTGTTGTTGTTCTTTGCATTTACATCTTGTTAGTCACAGTGTATACAGTTTTTCTGGTCCTACTTCACTTTATATCAGTCCCTGGCTTCCCATGCTTCTCTGCTCTCATCAGATCTCATTTCTTTCTTTCTTTTTTTTTTTTTTCTGCTGAGAAATTGGGGTTAAGTGACTTGCCCAGGGTCACACAGGTAGGAAATGTTAAGTATCTAAGGCCAGATTTGAACTCAGGTCCTCCTGACTTCAGGGCTGGTACTCTATCCACTGCACCACCTAGCTGACCCCAGGTCATCATTTCTTAAGTATAGCATCTTCATGCATTCCAATTTTATATTACTCCTTTTCACTCAAACCATGTTTTGGCTGAACTCATACAAATTGGAGAAGGAAATGGCAAACTACTCCAGTATCCCTAACTCAAACCAATCAACATTAAGTGTCCACAAAACTAGTCCTAGCCCTCAAGATCCTTACAGTCTATTGGGGGGTGGGGGGTGAGAATCTGGGAGGTATGTGGAGAAAACTCATAAATATAAGCTGAAAAAAAGAGGGGAAGGGTCACTTGTAAGGCTTGGTGCAAAATTCAGATAAAGTCTCAAAGTAGTACTGCCAAGTGAGATCACCCTCGTTAAGTAGAGGTTTTGTAGTTCCTGGCTCTATCTATCCTTTATTCAGGGCACAGAGGATGGGATAGAGTCCCAGGGGATCTTACCAGGATGATGAGGATTTCCCAATAATGAGCCTTCTGGGGTATGGCTGACAAGTCCCAGAGTGGTTTTGCTAGATGAGAAATGAAATATCCTGAGCAGAGCTCTCTTTAAATGGAGGTTTTCTTCCTCAGTGATTTCCTGATTCCATGGCAATCCTTAGAGCTTTTAAAACTAGGTCATTTTTAGGGTTCTATAGAACCTTAGGATTTCCATTCCAAATTTCCAATGTCTACCTGTTGCCTTTTTCCTCATCTTTTAAGGTCTCTGAAAATTTTCTGAAGCACAGGTCTAATCATATCAACCCCATCTCAAGAATCTTAAGAGGCTCCCAAGTGCCTCTAACTTAAAATTCAAGCTTCTCAGCTTGGCTTTTTCAAAATCTGACTATAAACTACTTTGCCATCCTTGCGTTAATGACTTAGAACTGGAAAGAATTTTTAATCCACCTCTTTAAATATGAAAATAAAGCCGGGAGAAATTTCATGAATGCCTGAGGTTATAAAGGTAGTAAATGACAGGACTCATACTTAGGTGTTCTCTGTGTTTGGGGAGCGGGAGGGGGAATGGGATGGCCATCCTGCATAGGAGTTAATGGAATGCTCCAGATTGTACATAATTAATTCCCTTTCCTTTAGCTTTTTATACTCACTGAAGAATAGAAAGTCAGGGGTCTTCATCTGTATATCTCTGCCTCCAGGATCTGGCACGTAGTAGGCACTTACTCTCTCGTTCTCCTCTGTATTTCTCTGTCCTTAGTCCGATACCTGGCACTTCATCACTACTACTCTCTTTCTAGACTCATGAGTCACTCCTATGAAGCTTATTAAGAGGCATTTGGCGGCAGAAGAAAATAGGGCTGAGAGATGGATCCAAACAACATCTGGCCCTGAGGTATAGGAACTGGAGCAAAGTGGCCTGCGTTGTCACATTTTATAAGCATTTATTAGGCACCAGCTATGTGCCAGGCGTTGTGTTACGGGGAGAAGAATCAGAGGAGATATTTAGCATTTGTTTTCTGAGGATATAACTCCTATAAAAGGACTGTTTGGGAGAGCTGGTCAGAAGACAATAGTAACTATTTTCGGATCATCCAAGGAAAGGGGACTCAAATGGATTTGTGATCTCATTCATTTGGAAGTTCCCTCTGACAATGCAGATCACAACCTATCCATGCCTGCCCATCCTGTGCTGCTTTCATCCAGGCTCTTTCCTACGTTTGCCTATAAAACAAAGGAAAGGATCCTAGTATTAAATGCCTTTCCCCATCCAGGCAGTGGAAAAATATTAAGGAATTTTGCTGAGTTTGCTCTCTTTGCTAATCCACAGAGTGGGCTAGCACAGGGAAGGGCAGCTACTGGAAGCTCTCTCCCTAGAGAACTGTAGGGCATGCTTCAGGAGAATTAGGGTTCGGACTGACCAGCCCATGGGGAAAACTGAGGTCCTATTCAGCACCATTGAAAGGCCCTCAATCACCCACATTCATGATCCTCTCTTCCTGCCGCAGACCTGCTTCCCCACTCCTCCCTTCTGATGGTGGTAAGGGGCAAGCCCCTTGGCTTGATTTATCCTGAGGAGGAGGCTCCATCTCTGGTCTGTTTCTTTGCATACCCTGCGCCCCAATCCTGGAAAGTCCTCCTTTTTGCCTCCAACTAGAGGAGCCCTAGCTCCTCCTAAGGAGATTTCTTTTTTTTTCCTGATTCACCACCACCACCACTCTCCCAAAGGTGCTTCCCACCCTGCGCCACAGTTCCCAAGTTTGTAGGATAAATAGATTTAAAGCGAAAAGGCACCTGAAAAGCCATCTACTCATACAGAGAGGAATAAATTAAGTCCTAGAGAAAAGGACTTTACCCAGGGCACACAGGTAGTAAAATGGTAGCTCCAAGACACAAATACAGATTCCTTTTCATTGAACCAAACTGCCACAAACTACATTGTTTATACTGATCTATGTCCCTGTTATCTTCTCCCACAAGAACGTGGGTTGTTTTTTGTCCTTTGTTCTGGAAGAAGACCATGACATACAAGTCACGGAGGGAGGAGATGCCATGACATACAAGTGAATTGGATTCACTTTCCCCTCCAGAGCCCTCTGGGTCCAGTGGCTAGGCATCCTTGAGGGCAGGTATTGAGGTTTCTTTTACTTCTCCAGCCTCAATGCTTTGTGCTATGCCAGTTCAAATAATAGGTACTAATGCTTGTTGACTTGAATTTCACTTTTTTTTTCTTTTTATATATTCATCTTAAAGCCAGCCTGTAGATGAGGTGTGTTTGTGGGGTATTTTTTTTTTTTTTTTTTTGCCTTTCTTTGTATCACTACTTCTTAGCACAGTACCTTGCATACTGAAAGTACTTAATAAATGCTGCCTTTGTTACTTCCCATAATCCTCTTACAAGGGATCTCTTATGAACTCCCAAATGCTTCCATTTTCCTCTGCCTCTAAGAATTCCAGTCTCTGTTCATAGAAGAGTGTTGGAATCCTTACAAAGTGTTAAGTCATTAGAATTGATAGAGACAATAATTATCTAATTTAGCATGGTTCAGTATGATTGATCTGATCCTACAAGGAGATGTTATGGGCCAGAACTTGGAAAAAGGTACTAAGTGGAACTGAGGAGACAATGGTTAAATCTAGTTTAGCATTGATTTAATCCTACAACAAATAATGGTTTCCCAGTGATATAATGATTGGTGTGTACTCAGTGTACAGCATATAAGCAAGAAGGGACAGGGACAGAAGCCCACTCTTGGAGGCGGAGATAGATTCATTCCATATTCTACCTTTGTGCTGGCTGGAGACATTCAGAGGGAGCTAAGAGCTGAAGCTCAAGACTTTGAAGGACACAATAAAGAACTGGATTTTAACTCCTAGCTGCATTTGGAGTGATAATTACTTGGAACTGAAACCAAGGCTGCCTCCAGAAAACCTCCCCAAGAAACCTGCTCCCAGAGAATGATAATATATTAAGGAAAAGAGAAGAACACCATAGAAGAGGAGAATGTAAGCTCCTTTAAGACAGGGTTTTTCTTTTTTGTCTTTGTATCACTATACCCCCCCCCCCCACACACAGAGTTCTTACACATTCAGAGCTTCTAAAATGCTTGTTAAAATGGAATCTAATTGAATCATCCCAGTTCTAAATTCCCTTTCTTCTCTCTGACCTTAAATAGCATTTTGTAGGCCTTTTTTGCAATTTTATTATATTCTGGCACAGAGAAGTTTTGAAGATTAATAGCAGATTTACAAAGCCTTTTAAGGTTTTCAAAAAGCTATAAAACACTATCAAATAAGGTAATTGTAAGCAATTCTGAGCATATAATAAGTACTATTAATATGGTGTGGTAATTGCTGTTGCTTCATTTGATTTGAAGTATCAGAGAGCTAGGTGGCAGGGTGGATAGAGTATTGGGCCAAGAGTCAAGAGGACCTAAATTCAAATATCCACTTACTGGCTGTGTGACCTTGGGCAAGTCACTTTGAGGAAGTCCTGGGTCACTAGATGGGGGTTGGCAGAGAAAGCCTAAAGTGCTATTTAATAAGACTGCCTACTTAGGCAAGCAGGGAAGGGCACTGATGGGCATCTGCTCAATCTTACAGTCCCGTCCCTGCTGGAGGTCTTGGGTAATGCAACCCTACTGTATCCAATCAGAAAGCCAAAGGATGTCAGTTTGTCCTATAAATCCCCCCCCCCCCCCCCCCCATGCAAGCTTTACTGAATCCCTTTGGGTTAGCCTGCCAAAGCATTCTGCTTCTTGGTGTCTTTTTTCTCCTACCTCTCTTCCCCTGTGCCTCATAGTGTTTTTCTCCTTGTCATAGCTAACTAACTCTTTTAGGGTACTAAACTTCTCTATGGATTTGGCCAGCCAGTAGTATTCTGACTTCATGGCATATTCCCTTTCTCCTGGTTGTGAGCTCCAGTAGGGAATGTCTTTTCCACTATTGTTAAAATTACTTTCCTATATGCTCTCCCAACTCTATTTCATATTTACCACTCCTGGTGATTATTTTACCTCTACGGTTTGTGTGTAACCTCTTCTCCTAAATGAACCGATCTTTTGCCTAAGAGAAAAGCCATTGTGAATTTGTCACATGAATGAACCCCAACATTTAGTGCAAATTGTTCTCAATCTCATCAACTTCACTTTAGTTTCCTCATCAGTAAAATGAGGTAATAATTGCGTCTATTTGCAGGATTGTCATAATAATTAAATAAAGAATTTAATACTATGCTTGGCACATATTATAGAATGTGGGATATACCATATATATTATATAATATCTACTATTGCTATAAAGCATTAGTTATTAGTTAACATTGGCTGTGAGCTCCTTAAGGGACTCTTTTGCCTCTTTTGATAACCCTAGTCTAGCACACAGTAAGCACTTTAATGTTCGATTATTGCTTTTTAGTCGTTATGACTGTACTTCTGAACTTTGCTTTTCCTTCTTCCCAGATACCCCCCCCCTTAATAATTCACTGTCATCACACCTCTCTTCCTTCCCCACTACACAGACCCCTTCAGGTCGTTTACAAGTCTTAGAAAATTGCTTGAGGAATTGAGAAGTCTTGACTCTGCCCATGGCCACTCAATCAGTCTGGGTCACTAGGACTCTAGAGCTGGGATCTCCAACTACATCTAGTCCAATCGCCTCTTTTTACAGTTAAAGAAAGGGAGGCTTACTGAAGTTAAGTGAGTGGCAGAGGTCAAACAGAAGAAACATTCAGAGATAGAATCTGAAGTGAAATGGTTTGGAGGTTTCCTCAAAATATGGCCCTGACAAAGCAAGCTTCCGAATGAAGTCCTTGGAAAACTTGGACGGAAAACGACTTCAATACTAAAAGTTGTAAAAGATAACGGGTTCCCTTTTCCTTTTTCTGCTGAAGAAAAAGCAGCATTAAATAAAATCCGTGCTAGGCTTTATTTATTTATTTTTTTTTTAAATAAACTGTGGGTCTGATTTTGGATTTTGAGGAACTTCAGTGTTAAATAGATTCTGGTCCTCAGACTCCCAGAAAGCTCATTGTCTTCTACTGAACTACTTCCTGAATGTCAGTCAATCAATAAGCAATTATTAAGCACCTAGGGATCAACCGTTGGTCCTGCCAGATGGCCAAACTTCAAACTGCTGTTTCCTCCTACACATCCAAGGTTATCTGGTGACCGAATGTGTGATGCTGGTCCCTGTGCCTCTCTCTGCTCTCTAACCTTTACAAATATCAGGCGACTGTGAATGGGTCACTGTGCTCTGACTCTGTCCCCTCCACCTTTAATGCCGTCTGATGACTGCGCAGGAGCAATGTCGGGGCCGCAGCCCGTCCCCTCGGGGCGCTCCCATCCCCCCCCCCACCGTCCGGTGCCTGTGACTGGGCGCCACTGTGCCCTGCAGCCCGTCCCCTCGGGGCGCTCTGGCACCGCAGCCCGTCCCCTCGGGGCGCTCCCGTCCCCCCACCGTCCGGTGCCTGTGACTGGGCGCCACTGTGCCCTGCAGCCCGTCCCCCCCCACCGTCCGGTGCCTGTGACTGGGCGCCACTGGGCTCCGCAGCCCGTCCCTCGAAGGCGCTCCCGTCCCCACGGTCCGGTGCCTGTGACTGGGCGCCACCGTGCCCTGCAGCCCGTCCCCTCGGGTCGCTCTGGGGCTGCAGCCCGTCCCCTCGGGTTGCTCCCGTCCCCCCCCACCGTCCGGTGCCTGTGACTGGGCGCCACTGTGCCCTGCAGCCCGTCCCCTCGGGGCGCTCTGGCACCGCAGCCCGTCCCCTCGGGGCGCTCCCGTCCCCCCACCGTCCGGTGCCTGTGACTGGGCGCCACTGTGCCCTGCAGCCCGTCCCCCCCCACCATCCGGTGCCTGTGACTGGGCGCCACTGGGCTCCGCAGCCCGTCCCCTCGGGGCGCTCTCCCCCGTGGACTATATGTTATCTGGTGACTATTCACAGATGCCCGAACACTGCACATGACTCAGAACCTGGGAGCTGGAAGGTGACCTCATAGGTCACACAGTCCAGACAAATGCACGGGTTGGACCAGCGGCCTCTGGGGTCCGTCGAGGCTCCCGTCCCCCCCCACCGTCCGGTGCCTGTGACTGGGCGCCACTGTGCCCTGCAGCCCGTCCCCTCGGGGCGCTCCCGTCCCCCCCCCCACGGTCCGGTGCCTGTGACTGGGCGCCACTGTGCCCTGCAGCCCGTCCCGTCGGGTCGCTCTGGGGCTGCAGCCCGTCCCCTCGGGGCGCTCCCGTCCCCCCCCACCGTCCGGTGCCTGTGACTGGGCGCCACTGTGCCCTGCAGCCCGTCCCCCCCCACCGTCCGGTGCCTGTGACTGGGCGCCACTGGGCTCCGCAGCCCGTCCCCTCGGGGCGCTCTCCCCCGTGGACTATATGTTATCTGGTGACTATTCACAGATGCCCGAACACTGCACATGACTCAGAACCTGGGAGCTGGAAGGTGACCTCATAGGTCACACAGTCCAGACAAATGCACGGGTTGGACCAGCGGCCTCTGGGGTCCGTCGAGGCTCCCGGCACCCCCCAGTGTTCGCGGCCCTGGGGTCCTCTAGAAGCCCCGGGATGCGGGCTCCGTCCCTCCGGGTCCCCCAGGAACGCTGACAGCGCGGCCTCCCGATAGCGCGCTTCGTCCAGAGAAGCACGCCAGGCGCACACTGAAGGCCGCCACCCCACACAGGCTGACGCATGTGCATGCTCGGCATCTTCCCCGCAGGCGCCCGAGGGTTGCGCTCTAGGGAACCGGACGCAGCCGCGCTGCGCAGGCAGCCGGAGAGACCGAGGCAGAGGCCGTTCCCCGCCCCCTTCACCCCTCGCCTCCCCGCCCCGCCTCCTTCCCGGCTGCACGCCGACCCCGCCCACTTCTGGTCTCCGGCGAGGTCCACGCGAAGTCCTCTCGCAGCGCCGGAGGAAGCCGGCCGGGCCAGGGGGCGGGGCAGTGACGTCACGACGCCGGCGCGTCACGGGGCAGCGGCGGCGGCGGCCGGAGTAGCAGCAGCGGCAGCGGTGGTGTCAGCAGCAGCGGCGGCAGCGGCAGCAGCAGCAGCAGCAACACCGGCAGCGGCAGCGGCGGCGGCGGCGGCAGCAGCAGCAGCAGCAGCAGCAAGAGCGGCGGCATCTTCCTTCTCCTCCGTCCTCCTCCTCCTCCTTCTCCTTCGGCCGCTTCCTTCCTCACAGGCGGCAGCGGCGGCGGGCCCGGCGACGGTAGAGGCGCCGCTGCTCGTCCTCCCAGCATCCCTGGCGCGGCCGCTCCAGCCCCATCTTGGTCGAGGGGAGGGAGCAGCAGCCGCAGCAGTTTGAATTTCAGTTCCGGCGGAGCTCCGCGCCGCGCCGCGCCGCCCAGCCCGCGGAGTCCGGGGCCCCGAGCGGCCACCGTCGCCGCCAGCGCAGCCGCCGCCCGCGCCCGCGCCCCGGAGCGGCTCGGTGAGGCGAGGCCCGGCCGCCCCGAGCGCCAGCCCAGGCGGGGCCTCGGCCCGGCCAGCCCGCCGCCCGCCCCGGCTGCAGGCCTGCGGGCCGGCATGGCCCTGCGGGGCTCCAGCTAGAGCCGCTCGCGGCCTCCCGACCGCCGAGTCCGGCGCCGCCCCGCCCTCCGCCCTCGCCCCGGGGCCCGCGGAGCGGCCCGGACCCTCGGCGGCAGCACCCGGGAGGCGGGCGGAGCGAGCAGCCCCGGGCGCGCTCGATCCGCCCCGGGGGACAGCGCCGCCCGGGAGGGGATGTGTCCGCCCCCCGGCCCGGCCCGACAGTGCCCCTGACCGCCCCTCCCCCCGACCCGCGCCGGCCCTCGGCCGTCGGAGCCCCGACCATGTCCAAGATGCCGGCCAAGAAGAAGAGCTGCTTCCAGATCACCAGCGTCACCACGGCGCAGGTGGCCAGCAGCATCACGGAGGACACGGAGAGCCTGGACGACCCGGACGAGTCCCACACCGAGGACGTGTCCTCCGAAATCTTCGACGTCTCCCGGGCCACCGACTACGGCCCGGAGGAGGTGTGCGAGCGCAGCTCGTCCGAGGAGACCCTCAACAACGTGGGCGACGCCGAGACCCCCGGCACCGTTTCGCCCAACCTCCTCCTGGACGGGCAGTTGGCCGCCGCGGCCGCGGCCGGGGGAGGCCCCGCCGGCGGGGGCGCGGCTGTTAGTCCCCGGAACGCGGCCGGCCCCCCGCCGGGCGCCCCCCACGCGTCCGCGTCGGCTGCGGGGCTGGGGAGTGGCGCCGGGGCGCAGACCCCCGCCACCTGCAGTTCGCGCTTTCGGGTCATCAAGCTGGACCACGGCTCGGGCGAGCCCTACCGCCGCGGCCGCTGGACGTGCATGGAGTACTACGACCGGGACTCGGACGGCGGCGTGCTCGCCCGGACCGGAGACTGCATCCGGCACAGCGCCTCCGCCTTCGAGCCCGGCGCCGAGCGGGACAGCGGCCTGGGCGCCACGAGCGGCTCGGTGGTGGTCTCGGCCGCGCCGGCCGCGCAGAGCTCGGAGCCCGGCGGGGACGGCTCGGCGGCGCCGCCGGCCGACAAGGGCCACCCCCCGCCCGCGCCCCCCGCGCAGCACTCGGCGGCCCCGAGCCCGGCCCCGCTCTACCCCGCGGCCCCCAACGGCAAGGGCCCGCCGCAGGTGCCGCCCCCCGCGGCGGCCGGGACCCCGCCGCAGCCCTTCGCCGCCTACGGCCAGCCCCCGGCCGCGGGCGGCGGCCCCGAGGCGGCCCCGGCCCCCCTGAGCCAGCCCCAGGCCAGCGTGGGCCGCGGAGCCGGCGGGCCCCCGGCCCAGGGCCCCTCCAGCGGGCCGGCCAGCCTGGCCCAGGCCCTCCCGGGCGCGCTTCAGACTCAGCCCCCGCCTCTGGCCGGACCGGCCGACGAGACCCGCAGGAAATCGGAACCGCTACCTCAGCCGCCGCTCTCGCTCCTGGCCGACGGCAAGCCCCCGGCGAAGGCGCCGCTCCCGGACGCCCTGGCCGGCACCCCGATGAACAGCCTGGCCAGCACCGTCTTCGGCATCTCCATTCCCGTGGACGGCGACGAGGACAGGTACGCCGCCCTCTTCCCGCGGGTGCCGGGGGGAGGGGGGGAGCAGCCCCCGAGTCCGGGGCGAGCCCCGGCCGCCGCCCGGCGCGGGGGGAGGGGGGGCGGGAACCTCTGTGTCCGGGGCCAGGCTTAGTGGGAACGGGAGCGGCGGCGGCGGCGGGCCGGGAAAGAACTTCCAGAACTCGTCCCCCGGGTTCTGGAAGCAAGACGGGCTCCCCTGACCTTTCCCATGACATCTCTTGTTCCTAAAAGAGAAAGATGCTCAGAAGCGGCTCCCCCCTTGCCTCTCTCTGCTGTGGGTGTGACATGGGCACTGGGGGACTTGGGGGTTTTGTTCTTAAAGCTGTGTCTGATTCCGAGTTTCGAGGAACTTAAAATGCTAAATCGTAGGTGGTCACCCCCCCACCCACCCCCCGCCCTTTTTGAGGGAAGCTTTAAAAAGAGGTTAACTGAAAATTACTGAATACTGTCCCATTAACTGTTTAATAGCTGCCGTTTGGTTGAATATTAAACATTTTTAGTAGGTCGAGAGGGAATTCAGCATGAAAATTGGATGTGCTGTCCATATAAATTACTTTTTAAAAATTGGATTATAGTTACAAACTGTACAAAAATAAGCTGATAATTCTCCTAGAAAATTGCAGATCATTTAGAGGCTCAGAAAATGACATTAAAGTACCCATTGATTTAAGAGGTTAATTTAAGTGTTGTCAGACACTTGAACTATTTCCAAAGGATTTCTCTAGGATATTGTGGTGTGTAGAGGAACACGAAACGGAGCTTTCTAATTTTTTAAGCTTTCTTTCCCTGTGTTTCCTCTTAGCCCCTTCCCATCCTTCTTTCCACTTGCCTCGATACAGTTAATATGTCTTCAACTTCCTCTGCTAACTGCACAGTTTCATTAAGTGTGAAGAGTTTTCCATTTATTTCTAAGGTCACCTTTATATTCCAAATATTTTTGAAAATGACTTGCAATAGCTGTGCAAAATGTCTCAATTTCATTGTTAGGGACTGTTATTATCTGCCCCCAACTTAGCTGTGTTATTTAGCATATTTATCTGTAAAGTTTGGATACAAAGTGGGGGGACTGATTGATTAAGCCCCAAGAACATCAGTAACCTTTTTGTAATCACAAGGGTAAGAAATGCAGGTTTGGGCACTCAGTTTCCTGGTAACAATTCTTGGTACTGTGTAACAGGCAGCATTCCTTTGGGGTTGCCACCAACCAGTCACTTCTTTGTGAGAGATGCTTGATCATTTTGGCACCTGTTTGCTTCTGCTCTTATCCCATTGATCTGCTCAAAAGGAGACAGGTGGATTAAAAAAAATTTTTTTTGTACACAACTGAAAAAAGTAGTTCTCATTTTGCTCTCTACGCCCCCCTTTGATTTAGCAGGCTTTATAATGATACTCTAGAATTTAGTTTTTCTGAATGAGTCAATAAGCAAAGAAAGACACAGGAGTAAGATAACTCTTGCTGTCATTCTTTAATGAGGTCAGTCTTTTTCTCTCACCTATTCTTCCCTTTATCCTCTTAAAACATTTTTTAAAATTTCATAAACATAGATAAATTGAATACTTATAAAACTTTGAAGTATTGCAAAAATAAAGGCATATCTGGATTGTACTTCATGGTTGGCCAAGGTACTGTATTAGTGCCACTCACTATCATTTAAACCAATAGAGATGTCTTCTAATACATATGTGTTCACAGGAAGACCCAGTAATTTTGATACATAGGTATAGTTGACCATTTTTCTTTTTTTTCCACTAAAGATTTTCACTTAGTATTCCTTGAAACAATGATGAATTGTGTGCATTCCAAATTTCACTCCTGAGTTTCAAATTCAATGTAGTCGTATAAAAACAATTTAATAAAATTGTAATCTAACACATTTGAATATTTTATCTTTGTATCAACATATTTACCCTGGTGAAGGAATAAATCCATTAAGTAGGTTCAGTACTGACTCCTCCCCTCCCTCAAAGTAGAGGGGAGTGGGGGGTTGGGTTTTAAAATAAAAAAGGAGTGTTTTCAAGTTTTAATTTCTGGCAAAAAGTTTTTGAGAAAAATGTGGTTTCCATATGGGAAATTTATAATTTTTAAATTGCAGGGAATATAATTTGTAACTTAGACATCAAAAATAGGATAAATGTAGGGAAAGGAGAATAAATGTATGGCCTTGTAAATAATTTCAGTAGACAGGTATAGCATCTTGATCTTTTTCTTGTGACTTCTATAACATTTAAGCTACCTAAAATCTTGAAAGGTATATGGGGAACATTTAATAATAGTAAGGATTTTAAGGGAGGAAGAAATAGGTAAAATGATTTTGAGGGCTGATAGCTTAACTAAAACAAATTTCATATGAAGTCCCTACTACCAAATGTTTGCATTAAACACATTTTACTATCATTTCTTATTGTGGGCTACTCTTGGTGTGGAAACTCCCTCCCCTGTTTGATAGCTCCCCTCCTGTTTACATAATGTTGCCTATGGGGACTGAGATTAGATGATTACCAGTGGTCACATAGCTTTAAAAGGTTGTCCTGACTCAAAGGCCTGACCTTTTTTATTCTCTAATATCACACTACCTCAGAGGAACTTGAATGACTAAACTATTGAAACCCAATAGGTACAAGATAATAAAATTGTTGTTTACCAGTATATCTAGAAGGTCTTTTTATGGTTTATCAAATTTAGCGTCTTTTACTAATTTTGTAAAGTAGATTAAGCAGGTATACTGCAAAAGAGGTGGTTCTGGCAGTTTTAGTAAAAAAAAAAAAACATGCTACAATTATGATCTGTCTAAAATTTAAGGAGTCTTTTGGTAAGAAAAAAATCTACATTTGGAAATGTAGAATGCTATATAATGGTGGCTTGAAAATAATCTAGGAATTCACGAACAGTGTTGGATGTTGCTAGCAAAGTTTGCTTAAACTTCTGAAAGACTCCTTTTTCTTTATTATATTTTTTCTTTATTTTGTAGAAGGGGTTGGGGAAGTACAAAATCTTAAATTGACCTATTGGAAAAGAGGCAGAGTACAGATCTTTTTCCAGAGATAGCTGACCAATGTGAACTCTTGAAGCTACATTCCAGGAACTCTAATGAATGGCTGCAATTGTGAACTGTCAACTGCAGCAGTAAGACTGTTGAAAACCTGATTGTAAGGATCCCTTTATGGCACGTATCCCTAAGTTCTGTTAAATGATTTTATTTATAGAGTGCTAGTAACTACTGGCCAGGTATTATGAATTTTAAAACTGAGGATTTGGATCCTGGCACATATCAGGAATGAATTGTGCTTAGAGATGTTAATATTTTGATTAGATCTCCATTGTTTAGTGCCTTATTCTATTCCTTTTATTGAAACATAAAAGCAAAAAGATTCTGCAAATGTTTGTTATAGAATTGAGATTGTATAGTTATTTTTTGCTTTAAAGTCTGCAGGAATTTCTAAAGCTGAAGTGAACAGAAATCTTAGTGAATACTAATTTGCAAGAAGAGAAACAGCATGTTTATATCTCTTGGTATTATGGGATCATTGCTCTTATATAGTTTGTTTGTATTAACTCACATATAACTTTGACCCTGAATTATAACTGATTACTATCAAACACTAAAGATGTCTCCACCCTCTTTCTTTTGAGGCTAAAGTTACTGCTCATAAATAATTAGCCAGACATCAGTATGCATAAAATTTTTGATAGGTTTAGAGGTTCCCCTCTTTATTAAAAAAATAAATAAATAAATAAGTTCGTTCTGCCACTGGTATCACTAGATGAAATCAATGATCATAGCTTTTCTAAGAAGCTATGAGTGGTATCTCACCTGTGATTAATAAAACTTTCTAGAATTAAGATTTAAACAGTACAAGAAAGCTGAAGCAAAGGACTATGCTTCCTTTGCTTAATAGAGCCTAAATTCTGTAGAATTTGGGTCTTAATGGGCAGAACACTAAGAGAAAAAGTTAAAAACTAAAGTATGTGTGCATCTGTTTATACAAATGGAAGATGCATCTGTAACTCCAGGATCTTGTAAAGGAGTTGTTGAATAGTCCTTGTAGTAGCACATCATTTGCATGTATTATCCCAAGGTTACAGGTGTTGCTATTTCTTTCTGGATTCTGGGTAGTCATAATACTAAATAGGAAGAGACTTAATGAGTCTGGAACTTGTTCCTTTGGAATGAAGCCTACCCTACTTTGTCAGTTTTCAGTCACAAAGGGCTACAGATAGTAATTCATCTTGGCAGCCATTCCTTTCCTCATAGATGGAATGGTTGATGAATCTTGACTTTTATTTTCCTAAAAGTGAGGCAGAAGAGAAGATATTGAATTAAAGAAGTATGTTTAGTAGTCACCAAAAGGGGGGGGGGGGCTGTTTTAATATTTGTCATGCAATATAGTGACCTTGTAGCTTTGGTCATATTTGGTTTAATCATAGACTTTCCACTGATACTGGTTACTGCTTGCGTTTATTTGGCCAGTAGATCTCTTTATGAACTTCTAAATGGAATAATTTTGGCTTCATCCTTTTGTCGCTCCTTTTTTGATGATTCGTTCTTCCACTAGGAAGAACTTTTTTTTTTTTTTTTTACTTTGAAGAAATGTGAAAATAATTGCAGGTTTTGTCTAGCTCCTTAGAAGCTCGAATAGTAATACTGGTTTCAAGATTGAGGGGAACTGATGGAACTCTACCTAGCAAAACTGTACAATTTGCCTTTCACATTTTTAAGATTGTATAATTCAGACAAGGCCAGCCTGAAACAATCCAAATCTTTTAAGTTGCCTCCTTTTTAATTAAGGCTATAAGAATTCGAGTGAGTTGCACATATTAATTATTCCTTGAATTCACTAATTTCCTATCTCAAGCCTTGTCTAAGGCAAAAATTATCATTGCCCCTCTCCAATGTATCCAGCTTCTAATAATCCTTTTTAAGCAACTTTCGCTAAAACTTTTAAGATGTGTTTTATTGTGCGTATACACTTCAGATTTGAAATGATTCAGGTGATTAACAGTCACTTTGTCCACATCAGCACAGTTGCTCACCAAGGTCATTTTCTCTGAAGCTCCTCCTTAGGTGGCTGAATTTCTATGTTGTATCCAGCTGCTGTCCCCAGCTGTCCTCAGGTTAAAATCCTGCCCCTCTCCTGTGGTTGGTCCTATTTTTAAAAGCTTCTCAAAGAGCATGCCTGAACTTTTTAACTTGGCATTTGCTGCCAGAGACCACTTTAGTGTTTCTCCTTTTTGTGAAGATATACTCTTGGGCTTTTCCTGTTCTTCTGGAAATTACAATTTACAACTACCTGGTGGTTTAAGTATTGCAGTAATTATTTCTCTGCAATAGCTTTAAGTAGTAATTACATTTTTGTATGGATGTAGAATTGTGAGAGCCTCCCAACCACTCTGAGAAGTAGGTACAAAAGTAGATGCATCAGTAAAGTACCACTCATCTTACAGATGAGCTTAATGAGGCCTAGAGAAGGCATGTGATCTGCCCTTGTTAACGAACACAGGTAGAAAGTGACAGAAACATAATGTACAGCCTCGGGCTTCTCTTGATTTCAAGTCCAACGAAAAGTATGCTTTTAACAATCCCTCCTTACTAAACAAATCTCAGACCTCAATGAGATTGAGACTTGTAGTCTTAAGCAAGATTAAGGCAAAAAAAAAAAAATTGCAAATGTCTAATCAGATGTTTTATTAACAAATGATAAAATCTTAATTCATCAATCAAAGCTATTTTAATTATTTTAGGAAAAAAATTAATAGTACAAGTTTATCAATCTCTTAAATAAAACTAAATATTATAGGAAAGTCCTTGGGGGAACTATTTTCTTTATATATGGAAAAGATTATTTGTAATTTGTCTTAAAAGTATTTTTAAACATCCCCTCAAGTCTAGTTTATGTGTCTTGTGAAGAAAGGAATTTCCTAAACAAAGGTTAATAAGCTAAACAACTTCCTGAATTGGGGGTGTTAATTAACTTACCAAAACACCTATAGAAGTTCCAGCTTCCTTTTGAAATAGTCAGTTGGCACTCTTAAAATTTGAGGTTTATGAGTTATCATCGATTCCTTTGTAATCTTAATATATTTTATGCATTTGGAAACATTCTGAGAAATGATCTATACCCAGAGTTGATAACTAACAAAGATTAACAATCTTTGTTTTAAAAAGCATATTGGTTGATGATTATTTTGATGCTTTTAGCTCCTTTTGATGTCAGGGTGACTTTTCAATATTTCAATTCACCCATTAATTACGGAGTACTTATTTTATGTCGGTGCTCAGCAGCATACAAAAATGTACCATACTTCCTGCCCACATGGAACTTATTTTGTGAACAAGACACACAAAGCAATTAGAGAACAATACAAGATATAGCAAAAGCCTAATGTTTTTAGTTATTATCTGGAGCCATAAAATGGAGAGTGACTGAGTTTAGCAAGGCTTTGTGGAAAACTTGATTGTTCTCTTTTTGACTTGTCATTAGACCATTTCATGATACTGTTGAAATGAAAACTGATTTAAAAATATTCTAGGCTACACTTACTAGAGATGCATTGTAGACACTTGGCAAGCTCTTGGAAACAAAGAGTTTTTTATCTGTGCAATGCTTCTTGGAGTTTTTAAATCTTACATAGTATCTTGTAATGTTGACAGTTCTTTATTAATTGATAACATCATCTTGAACACGTAGAGATAAGGAGGGACCATAGTGCTTTATTTTTTTAGACTCATGCAGATTGTTGATATTGATTAAATAAACAAATAAACAGAATTCCTTGCTCTGTACTAATCTGGTAAAATAGTAATGGGGTGGGCCAGCAGAGAATGAGTTACTCTTTGTTATACAAAAGGATTTGCCACAGACACTCTTTAGGCCTCTGTCAAAAGTATCAAAATTTTTGCACATAATGTATTACTTCAGAGAGGTACAGTTACACAGAAATGATGCATTTTATTCTAAGTGAATTCAGGAATGACAAAATTTGTGTTGGTGTTTTAGCCACTTTATATATAGTCTTTAAATTGGATTTGGACCTAGGAGCTTTTTATGGTGGGTTCTTTTTTTTTTGTTTACTCATTTTTGCAGTCTCCTTCCTGACTTTGGACTTTATGGTAATATTGGACCCTGCTTACTTGGGGTTTGGGGAGAAAGGCCAGGATGTCTGGCCTGCCTTCCTGTCTTTTGTGTCCTGATATTTTTCATAGCTCAGTCTGGACCTCTATTTTCGGTCCTTAAAGATATGCTGATGTAGGGAGAGGTCTGTCCACTGCCCTACTGACTCGACAGTTAAGAGTCTCTTAACTGTGTGTGTGTGTGTGTGTGTGTGTGTGTGTGTGTGTGCGTGCGTGCGTGTGTGTGTGTGTGCGCGCGCGCGCGCGCGCTTGCTTGAATTTCCATAGACTTGATAGTCTGTTAGTGTTAGCCCTCTGGGATTTTTCTGCTGTAATCCCTCAAATTAAAAAATAGAAATAAACTTAATTGGTGAGCTAAATCCTGCTTACTTTTACCACCCCAAGTGAGCTGCTTTGGGGAAATGGAAGAAAAAGTGAAATCAGTAACTTCTTTTAGGTATAAAGACCAGCCCTTTTGGAAGAGGGCAAATTAAGAAATTATCAGGTGCATGTTGGCAGTAGTATTTGCCTCAGGTGTTCAGAAATGCATTTATTTTCTTAAAGTTTGTAATCCAGGGAGGAACTTTGTAAAGTAGTAAGGAGACAGACATAAGTTTTTGGGTGACGAAATTGTGTGAATCGTTTCTTACCAATACCTTTATTTGATTCACACTTCCTTTATCTCACTTTAAGCTTCCAGAGTGTGTTTGTGTGTGTATTTTAATGCAGTTGAGGTTTTCTTTTCTCCCTATATCACAGCTACTTTTACAACAAAGATTCTTTTGCTAAAGAAAAAGATGATGTTATCTGGACTTTGAGTCACTTCCTGCTGTGCCACTTTTGGGGGCCTGGAAATGGCATGAATCCAGTATTTGGCATGTGCAAAGGGAGTAGTAAACTGGTACAGATGAATGTTTTACAGACTGATCTTCAAAAATAATCTCCAAATGGTCTTTAGGAAAAGAACTATTTTTGATCAGATGCCAATAAATGTAGATAATAAAAATAAACAATACTTTGGTTTTCTGAAGTCTTTTTTTAACTGCATATTTAACAGCCTTTATTGACACTTTGAAGAAAGTTGAACAGAAGCTTTCGATGGTAAGGCTGATATAGGTTGTTGCAAAACTGGTTTCAAACCCTCTTTTAGGAGAGGGAAGGGAATTTGAACAAAGCTACACCAAATCCAGAATTCCTTTCAGATTGTTTTCTTAACAGGTCACCTGTTACTGTCTTTATTAGGCTGTTTATGGCCTTGAAATGCTTGCTGGTAATGCCATTTTCCCCCACTTTAATTTTTTTTAAACTTTGCCATTCTGAAGCAAAATAGTCTTTGATGTTCAGACCTTTCAGCATTTATAAATAACTTTCATTTCCCCTTTCTCCTTGTAATTCTTGTTTAGCTAGGCTTCAGAGATAACTCCTTTAATCTCTTTATATAAATCAATTTTTGAGCAATTGTTTCTATTTTTATCCCTATAAGGAATGTAAGCCCTTCAACTTAGGTGTTATTCTATTGAAGGTTCAAAAAAGAAGTATCACATAGGTTTCTCCATGTGTCACAATAAGACTGACTTCATGTTTGTGATGCTTCTTTTCCTGTTTTTTTCCTATTAAATCCGCCATACCACATAGAAGTTTTCACACCCACATAGCTAGCATCAAGGCTTGGTTTTCTTCATTATGACTATAACATTTCCCCACACTAAATGTGCTTGTGTTCTAAGGTCTTGTCTGTATAATGGTAGTTAATGTATCAAGTGTTTACTCAACTTCTTAAAGTACAGTTTTAATTGAGAACCTCTTTACTTTTTTCAGATATTTTAAACTGTATGGAAATCCATATAAACTGAACTTTTGAAGTGTCATGATTTGAACCCAACATATTTAATGTGATTTCATTTCTCAAGTTAAATACTTTTTATTATAAATTTTTAAATTTTTCTAAGAGAAAATACCATTTGGGGGACTTTTTCCCCCAGTTGAATTGAGTCCACTTAATGTGTGAAGTTGTAGGGGGTGTTAGAAATAAAACAAAGAATTTCCTACCCTCAAGGAGATCACATCCTCTTTCTCAGGTACATTTTTTAGCTACTCCATTTTTGTACATTTTGGCTTTGAGATTTAAGAAGTTCTGAGTTGAATTTAGTGTTTTTGTATATATATAGTTTTTTTTTTTTTTTTAACATCATTATAGACCTTTTCCAAAGAGTCTTTTAAGATCAAAAACCAATGCTTCTATGAATCTGAGAAATCTAGGAACAAAACATTCCTTAAAACCAAATAAGAGGTTTACTTCCTAGCAATGATTTTTAAAAATTCTGTTAGAAAATTCATTTGAGAAGACTAGAGTAGGTTTTTAATACCATGAGTAGCTGCTAATGTTACATCTGGCAAATCACTCATTCTTTCCGTCTTTTGTCTCAATCAGAGTTAAGTAGCTTCTTTTCCCTGGGGTGCTATTAACGGTAGTACAAGAAATCACCTCTTTTCATGGTGCAGCTATGTCAGGGAGATTATTCTGTACTCTGGGCTGGGTACAGCCTTCAGGCCTACCTCTAAGGATTGAAAATTACTCTTGTAACTTTATTTACTGTCAGGATGCCTCAGTGCTAGTGATAACTATCAGCAAAGACTCAATCTTTTCAGTCAGCTAGCTTGGTAAGAAGGGGCAATGCTTTTTGTAAAATGGCTTGTATGGCAGTATGGAGGTGGGTACAGGAGGCCATAGGGAACTCCTTAGTATTAAACTTCATGTTCTGAGTGTGTTTCTACTTGCCAGTGTCCCTTATAATTCTTTGTTGCAGAGCAGCAAGCTTCAATTAAGTTACTATGGTAAGGAAGTTTCCTCATCAACAGTGCCCTATATCAGTGGTGGAAAAAAACTCCAAACCTCAACACACCATGACTTCATAATTAGTGTTTTGTATCTAAACCAAATTTTAATCAAAATCTATTTATGCTGGAGGTAAACAGATTTATTGAAATGTCAGCTTTTCATTTATTTCCCATGTGAGGGAAAGATGGCAGTATTTCTCATAGTGGGCATCAGTTAATATAGAAAAATACTTTGGAGATAGTCTTATGAGATACTATCTTGGGCTTCTTTATTACAATACTTAAAGCTGTAAGGTGGACCCCATACATGAATCTATGAAATTACACAAAAAAGGATACTTCAGATTGCCACCCACTCCCTCATTGTGCTTTTGTAGGCTTTCTGTCTAAAAGAATCATTTTGACCTGCATGTCAGGTTGTTGCTGAATCTGATGTTATACTAAACACAAAGAATCTGCTGTTTATCTTCTTTATATAGATGAAGTGAATGTTTATAAACATTTGTAACAAATGAAAAGGGTAAGTGATGAAAAAAATGTCTTAGGAGTTGGTTTTGGTGCCCAAAGAAGTGTCTTAATTGTAATCCTTTTATATACCATATCGTTTTATTCAGTGTTCATTATAATATTACTATTTGGGATACAAGGTGTTATTAATCAAATTTAGCATGGTTCTCAGGGGCACTCTTTTGGACAGGGAGAGATTGGGAAGATTGTGTGTGTGTGTGTGTGTGTGTGTGTGTGTGTGTGTGTGTGTTTCCTAATGGTGGACCATTCTCAGACCTGATTTCAGTGTATTTAAGATGATTCTTGGGATTCAGTGTTAGTGATGTAGGATAGAGGGGGGGGGGGGGGGGAACAACAGTGGTAAGTGAATACTAAACCGTCCTGAGAGGGCTTCTTTTAGGGACCCAGGTACTTGGATAGATTGTGAAAATAGGAATTATATCATAATCACCAGCTTGCACATTAACAATCAAGAAATACTTTCAACAAAAGAAACCAAACCAGTTATTTTGAAATATATCAGATATTACTTAAAATGTTTAACATGCATATTTAGATATATAGACTATACTAAGACATTCATCAGTCTGCCAAATGGCCATGAATTTGGGAAATACCCCTGATATTTATGTCTTTGTTTTTTCAATCCAGTTTTCTTTAAACCAGAATGAGTAATGTTAATATGTAGACTGTTGACTAAATTGTGAATTGGTTTCTATAATAATTATCAGTCGAAATTCTATAATGATCCTGCAGAGCTATTAATAGTGAAAAGTCAGATTAAAATTTTATACCCAGTTTTCAAGCAAGCAACTTTGATTAAAAAAAAAAAAGTGAAAGCAATTACATGCCTAAACTACTTCATTTTTATGTTTTAAAAGTGATTTATGTACATTCTCAACATCATTTACATTTGATTCTTGGATCTCACAGGAATCCTTCAACTGCTTTCTACCAAGCGTTCCATTTGAACAAGTTACAGGAATCAAAGACCCTCTGGGATAGGTATGAATGCTTAAGTATGGAATGCATACATGCAAAATTGTATGCATGAACTGCTTTGCACTCTGCTAGTTTCTCGTCATTACACGTGGTCTTAATTGTGTAATTTATTTGAACTGGGAGGGGAAATTAATTACTCACATGGTGATTAGAATGGCATAGAGGGCATCAAAACAAAATTAAATCATCTAAATAAAATTTGATTTTTAAAAACTGCCAAATTATATACCATGTAAATTCTATTTGTGCTCAGGAATTTTCTCTTCCACTGCATTAAGTGAATTTGCAAATTAATCTATTAATTCATGTCTTAGGAAATCGACACATTTTAATGTTATTTTCGTAAAGGTATCCTACACCAAAGAGTTAATCTAAAAGTTTGTTTCTCTTTTGTATCAGTTTATTACACTAAGAAGTCTTGTCATAAGACTTGTTCATAAGGTAGCTTACTGCAAAACATTTCAAATTGAAAAATTTGAGATGTAATAAGTCAAAAGTAGTCAGCTATTTATGGCGAGAAACTCTAACCTTAATTATCAAATGTGATGCTGAAAAATCACTAGAAATGCATTACTAATTTGTAACCTGCAGCCAACTGCTTTCTCACAGGAATGTGATAGGTTTTGGATTTCTTTTCAAATTTTTTCTTCTTAATGTGGAATGAAATAGTGAATTCCTTTTATGGCAAAAGATGCTTATCTTTATCTCTGCTTTAACACACTGTGGGGGGGGGGGGTCTGCTGTGTTTGTTGCTGAATATTGACTAGCTTCACATGTTTAATTACAAAAGGTTGAAGGTAAATGATCTTTTCAAAACTTGCACAAAGCTTTAATGAATTCTTTAAGGTGTGCCTGAAAACAAGCACATTTGTGTGAATTCTGATATAATTTGGATTCAGAACCATCTTTTTCATCAGAATACCTTAGATAAGAGTGTGTGCCCATCACATTAAGATATGTTATATGCTGCCTACAAAATATAACAAGAGCATTTTGTCATCTTGGTTTTAATTATTTGGCTTGATTTGCTTGTGTGTGTGTGTATGTGTGTTTCTCATGTTTTGCTTTTTTTTAAAAGAGCTGTCCAGTATTTTTCCAGTATGATGTATGTAAAACTGGTAAATCAATTAATAGTGTTCAGACTGGAAAGACCATTATTCTTAAAGCTGTAAGAGGTGATCTCATAACTCAATATTAGGTAGAATCCTTTGTTTTTAGTGATTTAATTCTTATAGCATGTATGTATGAAATGGAAATTAGGAAGTTCTCTATTTAAATGATACTGCATTTTTTGCCAAATTTTTCATCTTTTAAGTCTTAGATTTAAAAAAATATTAAGCATGGCTCAAATTGGGAGGGGTTATTGCTAATCTTTAAAGATTTTATTTTTAAAATTTCATTAAGTATGCTTTTTAGAAGTAGATATGTAATGCTTCTAATAGATGTGACATGAATGAAACCTGGGTTCTAGTCATTCTTCTGGTACTTATTAGCCATGTGACCTTGGGCAAGTTGGTTGGGCCTCGTTTCCTCAGTTCTATAATGAAAATCTAGATTAGATTTTCTGAGGTCCCATTCTGCTCTAAATCTTGGTAAAACAGTTTTGTTTTAAATTCTACTCATAAAAAAGTTAAAAAGTCTCATTTTTTAAAAATGAACTTTGGATCTAATAACAAAGAACTGATTTCTTTATAAGGTTATAGGTCATGTCCTGACCTGCCTGTCATTTCTGGGTTCTTTTCCCTATGTCACTTTGTTCCTCCATAGCTTTGATTTTTATCACATTTTAAATATTTGCCATTTTAAGTGAACTATTAGAATATTCTGTGCCATCAGGAAAAAGTATTCTATTAGATAAATACAAATCTAGAGAAGAAGTTTGATTGTTCTCTTTCCCCTGTATTGACCTATAGTAAATTTGAGAAATGAATTTTCTCAGATTCTCTTCTGTCAGTTTTTCATATTAATATTGAGATAAGATTATGATCTTATAAAGTGACTTTATTCATAGTCTAAGCAATCAAACCCTGCTCAAGCAGGATGGATGGGAGCAACTTTTTAAAACCAGACTTTGCTCCATTGGCATCTCATCTTTAATAACTCAAGCAAGTTAACAGAATTCAAACTCCACCTTACCCACCAGATGCACCTTTTTTGGACATTTTCTGATGGCTTCCTATGTTTCTTCTGTGTTAAAAGCATACCTAAAAAGCCCAAGTTAAGACTTAAGACTTCTTGTGATCTGCTGTCAGCTACTTCTTATACCTCTATCTACTGCTCTTTCAGCAGCCTTCCAGAGCTGTGCCCTTATCCCATTTCCAAGGGTTCCAAGAAAGCAGCTTTTAAAAACATTGTACCTTTCTGGTTTTGCTGAGCCTCTCATTTTCATGTTAAATCTGTTCTTTCTCCTTGATTCAAATCCTTGGAAAGTCCTTTCACCTGAAAAAGAGACTAGGTGAGACTGTTACTTTTCTAATCAAACACTGCTAAATTGCTTGTTGTCGAGTCATTTTTCAGTCCTGGCCTACTCTTTGACTGCATTTGGGCAGAAAAACTGTCAAGAATTTGCCATTTCCTTGTCTAGCTCATTTTACAGATGAGTTAAGTGGCTTGCCCAGAGTCACATAGCTAGTAAGAGTGAGGCTAGGCTTGAATTCAGGAAGATGAGTCTTTCTGACTTCAGGTCTGAGACTGTGCATTACAGAGGTTCTAGGTCATCTGTTAATAGTAAATAACTAGTAAAGTTGCCCACTCTCTAAGAGATTATCATCCTTGGTAAAGTTAAATCTCAGTTATACAAAAGCCTATTAATTTCTTAGCAATATTTTATTGGATTTTCTATGGTCTCCCCCTTAACTTATATGAAAGATATTCAAGATGTAACCTTAGTCTTGCTTTATGTTCCAGAATTAATTTAAATTTCTAATATCATAAGGGAACAAAACCCCATTTACCTTAGATAGGGATAGTAGTTACCTTAAACTTTAATGCTTCTGCCTGTGGTTATATTGTGCTTCCTTACTGACAGATCACAACTTTGTCATAGTGAGTTTCTGTGTCTGAAAAATTTGTTGCTTTTTAAACATTAACTTGTGTCAACTGGTATAGGATACTTATATCAAAATGAAGCATCAAAACGACTTCAATGGGTATATTACAAATTTTGTATTAAAAATCTCCTGCAAAACTTAAATTTTATAAAATTCAGTACTATTCAATGGTGTTAATGGTGGGTTTTGATTCATTTGCATTTATCATTTTAGATGTTATTACATAAATGTATTCTAGATAAATTGAAACATGTTATTAAATATTCTTTTAAGTATTCTTTCAACATTAGCCATGAATTAATCTGCTGGCTAGTCTCCATATGTTGGAATACCTGATTCTTCAACATCAAGAAGGAATAGGCAATTTGTCTTATGAGTACCAGCTGCTTGAACTTGCCTTTGGCACTCACTAGCACATATTAAACCCCTGGTGTAGTAATCAAGGGGTTAGTCATCTGTTGTACATATGCATGTGCATTATATATCTCAGTTGAACCAAATGTTATTAGAAAGAAATATTACCTTTAATAGAGATTATTGGTACTGGCTAAAGGGGCCATAATATTAAGTAGTTTTGACTAAAAGTGAGAACTAACTAAACCTTGGGTGATAAAATATCTAATTTTCCAAAATATTTAAATACTCTTAAATAGTTATAAAGCAGGAGAATACTTGCTTTCATACTAAATTTTACCCACAGTGCTCAGTGCCTTGCACAATGTAGACAATTTTTGCCATTGTTGAAATTAAGGGAAAGGAAGATGACAGTCCACATTAAGCCAAATGCTGGGCTAGTCACATAGGATGCCAACTTTTAGAACATTTTTCTTAACCCTGTTTTTCTAAAGATACCATTATTGGTGGTAGTTTTGGTGACAAAACACCAATCTCTTAGGACCTGGAGATAGATGAAGCTTACTGAAAGTGGTACTATTATTTGGCACTGTTTCACATTCTTGGCATTTTTAACAGCCAAAATTGCATTCAATTAGTGTCTTTCACTTTCTCAATACTAAAAGTTAAACTATAGAAAGCTTATGTCAGGTCAGTTAAGTACTTTGCTTAAGTATCTTTGGAAAGTAGCAAAGTTGAAAAATAAAATTAAAAAAATTTATTTTTGCACCATAACTAAGTTCTCTTCTAGCTCTAAGAGGCTGCTATAGCGCCTGACATGTGAGAGAGAAATCTCTTTTTAAGAGATCCCTTTAAATCACTTGAGTGTATTTTTTTAGTTTAGTAGTTAAATGCCTACCCAGCAAAGTATGTGAGGAAGCTTAAATAAGAATCCCTGACCTCAGGGAGCTTGCATCCTTGTAGAGTGATAATAGCAAGCAAAAGGTGCATACACAGCAGCATTGTAAAAGGTCTGGAGCAAAAGTTGGAGGGAAGAAATCTGTAAGTAAATTATTTATTTATTTATTTTGGTAGGTGGGGAATGGAACTGGATTTTAAAGGAAGAGTACTAATTCAACAGCAGTACGGGGCCAGAATATTTTAGGAACATACTGAACAAAGGAAGGAAATTGCAGCATATTTGAGGAATCATAGATGTTGGACCTTGAAACACATCTAGTCCAAAACTAATGAGGCCCAGAGAAGTTGTGACAGTACTTGAACTCTGTGTCTGTCTCTGTCTCTTTGTCTAATAGCATGTGTTGAGGCAGCAAAGATAGTAAAGAGCTTTGATCCCCAGCACAGAATTTTATAAAGATTAACCTGTCACCTGAAGGGATTTTTTTTTTAAAGACTTGATATTGGAAAAAATCATTTTAGATCTTTCAGATTTTTAATCTAAAAGGTCTTGCCACTATTGTAATTTAAAAAAAAAAAAATA
Organism: Sarcophilus harrisii; assembly: GCF_902635505.1. Classification (NCBI taxonomy): domain Eukaryota; kingdom Metazoa; phylum Chordata; class Mammalia; order Dasyuromorphia; family Dasyuridae; genus Sarcophilus; species Sarcophilus harrisii. The sequence continues at coordinate 42,290,696 of NC_045428.1, read as the reverse complement.
GTAGTTTGATAGCCATGACTTTAACCACCACAGTCACAGTATTTGAAATTCCAAATAGGCTAAGGAAAAGTCACTGAGATAAACCAGAATAAAAACTTCTCCCTTAGAACACTCATCTAACATCCTAATAAGATGTTTGATGAAAAACCAAAATTATTTTATTTTAAACTATACGTCCATTTTAATAATATCCCATTTCCTAACTCTGGTGACTTTGATTATTGGAGGCTGGCACTCAATTAAAAGAATAGAGAACTTCGCATATGCAATCAGCTAATCAGATTGCCATCCTGGAATCCTTTTTTCCTCGATGTATATCAAGCTCCTTTTTCAGCACTAGCTATTTTAAAATGCAATTCTATTTCTTCAGTTTTGAATTTTCTCTCCTCCTCTCCACCTGTGGAGAAGGCTAGGAAAAACAAAACTCCCATAATGTAGTCACACAAACTGCATTAACTAAATTAACCTGTCTTCTACCTCCTGTGAACTTTTCTATTTTCTATCTGTAGGTGGGTGGCACCTTTCATCATGCATTTTCATCATGAACTTTGGTCATTATATTGAATAAAGTTGTTAAGTCTTTCAGTGTTTATGTTTAAAATACTGCTGTAATTGTATAAAATTTTCTCCTGGTTCTGTTCATTTTTCATTTTGCATAAGTTCAAACAAGTCTTCCCAGGTTTGTCTGGACTCAATCCCATTCAGCTTTTCTGTCAATCATAAACATTCTCCAGTAAATGGGCATCCTCTTAGTTTTTAATTTTTTGCTATCAGAAAAAGAGGTGCTATAGTTTTGTACATATGGGGGCCTTCTTAGTAAAATAGTATTGCTAGGTCAAAGGGTATGGCATGATTTTTTTAGGTTTGGGGAAGAGGGGGTATAGTTTTAAGTTGATTTCCAGATTGGCTGAACCGGTTCATACTCCACCCAAAAACACTTTTGAGGTTCACTAAGTTAATGAGGTATAGCATGAGTAACCTGGAATAAAAGGGGGTGTCCACCAGCATTGACCCGATCAATAATAGTTGGTTGTTTTAAGACCCTGAATTTCTAAAAGTAGTAAGGCAATTTAAGATGGTAAAGATTTAGGAAGGGTAAAAATGATAGACTCTGAAATCTGGGGACTCTTTTCTGAATACTTAACCTTAGGCAAATAACTTACTCTCCTTCTACCTGTTTATCTGTAAATAAGGACTATGGACCTCAGTGGTCTGAGAAGTTCTTATAGGGAATGCTGCTGTGAATCTTAGGTTGAAGGTGATAGGCTCAGGCAGATTCATAGGCTTTATGATAAAACATATGTGACTCTTCCCCTCCTCCCCCCATAATTACCTTCATCTTCTTTTCAATCAAATGAGTACTATCCTAACCCAAATCTCAACTTAGCTTCACTACTGCAGGGACCTCAAGACTTCATCACCTTTCCTCCCCCCTCAGTCTCCCTGGTAATTGTTTGATTACCCACTTCCTTTCCACAATGTCTTGGTTTGTTCACCACGGTAGGGGAGTTGGGGGGGGAGAGGGGGACACATTTATATCTATCCACATAATTCCAAATCAGAGACGACTACTCTTATGTAGCCCCTAACATTTTTGTAGAACTAGTAATATTAAGCCAAGGTATCCTTATATTTCATTGTGTTTTGTATAATACTTACCATCTGGTTGTGACTAAAGATTTATGGATGCGTTTGAGTAGATGTGCTGTAACACTCAGTCATTCTGTTGCTTTGAGGATCCTAGGAAGGATTGTTTGATATTACTTTATAAAACCAGAATATCATAGATCACCACACCACACTTAAATTAGGCTTTTTAACATCCTTAAATCTTTATCTTATTTCTATATAGTCTGCATCCTTGAGGTAATGGCACAGTGGATAAATCTCTGGGCCTGAACTTTAGAAGACCTGAATTCAAATCTGTTCCTCAGACACCTTTACAAGCTGTGTGACCCTGGGCCTATCACTTTACCTCTGTTTGCCTCAGTTTCCTCATGTGTAAAATCACTCACATCCTATAGTTGTGAGGAACAAATAAGATTATTTGCAAACATTTAACACAGTTCCAGTAATAGGGGCTTATTCTCCCCCTTCCTCCACAATCCTCTCTGTCTTAAGAATTAGCATTGTGATGACCCTGTTGACAATTGCCAGCCAGCCACGAAGACTTGGATATGTCCTATGTGAGACATAAACTGGCTATTGGAGACTCTAAGCATCTTGAAATGACCAACAGTGATCCAGGGACTGTGGGTGGGTTAGAATCAGAAACTATTCTACTTGTCCATTATATACATGGGGGGAGAAAGAGGTGTGACAACTGTAGGTGTGTTTTCTGGTGAGCATAGTTTCTCCAATAATAAAGATTCTTCCTCTGAGCTGAAAAGGTAGGGACCATTGCAAATAATCTTAAAACAAGAATTGACCAAAGCTGTGAACCAAATACAAACAGCACTCTTCCTGTACCACAGTGTTAAATTTCAGGGACATTGAATGTTTTTAAACTAACATTGGAATGAAACCCAACCTTATGTTCAGTTTTAAGAATATTTTTAATATGCGGGGTAGTAAGGTGGCAAAGTGGATAAAGCCCCAGCCCTGAAGTCAGGAGGACCTGCTTTCAAATCTGGACTCAGACACTTAACACCTCCTAACTATGTGACCAACCCTAGGCAAGTCACTTAACCCCAATTGCCTCAGGGGAAAAAAAATTAATATGAACCATGAAGCAGAAATCAAAATGAACCTGAACCTAAAACAAAAAGCAAAACCCAAATCCCTCACAAGTCAATTTGAGACTGGGGCCAAATTTGTATTTTCTAAAACCAGCCTGAATGAACTAAAACATCACAAATATTCTTACCATTGTGTTCCAATCATACTTCTTAAGCTGCTCTCAGTTCAAGACCACTGCTGCTAAAAATTGGTAACCAAAAAATACTATTTAGAAAGGAAAGAAGTCCATGCCTCATTTGAGGGAGGGGGAGAAAGTTTGGGGAGCAAGAGTGAGGATTGAATATTAAAAATGGTAAATATTGACTTATAATGATTGAAGTTCTTAACATTCTCATGTTCTGAATATTCAGTCCTTGGAATCCTGCAAATCAAGTTGCAATTCATTTGTGAATCAGTGCAGGACCTAAGTCAGACTAATTTAATTCCCAACTATTCAAAGTTTTCAGCACTTAGAAGTTCTTTGTAATTAATTGACTACTATGTTTCTTAAAAGACAACAGCCTCCAGAAACTCCAGTGGGTTTCTATTTTATTTTTGACACAGGTTAAATGGTTATTGAAATTCACAGTAAAGGACTAAAAGGCATGGGTCTAAATTAATCTTATTTCACCAGAATGCCATCTTAAAAGCAATCATAGATCTCACTTGGATGTGTGAGAATTTTTTTTAATTGCTTATCCCTATTAATATTTTGTGTGCATCAACTGAAAACATGTCTTTACATAAAATGAAACCTTAAGTGTTTCAATTTTTCCAGTGACCTGTCTGGGGGAAAAAAAGTTCATTATCAAAAGTTTGTTTGGGAATTCTTTCTCATTTTTATCTATATATTAGAGATCATTTTGGATAAACATGACGGGGGAGAAAGTAGCAATCCTTTTCCCTTTCCAGTACAGTAAACCTCACTACTTCAGACTAATTGAATAAAAGACAAAGTACCCAAGCAGCCAGAATTTAATCAGAGGGGACATATTTGTTATGTGAGGAAGAGGGCAGCTGTGTGACTCACTGGATAGAATGCCAGCCTAAGAGTCCAGAAGACTTCATTTTTGGGGATCCAAATCTGGCCTCACATATTAATTAGCTTTGTGACCCTGGGCAAATCACTTCACCCTGCCTCAGTTTTCTCACCTATAAAATGAGCCATGAAAGGAAATGGCAGACAGTATGTTTGATAAGTAAACCCTGAATTAAATTTGCTAAGAATCAGACGCAACTGAAAAACTACTGAACAACAATATTGTTTTATTTTAATGGTAGCCGAAATTTTCTTCTATCCATTTTAAATCTTTTTCTGAAATGATCCTTAAGCTAATTTATGTGGATTATCATTTTTATTAACTATGAAGAAATTAAGTAAACTCGGCCCTCTTTATTGTGAAATCTTGGTTAATAGGACCCCACCTAGCACAAATAATAGTCAAGAAACAATCTTATCTACCCAGTCAGAAAATTATTGTTAGTAAAAATTTTTGTAAACTGAGGGTTGAACTTATTTCATTAATTTTCAGTTCATTATAATGCACCATTCTCAAGCACTTAGTTTCACTCTCAACTTGTAAAAAATTGAGGACTGTATGTTTTTAAAAGGCTTAAAATTATTGTCAAATAATATTAAATATATACATATATTAAAAACTAATTTCAAAGCACCCACCAGAAAAGTAATATTTTCAAGTAATATTACATACATTTAATTTTTTATTTATCTAGACATACATAGGGCCCATTGCACTGGTGTACTAGAATCGCACCCTTCCCCTCCTCCCCCCAATACACAGAATCACTGAATTTGCTTTACAAGGCTATTCTGTTCTGTTTGCCTTCTATAGGCTTCCTAAGCATTTACAAAACAATGCTTTTCTTTGTTGAGGGGCCTTTTAGCAAAGGGTCAGCCAGTCTGCCCTTTTTAGATGACCAGTTCATCAAAGCCCTGCTGACAAGCAAATTATCAGCATTAAACATATTTCAGGATGTGTGAGATCACCTTTGTGAATATGGCTGGGTTCTGTACCTCATAGGACTTGTTGTTCCACATATGAATATATTAAAATAAGCTTTTTTTCCTCTAGGACATAATTTTGGTTTGTAGCAAACAGACTTTGAGCTAGTCTCTCTTCAGGCATATGGGAGAATGTTGGTACCACAACACAGAACACAGTTTAGGATTATATCCACATCAGGTTATGGATTTTTGCCTTCACCAGGTGACCACATTACTTGACTTTGCTTTGTTAGAGGGCAGAGTAAAATTGTATACTTGTTTAAATTAATTCATTGAACTCAGATGTGTTATGAGATTACATTGAGAAAAGCTATTTTAGGGTGGTAAAGTAAATGGACTACTAAGTATTGTTCTGGGAGATTTCTGCTTGTCAGAGCCATCTTTGAGGACAGATATGTAATAGAATCCAGTTCCCAGTTAAAATCTACATAATAACAAGCCCACCCAGTATTTGAGATCTCTGATGTGACTACAAAGTCCCTCTTTTTTTTTTTATTACAGTAGTTAAGTAGTTATTACTTTATACCCAAATTCAGTAATTCTTGTATTAAATTTTAAAAGTGCTTTCTCTTTAACTGCCCCTATCCTCCATGTCATTGCATTCTAATCTATTATTGAAATTGAATCTTAGTATCATTGACTGCCGTCTTTTTCAACCTAAATTATAAAAGCCTGCAAATTTTAATGGGTTTTCTATACACGTATATACATTATTTGCAATCAAAATTAAATGTGACTTGATGGGAAACTTATTATTGGATCCTTCAAGAATTGTAGAGAAAATGTCCTGTTGAAGATGCTGTTTTTAAAAATAACTTTTTAAAAAAGATGTTTCACTTAAATCAATTTCCCTTAGTAAAGCATCTCTAAAACACCTCACTTGGTAATGACACTACCTAATACACAGTGTAAACGTGTGCCTATAGGTATGACATTTTAATCTGATGAAGATATGCATTAAAGCATTTAATGTTTGTTTATTTGTTTCATATTCCTCATATAAAGACCCCTCTCCTAAAGGCCTCCTGTAATTCATCATAGCCTGGAGGTGACTGCAATCTTCAAGGCTATCTATGCTAATGGAAGAGTGCAAGCTCTGGCAGGTCCTACCAGCACAGAGAATGGCGTCAGGTACAAGTCCATCAGTGGTCTGGCCTGAACATAGAAGGAATAGCTTTATTGATTTTAGCCAGGTTTATCACTAGAAGATTGGCCATGAAGGTGATAGACATTGGATTTTAGCTAATACATGCTTCAACAAGACCATTTAAAGCAAAGAAAGCTTGTGAAGCTATCTTAGTGGAGTGTACCCTACACCACAGAAATCAGTTTGGAATCTAAATCAAAATACCAGAACTAGAGATCTATTTTCCTTGTCTCACCATTAAGCTTTCTTTTTTAAAAAGGTAGCTATGGTGTGCTCATATAAATGGAATGAACTATAATATATAGTTCACATAGTACTCATTTTGCCTATCTTAATGATCAATGTGAATTGAAAAGCAAGTTGTTTGTGCTATTGCCCAGTTCACCCATTATAGAACTCATATTCCTTTTTTACTGGGCTGTAGAGCTGGCTATGGCCAATTAACCGCATTGCATCTAATAAATAGTATCAGGATTATGAACCTAGAACTTTTGGAATAGTTTGGTTTCTACTTGCATATCTACTAACTAGTGTTCTAGGTCCATGTTGAAATTCTGAATTGTTTCCAGGTCAAATACGAAATTATTTTTACATTTTAAAAAATAAGTTTAAAAATGTCAGTTGTGTAATCATGTTAAAAACATAAAAGCATTGCTATATAAAATATTTTAAAGCTATTTGATGAAAACATTTATTTACTTAAACTCTTTGCTAGAATTTTTTTTAGAGTTCAGCATCGGAGGAGGAATGTGACATAATAATGATCGAAAGCCGAAAGTTTAAAAGTTGTGATGCCCTCACATGGTTGGAGGGTTATTCTAGCTTCTAAGGACTGAAATGTTGTCCACAAGAGTGTCTCATCAGGTCATAAAATTGGTAAGACATAATGGATTAGATTTTATGTATTATACCTGATGTTATTGTATTGAGATGACTTTTAATGAACAAACTGAACCTACGGTATAACTAAGAATATAGTGCTAGATTTACAGTAATAAAAACTTATGGAAAATAATTTAAGTACTTGGTATATATGATCCTTTGTTTTATGGAACTAAAGACAGTGTTTTTGTTATGCTAATGTGCATCAAAGAAGTAAAAATAAGTGAAACCTTGTATTGGCAACTGTTTTTTTTTTTAATGTCATCACATTCACTGTTTATAGGGATTTTCTATCTACAGTACAAACTTAGGCATTACTTAAAAACACATTGAAACCTCCCTATACGATTCACTTAATTCTAGGAAGTCTATTTATAAAAATACTTTTAAAAGCAAAGCTTTTTAAAAAGCACTTTGCTTATGACTCATTTTCTTCATTAGGAACTTTAAGTTCCTTTTATTATGTGATCTCAAGTTATTGGGTGTTTTGCTGCCCCTGCCCCCCAATGGATAGGTATTTATAGTCTGAAATGAATAAAACCCAGTGGATTTTCCTAAATTTAAAATCCCTGAGGTGCTTCATATTTCTTCTTTGATATAAAATGACAACCATTAGTTAGGGACTTAAAGGAATCTTGGTTATCTTATTTTCTCTCCCTAGTTTATGAAATCTTTTATGTAATGTTTCAGAAATAAATTTAGAAATCCCTCAGAATAAGAAGTATTTTTTGTTTCCCCAAAAGATAATTTTGTCTTACAAAAATAGCATTTCATCTTGCTTGTATTTTGTAGTGAAATTCACAAATTCTAAAATATTTCTGTGCAACATGGATACTAGATTTTAGTATTTTTGTGATAATTCTTCTGAAATACTGAATGTGAAATTATATATCAAATATATTATTATCTGTAGCAGTTTTCAATATGAAAATATGGTTAACTTCTATTTTGCAATAAAATTTCTTTAACTTTCTTTTATTCTGGAAATATTCCGTACCTCCTAGATCTCCTCCCCTTCTCCCCCCCATTCTATCCAGGGGTATTTTTAATGTATATGAGCAGATCAATTTGGAAAGGCTCTTTTTATTGGGATTTGTGCAGAAAATGGCTCTAGGGTCACAATGGGTCACAATTAGCAAGTGATAGAATAGGAATAAAGAATAAATTTTCTTTGATTTCTAATACTTTGATCTTTCCTTGAAATCCTGCAGTCCCTATCATAAATAGCCAAAATCTTTTAAAAATGAAATGAAACTTTCTAAGGTGCACTAATTATTTTTCTGTAGGAAAAAATGTCAAAAGGATGAGACAATTTTCAGTAAATATGTAATCATTTAGTAGCAATTGTTTTTACTTTAGGATGTTGAGCCTTTTGAATAATCCAGATTTCTCTTTTTGTTATTCCAAGGCTTTGTACTTTAAAGGCTAATTTCATTGGGCTTCTTTAAGAAGATATAATAAATACTGTGCTTACTTGAAATAAAGGTGCCCTTATAGCTTATAGTATCTCATCTTTTTGTAATCCTTTTGATACTTTTCGCTAATATTTTTCATCCTTTCCTTAGTGTTTGAAAAATGTATTTAAAAAAAACTCAGTTACCAATAAAAATTGAACATTTACAATTACAATTAGGACTTTAGAGATTTTGTCCTCATAAAATGTGGTTAACAGCAATAAGTTTTAACATACCTTTTCTACCATCATTCATATACACCTAGTGGTATATACAGGATGTTCCTTTATAACACTATTATAAATTGTAGGTTTTTTAAAAGTAAACGGATTCCTAAATTTCTATTGTACTTTATGTTGCAAATCCTGAAAAATTAGGGCTTTCTGATAGTTGGTTATTTTGAGCAAAACTACATTTGTGAGCTGAAATACTGTCTATATGAATGTAATCTTAAATGGAAGAATTCCATTCATACGGTGTTTTTAAATTCTGATAGCTTCAATTTACTGGCATAAAAAAATTTTTATATACTTATACTGAATATAACCATCATGGAATTTTAGTACTTTGAGAAAGAAGTATTTACAAATCTTAGCTCCAAAGCATAGAAAAAGCAGTTAAATAATTATGAAGCCTAGAACATGCTGGATAGACCTATTGAGTATAAGAGGCCTATGTTTACAAGATTTATTCATATATTTTCTCACATACTTAAAAAAAAAAAAAAAAAGACTGCATAGTCTTCTCTAAAAAGGTACTCTTTTAACATTATCAAAGTACTTTATTATTTGGGTGCCTGCTATGTATAAGGGTCCTTATGGACTCAGAATCCTTACAACTAATTGCACCATAAAAATAAATAGTTCTTTAGTTATAGAGCACTGTCATGTATTGTGTGATATCATTAAACTTGTATATCAACAACACTAATCTAAAAAAATTTGAAAGCTCTTTACCTCCCCAACATGGAGAATGATAAAAACCCATGAAATATATGAATTAAGCTACATTGAAAGATTCATTATTGAGTGTTAACTCAGTTAATATGTGAAGTAGTTCAAAATTGAATCTGCTCAGAATTCCTATTTTACTAAATAGTACTTAATCTTTTTCAGTTAAATTACTTTTTTTAACTTTGCAAAATTTAGTTTTCATATCACAGATCATTTTGTACTTATTTAAAGCCACCATATAGCAGGTGCTATTTTCTTTATTAAGTTGTCTTTTTTCACCGTTCCTATATACACTGATAGTAAATAGGACTATGAATATAAAGCTAAGAAAGGGATGCTAGAAGACAGATAAAATCAGAGACCCAGAAAATTTAAAGGGCCTAATTTTTTCCATTAAGTTAATGGTTAAATAGAACTCATGGGTTAAAGAGAGAGAGAGAGAGAGATTATTAAGCACATGGTATTTTTTTTCAAGATTGGTGAAGGTAGTTCAAAGATCTTCAGAAGGATCCCATATTGGACCATAGAAGTTAAAGCACTCTTCTCTCAGCATTGCTGTAAAGTAGTGTGATTGCTTACATTTCATGGCTGAGTAAAGTAGAAACCAGAAAGGTGACGGCAAATAGCAAATTGTAGAACTGGGGTTCTAGTCTATATCTCCTGATAACTATATTTCAGCTTGAGAGTTCATCAGCTGCTACAACTGTAATAAAGGCAGACTTCCTCCCAATCTAAATCAGTCCTCCATCAATAGTGGAGTCATTATTGAAGATAAAAAGCAATCTTTAAGTTGATATAATTGTATGATTACAAGTGATACTTGACCTGTCCTGCATACCTAAATCATACTACTGCCACCTTGAATATTCAAAGATCTGAAATAATCTAATAATAATAATAATAATAGCAACTAGCTAAGATTCCCTTCATTTTTGCAGAAGAGGGACCTGAGGCACACATCTAGGCCATGTCAGAAGTCAGATTTATACTCCAGTTGCAGAGTTCTATGTAGGCACCTGGCCGCTTCTAATTTAAATGTTTTGTCATTGTTACATATAGAAAAGTTTCCCAACTGTCTTTGTCACTGAAACTAGCTTACTTCTTTCTTTAAACAATACTACTGGAAGGAAATAGGTTAAAAAAGGCTTTCCTCTTTTCACCTTACACAATTACAGTTCTGTAGTATTCTTGATATCTTAGCTTTTCTCCCCCTCTTTTCCCCTGAAGTCAAATAGAGCCCCATTTAAAATTTTAGAAATCTTCACTATATCGATCTCAGCTTTTGGTAACTGGTTTTTGTCTTGCTGAACTTTGCTTAAAGGGATACATATTTAAAACTGTAAATTCAAGATCCTCTTAGTGTGTTCCCTTAGGATACTCTAAATGTGAAGTCATTGTGTTTTCTGTTTTACTTATGTTAGCACGTGTATTTATAACTTTTTATTAAGAGAAATTTGTCAGTCTTAAATATTCTTACAAAGTACAACAAATCAAATGATTTTTTATGGCTTAGCTATAATAGATAACAAAATAAAAGGAATTTAGCTTTATAATGAGTCAGAGGTAGTTTAAATTGCATTTGTCATTTAAATACTTAAGCATTAATATATGTATTGCCTAAAAATAATTGTGATTTAGAAAACAAACCGAAATGAATGCCTCTTTGCTTAGGATAGGCCTAAGACATTTTGTGTGTCCCTACCATGAAATAAGGGTCAGAAGTTGAGGGGATAGGACCGAAAGGGCAGGTTAGACAACTTTCCAAATCTTCAAGAAGCTAGTCAGATTTTTGGTATGATTTGAAACAGTGATAAAAGAACAATTTAATTACAAAGACTCTGCACCTTATTTGACCCTTATAACTGATTTCCCTTCATTAGATACATAAATACATACTTATAGCTAAGTGTAAGTGATTTTAGACCAAACGTTGTGTTTCCTATTTTCACTGTTACTAGTCAAAAATTGAGGTCGTTGCTCTTTTGAAAACAACAAGAAGAAATTCTGTACTAAGAGAAGTAAAAGACCCAGGTTGAAACTCAGCTTATTTTACAATTATAAATATTATTTACTGTGTGAATTCTAGATATTCTTAGTATCTAGGAAAGTGTAAAAGACGTTATGAAACTCTTCGTTGTAGAATTTTCAAATCACAGCTGTGGTTTCAGTAGGAGAAACCTCAGGAGTCATTCTAGGCCAGGATTTGCTGAAGGGTAGAGATCCTTTGATTCTAAATCTGATGCTTTTCCCTTTAACTATACCATTGTGTTTTTAAGCAGAGTGTTTCTACATTTTATTAGAGCATCATATAAGTATAGTCTCCATTTTAAAGATGAGCTAAAAAGTGGCTTGTGCACAGTGTCCAGAGGTGACATTAGAGCCTACTTCTTGCCAATGCTTGCTGCTTCCTTTGCTATCCTTGAGATAGCACCATCAATTGTTTTCTTCCTCTAGGCCAGGCCTAGGCCTTTGCCATTGGGTTTTAAGGAATCAGATCCAATAAAGAATTGAGGGTAGTAAGAGTTAGAATAATTAGTCCCTTCCCAGTCCCTTTGGATAGACCATAGGTAAAGGTGAATATAACATGTCACACTCCCAACCCGTTCTCCAGACTTTACAAAAACAGCCCCAGAAACCCAAGAAGATACTGGGGTTAGGGCTGTATGGTTTTGTTGTATAAAATACTCAAGGAGGAGAACAAGTAGAAAGTGTTCAAGTCTTCACAGAGCAAGAGGTCCTCACTCAGAGAGGCAAGTGTGATTTCATTAGGAGTCACTGAAGATGTATAGTTGCCTATGGGTACACCTGTCCAAAAGCAACAAGACACATGAATATGTGGAGAGAAGTGCCATCTTAAGAAGGCATGCTCACTTAAAGAAATTTAGGAACAAAAGCCAGGGTAATCATGGTTAAAAAACAATTGGGTTGGTGACCAGTAAAGGGAGAAGCAGTATAGTTTTATCAGGGGTCTTGCAAACCCCCTTAAGAAAAAGGAAATAGAAAATGAATGAATTCTATGTTTTCAAGTCTAGCAGAAGCATGATTTAGTCCAGGAACCCACTCTTTTTCAAGAGCAGAACAGTTTAATAACTTCTTCACTTAATCTTTTAAGAAGTAGAGAAATACAAGGGGAGTATTCTCTCTGGGATCTCAGGTGGAAATGATGATGCCTTCATATCACCCCCTCTAGAGTTTGAAAGAGAAGGAAAGACACCTGGTCTGAGCCAGGGATGTGAAGATGGATCAGAAGATGGATCTGAAAAATTAAATAAGGAAGACACAGAAGAACAATTCTGACCACTCCGAGCAAAGCACATGAGGGTGGTACCATCTTGTACAGGTTAGAAGGCCCAAGGCTTCTGCTTGGGTTAACAAGACATTATTGCTGCTTCCTGGGCTTAGTGCCTTTCATGATCACAACACTGACTTAAAGGGAGTTGATATCCCAGAAAAATCAATGGCAACCATTTGCTCTTACTGAGTTCAAGTTACCTCCATGCTCAAATACAGAAAGGAAGGAACAAGATCTTATATGTAGTAGTGACATAATTTTTTTGTTGTTTGGAGAATCATGGAAAATGTAGTATGTAGTAGACTTGATGGGTAAATGATGACCCTGGTTTCTGATTGTGGGCAGGTAAGCTTGAGTTCGATTCCTGAGAAAATTAAAAATAATTGGTGAGCTTTGGAAAAAGAAATGGTGATTTGTAGAGCTTTCAGGATGGCTTCATCAAGAACCACTCCTGCCAGACTAGCCTTAATTTTTTTGACAAGGCTATTATTATTTATAATTTTATTAAGTAGAACCAAAGGTGTAGGTTATAAGATTAGATGGCTCCAGAAATTGTGAGTGGCCAAACTCAAAGTTATTATTTATCATTCAAATTGTTAGAAGAACTTTTTCCAAGCTACCACTCAGGTAATTATGTTTGATCTCCCTATACTATGTAACATTGTGTCTTCAAACATGCAGGTTTTATGGAAGATAGTTTCACATATGGATTATAGGAAAGGTCTGAATAGACTAGAGTATTGAGATGAATCTGACAAATTGAAAATCAATATGGGACAAGAATGTAAATCTTTAAACTCAGCTTCACAAGTCTAAGATTAGGGAAGCTTAGCCACGTGGTATTTTGCCTGAAAAGTAATCTGGTGCTGTTACTGGATCCAAGTATAAATCGGTATAAATCAGCAGTATGAGGTTGAGCAGCACAAAACCCCTGGTGGTTGTTTCCAGCCACGGCCTGCTCTTTGGTACCTTTTTGGGGTTTTCTTGGTAAAGACACTGCTGTGATTTGCTAATTCCTTCCCCAACTCATTTTGCTGTGAGGAAGCTGAGGCAAAGAGGGTGAAGGGACTGGCTCAGGATCACACTGCCAGAAAGCATCTGAGGCTGGATGTGTTGCAGACTTGGCCCTCTCTACCCAGTGTGCCGCCACACCTGCGTGCCCCTTTAGTCTTCAGTAGTGGTCTGTTGTCATCAGTTCCCATCTGAGCCATCATATTTGACTCTGGCCGTAACGATGGAAGAGCGTCAATAACCTACGTAACATTCGGGCTAGCTTTCTGGAGGACCTCGAGACCAGCCTTGATATTAGTGGAGGAGTGCAGGAGGCAGGAGAGCAACTTAGAAGGATGGTCGAAGATGAACTGTCCCATTTCCAGTCCTCAGCCCTTAAATACCCTTGGTATGATTACATCATTACAGCACACTATGTATGTGTGAACTAGAGAACCATCATCTCATCAATTCCACTGAGTTAACACCTTGTTGTAAGTATCCTTGTTTCAAGTATACTTCTCCAGAGTTCCAGCCCTCTACAAACCTAAAGAAGATCCAGAGGAGGGAGGACCCCTTTACTTTGACCTTGAAATGAAGATTGGTTGGAGGATTTGGAAATGGTTAGCCTGGCGAAGGAGAATCACAGGGCCTCCTGTTTTCACTGTGCGAGATCTGGATTTGTTTGTGAATTCGATTTAAGTGAAACAGTTGCACAAAATCCGAAGTTTGTGGAAAGACAGAAGTCCAGGATGCGATGAATGACCTTGGCATCTTCACTATTTGACTGAGCTGTAAGCATTCCACAACACCTGCCTCCAGAGGAAGTCTTCAAATGCTTGGGAGTAGATTACACCTTCTCCTGCCTGAAGTCTGATGGGTGTTCTCAGCCTTCTGGAGTCCATCTGGAGAGATGGTTTGTGGTGTGTCTGCTGCACCTGCTAGCATTTCTTGGAGCCAAAGCTGAGAGTTGAATGTCAGGTGAATATAAAGGTGCATGAGTAGCCCTGAAAAGAACTTGGCTAGCCCTCTCTGGACATTGCTTCATACACTGTCCAAAACAGAGAAGCAAATATAATATCAATGAAGATGCATTTCATGTCAGGAGGGGACAGATGAGTTCAGTGGTTTCTTCCATTTTTCAATTTCTATGACTCTTTTAGCATATTTGTAAAATCTTAAACATTATTCAAGTACACATATATAGTAATTTAAAGTCTTAGTAAAATGGTTACTCAGTATTATTTTTAGACGACTTGGCTCACTTTGGAACTTTTATTAAGAGTTTTTAATATATAGGTATAATAATTTGTTTTGTCCTGCCGGGTGAAATCTCATTCTCTTAATTTGTTTTTACCATAGAATCACCTATTGGTAGTTTTTCTGGTTTTGTTTTCAATTTTTGTATTCTTTAGCATCCTTTTTTTAAAATGCCTCTTAAAAAAAAAAAATGTGTGAGATTAATTCTGCACCTTTGGAAGGAAATTTCCCCAAAAACCTTTGAATAAATTGATCTCAGTTACAGAAACTGTTAAATTCCTTCTTTAAAGTTTTTTTATCTATTTTTTTCCTTGCTAAAGTAATTTGAACTTATTTTGTAGGTGTTTTTAAAATCTCTTGCTTTAAGAACTATCCTATTTTGCCTCTCACTTTTCATTTAAAAAATAAATTTTTCTACATACTTGATTATGATGGCCTGTCGCTGAAAAAAATTAAGCCTCCTTTAACCTGTTACATAATCAAAAGTAAGTTTGTAGTTGAATGATAAATTTTATGATTAAAAAGATGACTATAGGATATGTTTCTTCCACCCCCTCCAAATCCAGCATTTTAAATTTTCCAATCTGTTGAAGAAATGTGCCCCTTAAAGAAAAAATAATAAAGGTACTCAAATAATTAAAATTACTAAATGATTGAAAAGAGTAAATGTAATATGCTATAATTGCTTTAACAAGCCTTTTTTTTTTTTTGAGATACAGCAGCATAATATATTTCAAATCTCTGTAAAAATCAATTGTGCCACATTTTTTAATAGAAGCAATTATAACTCAAGTTAGCTAATGCCTAGAAGTTACTGAAGCCACATTCCCATATCACTATCTTATTCTGACAAGTCCCATTATTAATTGGAAGGATTTTTTAAATGTTCTTGGCAAGTCAGGGTTTACATTGCACTTTATGTGCTTTCTTGAATCTATGGATTCACAGCATTCCACTGGGACATTTTTCAAATAAAGAAGTGGCAAAAAGTAATTTAACTTAATTAAGACTTCATAAAGTTTTTTCTTTTTCATTTTCATTTCATCACAGGAATTTTTCATTATACTCCAGCTATGTTCAAACAAACTAACCAACCATGAGGTAATCCTATGCAACAGGCAGAAATGCCTTCAAATTAAGGTTTGGAAACCACATACTGAAAAATGTTCTTGTCCCCAATTAAACCTAATTTCCAGAAGTAGGATTGTTTTAGGGGTGCTATAAATACAATCATTGGCTTCCAGTATTGCTTCTTTAGGAGAATTCATGAAGGATCAGTAGCTAAGGTTTCCTGGCGTGGTTCTTTGAGCCCACTCACTGCTCAGATATTCCATGTGATAGAGTAGTTGGATCTCAGACAGATTCACGCAAGCACTTTCACATTTCATGTTTGTTCCTCTGTAAGTTGGAGGACAAAAAATTCCCCCCGGCCTTCTTTATAGACCATGTGCCATTGTCTAGATTGGGTTTTGAATAATTTCATAACTGATTTAGCACTAACATCTATCCAGAACATTACTGTTTCAGAATAGAATCCAAAATTTTATGCCCTGCTTGGTTGGTTGATACAATGTAATATAAAATGTCTATACTGGAAAGATTTGGAGTTTCCTTGTCAGAGATATTAGAGGAGTTTGCCATTTCCTTTTCCAGCTCATTTTATAGGAAACTGAGGCAAACGGGGTTAAGTGACATCCATAGTCACACAATTAGTGTCTGAGGCTAGATTTGAACTGAAGAAGGTAAGTTTTCCTTTTTTAAAAAAAAAATGAAATAAATGCTATGTATAAATCACTTCACATGGGAATTGGTATAATAATTACAATTTAAACTATATTACTAATACTGAAGTAAAAACTCCTCAATAGTAGAAATAAAATGCTTCCCTCCTACCCCTTTCTCATACTCTAGTTAAATGTTTCAGTTTGACTAGGGAAGGAAATACCTATTCATCCTGTCAAACCTCATTCAGTTTATGTTAGGTTACTTACATTCTCAAAAAACAACTGACAGATTATATGCTTAAACTGATTGATTTGATATAGGTACATTTATTTCCTTGTAATTCATAACTAGCAGCAGATTTTATTAACTCAAACAGCAGAAAAGTTTGTAATTGATAACATTGTTTTTGGTTTTAGTAGAATATGGGCATTGTACTGATTTCACAGTTCAGTGCCATAGTTTTCCTAATCTGCTAAAATTATACTTAATTTTCTATTAATGTTGAAGTTTTTTTGTTTGTTTTTATTGTTCTCCTGGATTCTAAGTTTGTATCAACAAAAAATCTTGACTGCCAAGCACATTAATGTCAAAGTCATCCTCCTTTAGGAAGTTGAGGATAGCTGGCTGCTAGTGAAGAAAGTGCTGGAGCAGGAAAATCCTAAAAATGTGTCCCACACTGTATGTCATCAAACTAAATTTTAACTGGTAACAAAAGATAATAAAGGTCAACTAATCAATCCCCTCATTTTACAGATGAGCTCATTGGAGCCCAGGTTGGAAAGGTGACTGGCTTTAACTCTAAATCCATCCAGTACTTTTCTATCTATATTATGCTGGCTAAAGAGATAGAATTACTTGGAGAACGTTGTTACATTTTAGTGTGAAATGACTACTGGAAGCATGACTAGTACTGTAAGGGGAGCAGTAAAAGTTGTTGATCCCATAATTATATTTCAACATAGGAGAAATTTTTTTTCTGACTTTTCCCTCCTGTAATTTTCTTGTTTACTTGCTTTAAGTGAAAATAGTGAAATCAGTTCCATTTTGCTAGCCTTTTTTAGGAAATTCACTTGAGTTATTTAGAAAGAAAATTTAGAGCTCATGTTTATTAGAATCCTTGTATGGATGAGGAAAATGAGATTCAGATGAACTCTGAGAACCTTGGCCTACATAAAGGACACTAGCCTTGTTGGTGTCATCTTAATTTTTGGAATTCAGTGTTTTCTGTTCAGATAGTCCAATATTTGAGGTTCCAACACAAAACTTCATCATAATTAGATGCATGTAATATGTCTTAATAAATGAATTGTTCTTGTGACATCATCTTAAAGTGATCATTGTCAACAATGATCTTTGTGATTTTGATTATGCTTCTTATTTGACTTCTTACTTCCTAGAGGCTCGAGAATGAGTGGGGATGATATTAGCAGAATGTACATCATCCTGTGCGGCTCATCCTTAGAGGCAGTATATTATCTGTGTGCAATTATATTCATAATTATTTTTGTTAAATATTTCCCAATTATATTTTAATCTGGTTCAGGCCTGCACTGAAATCGAGGCAGTGTGTGCTGTAGCACACAGTAGCAGGCTTGAATGGGAAAGGTCTGGGTTCAGATCTTGCCCTTGACAGTAACCATATTTGGACAAGGCACTAAAAGAAAAGTGTTGAATACTTAGCTCACAGGGCTGTTATGAAGCTGAAATGAAGTCCTGTATGTTGAATGCTTTGCAGATGTTAAAGATAATGAAAGATCGTCAGTACTCCTAATGTAATACAGTATTACTGCAGTGTATTGCAATTTTCAATGCTCATATAATCATAGATGCTTATCTTTTGTGTCATATATTTGAGGCTCAAAAGTAAAAATGCTCCACATAGTTGCAGTATTCAGCATTTGGAGAACAGGAAGGAGTAACTTACAAGTGTAGCCATTCTGTCTTGTTGCTCAGGATGAAAATGATTCTAGACTAAACAACTAGAAAGGAAATTAAAAAGTTATTTCATAGCACTATTAAAAATATTGTAGATAATTTTTTGTAGATATATCAAAGAACTTATACAAGGTTGATGTGAAACGTGTCCTTTGTAAGAAACAAAGCACTGTAATACATTTTTAAAAACTGAGTTAGTGGATTATTAATTATCATTCTAAGTTTATTTTCTTGACCATTCATGTGGAAGAGAAGAGTTTTATGTTATTAATCCAATTATGTGATATTGATGATAGTTTACTTGAGCTTCCTAATTATACAGTTAGTATTGGCCAAGCTTTAATCTATTGCTCTGTAGTGCTACTTGAAATTATGGGACCTAATCCTAGCCACATAAGCATGTGGTGAGTAATGGTTTCTCATTCAGATAAAGTTGTCCAATGAAATGGGGGGGGGGGGGGGGGGGGGGGGGCGGCAAGGAAATAGTTTAACACTACTGTAAGTTGAATCAAATACTTGGTGTTAATCGTTGAATTTTTTTATGATGCATACTTGATGAATTATAGTATTTCAAATTTCCCTGTCTATAGATGTCTTAAATATTTTCATTTTTAATTGTCTGGGACACAAAATTATTAAGTTGCTTGGCCATTTAGTCAAGTTCAGATTTGTCAATTTCTTTAATTTTGAGATAATTAATCTAGTCGACTTGTTCTAGAACCTTAAGCATCAGAAATAATGTTAAATCTTGTTCAGATTGAAGAGAAAATTTCATCCCCACTAAATTGGAATTCATAGCCAGGATACAACTCTTTATCTGTTTCCACAGTCCAAATGTGAATAAAGCAAGGTAATTTGGTAAAATTTTTCAGTGTAAAAATCCTTACTTTAGAGGATTATGATTTTAAAAAACCATTTGATCTATACTTAATTAAATGTTGATTAGGTAAAAACATTTTAAAGACTTCTTCCTGTAGGCTTATGTTGTCTTCAACTTTCTAACCTGTGTCATGGAGATGAACATTTCTGTTAGACACCTAAAAGATCATTGAGTAAAAAGGCCCTTCCAGGAAATGGCCTCCCTTATTCTCAGAGCTGAGCTTTCTGGGAATGTACAAGATAAGATAAATTAAGTTACATGTGCATTTGAATCCTTGTCATGGTGAAACCCCTAGCATGTGGTGCTTAATTGGTGCTAACAAAGCATTCTCCCTGCTACTGTCAACTCCTGATGATTGTTCTGGCTTTGCTTAGTTCTGACTCACACACTGTTCTTAGACCTATTACTTGTTCATTGTTATTTACAGTAGTTAGGCAGCCCTGTGAGAGGTTTGATGGATAAAAGATTAATTTGGTTTAAAACTACACACAGCTTTTATTTAACCATGCTCTCCTTTAAGTCTGAGTGCCAGTGAGCATGAAGACAGTGTAGGACAGTGCGAAGAAGCTAGGTCTAGGGTTCAGTAGAGTCTTGCTTTTTGTGACCTGAGAACCTGCACACTTCTGACCATTGAGGGATAAACCTTGGGGAAAAGAACATAGAAACAAGTCAATATGCTTGAAGGAGCCTAGAAGAAACTTTGGGAAAGGGAGAGGTCACTGAGGAGTATGGTAGTCTGGGTCTTCCTGGATGAACAGGATTTATTCAGATTTAAGCACAGAGAATTGCCTTCTTCACTAGTAACTGGAGGGGAGGAGCATAAGACAATACTGGTGAAAGAGTGTAATCTGTTTGAGATTTAGAATGCATGGAGAGAGGATCTGAAAGATACAGCAAAATTTGTTCATCCAGAGTGTGGCCCATCTTAGATGCTGGGTGGTTCTTAGAGAGAGATCCATGCCTACGAAGCTTATTTTGGATCTGTATAAAGTATGGCTAGGAGAAGAGAGAGACGGGAGGAGGACCAATCAAAAGGGATTATGGATCCCTGATCTAGAGTGATGAGGGTAGAATTGCTGATTCTTGACAATGATACTATTCATGAAGGAAAAGAAGCAGACGTGCTTTCTCAGGCTTTGTGTGTGTGAAGATTGTAATGGTAATTATAAAGGAAACAGGTAGGAAATGGGAAGGATCATTTTTGGAATGTTGAGTGGCTTTTAGAAGAAGTAGGTAGGAAATAGCAGAAATTTCGGGAAAGGTAAAATCAATAAAGTATGTAGCTGTGAGAGTCACCTCATAATAGCTAAGAGTGAATGAATGATATGAGACGCTGAGGGAAAAGAGAATGATATGATAAGACGCTGAGGATGAAGGAGTGAAGGGAATAATGAATTCAGGGAAAAAATGGGAGAAATACTCAAATATGGAGGAGGAAGTAGCCAGCAAAGTTGGATTAATCATAAATTCAGGTATTTCTGACAACTTGAGCTGAACAGAAACCATTGAATTTGGTTTTCAGGGATCATTGGTGACATGAGATGGATTTCAAAAGAATAGGGTCAAAAGCTGATTACAAGAGAAAGGTAGCTAGTGTGGATAGTACCCAGGAAAGAATTTCAGGATAGGAGATGACAGATAAAGGACCGGATTTTAAGAATGGAGACAGTAATTATCTGGTTCTTCACCATAAGGGAACTAATGTTGTAAATCGTTATTCAGGAGCAAGGATAATTGAGAATTTGTGGTCTAAATCTGCTGCTTGTTATCTGGGCTTTGGAGAATGGACCTAAGTGAATGTCATAAGTTCTCAAGGCCTAACATTGATTTCCCATCTGTGCCCTCCATTTGCCTGCAGAGGAGTTAAAGGAAAAAATTTTTGTAGTCCTTATAAATGAATGGAATCCAAGATAATCATCTTCCCTCTCCCATCATTCACTCCAGATGATTTTTTTGGAAAGGCAGCAGACCAGGAGCAGGCTTGGAGTCAAGGAGACTTGAGTTCAAGCCTTAATTTAGAGTAGCTGTGTCAAATGGACAAGGGCCCTCATTTCTGGTATCCATTTCTGTTCCTTTTTCATGCTAATTGTCCCCTAGACCAATGAAATCACAAGGCCAGACCCCAAACACTTTATATTACTCGCCTCATTTTTGACTTTGTGTCCCATGGTAGATGGTTGGCTATGGATTCTGGATTGACCTCTTCCGAATCTCCAGCTTTTTTTCCTGGTCTCTACCACACTTCGCAATACTTCCCCCCTTCTTCTACCTCCTCCCCTCCCCCCATGTAGAATGTTATCTTTGAGTCTTTAATGTCCTGGCACTATTCCTGGCAGGTAGAAGATAATACATTCATGGATTGGCTGTAACTCTTTACTGTTAAATGTAATACTTTTCGTTGTTATTGTTAATAACAGCTTTGTAAGGCCATTCATTTTACAGATGAGGAAATTGAAGTCCAGAAGGATTAACCAAGTTGATTAAATTTATTCTCTAGAAAGAACTTCTGCCCAAGCTTTAGGTTTTGAATGTGTTGGTTAAAATGGAAAGGATTATAGGACACAATCACTGATTTATCAGAAAGTTCAGTTAACCAGAACTTTCCCAGGTTCTGAGAATCCCATTTCCCAGGTATAACAACAGGGCTTTGCTTTTATATAGCGTGTATGTATGCACGTGTGTGCGCAGGAAATACCATTAAAAGAAATACCATTTGACTCTAAATGTTGAGATAAAAGAGAATTGCAATGTGTGGTGAAAGTTGCAAATTCAGAACTGAGGTTCAGCTTGAAGGGCTAAATGAATTGTTTTTTGGTTGTAGTTTGGCCAAATGGATTTTTAAAGACACTATGGGATTTGATTGGATTGGATGTAAGGATGCAACAGCCACATAGTAACAAGTAGATAACTTGTAGCTAGTAGGTATACTTGGAGAGAATAATTGGATCCCTTTCCTATCACTGTTGGTTACTCAGCAGATCTTGTTTCTCTTATGGATCAGTAGCAGTTTTTTGTAAACTATAGGAAATTTGTCTATAAAAATAAAGGCTTCTTCTCTAAAAATTCAGGCAGGAACTGGGCTTGCAAAAAATTTTCCCTTGTATAAGAAATAGCCTTATCACATGGTCAAAACCCAAAGTTTGACTCTTTAGTAACCAAAGGGGTTTTGTAGGGTATAATTTTTATTATCAAGAGGCTAATAACCCTGTCACAGTCTCATCATTTTAGCAAATATTAAGTATATATTATGAGCCAGGCATTTAGGTTGGTGATACAAAGACAATGAAATCGTTTCTGCCATGTAAGAGCTTATAGTCTGCTAAGAAAATGCAACCTGCACACATAAGTGTAGTGAAAGAAAATTTCAGGGCTAGAGCACTTAAGAAAGGGATCAAGATGTGCTTTGTAAGAAAAGGAAAAAACTGAAATTGAGTGGTGCCTATGCGATGCAGAAATTAGACATGTGGAACATAATGGCAGTGAGAGATGGGGTGCAGCCAGAATTCTGTGGTTCAACAGAATTGTAGAATGATTTTTAGCTTATTTTTTCATGATAAATTCAAGTTCATTTCCCTCCTTTTCTCCCTTTGGGAACTTGCCTAAAGCATGAATAAAAGAAGATTCTAGTGTGTTGAAATTAATACAGGGTATCACAGAAATCTTAATACAGTTTAACTTTAGAATTTTAGGACCTAAAATCATTGATTATATAAATACTTGATTTTTCCTTTAAAAAAATTTTTTTTCAACTATATTTGTCAGTTCTGCGTGGTTTTATAGTGAGAGATATAAAACAGGTGGGTTTGAATTCTTTTCCTCAATTAGATAGATCTCTTGATTGGAAATGCAGGTTGAGACCTAGTATTAAGCCTTCCTTGCCTCTAACAATGTTAAATGTGTGACTGTGAACAAATCATTCAACCTCTCAGTAAATTGGGAAATCATCTTTATAAAAGTAATCCTCACAATTACAGAAGTAGATTTTTAACCAAGTGGGGGAGTTGGTCAAATGTTGAATGTGCTTTTCAAAAAAATAGGTGAGTTTCTCAACATTATTCCTCTTTGAGGCTTTTCTGTAAAGAGACACACTGATGGCGAGGATTGGAGGAGATAAACCTTAGGTGAACCTTCCAATTCTTTGTGAAGAAAATTCTCAAGAAAGAATGAGGAGTGGGGGGGCAGCAGTGGGAGAACAAGTTGTATCTATGATAGGTAAAGTTGAGGGCAGGATGGCCTGGGGACCGAAGGATTGGGGATCCAAAAACCTCCTGGCCACTTGTCTGGGATAAAAAATTGATTTCAGGCAGTGGAAAAGATTCTTATTTGACTTGAGTTGTGGAATTTTTTTTGGCAATGTCTGGGCAGAGTTAGGTAGTATATATCAGGTGCCTTCAAGACCCATTTTGCAGATCCTCGTCACACCTGCATTTCCTTCCTCACTGCCCTTCATCCTGTCATCTCTCAATCCCAGATCTGAGGGCACTGGCCTCTTTCATAAGTTATTCCAGCCCCAGACTCTTGGCAAATTTTATTCCTTCTTCTATTTTGAGTAGCATATCCCTCATTTCTACCTCCTGAGTTCCTTCAGGTCTCAACTAAAAGCCCACCTTTTCCAAGAACCCTTTTCTAGTCCCCTGAATGAAAAATGTCTCATTGCAATCTCAGTATTTTCACATTGCTTCCCCTGTTAGATATGAACTCCTGAGATCAGGGACTGTTTTTGCCTTTTTCCATTTCCCCCAAATGTAGCTTTGTGCTTGGCACACAATAAAATGTTCAACTGCATTGTAATAAAGGTATTATTTGATCCAAAGTCAAACTTTGCCTTTTTTTTAAAAATGTTACTTGTTCAAATTCATACTACTAGTCATTTTAAGATAATATATTAACATAAATGTTTGGCTGATTGGGAATTAACTGGACTTTCAAGTCATAAAATTGCTTAGAAATGCTTTCAATCTTGACATGGAAATTTTAAAAATAGAAAAAATATGGAAAGTACTCTGACCTAGACTTCTGAGGCAATTTAAGTTGAATTTAAATGCTTCTTGTATTGTCGGTGTCCCTTTGTGGCCCAGATAATTTTATTAAATGTATTAGAAAATCTTCAGAAAGTAATGTAACAATGAATCTTGAGCCAAAATACATCATTAACTGTTTTGTACAGTGTCTTTAAAAAAAAAAAAAACTTTATATGTGGAAAAAGGCAGCATGCTAATAATGGCTAGATAACTGGACTGGGCTCCAGCTCCACTTCTTCCATATGCCATGTGACTGGTTCTTTCAAGTGCCTTTGGCATGTATCAAGAATTCAATGTTATAAGAGTACCCATTTACATAGAAAGTTTAAATTTTTCCCTCTGTAATTAGGTGATGGCTAGGAGTAATGAGTGTTTTGCAGCTTTCATGTTTTAATTTCGAGCAGTGATAGGTGATTTATTTGTTACATGAGTTGTGTGCTTATATATGCTAAGTGTTTTTAAACAGTTCAAGGACCTAATGGGTCAGCTTGTTGAGCATTTTGACCAGAAAGTAACTCGGAAGCCTTGACTTGCAGGCTGCAGCGTGCTATGCTCACTGTGGTGAGCTTGCTTATATAGCTCACTGTGGAATATTCCGAGTCATTCTGATGGTTTGAGAAGCAAATATTAAAATAAGAGAACTGTATGCTGGTGCAGAAAAGGCCAGTTTTTAGCAAAATTAGTAGAGAAGTAATGAAGAGTATGGAAGGAAGGAAGTATGTTGATTTTTGAAACTGGAAATCAGTTCATAGCTGGAACATGTCTTTTTATGTAAGAAAGGGAATTGTGCAATGTTAAGAGAGACCTTCGCTATCTAATCAAGCCCTTTTATCTTGCAGGTGAGGAAAATTGTCTACCCACTGTTATAAAAATCTCCAAAATGGATTAAATGTGATAATTTTAAATAACTAGTATAACATTTAAAGTAAAACATGAAAAGAATTTCTTAATAACAATTTGTCATATTGTTTAAAGGCTAGAAAAGGGAGGGCTAAATTCATTGCCTTGAATTCAATGCCTTGGACATAGTAGGCACTTTAAAAATGTTGAATTGAATTGCCATTTGATAAAAATCTTTAATGTTTCTTTTTCCTTCCAGTGCATCTGGGGCAAGCGTTGTAGCCATTGACAACAAAATAGAGCAGGCAATGGTAAGTAGAATTTGAATGTTACATAAAAATTACCCCACAGGTTGTGATTCTAGTGGTAAGTGAGTTTTTTTTTCCCAAAAATTCTCATTAAAAACATCCATGATTGCTTATTTGTTAATAGGGACTGTTTTATTCAGTCTTTACAATTAAATAGGCAGCTAAGTGCTCAGTGATAGCACTGGGCTTGGAATCAGGAAGACTCTTTCTGGGTTCAAATCTGGCCTCAAATTACTGGCTGTTTGCCTCTGGGCAAGTCACTTAACCCTCTTGCCTCAATTTCCTCATCTCAAAAATGGCAAACCACTCCAACTCCAGTCTGTGCTAAGAAAACCCCTAACTGGGGTCATGAAGAGTCGGATGTGCCCAAGACATTCACCAGACTGATGGTTCTGATTTCCACTTCTCACTCACAGGATCATATAAAGGTAGAGCCGGCAGGGAGGACACCCAGGCGCTGAGAGTCTCCGATGCCTAGATGTAGCGCTTGCGGGACCTGCCCCTGCCTCTGCTCCTACAAGTGTAAACAAGCTGAGTCTGCTCGGCCCTCCCACCTGCAGAGCCAGGCTCACTGAGAATACATTCTTTTAAAGTTAGTTTCACTAAAGGGTCTTGTGGGTTGTTGGATTTTTGTTGCTGTGTGGGAATGGTGGTGGTGGGAACGTGGATCAACTGGTCAGAAGTGATGTTAAATAGAATTTCCCATTAGATGCCTTTTCAATGTACCCTTTGGCTTCCATATCTTACAGCTTAAGAAAGGACTGTATTTAACCCTTTAATACCACAGAAACACACAGACCCTCTCTAATTGTCATGAAGGAACCAATTCTATTGTAATAAATATTATCAGTGAACCCTTGGTTCTGGGGACTTTAATATTCCCAGCTTTTGATATATAGCTAGGTGAAATACACATGCTCTAGTAATCTGCAAATGAGTATTTTGTTCAAAATAGCATGAAAAAAAGTTTTAGAGAAGTAATAGAATTTTAGAGCTTGTTACTACTTGTGAGTGGGGTTAGAATTACATAGCAAATACCTCTTGTACACGCCAGCATTTCCTCTGAAGGCATCCACCTTTAACTCTGTCATTCCCTCTCCTGTATTGGATGGTGAGAGGAAGCAAGATCTTGTCATTGTGAGATTAAATAGCAGTTGCAGGTTTTACCCCTAGGACAGTTAGCAGAAAACATTTTTCTTCCTTTTCTAAAGGGTATCTCTCATTCTATTAGGAGGTTAATTTGAATACCTCTTTGAGTTATTCATACGTTTGCACCACACCATCTCCCTCCTTCAGAAACCAAAAGAACGTTTCCGTGTGGTTGTCATCATCAGGACCAGAATTTGTTACGTTTGTGAAAAAAACTTCTGGTCTGCATATGCTACAAAACAAGGATTGATAGCTAGTTGGGAGGAGTCGCTTTTTAAAAAAAATAGAATCTATAGAATTTCTTTGCTCAAGTGTCTTAATTCTTAATTTCACGGGAATTGATTGTCTTCAACATTGCTAATTGTGTTTACAGGATCTGGTGAAAAGCCATCTGATGTATGCAGTAAGAGAAGAAGTGGAAGTTCTGAAGGAACAAATAAAAGAATTAGTTGAAAGAAACTCTTTACTTGAACGGGAGAATGCACTGTTAAAATCTCTTTCAAACAACGATCAATTATCCCAACTCTCAACCCAACAGGCCAACCCTAGTAGCACTTCTCAGCAGCAGACAGTGATAGCACAGCCTCCGCAGCCAACGCAACCTCCTCAGCAGCCGAATGTGTCCTCAGCGTAACGCTTCCTCGCCTCACGAAGACGGCCTTGACAGCAGTCTGTCCTTGTGTGCCACTGGTGTTCTCTCCACTCTGAACGAGCAAGTAGCCACGCTTGGGGGGGGGGGGGGGGGGGGGGGGTTGTTTGGCCTTTTCAGTATTAGACAATCATTCTCCAAGAGCTAGTCCTCGCTTTGAGACATCATGCCACACAGTCGGGGTCCACTTGTCTGTCACCGGACACGAGGAAACTCCCGGAGGAGGAGGAGGGTTAGTGAGGCCGGAGTTGGCCTGGAGTCTGGTGCGCATGAGCGGGCGGGGTCTGTCCGAGCTGTGGGGGCGCTCAGTCTCATTGTCCATGGATTACCTTGAGCCTTCCTATCTTGTTATAAGTAACCATTCATCGAAAGAGCCACCATTCTTTCAATATAAGTAACATTTGCCTACATTAGTTTTCATTTCTTTGTGTTTTATTTATTACAGGGCTGCTATTTTCATAATGTACATGAACAATGTCACAGAACTTTTTCTTAATTTTTTAAAAAAAAATAAATGTAAGTATCAGTAAAGGAATTGATAGACGGGATTGCATTTACTAGATAAAACGTTTAGGCAATAATTGAACAAAAGAATCCTGGCATATTTCTAACACTAATGGCAATTTACCTTTGGTATTTATTTTGAGTAGTAAAGACCCAGCTTGAATGTAAATTTTTGTATAGTGTAAGTATGAAGACCATAGTGCATCTGTACAGGTAGTCACCAGTTATTGTGATATAATAAATAATTGATGGGCTATTTTGATGAAGAAAACTTTGCTCATTTCTTGTTTCTACTTTCTATAGAGAAATTGCCATGATTCCTCTGCTTTTCAACATTTCGTATGACTTTTTTTTTTTTTTTTTTTTTTTTTTTTTTTTTTTTTTTTTTTTTTTTTTTTTTTTTTTGGGTGGGAATAAAAAGCTGTGAAATTGTTCAACCTACTTTGTAACCAAAGAAGCAAAGCTGTGTAATGGAGTTTTTTGTTTTTTTTTTTTTTTTTTTTATAATGCACATTCTTTATGTATTTTTATTTAGTGTTTTCTCATTCACAATTTTCTTTGCTGTCTAGCATGATCTGCATGACCTGTAATCTTTGAACCACTTTCGTACCTCATGTTTTTATCCAGCACTCTTATTGTAATATGTATTAGTCTGTGAACAATGTCAAATAAAAAGAACGAACAGCTGGTGTGGGTGGAGCTGAGCTAGTGTACTATGCACTAGGAGAAAATGAAGTGAGCCATCTTTTGTTCATTTAAAATGGTGTTTTGAATTTCGTATGCAGAAAACGTTTTGTTACATTGCAGATTTTAATGTATTTAATAAATGCAACATGCAGATTAAGTGCAGTGTATACTGAGTATTTAAATTAAAAATGTACATTTCATAAAATACAGTTTCGAAAGAAAGCATCATTTTGTGTATACTAACACATTAAGTCTATGTCAGAAATTGATGTATAAATATATATATATTTTAACACTTTTTCTGAAATTAAACTGCAGTTTTGTTGAAATACTTTACATGTGTTCAAAGTTTAATTGGGCTTGCATTTCACAAAATTCAAACCTTTCCCCAATGAGGCAATAAAAATGAATTTAATGGCAATTTAAAAACATTTTTTATGTATAAAGGTGACTTGCAGATTATTTCAAGGACTGAAAAATATTTGATCTCATCTTCCTTTTAATATTTACTTTGAAAGGAGGATTCCTTTGTCTGCTTTGACTCCAACTAATTCCATCTTGAATGTGGGAAGACCAGCCACCTATAAAAACAAGGAAATGGGTACTATATATGATTAAGTAATCCATGAAAAAAAATTTGTCCATTGTCCTGGAATGGGACTAATGAAATCTTTACTAGGGTCAGAAATGTAGAAATTGGAAGATCACTCAACTCGACCACTTTTCTTACTTTTGAGGAAACTAAGGCTTTGAAAAAGGTTATGACTTGGCCTGAGGTCATATAGGAATCATTGCATTTATGGCCATATCTTCCCAGAAAACTGTGTCTTAGGAAGATTTGAATGGAAGGCCCAAGGGAAATAATCATGATTTTTGTTTATGATAAGCAGGGGGTGTTGTTTTTGTGCGATATGAAAAAGACAGTCCTTGAAATGAGACAGAGTCATGGTTTTTTATTTAGTATTTGGTACAACTGTCCATCCAGCACAATCTCTTCCATGGTAGTAATGATTGCCTGTCTGTGGATTTGCCAAGTGGGTTTATAAATAACAAGAGAGACATGGATTCTTTTGGAAAAGTTAAAAGGAATGAGATTGTTTGGTCAAGATCTCCTTGTGAGGATATGAACAGAGGTTATCAATAAACTCAGTGAAAAGGTACTTAAAACATGCACTGCACTCTTGGTGCATCACTGAGCTACTTATACTTTTATGTTCTTTAAAGGAGAAAAGAAAGCCAGTAGATCCCACATTAATTGTCAGCTTATCTTCTTGGAAAATGACTCACTTGGCGTCCATGAACTACCTTAATTAATCTCTACATTGCAACACCATGTACATTTTCATGAGAAATGACTAAGCACCTTAAAAGCAAAAAAGATACTTACTTGGGTTGATCCATCTAGGTAAGTATTTAGAATGTGGCTAAGGACAATAGAATTAACTAATGAACAGGCTATGTAGGAAAAGTGATACTTGGGGTTTCACAGAGAATTGCTCTGGAATAAATCATAAAATAAATAGTAATAAAAGTGAGGGGGAAAGTGCCCAGTAAACTGCACAATATGAATAGACCAATGACGTCTTTCTTAGGGCCTAAATTTGGGAGAAACCCTGCAGTCTCTAGGGAATTAGAGCATTAAGTTGAATTTGTATTGTTTAAAAAGTTAGATGAGTGTAATAGAATTTTTATGCATGAAATATCACAGAATTTCAGGTATTCTCTAAGTGCTCCAGTCCAACTTTTAAGCATTCAAGAAAACACTAATTTAGATGGCACTGTACTCTAGGTCCTAGGGATAAAAAGTCACAAAGGAACTTACTATTTATAGACTTTTTGCTTTGAGTGTGCAAAGGTCTTTTGGAGGAATAAAGTCCTGTGATCACTCTTCCCTCAAATGAAAATGTACTTAAAAACTGCTGCTTGTATAAAAGAAATATTTAAAGTGCTATACCAAAGTCAGCTATTAGGTTTACCATGTACATAACCAATATCATTTGGTTGGGCCTTTTTTTCTACATATCTGTAGTCTGTTGGTAATAGCTCTCATCACTATTCTGTAATAGGTTTGTGCAGTGCTGAATATATATATTAACTATATATTGGAGGGTGCCAACTTTGAGAGACAAAAGTAGTCTTTATGCCTCCCTTTTTCTATTTTCACAATAGAAGTTTAACACTGCTTAATCTGAAGGAACTGGCAGGCTCTCAAATCAATGATAATTTGTAAGTGAATTCTTTTTAGGTTTTGGGCTAATCAAAATGTGACCAAAAATACTTGAGAAAATTGGATTTCAGGGCCTTTTGTCAAAATGGTATATTGTATTGCAATAAAAATAACTTTAGTTGAGATGAAGTTTTATTTATTATAAAGCTTTTGTTTACGTCACCAAAATTTCTCCCTTTATCTGTTTCCCCCTTTCAGAGAGTCATCCCAGATAATAAATGTTTTAATGACTAAAGTTAGAAAGGCAGCATAACTGTTCAGTATATTGAAAAAACTCAAACTCTGTGTCATGAAATACATAACACTTGTGTATCCCAACCATGAAAGAGTTGACTGGGAATATCTTCTCAATTCTTTATTCTGTTCCATTCTTCATCTATATAATTTCACATGAGTGAATTTGTGTGTATTTTGCCCCATTTTGTCCTTGCCAGACTAAAAAAACATCGCTGAAGATGATTATTTAATTCTCGTTCTCATCTCTACCCCCAATTTTTAAAAAATCCATTTCAAATTATACAAATTTGGAGATTTATTGGGGAGGGATTAGAGGATTGAATAGAGTTGGTTTGTGTTAAGTAAGATAACTTGCATATCTCTGTAATGCATTTATAAGTTAAGACTGGCTTATCTGGCTTGAAAAAAATATCAGTTTAAAATGTTCAACTGCCTTTTATAGGCTTAAAAACACTACCAGAAAATCTGTCTTGTAACCACTTTGTTGGAATCTAATGTAGAATTTAGTTGTCAAAAACCAGTCTTTTGAAACAAAGCTAAGACTCATAACCTCAGCATTTTACATATTGCCTGACATCCAGGAGGAACTTAAATGCTTATTTTCACCCCTGGACTAAGTGAAGTCGAAACTATTTGCTTGGTCTTTCACCCAGGACTCATCTCTTTCCCCTTCCTTATTCAGCTCCTTGCCCATTGCCAATATAGATATAGCTCTCGCTTTCTCTGCAAGAGACAAGTAAGTGCTTCAGTGTGAATGAGTTTGGTCCAAGTACTTGAAAGCATTCACTGTAGGAAGAAAAGCTGCGTCCTTCTGAAAAGTCCACAAACCAATCGGGGGCAAATAGGAGGAAATAGAGAACACGAGATTTTTCTAAACTGCTTTAAATTGACAACTGTACTCGCAACAAGCTAGGTTATGTATATGTATACAATGCTATTTCCATCTTTTGATGGGAATTTTTAGGGAAAATGACTTGGCCACTGTGGAAGTGAAAGACTTTAGTCAGGAACTCATTCTCCCACCTCGCCCCCTCCCCCCCACTACCACCTGAGAATACCCTTACATAAGAAGGAAATGATTTGCCTGGTGGAGTAAGGAACCAGACAAAGCCATCCAATGTCTGTCTGCCAAACACGTACTACAGCCTTAACCAAGCCTGTCGGCCGTGTTGCCCCCATTTCCCTCTCAGCCCTCCTTTAGCACAGGTTGGGACCTTTTGCCTCAAGGCTCACGTGTGCTTATTTGATTTTCTGATCCATTTTTGGTTATGACTTGCATATTCTTAGTTTCTTTTCACAAAGGTTTTCATTTAAACCGCTTAATTCATATATGAAAACTGGATTGGAAAGGGAAAAGCTCAGAGATTCAGTCAGTAAAGAATAAGTGCTGGGACAGTGCTGACCTTCACAGTCTATAAAGGGTGTGACAACCTGGACATAAGTGTAAATAATCTTTCCAGAGATTAATCAATAGAGGGGAAGCACTGGAGGGATTAGGATGATCGTCCTTTAGAAAGTTGGGTTTTTAGCTGGAATTTGGAGGAGATGGAGGAAGCCGGGAGGCAGATGAAGATTCCAGGCATGAGGAACAGCCTGATGGGACTATGTTTCTGAAGATGTCTCGAGGCAAGCAGAAGACTAGAAAGGGGGGGAAAGGGCTAGAGTATGGGGCTTTAAAAGTAGTTGATAATTGATCCTGGAGATGAGTGGGAGTAATAGTCTCTTCAACAGCTTGGAGAAAGAAGGATTAGCCAGACTCATCAGCAGGCTATTGCTGTATCACTAGACTGTTGTTAGTCCAGTGGCGAGATGACAGGGACCAGCATCAGTGGCACAGAGATGGGACATGGACGAAAGGCGATGAAAGGGTAAATTAGCCTTGGCAACAGGTTGGCTAAGGTTGAAGCCTCCCTTGTGAGCCTGGGGAATTGGGAGGTGGTGGGGCAAGGTTTAAGTGGAGATATAATTATTTCAGATTTGAGATTTAGCATGTCTATAAGACTTCTAACAGGATGTCTGATAAGCAGCTGAATAAGACTGAAGATCAGTGGAACTGGGTCGTTTAAGAATCTACATAGAGCTGATGATTGAATTCATGGGAACTGATAAGCTCACCCAGTAAAGTAAGACTGATGTAGATGATTGAGGGATAGAGTGGTCTGCTCTGGAACATAAAGCAAGGAGAGGGATGTTGGAGACAAGATACAGTATATGATCGCAGAGGGAAACGGATCCAAGTAGCTTTGTGGAAGTTGACTTAAAGAAGACTTGGCAACTAAATACGTATGTGAAGGAGAGGGAAGGCTCAGATAGCACTGAGGAACACAGCACCATGTTGGTAAATGATGGAGTCAGAAAGATGAGTTAGTTTTGGTGAAAAGTAATTAGTTCAGAATCTCAGGGCCTGCACAGATCCCATCCAATCCATCCCAGCAGAATCTTCTCTGGTAGGTGCCCACCAAATGATTGTATAGGGGAACTCACTGCTTCCTGAGGATGGCCATACTAGTTTGGAACAACTCACTTATATAAATGGTTGTCAATTTACCGGAACTGAGTAGGCATAGGGAAAAAAAAAAAGAATGGTCCTGAAGATTTTCAAAAAATAATCCTCTATGACTCCTATTCCATCTTTTCCCCCATTATAGTGTCTAAATCTAACTTTTGAATTTAGTTCAGTTCTAGGGTATTCAAGTATACTCAACTGGATTTGATTTCGTTAATTGGAATCTTCCCTCTTGCAATCCAGATGACAGCCCATCTATCCCTGATCATCCTATCTTGTTAATATTCTCCATTTTCCATTAGGGATTCAACTTGGTTTCAATTCCAGGAATATCAGATTCCCATTCCATATACCTCTGAAAAAGTACCTGGCTAACGAACTTGACCTTTATTCTTGCCAAAATTCTGGGACAAATCATTAAAGGGATAGTTTCTGTGTGACCAACAGAATGTATGATAAGACATTTCCTCTGATACAAAAACTCAGCTCTCTGAAATAGAAAGTATGTACCCAAAATAAAACTATTTCAGCTGTCTGCACCATCTCAGACAGCTAGAACCCAAATAAGGCCAAAATGTGAACCAGAGATAAGGCCAGTAATCTCTGACTCCCAGCATATGCGCCCAATACCTCTGTCAGAAATACTTCTGAGAATAAGACTACGTAAGCAGACCCAGGCACTTGTCACAGAACTTAACTCTATACCCCAAACCGCCCTGTCCAGCCTCCCAGTGCTGCAGAGATCCAGAGGGCAGTGACAGGAGGTTGGTACCCTGCCACTGCTGGGCCCGTTCTGAGGACAGGGAAAGGGACAGGATGGCTGTCTGCCCTTGTCACAGAACTCTACTCCATACCTAAATCATCCACCTCGTCCCAGGGCCTCAGATCCACACTCCAAAGGGCAAACTCAAGCTCTAAGTGAGACCACTAGGTACCATTGGCCAGAAAACTGAGGAGTAAGGGGGATGGGGAGAGGAAACACGCGGGAAATTGTGGACTCCACTAACCCAGTTAGTCCCAGTCCTGTTCTCCCAGAAGTCATTTGGGGCAGGGACCAACCTAAGGAATCATGAATTAATCAGTGTAGGAAGAGGTTGAGACTCAGAAATCTCACCATCAAAGGGAAGGGAGTAGGGCAAATTAAGGAAAAGAAAAAAGGCTAAAATTACTAGAGATCTCAGAAAGAAAACTGCTTATGTTCAAGCCTTAAGCATAAGATAAATAAGAAGATAGAGCAGAAATAAGGAAGGTAGAGCATTGTCTCTAAATCAAGTATAGGTTTTATCAAGAATTCTCTGAATAGGTATTGCAAAATGAAGAAAACTGGTGCTGCAAATTCCAAGATACTTAGTTAAATTTAACAATTCCGCTGCCAACAAATTCTTTAAGCAATGGGGAGAAAGACCTTCAAATATAAAGGAAAGGAAATTTGAATAAGACAGGATTCTCCCTACTCCACCAGAAGCCACAGGAGGGAACTGGATAACTAATACCAAATACCCTGCAAATCTGAGCCTCACCATAAATGAAAATAAATATTCAGTATAAAAAAATGGGTGTTCAAACTATTCCTAGAAAGAAAAACAGACTTTATAAGATTATGTTTCTCAAACACCCCAGAGAAAAGAAATACAAATATAGCAACTGAGGACAACAATAATAAATAGACCATTAATAGGTTTCTAAGCACACATGAGGAGACAAGAGCAATCAGAAGTCAAATAAATAGGGATCATGTTGGAGAAACATCTCTGAAACACTATGTACCAAAAACCTCACAATTCATCCAAAGTGCATTAGTGTTGGGGGTAGAGGGATGTGTGTGACTAAATTACAGAATGGAGGATACGTAAAAGGGGAGGATGAAGAAAGAGAATATGTAATGTACTTAAGGCAAAAATCTACATTCTCATGTCTCGTGAAGAAAGCAGTTTACAGGAGAATGAATGAGTAGGCAGAGAAAAAGATTGAAAGGGAGGGAAACAGTGGAAAAAATAATAAATTTTCCCATTTTAATAATGGTGAAGGCTTTTTTTCATTGGTAAGAGGAGGTTCCTCTGCTGAATGCTCCTACAGGAGAAGAGAGATGGTTTATAAAAGAAGATGGAAACTGTGCAATGGTATTATTTGGTATTGGCAATGCTATTCATCCAGTCTCAGGATCAGGAGAATCAGTTTCTCAAGGCAATTGTCACTCGAAATAGAGAAGGCATTGAACCAGGGGAAAGATTTCAAGGAAAATTGGGAAAGAGGGAGATTCCCAAGGGGAAGCTGGTGAGTTACATCATTGATGAGTTGCATGATAAAGGATTTAGGAGGATTCCTACCGTAGAGCTATAACCTCTGTATCTCATGATGGAATTTGGTATATCATACTTAGAGACCTTGATAGGCACCTCACTGGCTCCTGAAAAGGGTACAACAGGGAAAAAAGGGGGAGGGGGGAACAGTGAAAAATTTCTAAGACTGTATAACAAAGAAGAAACCTAATACTATACTATTTTAATTCCATGAAAAATACAGAAAATAAAGATTAAGTATAGGGGGCATGAGTCAAAGAAAAGTCTAAAATAGAAAGGGATGATAAATAATGAAGAAATTGAGGGAAAGTAAATCCTTTCCCAGGAAAGAAATTTAAAAAAAAAAAAAAACTATTGAACAAAATAAGTTGAAAGGGAGAAGAGGATTTGAGGGAATGAAACTGGTAAAACAGAAGAACATGAGTATCTCTAGACTAGACAGTGTTTTCTTGGAGAAAATCCAAAGAAGAGCTAGAAATGAATCAATGAAAATTTGGAAGGAATTCTGTGGTAGAACCCCTAGATCTTTCTTTGACCATGGACTGTTTGAAACTTATCAATGGAAAATGAAACCTCAGAAGTCATACTTCTCAAATTTGTCACAAAGTTAAGGAATAACTAATACTGAATACCAGTATTTTACTGGTATCCAACTACCCCAGGAGAAATAGAAACCATGAAAGAAGGCCAAGACCATTTCCCAAATAAGAAACTGAAGCTGGAGGAGTAAACTAAAGAGAAATTTTAAAACTAGAACCTAAAGACACCCAAGAAATCAACACAGAAATAATAATTCCACAACTCAATCAGTGGCTGGGTGAGAGCATAATTTAGGGAAATGTCATGATCACAAAGGCTCTAAAAATAACAAATAAATGAAGCAAAAGATTTTTTTAAAGTGAAATTTCATGTGAAAAAAAATTCTAGAACTGGTGGGATAATAAATAACTTAGGATTTAGGATACTGCTTATGCATGCAGTAGATGCTCTTAAAATGAGAATGACAAAGAAAACTCAATAATTTTTTAAAAATCAGGACTATTAAAATAAAAATCAAAAGATGTGTTAAAGGAAGAAAATGTAAAATATCTGCTATGAATGTATTCCACCCCCCATCCTGAAAAAAAATCTCAAAAAAGGTCAAAGATAATTATTGAATTCTCTAAAAACAATGAGCAAACAAAAGACCTAGACACCATATTTTGAGAAATTATTAAACAATAAAAAATAAAAGCAAATAACGATAATGAAGAAGCTCAGACCTATTAGAATTAGTAAAGTGACATCATGAAGACCAATCATCTGAAAGAAACTCCAAAATGAAAACATTTAGAAATGTCATAGCCAAATGCACTCCCTTCTTTAATTTTTCTGCACACATTGAAATGGAATTCCTAATTGCCCATCCTAGATAAGTTCAATTCCTATATAGCTATGCTACAGGGTTACTGGACAAGTCATTTAACTCTGTTTCTTCACCATAATGAAAATGTTAGTTAATGGTTTCAGAGAATATCATTTATCATATGTACTATATATTGTGCTAATGTAAGAACTGCACTCTATGGAAGATGAAAACACGTTTCCACTCTACATAAAAAATAAAAAATGGTTGAACAATTAGAGCTGTTCCAAAGAATAGACTGCCTAAAGAGATAGTAGTTCTCTCTTCTCTGAAAGTCTTCAAGGGAAGTCTGGATGACCATATGTTGGGTTTTGTTTTTTTTTTTTTTTTTAGAGTGATTTCTGATATAGTTATGTGTGGGACTAGAAAATTACTCCCATCTTTCTTCTACTACTCACCTTTGCCCCTTCACAAGATTGAGATCGATATTTTTGTCAAATTGGACCACTATCTGCACCTGTCCCACCCCCAAGCGTATCCTGTCCTCTTTGGAATCCAGACCATCTCCTATGCCTTGAATGTATTTCACTCCTCGTACCTGCTCTAGTTTATCTGGACTGTTGATGGGTCTTCTCCTAATGAGTCTCTTTTATACATGTAACAAAATAATCTTAATGCACAAGACTGATCACTCTAAGCTCCACTCAGAAACCTTTGGGCTTTTCTTTTGCCTCCAAGATAAATTGCAAACTTTTTAGCCAATCCAGATTGACCTTACCTTTTCAGTCTTATTTCACATTATTTCCCTTTAAATGTTCCACATCCCAAACATGTGATTTTATTTGTCATTGTTTCTTAAACTTGAAATGCATTAAAATGCATTCCTTATCTGGATGTTTTTGCAAAGATGCTCCCCCACCTCTCCCCATGGCCACAGTGAACTCTTACCATCTCCTTTTGGATTCCTTGTGAGCTTTGACTTGGAAGCTTTAGGCTTTGGCTATGACATTTCTAAATGTTTTCATTTTGGAGTTTCTTTCAGATGATTGGTCTTCATGATGTCACTTTACTAATTCTAATAGGTCTGAGCTTCTTCATTATCGTTATTTGCTTTTATTTTTTATTGTTTAATAATTTCTCAAAATATGGTGTCTAGGTCTTTTGTTTGCTCATTGTTTTTAGAGAATTCAATAATTATCTTTGACCTTTTTTGAGATTTTTTTTCAGGATGGGGGGTGGGATACATTCATAGCAGATATTTTACATTTTCTTCCTTTAACAAATCTTTTTATTTTTATTCTAATAGTCCTTTTTTTTTTTTTCAGTTGTTAGTGCTCTTTGAAGACATTCTTGGAGCACATTGATCTCTCTGTTTTCCCCTTTCTATTCACTTTCTATTCTATTGCATTTCTCTTTTACTTGCCATATATCTCCAGTAGAATGTAAGCTCCTTGGAGGCAAGAATTTTTTTATTTTCTTTTTGTACATCCAGTTTCTAAGATACTACCTTGTTATATTATTTTGATGGAATACTGTTAGGCTATGAAAGGAATGGTTTCAGAAAACCTGGGAAGACATGAGCTGATGCAAAGTGAAATGAGAATGGTTTACTTAGTAACAGCAATATATATATTTTTTTTAATTTTAATAGCTTTTTATTTACAAGTAATACGCATGGGTAAATTTACAGCATTGACAATTGTCAAAGCTTTTGTTCCAATTTTTCCCCTCCTTCCCCCACACCCTCCCCTAGATGACAGGATGACCAATACATATTAAATATATTAAAATATAAATTAAATACAAAATAAGTATACATGTCCTAACCATTATCTTGCTGTACAAAAAGAATCGGACTTCAAAATATTGTACAGTTAGCCTGTGACGGAAATTAAAAATGCAGGCGGGCAAAAATATAGGGACTGGGAATTCTGTGTAGTGGTTCATAGTCATCTCCCAGAGTTCTTTCACTGGGCGTAGCTGGTTCAGTTCATTCCTGCTCCATTAGAACTGATTTGGTTCATCTCATTGCTGAAGATGGCCAGGTCCATCAGAACTGATCATCATATACTATTGTAACAGCAATATTGTAATAGTAATTAACTGTGAAAGACTTAATTACAGATATCAATGCAATGAATTACAATATTTCCAAAAGAATCATAATAAAAAAAATTTCCCTTCACCTTCAGGCAGAGACCTGATGAACTCTAAGTGAAAGTTGAATTATTTTTTTTCATTTTCCTTATTTTCCTGTTGTTTTTCCCCCACAACATGGTTAATGTAGAAATGTGTTTTGCATGACTTCATATGTATATATAGAGAGATGTATTCAACTTAATTGCATACTCAATAGGTGAAGGAAGGGAGAGAAAGAGAGAATTTGGAACTGAAAAAAAAATTAAAAGGCAGTATCTTATTGTATACTTAAACAAAGTGAGTACTTAAACAAAAGTTTGTTAAATTTAATTTAATTAAACTGAGTGTAAACCATAGATCTAGCTTAAGCCTGTGTGCTTCAGTTTTCTAATCTGTGAAATGAGTGGGAGAAGAAAAAGACACATTATTCTAGTCATATGAAAAGGTGCTCCAAATCACTACTGATCAGAGAAATACAAATTAAGACTGAGATACCACTACACACTTCTCAGATTGGCTAAGATGACAGGAAAAGATAATGACCAGTGTTGGAGAGAATGTGGAAAAACTGGGACACTAATACATTGTTGGTAGAATTGTGAATGCATTCAGCCATTCTGGAGAGCAATCTGGAACTATGCTCAAAAAGCTACCAAACTGTGCACACCCTTTGACCCAGCTGTCTTTCTTATATCCCAAAGAGATCTTAAAGCAGTGGTTCTCAAAGTATGGTCTAGAGAATCCTGGGGATCTCTGAAACCCTTTTAGAGGGTCTACAAATTCAAAAATAGTTTTTATTTCCAACATGGTAAATGTCTATAAATATAACCCAGATAAACAAAAACTCTTTGGAGAGATCCTCAATAATTTTTAATAAGATAAAGATAGTGAAAACAAAAGTTTGAGAACCACTGTGAAGGAAAGGGACCTATATGTGTAAAATGTTTGTGGTGGCCCTCTTTATAGTGGCAAGAAACTGGAAAATGAATGGATGCCCTTCAATTGGAGAATGGTTGGGTAAATTGTGGTATATGAATGTTATGGATATTATTGTTCTGTAAGAAATGACCAGCAGGATGAATACAGAGAGGCTTGGAGAGACTTACATGAACTGATGCTGAGTGAAATGGGCAGAACTAGAAAATCATTATATACCACAAGAAGACCTATATGATGATCAATTCTGATGGTTGTGGCTCTCTTTGAATCAATGAGACGCTACAAACCAATTCCAATTGTTCAGTGATGAAGAGAGCCATCTACACCCAGGGAGAAAACTGTGGGAACTGAGTGTGGACCACAACATGGCATTCTCACTCTCTCTGTTGTTGTTTGCTTGCATTTTTTGTTTTCTTTCCCAGTTTTTTCCCCTTTTTGATTTGATTTTTCTTGTGCAGCAAGATATATATATATATTGGATTTACAATATATTTTCACATATTTCACATGTATTGGAATACCTGCCATCTAAGGGAGAGGGTGGGGGGAAGGAAAGGAAAATTTGGAACAGAAGGTTATGCAAGGGTCAATGTTGAAAAATTACCCATGCATATGTTTTGTAAATAAAAAGTTTTAATACACACACACACACACACACACACACACAGCACAGGCTTTAGCAAGTTAAGGGCATAGAATTAAGTTGGGACTTTCCCTTAGCTTGCTAAAGTCTTTATATTTCAAGCCTAAATTCCAAAAAAATAGGATCTTCCCTTAACACAGTAAAGATCCTATATCTAAAAACCAATAGTCTGATTATCTGTAATAGGGAAAGCTAAAAAATTTTCCATTAATATCAAAGATAAAGCAAAGATGTTCATTATTATGAATACTGTTCAAGAGGGAATACACAAATAAGAAACAAAATCAACACATAAATGATATGATGTTACATTTTGTGGTTCAAGTGTTTTCAGTCATGTCTGATTCTTCTTTAGCATTTTTGCATTTTATTAGAAAGAAGAGATAGAATGAGAAATTCCATTTAAATAACTAAGGAATTATAAAATTCTTGGGAATGTATTTACTAGTCTATTATATGACTATAGTTACAAATTATATGGATACAGTTACAAAGGAATTATATGAATACAGTTACAAATTATATGGATACAGTTACAAAACCTTGTTTATGGAAAAAAGATGAACTTAACTAATTGGAGAAATGTTAATTGTTCATTGTTAAACTGAGACAATATGTTAAAGTGGACAATGCGTCCTAAATTAATTTACTTATTCCATGCTATATCAATCAAGCAACTGATTACTTTATAATACTTAATAATAAGTATAATAATAAGTATAATACTTATAATAAGTAGCAATAAAAAAATTCATCTGGAGAAAGAAAGGGTCAAGATTCTCAAGGAAATAATGAAAAAAAGGTAAGCAGGAAGGACCCCTAGTAAAACCAACTCTGAAACCATATTATAAAAAAGTAATTATCCAAATAATTTGGTACTGATTAAAAAGGAGAGGTTGATCTTCAGAAAAGATTAGGTATACAATATGCAAAAATAAAGGGATCTAGTTATTCAGTGTTTGATAAATCCTGATAAGTTAGCTCCTTAACTTCTGGACTTACTGTATAATAAATATTTCTGGAAAAAACTGGAAAGCAGTCCAGTAGGAATTATGTTTAAACTAACAATTTACATTATGTGTCATAGAAACTCCAAATGGATAAGTGATCTAGATCTAATAGGTTACCACCTAAACAAATTATAGAAATAAGGAAGAAATAGGAAGGAATTTGTGACCAAATAAGAAATAGAAAAGTTCACTAAAGTTAAAATGGAGAGTTTTGATTACCTAAAATTAAAAAGGTTTTGCACAAATCCGATACAACAAAGATTAGAATGGAAACAGTAAATCGGGGGGAATCTTCATATCAAGTTTCTATAATAAAGTTCTCACTTTCAAGTTAAATAAGGACATATATGAGGAATTCTCAAACTGATAAAATATCAGTCAAAAACACAAGAAGTTCTCAGGGGAAGAATTCCAAACAATCTGTTGCCATATGAAAAAATATATATGTAACTCTGAGGTGACACCTCATCCTTATCAGATTGGCAAAAGTGACAATTATTGGAAGGCCTCCAGGAAAACGACCCCATTGATTCACTGCTAATGGAGCTAAGAAATGTTCTACCAGTCATTCTTGAAAATAATTTGGACTGTGCTAAGAGTTTCCAAATTGTGAATGCCCTTTGATTCAACAATACTACTACTAGGCCTGTATCCCAAACAGATAAAAGAGGAAAAGGTCCTATATGCACAAAAATTTCATATTTATAATAGTTCTTTTTTTCATTAGCAAAGAACTGGAAATTAAGGGAATGCCCATCAATTGGGGAACAACTGAATAAATTATTGTGTGCAAAATATAATGAAATATTGTGATACAATAAGGAAGAAAGAGACAATTTCAGAGAAACCTGAGAAGACTTTATGAACTGATGCAGAGTGAAATGAGCAACAACAGGAGAACAATATATAGTATAATATCAATATTTTAAAAATGAACAATTAAGAAAAACTTAAGAACTCTGCTCAATGAAGTTATCAAACCTGAGTCCAAATAACCAATGATGAAGAGTAATGGTGACAGCAATGGTGGGTTAATGTACAGAATGAATGCTGACTTTTAAACATGACCAATATGTACATTTGCCTTGCTTTATTGTTCTTCTTAGTTACAAGGATTTTGTATTCTCCCCCCACCCCCAAGTCCACCCCAGTATGAGGGAGGAGGGGATGAAGAAAAAAAATTCTTGATAATTGAAAAAAAATTAGTTGAATGATTAAGGCCAAAAAGTAGTATTGTTTTCCTCTTTTTCCCCACTAACCCTTTCCCTTCTAGAGAAATCTTTACCCTGAGACCCATTTTCTTAATTTCACAAATTGATTGGACTTTGCGGATTTCTCCACTTCTTCACTAACCATTTTTCCTCCATGGATCCTTCCTTTCCCTCTCCTACTTGCTTCCCCTTTTCATCTTGCATTTGAAGGGCATCATGTAAAAGGGCAAATTAGATTTGTAGTGCTGGATCCAAGAAGATAGAAATAGAGTAATGGATGGAAGCTACTAGAAGCTTATTTCAGCTAGTAAGGAAAATTTCTTAACAATTAGAGTTGTCCAAAAGTGTAATAGGCTGTCTCTTGAGGTAATGGTTATTTCTCAATGGCAATCTTTGAGCAAAGATTGGGTAACTATATATCAGTTATTCTGCAGAAGAGATTCCTGATCATATATGGATTGGATTTCACTCACAAGTTCTTATTCCCAGGGTCCATGAACTTAAAAAAAAAATTTGATAGCTGTATTCCAATAAAATTGCTTTTCTTTTTATTCCTGGGGGTTTGTGCATTTAAAAACCTTATTTGAAAAAGAAATCCAGAGGCTTTGCCAGGCTTACCAAAGGGATGACACAAAAAGGTTGCAGACCCCTGGATTCTAAGGTATCTTTCTATTCATGATCTGTGAGGTACCTTCCAATTCTTAAATTCTGGAAGTCTACAATTTATTCTGAAATTAGTTAATCTTAAATTACCTAAAACAAACAAAAAGCATCCCATAAACGTGCCTGAAATAAACATTTACTACTCTGTTTCCTAACAAAATTGGGCAATCTATAAGTGCCAGCAGGGTGACAATAAAGGCTTTAGAGAAAGGAGTTCACTGTGGACTGAATTGGGGCACAATGGCCATCATAGAAAGTGTCAAAGTATGAGTGGGATTTGGAGAGGGCAAAGAGCAGCAGACTGAACATTTCTGACAAAAAGAAAAAGGAGGAACAAAAATGGAGGAAAAGATATGCAAATTACATCCAGCAGATAGTGATTAGATCTTCTGGCCTGGAACTAGGAGGCAGAAGAAAATCTCTGGGTCTTTCCAGGTCAGGAGGAAAATAAAAGAATCCATTTGTGGTAAAGGAAGCTTATTAAAAAAAAAAAAAAAATAAGACTTGATGAGAGAGGAAGAAATCACAAAGAGAGAGGGAAAGCTATTACTAAGGAAAAATTGGTAAGGGGAATGAGGGAAGGCTATGGTTTGGTAAAATCTGTCTTACCCCACCCCACCCCAAGGACTCTAAGATCACGTGAATTTAAACTGGTTTGATATGTCTGACTCCAAATGGGTCCATTGTCTTTTTTGGTTTGTCATCCCTATCTAGAATTGATTCAAGAAAATATATTAATATATGTGTGTGTATGTACATATGTATCACATATACATATATATGCACAGTATATAGGATTATATCTACTCAATAAATTTTTATTAAGTGCCAATTATTCCAGGCACTGCAATAAACTCTGAGGATGCAAAAAAAAAAAAAACAAAAAAAAAACAGTCCCTGCCTTCAAAGAGCTTACAACATAATAGGGTGG
Organism: Sarcophilus harrisii; assembly: GCF_902635505.1. NCBI lineage: Eukaryota > Metazoa > Chordata > Mammalia > Dasyuromorphia > Dasyuridae > Sarcophilus > Sarcophilus harrisii. The sequence goes on along the minus strand of NC_045428.1, from coordinate 42,246,125 downwards.
AAAATAAGCAGACAAATATGTACAAACAAGCTATATCTACAGGATAAAGAGGAAATAATTAATAGACGAAAGGGACTGGAATTGAGTAGGGTTGAGGAAGGCTTTCTGTAGAAGGTGAGATTTTTAGTTGGGACTTAAAAGAAGTTAGAGAGATCAGGAGTCAAAGAGGAGGAGGCCTGGGAGATAGCCAGAGAAAATTCCTGGCGCCTGAGATGGAAGGGTCTATAACACACACACACACACACACACACACACACACACACACACACACTAGAAAAAAAAGAACTTAAATAATATTATATATTTTTATATTATATTATATATTACATGATATTATATATTTAAAATAACAAGATTTGCAGATAGATTTGTAGTTTCATGTGCAATCATCTTTTTTATATTATATTATTAAAATATTTGTTCTATTCCCTAAATTAAAAATAAAATAAATTTACTTTTTAAAAAAGAACTGCAATATAGCATTCAAATAGGTTTTTATCTCCAGGATGAGAAATGGTCTTGGGATGGCATCAGGATGATATCTTATCATTCAGCCACAGGGTCGTGGACTCCCTTTTCCAATGCATAGCGCCACCCTGTGGTTTTGATTACCCCCTATAATATAAAAAACCATTTTAGGGCTCCTGAACCAGTTGTCCCTTTCCCATCAAATCTACACTTTCTCCTAACTTCCTGGTTTGGTTCTCTCAATAAGATACTGTGCAAGAATTACCTTCTTTTCCTAAGAATTTGCTTCTTCATGAAAAACTCTTCTCTCTAGCATAAGAGTTCTTAACTTTTTTTGGGGGGGGTCATGGTGGGCAATTTGATGAAACCTATTTATGGATGGACTCTTTTTCAGAATAATACTGGGTGGGTTTTTTTTTTATTTAAATAGAGGTTAGTAAAAATAATGAGTTCATTTTTTTCCTCATTCAAGTTCATAAACTCTTGAAATTTTCCCAAACCTCTTAGGGGAAATCCCCCACTCTAAAAGGCCCAAGGCTTGAACTTTCAAATTTAGGAGCACTTGAACTTGGTGTTACCTAATGAGTAATTGCTAAGGGCTGGGATTCCCTGCCTCTGTTTTCCTTCCTTCCCTTCCCCTTCTTTTTATTCATTCATTTATTTTATTTTGCTTTTAGTTAACAAAAATCCTTTCCCCTCTCTTCTACCTCCCTACTGAAAAAAAAAAGTAAAATCCCTTTTACAAACATACAAAATCAAGCAAAAGAAATCCCCTCATTAGCTAAGCCATATGCTTTTTTCAAGAGTCATCGTTATCTGCTTCTGAGGAAGTAAGCAATGGAAAGCCTCAGCTTTACTCTCAAGCCAACAGTTCATGTCCACATTCTGTCCTGTGAGTTATTATCAATGAAGCCGCACACAGACACAGATTTGTCTGGCCTTAGAGTGAAAGTGCATTCCAGGGCAGTCCAATGTGTCTTGAAGCAATTCTTTAATACAAGAACAAGAATCAACAACTAGCTCACTTTCATATGTCATAATGGAGAAGAGCATCAGAGTCTCAGACAGCAAATTAGCAGGTGTCAATCTCAGTTTCTCAAAATCAACCAGTATGAAAATGGTGGGCATGTTCATACTCCACTGGGAGGTGCCTCTTAGATGCCTTCAAACTCAGATCAACATTATGTAATTATCTTAAATTGATTGGGGCACTCCCATAGAAGGAAGAAATGGAGAAACAGAGGGAGGAGAAGAAAGAAAGAAAGAAAGAAAGAAAGAAAGAAAGAAAGAAAGAAAGAAAGAAAGAAAGAAAGAAAGAAAGAAAGAAAGAAAGAAAGAAAGAAAGAAAGAAAGAAAGAAAGAAAAGGAGAGAAAGAAAAAGAGAGAAAAGACAGAAAGAAAGAGAGATAGAAAGAAAGAGAGAGAGGGGGGAAAGGAGGGAGAGAGGGAGGAAAGGAAGAAGGAAAAAAGGAAAGAGGGAGGGAAGGAAAGAGGAAAAAGGGAAGAAGGGAAGAAGGGAAGAAGGAAAGGAAAGAGGGAAGAAGGGAGGGAGGAAAGGAAGAAGAGAAAGAGAGGGAGGGAGGAAGGAAAGAATAATAGAAAGAGAGAAGGAGGGAGGAAAGAACAATAGAAAGAGGGAAGGAGGGAGGGAGGAAAGAAGGAAGAAAAAATAGAAAAAGGGAAGGAGAGAAAAAGAAACAATAGAAAGGAAGAAGGAAGGAAAGAAAGAAAGAATACAAAGAAAGGAAGACTTCAGAGAGCTTATATTGTATTATTGAAGATATAAAAATACACAAAATTAATACAAAATAAAGGGCAATAGCAGTTAAGGAGGACCAGGGAAATCTTCCTGTAGAAAGTGGTATCTGAGCAAAGTTTTCAACAATTAAAGGATTCTGAGAGACCAAAAAAATTAAGTGGGAATACATTTCAGATACAGGGAACACCCAAAGTAGAGGGATAGAGATGGATGAGATAAAGTGGGGTTACATGGCGAATAATAAGTGCACCGAGTTTGGCCAGACAGTGGAGTGAGGGAAGGAAGAGGGACATAAAGTTGAACAAGTCACTTCATCATTGTGGGCCTCAGTTCCCTCATCTGGGAAATAAAGGGGGTGGGCTTGTGATCTCTAAAGACTTTTAAAGTTCTTGCCAACTCTATATCTATGACTTTATAATTTGCGTGAGGTCTTATGGTGAGGGAGAAGTAGCAGACAGAGGATTCAAACCCATGGACTTTGCGGTCCAAAGCCAGAGTTCCTTCCACTACACACCACTGCTTCTTGATTAAAAAAAAAAAAAAGAAAAGAAAAAAGAAAACAGTCCACATGCTTATTGCCCAAATTTACATCCAAAATCTTCAAGATGAAAAATGAGTATTTTGAATGTGATTTCTGAATAAGAATATTTTGCAACAAGCCTGCAAATGGGCAAACTTGTTTTATTTTGTTTGGTTCTTAAACAAGTTGGACAGAAGTTATACCCAGTTATCCCCAAAGACAATTTATAAGCTAATTTCGAACAAGTATTTTGCAATGTCTGTTCTCATCTAATTGTGAAAATAATTTCCAAAAAACATTTGACCTAAAAACTTTGCCTTGGCCTCAGCCGCACACAAGCAGACTCTCCACACACATCTATCATTAGATTCAATAATTGCAAAGAACTCTGTTATTAAATTTCCTGAAAATATATCCTGAAGAGAATTAAATGAAAACCGTATTTGACAGTTTTAAAACCAAAGATCCAATCTCCATGATGTTCACACTCTGACTTCTTTCAGTTTCTAGTTTGCATGAAACTAGAATTTTTTTTTTGTTTTACATCATTGTTATACATAAATACTGTCAACTACTTATTTTTTTTAATGAGTATAATCTGGGTGAGCAGCTAGGTGGTGCCATAGTGCACTGAGTCAAGAAGACTCAAATGTCTAAGTTCAAATCCAGCCTCAGACTTACTAGCTACGTGATCCTGGGCTAGCCACTTAACCCTGTTTGCTTCAGTTTCCCCAACTATAACAAAAGCTGGAGAAGGAAATAGCTAAACTACTCCAAGATCTTTGCCAAGAAAACCCCAAATAGGGTCATGAAGGGCTGGACACAACTGAAATAACTGAACAAAAAGAAGAAATCTGAGTTGCCACTTTTGGATTAGTAAGATATTATTACACAACCTAGTATTTTAGAATTTTTAGGATTGGGAAAGGTCCTCGGTCTAATCTCTTTTGGCATCATATATTCCCATAGCAACATCCTTGAATGGCTCTCTAGTTTCTCATCAAATGCCTCTAGTGAAAGAGAACTGACGACTTCCCCATAGACTATTCAACTTATTTATGAATAGTCCTGATTGTTAGAAAATTCCGTTCCTTTTTTAAAGTCAAAAATCAATCTTTCCAGAAATCAATATAGGTTTTGCTCTTTTTTCCTTTCAAGTGCTGCACAGTAGAGAAAGCATTGGGTTTTTTATCCAAAAGAAAAGCAACCCTGAGTTCAAATCCTGTGTATGATACTGGTTAAGTTAACCTTTCTCAGCCTCAGTTTCCTTATTTGTAAAATTTAATTTATCCCACAGAGATGTTGTGAGGGCTAAATGAGATAATGGATATAAAGTATCATGTGAATGTTATATCTCCCATTCTTTTGGACCTCAAAGATCACTCTGTTTTATACCTCTAGGTGAATTTCTCATGTGATATTTCTACTGTAGCAAAAGTTCCCAAATTTTGGGGGTTCATTGTGCCCTTAGTGGTTTAGCAATTTTTTTCACAATGCTCCTAGATCAAGAGAAATACCCACAGCTCTGTTTATTAAGAAGTTAGGTCAGAACAAGTTAATAAATATATATGTCCTAATAACTTGATGTTTTATGAATTAATAATGCAAATAAGTTAAAAGGAAAAAAATGGAATTTTCATTTCATTTCTAAATAACCACAAGTTACTTATTATTAATAGGATACATGTGCCAGGTAGTCACTAAACAACTCCTCAAATGTTGGAATCAGCTTAGACCTTATCATCCACTTTTCCTGCTCCACACTGATTTTCACCTAGCCTCAGTTTGATTTTTGTTTTGTTTTTTTGATCACAGTAATGCCAAACCTAGCTTTGCAAAAATATGATGTCAGCACTGGAGTTGAATTTGCTGGACTTTAGCTTTAAAAAAAATTTTTTTCTTTGCATTTTTTTCCTTTCAAATTTTTGAGATCCAGATTTTTTCTCTCCTTCCCACCCACTGAAAAGGCAAACAATATGTCAACTATACATGTGAAATCAGGAAAATCCTATCTGCACATTAGCTATAATGCAAAACAAAGAAAGTAAAGAAAGAGAGAAAAATTATACTTCAGTTTGTACTCAGAATTCACCAATTCGCTCTGTCTCTGCAGATGTATAGTAGGTAGTGGATAGTTTTGTTTTGTTTATCATGAGTTTTTTTTTTTTAATTTATTGGATCATTGTCTTGATCAAAATATTCAAGTATTTCACAGATGATTCTTATCACAACATTGCTGTTATTATGCACAATAATCTTTCAGTTCTTCCCATTTTATTTTGCATCAGTTCACATGGTCTTGCTATATTTTTTGAAACCATCTCCCTCACTATTTCTTATAGCACAATAGTATTATTTCACAATCATATACTATAACTTGTTCAACCATTCCCCAAATGTTAAATATACCCTCAATTTCCAATTTTTTGCCGCCATAAAAAAGCTGCTACAGACATTTTTGTACTTATAGGTCCTTTTTCATTTTTTTTTCATTAATTGAGGGTACAAAGCTAGTGTAGTATCAAAGAGTATGCACAGGTTACCATTCCAGATTATTCTCCAGTTCACTACTCCACCAGCAATTCATTGATGTACCTATTTTCCCTCATTCCCTCCAGCATTTGTCATTTCAAGTTTAAGGTAGAACCTCAAAGTTGTTTTAATTTGCCTTTCTCTCATCAATAGGATTTAGAGCATTTTTTCATATGATTATAGGTAATTTTGATTTCTTCATCTGCAAATTGCCTATTCCTATCCTTTGACCATTTATCAAAAGGAGAATGTCTCTTATTTTTTATTGTTGATTCAGTTCTTTATATATTTGAGAAGTGAGACCTTTATCAAAGAAAATTGCTGTTAATTTTTTTACATTATTTCATTATTTTTGATATCTATTAGCAAAATGTAATCTCTATGATTTAACTTTTTTTTTAATTTTTAAAATTAGGTGCATTTTTGCTTTTGCTTTGTCAGAGATAATGATTGCTACCCCTGGCCTTTTTACTTCAGTTTAAGTATATTAGATCCTGCTCTAGCCCCTTATTTTAACTCTATGTGTGTCCTTCATTTCATGTGTTGGATTCTGGTTTCTAATCCAATCTACTACCTGCTTCCATTTTATGGGTGACCTCATCCCATTTATATTCACAATTATGATTACTGTGTATTTCCCTTCATCCTATTTTCCATTTATCTTTCTTTCTCTCTTTTTATCTTGTCCTTTCTAAAAAACCTATTTCACTCCTGACCACTGCCTCCCTTAATTCACTCTCTATTGTGTTGTCATTGTCCTTAAACAAAAGGAGAGGTACACAATTGAGATCTGGAGAAAGAGCTAAGTAAAATAGGACACTTAGTTCACTATTCCCAGTGGTTATGCCCAAGATCACCTTAGCTTATGGATTCTGCATCACATTGATGCTCATACTGAGTTTTCAGTTCACTAAAACTCACAAATTGAATCTTAGAGCATCTGGCACCTGCCCATAATAATAAGGATGGAAACTTTAGAACCTGAATTTAATCTCAGGTTTCCTGACTTGTAACCCATTATATTACATTGCCTTTTTAAGTGTTAGGGAATGAGGAAGCCTAACTCCTCAATAAAGAAAAGACATTCTGAAGAGTTTTAAATAACAGAGACGACCTACAAATCTTGGGTTCCAAAACAAATATCTAACGATAGTAATAACTGATATTAATCTAACACTTTAAGGTTGACAAGTCATGTGCCACACATTCTTTTTTTGGAGTCTTATAATTAACCCTATGAGGCAAGTGTTCAAGTATTACAAACCACTTTTAATAGAGAAGGTAAATGTATGACCCAGGGTCACATAGATAACATGTCAGAAGGCAGTATCCAAACTCAGGTGTTCGAGTTCAGTACTCTATACTCTATATTCAAGATGATTATTCTTCATTTGTTTCAGTGATGTCTGATTCTTTGTGACCACATTTTTGTAGTTTTCTTGGAAAAGATACTGGCTACTTTGCCATTTCCTTCTCTAGCTTATTTTACAAACAAGGAAACTGAGGCAAACAGGGTTTACCCAAGGTTACACAGCTATTAAGTGTCTGGGGCTGGATCTTATCTCAGGGCTTCCTGATTCCAGGCTCTGCGCTCCGTCCACAGTGCCCCAAGCTGCACACACATACACATACACACACGTTTTATACATATATGTACATATACATATATATATATATATACATACACATGCATATGCACATATATATAGACATCATGTGTACATACATTCATATATTTAATATATATGCACACACATTAGTATATACACCTATACATAAACATATGTATATACATATACACTTATAAATATATATGTACATACATACACACATATATGCACACATTTATATATATACACACATATATATATATATACATAATACCTTTCTAAAAACTCAAACCATTTATTCATTTGTTCATTAACTCATGAACTTAGAATGCCATGGTTGAAAATTAACCTTTATTTCAAAAATAAATTTTTAAGATTGAAAATAAAGTAGTATAACTATTTCTCATTTTGTAAAGGTGATTTTTTTTCTATTTTAAAAATTAGTGGGGCAGCTAGGTGGCGCAGGGGATAGAGCACCAGCCCTGAAGTCAGGAGGACCTGAGTTCAAATCTAACCTCAGATACCTAACACTGCCTGGCTGTGTGACCCTGGGCAAGTCACTTAACCCCAATTACCCCAGGAAAAAAAAAATAAGGATAAGAAGTGAAAACCAGGGAGGAATGTTCACAATTCAATCAAAAACTGGGTTTGATGACAGTAGTTCATATTTATTTAGAGCCTTGATTTGCAAAGTGCTTCATATGAGCCTTACAACATCCCATGAAGTAGGCAATATTATTTCCCCATTTTACAGGGAAATAATAATTTTTACAGATTTTTTTTTAACAAATGAGAAGACCAAGTAATATTTGTTTTACAGATGAGAAGACCAAATTTCATCTTTTTAGTAGCAATATTAATCCTTTATTCAGCCATTTGATGGAGCTGCTGGCTATAAAACACTGATATATCCCAATTGAAACTGAAGATCAACCATAGGATAAAAGAGAGGTGCATATGGGTGTGAGCACCTTCCTAACACATTACAAGCAAGAATTAGGAATTAGGAATATCATAATTTTAATCACATAGGAAAAAATACCACCAAACAAATATATGGATGAGAAAAAAAAAAAAAAAAAGATGAGCTTGTAACATGGCAAAAAAAGAAGGCTAACCAATGGGTATCCATGTGCCCCACTGGCATCTTCCCAATGTCAAGAGTAATTGAAGAAGGGACTAGCATGTTGAGCAGACCCCTTGGGACCTAGAGGAGGATGTGCACGAGAGTTTCACTGGATGGACAAGCAAAGATGGTTATGACTTGAATGGTTGGAAGAAATACCTAAGTCAATGAACTCACAAATTCAATTGAGCTTCTACACATAGATGAGGAAAGTGGGACTTGGAAATGTAGTGATTTGCCATGATCAAATAGCAGTCAGGTCTGAGGTCAGCTTTAAATACAGGTTTTTCTGATAATTTTCCTTGTCTTTGCAATCCTCTCTTTAAAAGCTCCATACTTTAGAATCCAATCTTTTGAATGCAAACATCCTTAAAAATCCATGGTTGAAAATTAACCTTTATCTCAAAAATAAATTTTTAAGATTGAAAATAAAGTAGTATAACTATTTTTCATTTTGTAAAGGTGATTTTTTTTCTATTTTAAAAATTAGTGGGGCAGCTAGGTAGCGCAGTGGATAGAGGACCAGCCCTGAAGTCAGGAAGACCTGAGTTCAAATCTAGCCTCAGACATCTAACACTTCCTGGCTGTGTGACCCTGGGCAATTGCCTCAGCAAAAAAAAAAAAGGGGGGGGGCGTGTCTTCTACATGAAACTTTTCTTGGTCCCCTCCACCTGCTGGAGCCTCCCACCCCCAAACTATCACATTTCTTAAATATATACATATATGTGTATATATATATATATATATATATATATATATATATATGTTTATGTACATGCTCTCTTCTCTGATAGAGCATAAATAAGATCCTTGAGAGCAGGAGCTGTTTCTTTCCTTGCATGGCCAGAATCTATCAAACCTCCTGACAAAATGTGCATTTTGTAAATGTTGATTGACTGACTGACTTATCTCTCCTTTTTTGGCTTCCTTTTCTCTTGACTCATTCTTTTCCCAGGCTCCATTCTACTCATCATCTCCATTTTTTTCATTCTACGTATATCTGTGTCTATATTTTTATACTTCATTCTGTATAAATGCCCATCTCCCTGTTTCCTTCTTGTGTGTGTGTGTCAACTCTATTTTATTTGCATTTTTTCTCCTCCCTCGCCCTACTTCTATGTACTATAATAAAGCAAGCACCAAGTCCTGTGTATTCTTAGTATATATATTTCATAGTTTGATATGCCTGATTCTTAATTTTTAAAGATCACTGAGTGGAAAAATTTTGTCTAAAAAAGTGAATTCTAGTTTCTTTCTATTTGTACGTGGTCTTCCGTATCTATTTTTTTTCATCTTGTGGTTTAGTGGCAAAAGTTCTGCAACCCTAATTAAGGATGTGGGCATTCTCCCAAGCTGGCTTGAACTGAAAGGGATGACTAGGCTTTAATTAGCTTTCTTTGGTTTCCACCTGGTGGTGAGAAATCAGAAGACAAGCTGGTTAATGGACAGAAGAGGCTGCAGAGGAAAAGTTATAGCTGAGGTCGTCTTGAGCTAATTTGTGTTTTATGTGGAGAATGATTCACTGCGAGAGGGTGAAATAATTTACACTTATAATTAGCAAAGGGATTATGTGACTTTCTTTGCTCTTCTTTTTTTTCTCTCCAGATTTGGGAATGGAGGCTTGGAATAAAACCCAGAAAGGAGGGCTATGAAATTTTTTCAGTTCCTAAATTTCTTTAATGAGGTCAAAGGCCAGTTCAAAATATTACACCCTACTCCAGATCACTACCTTCTTCCATCCTCTTCTCATCATGGCAAAAAGGGGAACTTATGCCTGGATCCTTTTCTTTTTAAAATAGTTTCAACGTGGAAGTAAAATATACATATTACAAAGCTAAATTTTTGGTGAGTTGTGTAACAGTTGAATGGGCCTTTACGGACAATGATCATGCACTCAACTCTTTTGGAAACTTCTGGGGACTCCAAGATCATGGTGACTCAATGCTGGGACTTTTGGGAGATGATGAAATTTTGGCTACCGGGCCATTTGGTGACTCAGCATTTAAAGGATTTAGCATTTTAGAAAGAGTGGCAGCTCCTGAATGGTCTCTGCATCATATTCCTGTCTGGTGATGGTTGTAAGGCAGTGGAGTACTGGCCCATTAAAGGAAGATATGGTTTCTGTCTCAGTCCTTTTGGATTGCAAAAATGGCAGGTGACATTACGTGAATCTATGGAAGAGTGAGGAAGGACAGATTCTAAATCATGGTGATCCCCATGGCTCAATAAGTGGGCTTGTACCAGGGGCCCTGGATGCCTTCTCTCCTTTTGTGTTTGTTCTTTCCTGATCTTTAGGAAACAAGTATTCAAGGCTAGACCAATGAAGGATTAGAGGTAATGTTATACATTTGACAGAGGTCTCCGGTTGGAGCTGACCATTGGCAGAAAAGCTTCTGCTCCAGAGAAGATGGCCACTGACAAGAGGATTGGACCACACAGGAGATAAATATTCAAAGTTATTTGAACAGTGCTTGACTGAGGTAAAATTTAAGATGTTTAATTAGCAGTTCTGTGAACCAATATATATTCTAAAAAGTCCCAATATTAACCTTGTAATAGATTGTAACAAAAGTCAATTTAAATTTGTGCATCTCATTCTAGTTTTTCTGTTTTTCCAAGCTGTCATTCTTTTAGGTTTAACATTCCTTTGAGTATAGGAATAAATTACTTATACTGTTTCCTGGTTCATATTATACATTTAGTATCTTTTTTACTCCCTTCCCACCTTTTGAAGAATCACTGGATTTGTGAGCCATAATCTGATTTACTATAATTAAAATCATCCCCATTAACCAGGATGGAAGATTTAACAAACCAACAATTGTGATAAAAGGGATTTCCCTTTCACTAGAGGAAGATTCTCCAAAACTGAATGTGGTCCACTCATCAGGTCTGGATATAGGATAGAAAGAGGCAAGTGCACTTAAATGATCCTACTCCCTTGGAATCAGCTGACAGGTTCCTCGATGTTAAACTTGCTTTTGGGAAAAAAGCATAGACCACCTGAAGAGCTAATGAATTTTCAGGGTCAATGGACAGCAATAGTAGGTGCACACATGGTAATAATAGCTCCCCAAATGATTTAATACACATGATGTCATGAGCTCCTACTCCATAACTACCCTCTGAGATAGATATTTTTCATTCCCATTTTGCAGATGAAGATACTGAGGTAAAGAAAGGTTATATGATTTGCCATGTAACTATAGTGTCAAAAGTAGAATTTAACCTACAATTCCTTTTTGGATAGAATGACCTAAAAAACTCAAAACTTTCTTGTTCTGTTTTCCCCAATCCCAATCCTTTTAGGTTTCTTTACCTTGCGTCTCACTTTTTTTAGTCCATTTTAAAAACTCGAATCTCTTTTTTAAAATAGCTTTTTATTCCCCTCTCCCACAATTACATGCCAATTATTGGTATTTCTTTTTATAAGATTTTGAGTTCCAAATTTTCTTCCTCCTTCCTCTGTTCTTAAAATAGTAGGAAATTTGATATAGGTTATACATGTACTTTCATGTAAGACATTTTCATATTAGATGTAGTTGTGAAAGAAGAAACAGCTCAAAGGGGAAAAACCATGGGAAAAAAAAGAATTAAGTGAAAAAAAGCAGGATTCACTCTACATTTAGAGTTCTTTATATGAATGTGTATAGCATTTTCCCTCATGAATCCTTTATATTTGTCTTGATCATTGTGTGACTGTTAAGAGCTGTTAATCCTCATACAATGTTGCTGACAGTGCATACAATGTTTTTCTGGTTCTGTTCATTTCACCTTGCTTCAGTTTATATAAGTCTTTTCAGGTTTTTCTGAAATCTGCCTGTTTATCATTTCTTATTGCACAATAATATTCCATTACATTTATATACCAGAGGTTGTTCAGCCATTCCTCAATTGAAAGGCATCACTTCAATTTCCAATATTTTACCATAAAGAAAAGGACTGCCAAAAATATCTTTGCATATATAGATCCTTTTCCCTTTTTTATTTTTGCTTTGAGATGTAGGCCTAGTCTTGGTATTACTGAGTCAAAGGCTATGCCTTGTGGGCATAGTTCAAAATTGCTGTCTAGTATAGTTGAATCAGTACTCAACTCCATCAATAATTCATTAGAATCGTAATTTTCCCACATTCCCTTCAACATTTATAATTTTCTTTTTTTTTTTTTATCATATTAGCCATTGTGATATACATGAAGTGATACTTCAGGATTGTTTTAATTTGCAGTTCTCTAATCAAAAGTGACTTAGAGCATTTCTTCATATGCCTACAGATAGTTCTGATTTCATATATTTTGATGATGAATGGCTTGTATTCTTATAAATTTGACTCAGTTCTCTGTATATTTGAGAAATGAGGAGGATTCTTGTTTTTGGTCCATGCTACTATTCATATTCATAATTATGATTATTGTGATTTCCCCTTCATTCTATTTTTCCTTTTGTTTGTTTTCTTTTTCCTTTTACCCTTTCCCTTCTCAACAGTGTTTTATTTCTGTCAACTGACTCCCCCATTCTGCCCTCTTCTGTCAGTTTTTTCCTCTTACTCCTTTAATTAATCTCCTCCCTGATTCCTATTTCCCTGTCAAGTAAGATAAATTTTGATATCCAACTGACTGTGTAGATTATTCCCTTTTTGAGCCAATACCAATGAAAGTAAAGTTCAAGGCATGCCCATTGCCCCCTCTCCCATCTTTCCTTCCATTGTAATAGGTTTTTGTATCTCTTCATATGAAATAATTTACTCCATACTACTTCTCCCTTCCTTCTACACTGTGTTCTCCTCTTTCTCATCCCTTAATTATTGTTGTCATTTTCTTAAATTCACCTCTGTCTATGTATATTCCTTCTACCTATACTATTAGTGGTACAATTTTTAAGAATTACAAGTAGCATCTTCCCATGTAGGGATGTAAACAGTTCAATTGCACTGAATCCCTTATATTTTCTTTTCCTTTTTACCTTTTTAGGCTTCTTTTGGATTTTGATATTGGAGATCAGATTTCTTGGTTCAATTTTTGTCTTCACCTTATGAAAGCTTCAACTCTATTTCTATTTCAATGAATAATCATTTTCCCTCTATAAGTATTATGCTTATTTTGCCAGTTAAGTGATTCTTGATTGAAGTCCTAGCTCCTTTGCTTCTGAAATATCATGTTCCATGAATTCTGATCCTTTAATGTTGCCATTAAATATGTAATCCTGATTGTGGCTCCCTAATATTTGAATTATTTCTTTTTGGCCACTTGCAGTTTTTTCCTTGACCTGAAAGTTCTGAAATTTAGCTATAATGTTTCTTGGAGTTTTTATTTGGGGATCTCTTTCCTGAAATGATTAGTGGATTCTTTCAATGCCTATTTTAACTTCTGGTTTTAGGACATCAAGGCAGTTTTCCTTGATAATTTCTTGAAAGATGCCATTCAGGTGTTGCTTTTGATTATTGTTTTCAATGATTCTGAAATTGTCTCTTCTGTATCTGTTTTCCAGGTTGTTTTTCCTATGAGGTATTTTATATTTTTCTTCTATTTTTTTCACTCTTTTGAATGTGTTTAATTGATTTCTGATGTCTTAAAGTGTCATTAGCTCCCACTTGCCCAATTATAATCTTTAAGGAGTTGTTTTCCTTAATTAGCTTTTGTACTTGTTTCTATTTGGTCGATTGTACTTTTAAAGAAATTAATTTTTTCAGTGGATTTTTGTATTTCTTTAAATTTGACCAGTTCTACTTTTTAAGCATTATTTTCTTTTTGTAAGCTGTTGACTCTTTTTTTATAGTTCTTTTGCATCATTCTCATTTTTTTCCTAATTTTTTTTCTAACTCTTATATGATTTTAACTGCCTTTTGAGCTCTCCCATGAGATTTTTCTAGGCTTGAGATCACTTCCCATTTTTCTTTGGGGTTTTGCCCATAAGTGTTTTGACATTGTTTTCCTCTTCTGAATTTGTGTCTTGATCTTCTCTGTTGCCATAATAACTTTCTACAGTCAAATTCTTTGTTGTTGTTGTTTTTCGCTCATCTTTTTGGCCTTTTACCTTTCTTTTAAATTTGATTTCTGCTCCCATTGTGAAAGGGGCACTGTCTTAAACTTCTTGTGCCAGAGGCTGTAGGTCCTTGTTGTTTACCTGATGCTGCTCTGATGTTGCCCTGAGGACCCCAGAGGACCCTCATATCTGATAATGCACTGAGGAGTATCTGGTGCTGCTGAAGGTAATAGGAGTCTAGCAGCTTATCTGGCACTGAGCCACGGTCTAACATGTGATGAGGTTGGTGGGGTATTTCTGGGTTTCTGGCATTTCTCAAAACTCTTTTGTTATATTTTTCCCAAACTAGATCTGTTTTTGTTTCTTTGCCTCATTTCCCACTTCTTTTTTTAAATTCATTTTTGAATTGTCTAATCACTCTGGATATCATTCTTCCCTTTTGTCTTAATTTTTCCTTCAGTGTAACTTTTCTTCCTGAACTCCTCCCCTCCTCCCCCATCATCCCTTTTCCCTGCCCTACCCCAACCTTCTCCACACTTGAAAACAGTCATTTCTACCATAGTGACAGTGCTGGGGGTAGGGAACTGGCTGATGACATTTTCGAAGGGAAGCGAAAAGACAAAGTGGGCCTTTCACAGCCAGGACCAAAAGCAGAAATGAAAGCCAGAGGAAATTGAAATTGAATTCCAATTCCCTGAACTCTATGTGGAGGATTAATCAGAACCTCTCTGCTAGCTGAGTACTGAACCCTTCAGCCCCATTCCCCCACAACCATACATACTCTTAGCATCTTAGACTTGCAGCAACTGACCTCAGCTCTGTACCACCAATGTGTCACTTCTGTGATCTTTTGGGACAGTCTTTCCTTTTGTTGATAGAAGGGCCAGGTCTGTCTATCCTTCATTGCCAGGTTTTTCTTTCAGTTCATTATGGTCAAAGACACAACCATCCCCACAGTACCTAAGTATCATCCTTGACTTCTCATTCTTTCATCTATTATATCTCAACCAGTTGTCAAATTCACTAAAATCTCTTTTCTCAGCATGTTTCATATAAACACTCTTCTTTTCTCTGACACTGTCACCACCCTGGTGCAGGTCCTTATTACTTCATGCTTTAGATCATGGCAGTAACCTTCAATTAGTATCCATCTCAAATCTCTTCTCACTTCAGTCTGTCCTCCATTCATGTGCCCCAGAGATCTTCCTAAAGCAGAGGTTCAATCATGTCACCCTACCTGCCACCCCTGTCCTGACACATATTAATAAATTCCACTGGCTCCCTATCACCTCCAGGATCAAACATAAATTTGATTTAAAGCCTGTCCTAATTAAATTCCCTCTCCCCATCTTTCCAGTCTTCCTACATCTGATATCCTGCCAAGTTCTCTCCAATCCAAAGGTATTGACCTCCATATTCTTTTCCCTTTTCCAATCCATGCATTTTCACTGAATCCCTCATGCCAGCAATTCTCTCCCTCCTTCTAACATCCTTGGGTTCCTTCAAATTTCAATAAAGATCCCTCTTTCTACAAGAACTATACTCCTTAATGCTATTACTTTCCTCATTTTATCTCCAATTTATCCTGTCTACATGTCATTTGTTCAGAGTTGTTTGAATGTTTAGTCCTTCACTAAATTGAAAACTCCTTTCTTTCTGTCCCCAGCACTTAGCACAGTACCTAGAACATGGTAGGTATCTAATAAATGTTTGTTAATAGCTTTAGAGTTAAAAAGGTGATCTAGCCTTCCTCATTTTTCAGTTGTTTCAGTAGTGTTCAGCTCTTCATGACCCCACTTGGGGTTTTCTTGGCAAAGATATCAGAGTGGTTTATCCATTTCCTTCTCTAGCCCATTGTATAGATGAGGAAACTGAAGCAAACAGGATTAAGGAACTTGCCCATGGTCCAATCAGATTTGGACTCTTGAAGACAGATTAATCTTTTGATCCCAGGGCCAGCAGTCTAGCCACTTTACTACCTCACTGCCCAAAAACTGTAAATAATATGGTTATTGGAATATCAATATTTAATCATATCAATAATATGGTTAATAAGTGGGGAATTCATTAGAGGTTCATATTAGTATCTCTATGTGCAAATACTATACTTTCCATTGTATCATCATACTCATAGTGCAAAAACAAGGATTCTATAATTTCTTTTTATTATCTAGTTTCCTATATTCCTTTTCAGTTGAAAGAAGAACTAAGTGTAACTTCAAGCCTTTAAGCAGGAAAAAAAATTTAATTAATGTTATTTTTAAGTTCAGGTCTCCTGAGCAAAATTTTCAGAAAAGGAGCCTGACTCTGTGTCAATTCCTGAATTAAGAGGATTTAGGGAAGAAATAAGGGGCAGGATGGGAGCAACCACTTATTTTGTGATGGTTCTTGTGAAATACTAAGTTTTGTTTTTCCTTCTTTTGTTCCAATGAATTTGTGATCTCATTAATATGTGTACTTCCTTATACAATGCAGAACTCTAACTCATTCAGATCTTTTCATTTTGCCCCATTTTTCCCTCCTTATTTTTGGTATGGACCTATGATGTCATTAGTAAGAAAATTCCCTCTGTCAACTTGGATCTGAAGTTTATAGTCTTGGATGATTGTCCCAAGGCCAGAAACATAAGCTAATAATCAAATAGCTAACATTTATATAATGCTTACTATGTGCCAGGCACACTTAACAATTATTATATTTGATTCTTACAATAATCTTGGGAGTTAGGTGCTATTATTATCCCCATTTTATACATGAGAAAAGTGAGAAAGACAGCCATCTAGGAATTTGCCTAGGGTCGCACAGTTAGTGGGCATCTGAGGCCGGATTTAAAATGAAATCTTCTTGTATTCAGACCCAGCCCTCTATCCATCCAACTACTTAGTGCTTCAGGTAAGTGACTAAAAGTCACAGGAAGTGTCAGAATGGTACTTGAACTCGGATCTTTCCAGCTCCAAGACCAGCTCTCTATTCACTATGCTACCCTTGACCCACACTCTCCCATAAATTCTTCACTGAGCATCTCCATCTGAGACTGGAGCATTTCCTTGAGGTCTTCTACCTTTTATGGGTACCAGAGCATTGCTCAGTCTATGCATCTGTAGTCTCTCACATTTACTATATTATTTGCCCATCTCCTTTTCTGATCATATATTTCCAGCATGGTACATAAGGCATTAGTCCAGTACCTGTACATATTACCACAAAATCTGCTCATCTTTCCATGAGAAGGTACTGGAGGAAATGGCTTTCATGTGAATTATGAAGTCTTTTCAACTTCAAAGGTCTACTTGTCAGAGATTACATTCTGTTAACATAGTCTTTGAGAGCCCAGAATTGTCTCCATCCATACTACAATGAGATACAGGAATAAAACTTTTGTGGAGATGCATAGGCACATAACAAAATGAACTATTCATTTATTCACTAAGCATTTGTTAAATGCCTATTTGTTAAATATTCTACACTCAAAGTGTAAGACTTCAATGAGTTCCTTTAAGATATATCATAAATTACTCTGTTTGGTATCTTCACAAAAAAAGGTGAAAATATGATGTTTTGATCCACATTCATTAGTGCTCTCTATGTAGATGGATGGCACTTTCCATCACAAGTCTATTGGAATTGCCTTGAATCAACTTTGTTACTAAGGACAATGTTCTCTTGGTTTTGCTCACTTCATCAGCTTCAGTTCATGTAAGTCTTTCCAGGCTTTTCTGAAATTAGCCTGCTCATAACTTCTTATAGAACAACAATATTCCATTACATTCATATGCCATAACTTATTCAGCCATTCCCCAACTGATGAGCATCCAGTCAATTTCCAGTTCCTTGCTACTACAAAAAGAACTGCCATAAGCAGTAGTGACACTGCTGGATCAAAGGGTATGTACAGTTTTATAACCCTTTGGTTATAAACCCAAATTGCTCTCCAGAATGTATAGATCATTTTATAACTCCACCAACAATGCATCAGTGTCCCAGTTTTCTCACATCTTCTTCAATATTCATCATTAATTTTTCCTGTCATCTTAGCCAATCTGAGAGATGTATACTATACCTCAGAGTTACTTAATTTGCATTTCTCTAATCAATAGTGTTTTAAAGCATTTTTTCCTATGACTAGAAATGGCATTAATGTCTTCATTTGAAAAATTTCTGTTCATATCCTTTGACCATTTATCAATTGGGGAATGGCTTGCATTCTTATAAACTATCTATATATTTTAGAAATAAGGCCTTTATCAGAAACACTGGCTATAAAAATTTTTTCCAGATTTCTGCTTCCCTTCTAATCTTGGCTGTGTTGGTTTTGTTTGTGCAAAACTTTTTAGTTTAATGTAATCAAAATTATCCATTTTGCATTTCATAATGTTTTCTACTTCTTCTTTGGCCAAATTTTCCTCCCTTCTCTACAGATCTGAGAGATAGATTATGCTTTGTTCTTTCCATTTGTTTATAATACCACCCTTTATGTCTAAATCATGGACCCATTTCAACTTTATCTTGGTATCAGGTATATGCTTCCATTTTTAGGGAAGCCTTTGATTACTTATTAGTAAACTCATTCCTGAGGCACTGGATTAGGGGACTCAACCAAGTCAAAAATTTTAAGAAAAATGAGCCTGATTCCTCTCATTAGAGGCAGGTTCTCCCAGGACTGAACTCAGTCCAAATTATGTGGCTGGATACTGGAAAGGTAGTGGGTATAGTATGGGCCAAATGATAACTAAGCAGGTCCTCAAGGTCAAACCTGGAATGTACTCCCTCCTTATCTCCAAGCTAGAATTCCTGGCTTCCTTTGAAGTTCAATTGAAGTATTTTTTCCTACATAATCTTTGCCTGATTTGCCATTTTCTAGTACAGCATCTCCCCCCAACTCCATTCCCCCCCAATTTTGTATTTATTCTTCTGTGTCTAAGTATTTTCTCTTCACTAATTGTAAGTTTCTTGAAATCTGGATGGAACAAAAATATAAACAACCACATTTGTCATCCTGAGACAGAGCCCTAATAGAGACCACTGCCAAAAGTAATCTAAAAGTTAGGTTTGATTTACTAATCTATATAACAAGTTTTTTTTTTCTTTCTCCCCTCCACTAACACTGTACCTAACTTAAAAATACAATTTGTATACTTTTCTCTATGTAGTCAGCAGACCGTGGTGGTAGGTAAGCTTCAGAAACCTTTGGGTTAGTCCTAGAGGCTCGATAAGATTGTACTTAAGAAAGTGATTTAGAGACTGGAGGTGATTACTGAACTACTAAGGGAAAAGATGCCAAGAGAACTGGAAAGCAAAAGCCAAGACAAGGTACTTAAAGTGATGGAGTGATGATAATTGTAACCAGGCCAGTTCCAATGGTCTTGTGATGGAGAGAGCCATCTGCACCCAAGGAGAGGATGTGGGGACTGAGTGTGGATCATAACATAGACTTCTCTTTTTTTATTGTTGTTTGCTTGCATTTTTGTTTTTTTTTTCCCTTTTTGATCTGATTTTTCTTGTGCAGCATGAGAATTGTGGAAATATGCATAGCAGAATTGCACGTGTTTACCATATATTGGATTATTTGCCATTTAAGAGAGGGGAGGGGTAAAGGGAGTGAGAAAAAAATTTAGAATACAAGGTTTTTCAAGGGTGAATGTGGAAAACTATCTATGCATATGTTTTGAAAATAAAACCTTTAATAAATTTTTTTAAAAAGATAATTGTAACTGTGCATACCCTTTGGTCCAGCAGTGTTACTACTGGGCTTATATCCCAAAGAGATTATAAAGAAGGGAAAGGGACATGTATGTGCACGAATGTTTGTGGCAGCCCTTTTTGTAGTGGCTAGAAACTGGAAACTGAATGGATGTCCATCAGTTGGAGAATGGCTGAATAAATTGTGGTATATGAATATTATGGAATATTACTGTTCTGTAAGAAATGACCAACAGGATGATTTCAGAAAGGCCTGGAGAGACTTACACGAACTGATGCTGAGTGAAATGAGCAGGACCAGGAGATCATTATATACTTCAACAACAATACTATATGATGACCAGTTCTGATGGACCTGGCCATCCTCAGCAACGAGATCAACCAAATCATTTCCAGTGAAGCAGTAATGAACTGAACCAGCTACGCCCAGAGAAAGAACTCTGGGAGATGACTAAAAACCAATACATTGAATTCCCAATCCCTATATTTATGCCCACCTGCATTTTTGATTTCCTTCACAAGCTAATTGTACAATATTTCAGAGTCTGATTCTTTTTGTACAGCAAAATAACGTTTTGGTCATGTATACTTATTGTGTATCTAATTTATATTTTAATGTATTTAACATATACTGGTCATCCTGCCATCTAGGGGAGGGGGTGGGGGGTAAAAGGTGAAAAATTGGAACAAGAGGTTTGGCAATTGTTAATGCTGTAAAGTTATCCATGCATATAACCTGTAAATAAAAGGCTATTAAATTTTAAAAAAAAGATAATTGTAGACAGGATAGAAACTTGGATGGACAGGTTATAATAATATGTCATTGCAGGGCATATAATGGAGAGGATAAGAAATTCATACAAGAATGCAAAGTGAACCCAAGAAAACCCTTCATTGGAGAAAGGGATGTCAGAATTGGTTTGTTGAGAAATAGAACACTTTGTGATGAGACACTAAGTACCATTGTAATTTTGGTTTTCACTATTCTCCAGAGAAGGCGCTAGGGAAATCTAAATAATTGGTAATTGGAATATTGACAAGGGCTGAAAGGTTGTCTTATCTTCCAGTTCTAAGGAACAATTCCATCCTGGGAATTTGGAGTATTCCCCTGAGTTGAGACATCTTGGAATCCATTGCCCTCTTTTTTGTTTAATTAACTGTTATTTATTTCCAGTGAAGAAGGAGGATGATTAAGTTACCTAACCAAGACCTCAGAAGCTGTGAAATTGTATGACTTTTCCATTCCTTTTGCAAAATACTAGGCATGTTATTGATAATGATAATAATTCAGTCCACCACCTATTATTGTATGGGTGAGAGCTAAGAATATTAAAAAATTTTATTTAATTTTTTTTATTTTCAAAACATATGCATAGATAGTTTTCAACATTCACCTTCACAAAATCTTGTGTTCCAATTTTTTTTCTTCTCCCTTTCCCTCATACTCTCCCCTAGTTGGCAAGTAATTCAAGAATTTTTTTTTTTACATTGCCATAGTTTAAAATGTACAAAAACAGGCTGCAGGTGGATTTGATTCTTGGGAGCGTAGTTTCCCAACCCTTGCCCTACCCCCAAAATGGGGAAGTTAGAAAAAAAAAGAAGTAAGGTTTCTGGGAGAAAATGAGTTTTGCTTTGGACATGTTGAGTTTGAGATATCTAGCAGTTGATATAATACCCTATTTTAATCATCTTATTTTAAGCCTAAGGGATAATATGGCTCTTTTGCTTCAATATTTAATTGTAGACTAAATTTATGTTTAGATAGAAAATTATAAATTTAGTCACAATCACTCCAAGCTCCTAATTAAGAAGATTCCTAGCATTTAGGCAGGAGTTTATTTTTATCACTAGTTAATCCCTTGTCTTTTTGTGGTTGAGCCAAAAGTCCATTTACCAGAAACATCTAAGTAACAAAATAGAAAATTATATTATATAATTTACAATATATAAAATCAAATCATATAAATTATTTATATCTCATAAATAAATATATAAAATTTATATAATGCAAGAATATAGATTATATAATTATAATATATTGCATAATAATCTATTTACTGATAGAGTGGAACTGAGAAAGGAAGTTGAAGAAAGAGCTGATCATTTCTGGGGATGTCCCTCAGTCCCGGTCTTCTTCGCTGAAAAGCCTGTGGAATCAGTGACCCTCTTTGTCATTTCCCTTCTCTGTCACAACTCATTTACTACCTTTATTGCTCAGAAGTGTGCTGGGATGTATGTAAGCACCATCTTCTCTGCTCCCAGACCATCAGAATCTCTATCTCCGATTCTAAAAGAGTTAGTGTCTTCCTTTTATACAAATTTCTTAGGGTATGATCAATACCCTAATGGCTTGAATTCACACAAAGAGATGAACAGGGCCTATTCACACCCAATTATGATAGATTCAATCAAGAAGTGTTGTTAATTAACAAAAGTAATTACTTTTAAGTTGGTTCAGATAATCAGAAGAGCCCCACTCTTATACTCTCCTTCCCAATTTTTAATATTTATTATTCCCAGTAATCTATAGTTTTTAATTTAATGGTTTATAATTGAATATGATGATTAACATTCTTGCATATCCAGAAGATTTAAACTCTTTGCTGTAAAGGAAAAAAACTCTCCTCCAGTTTCAATCCTGAAAAGTGCATCCTCTCTCCCCAAACTCTCTTTTCAGTTTTCAGGGTCTTGAGCATCTTATGTTGGCCTTTCAAGGTACCACTACAAACTTTGTGGAATAACTATTACATTTGTGCAATAATAAAAACAAAATGGCCTGCTTAATTTGCTAACAACAAATGACAGCAAGGTGGTTCAGTGGTTAGAGAATTATACCAGGAGTTGGAAATTTCTAAGTTTAAAACTTGCCTCAGATATTTACTAGCTATGTGACCCTTAATCTCTCTCAGATTCCATGCCTTATTTATGAATGGGGATAATAATAGCACCTACCTTACAGGGTAATCATATGAGAAAATAGTGCTTCACAAACCTGAAAAGTCCATAGGAATGATAGTTATTATTATTGTTATTATTATTATTATTATTATGGGATTGGAAGCCATGGAGCAATGAGATATGTAAATTGGAGAATCACCAGTTTAGAGATAACTGAATTCAGGGAAATCAAAAATGAAAATAGAGAGAGAGAAGTCCCAGGACAAAGCATTAGAATACAAATAGGAGATGAGACAGGAATGATATTGTAGCAAAATGTGCTGGGAAGAAGTATATAAGAAGTTTGCAGAAGTAATTCCAAGGGTTGAAGAGATTATCAGACTTTCTCAATTATTTCCCAACATTTAGAAGCAAAGATCTGCCATATGGATGGTAATGTGGTAAACATCACTTTTACGCCATGAAAAAGTAAAGGCAAAACCAAATGCACAATTCGCACATATTCCAACAGGGTTTAGGCAAGGGTTCATTACAGCTTTCCAGATGTTGGGAAATTTGCACAAGGCCCAGGAATCTCAGTAAGTGCTTCTGGATGAAGGACATGTTCCTCTCAGCCTATGGAGTTCCTGAGTTCCTGAGCTGTTACATGCCATGACATGCCAGCAAAAGTACCAGTATTGTATAATGGAGGAGGTCGGGGGTGAGGGGTCACAGGACAAGTCATTAGCAGCAATGTATTTTGAAGCTGGATTCTTTCTGCTAACAAAGAGGAATACTCTCTTCTGATGTCACTTATCAGCAAGGTCCAGCTTTTATTCTTTTTTCTTTTTTTGGCCTTGAAGATTTAGAGACATTAATTCACCAGAGCTCATATGACCTAGCTTGTGAAAGCTTTCCGCCCCCCCCCCTCCCCGAATTCATGATTAGTTATGCTTGGTACATATTCAAAACCCTCAGAAGCCTTAAATGCAAGTGGATGGTATTTGAAAGAAAACCTATAATGAGTAAGTACTTATAGTTATTCTAAAGATTGTACAAATTGGTGACCTTAGGAAGCAGCTATTTCAGGGTGGGCTGTGTGCCCAGTTCATGTACTAATAATTATTCTGAGAATGACCTTGGGGAAAGCTGTCATTATTTTAAAGTTAGAGGATAAAGCTTTTTGCAAAAATGAAAATTAAAAAAATTATGTTGTATGCAAACAGTGAAAAACTCTTAACATAAATAAAAAGGTTACAATGCAGAAACCATAATACAAATGTTTCTTCTCTAGAGAATGGAGACTCCTAAATGACTTGCAGTTTCAGAATGTCTTTTATGTCTCTTTGGTAATAAAGGACAAACGACAAGAATGGTAATGTCTTGTTCCATCTCTTATCCTCACTTTTACAGGTAGAAATTTATACATCATTCAATCAATCAACAGCATGTTGCCAGCTTCTGTCCATTCTACTTTCCAATGTCTCTCATCTACATTTCCTCTTCTCTAGTCACATGTCCATAGCCTGGTATAGGTCCTCTCACCTCATATCTGGACTATTACATTAGCCTGCTAGTTGATTTACCTGTCTCAAATCTCTCCCCACATCAAGTCATCTTCCAATCAGCTGCCAAAGCAATTTCCCTAAAATTCTACTCAATAAACTCCTTTGACTCTCTATTATCTCTAGGATTGAATATCAATTCTTGTTTTGTTTCACAACTTAGTCCCTTCCTAAATGTCCCATCCTCTTAGACTTGATACCCTTTCCCACACTCTACAATCCAATGATCCTGGTGTTTTTACTGTGTCTTACAGAAGATACTCCATCACTTAACTACACCCATTGTCACTGGCCATTCCTTATGCCTAAAGTGCTCTCATTCCTATCTCCAGGTCCTGGCTTCTCTAGGTTTTTTGTTTTGTTTTGTTTTTTAGACTCAGCTCAAATCCCACATTGTGCAAGAAGTATTTCCTGACCTCCCCTTTTTGCTAGCAACTTCCCTCAGAGATTACTTCCCATTTATACTCTATATACCTCAATTAAAGAAAGAGAAGAAGGAAGAAATACATGCAGAGAAAGAAAAGGAGAAAGAGGAGAAAATAAAAGATGAAGAAGAAGAGGAGAAAAAAGAGGAGAAGCAGGAGAAGGGGGAGGAGAAGGAAGAAGAAAAGAAGAAGAAGAAGAAGAAGAAGAAGAAGAAGAAGAAGAAGAAGAAGAAGAAGAAGAAGAAGAAGAAGAAGAAGATGTCAGTGAAGGAAGAGGAGGAAAAGGAGAATAAGGTGTCAAAGAAGAATGTTAGAAAGAGGAAGATGAGGAAGAGAAGAAGGAAAAGAAAGAGAAGGAGAATAAGGTGTCAGTGAAGAGGGAGAAGGAGGAAGAAAAAAAAGATGAGGAGGAAAAAAGAAGAAAGAGGAGGACAAAGAATAGGATGAAAAAGAGGAGGAGGAGTAGAAGGAGAAGAAAGTGGAGAAGAAATTTATTTTAGGAAAAGCAAAAGCAAAAATAGACCTAATTAAAAGAGATAATGAAGGAAAGGAGATTTACATTTTGATAAAATGTATGGTTGTTAATGAATTAATATCAATTCTAAACATATATAATAAATGCCATAGCATCTAAATTTTTAGAGGAAAAATGAATGAGATATAGGAAGAACTAGACAGCACAACTATGTTATTGGGAGACTTCAATTTATCCCTCTCAGACCTAGATAAATTGAATCAAAAAATAAACGAGGAAGAAGTTAAGGACCTGAATACAATTTTAGAAAAGTTAAATATGCTAGATATCTGGAGAGTACTGAATGGAAACAAAAATTTGTGTTCCTATTTCTATACTATACATGGAAATTTCATAAAAATTGACCATATATATTATGGTAAAAAATACTCACAAACAAATGCAGAAAAGAACAAAAATTAAATCCAACTTTTATCAATGATAATGCAATAAAAATTACATTTGAAACAAAGATTAAAAATTAATTGGAAACTAAATAACTTAATCCTAAAGAATGTGTAGATCAGAGCAAATTACACCAGTAAAATATTACATTAAAGATAATGGCAACAATGAGATAACATGCCAGGAAGTTTGCAACCAAAGCAATACTTAAAAGAAAATTCTCTAAATTCTTTCATCAATAAAAAAAGAGTAGATCAATGAACTGAACATACAGCTTTAAAAAATAATACAACTCTAGAACACCAATAAATTTTAAACCTCTAATTTAATACCAAATAGAAATCCTGAAAATCAAAGGAGAGACTAAAATTAAAACATCTGAAAACAAAAACCTACTGAATTAGTAAATAAAAATAGAAGTTTTTTTCCAAAACCCAATAAAATTGATAGTAGAAGTTTTTTTCCAAACCCAATAAAATTGATAAACTATTATTAGCTAATTTGATTAAGAAAATGAAAGAAAACCAAATTACCAGAATCAAAAATTTAAAAAGTAAACTCACAACCATAAAGAAAATTTAAAATAATCATTAGAAATTCTTTAACCCAAAAATATGCCAATAAAATTGGCAATCTAAATGAGATAGGTGAATATTTTAGAAAATGTAAATTGCCAAATTTATTGCTCAGTTATTTTAGTTATGTCTGACACTTCATGACCACATTTGGAATTTTCTTGACAAAGATACTGGAATGGTTTGCTATTTCTTTCTCCAATTCTTTTTTACAGATGAGGAACTAGCAAAAAAAAAAAAAAAGCCAATAAAACATTTAAACATCTTACCTTAGAAAAATAAATTGAACAAACCATAAATGAATTTCAAAAGAAAAAATTATCAAGGCCATATGGATTTACAAGTGATTCATACCAAATATTTTAAGAATTATAACAATTACTTTTTGCACATGATATGATAGTTTTTTTAAAAGAATTTTAGAAAATCAGTTAAAAAACTAAAATAATCAACAAATTTAGCAAAGTTGCAGGATATAGGATAAACCTAAACAAATCATCAGTATTTCTATATATTACCAACAAAATCCAGCACAAAGAGGTAGAAAGAGAAATTCAATTTAAATTAACTATGGGCAATGTAAAAAAAACTTGGGACTCTGCTTGCCAAAACACATATATGAATTGCATGAACACAGTTAAAAAATATTCTTCATACTAATAAAGACAGATGTAAATAACTGGAGAAATATCAATTGCTCATGGGTAGACCTAGCCAATATAGTAGTAGTAGTAGAGTAGTAGAAGTAGTAGTAGTAATAGTAATTAACTTACTTATTCAGTGTCACATTAAACAAGCTACCAAAGAATTCTATTAGAGATTAGAAAAAAAATAACAAAATTTAACTGGAGGAACAAAAAATAAAAAATATAGAGAGGTATTAGTACCAAAAAAAAAGGAGAGGAAAAAAGGAGGCTTAGCAATACCGATCTCAAACTATACCACAAAATCCTAATCATCAAAAGCATTTGATACTGCATAAGAAATAGAGATGTTGATCAGTGTAATGAACTAGCACACAATATACAGAAATAAATGAGCACAGTAACTTAATATTTGATAAATGCAAAGATTCCAGCTATTGAGACAAGAATTTACTATTCAACAAAAACAAAATGGGAAAATTGGAAAGCAGTTTGAGAGAAACTCTAGATGTAGATCAACATCTTACACCAACACCAAGATAAACTCAAAATGGGTAGATAATCTATATGCAAATAATTTAAATGTAAATAGAAAGCAAATTATGGGAACAAGGAACAAGGAAGAAATTGCCTGTCAGATCTAAAGTTAAAGGAAGAATTCATGACCAAAAAGAGAGAGAGGTTCATAAGAAATAAAATAGACGATTTTCATTTCATAAAATTTTTAAAAAGGTTTCAAGCCACCAAACCCTATGAAGTTAAAATGAAAAGAAATGGAGATAAGGTATTTGTAGTTTCTCTGATAATAATATCATTTCTAAGATATATATGGAACTGAGCCAAAATTACAGGAAAAAGAACTATTTCTCAAATTGATAAATAGTCATAGGATATATATGGGCAGTTTTCAGAGGAAGAAATTCAAGTTATCAACAGCATATGAAAGAATATTCTAAGTGACTAATAATTAGAGAAATAAAAATTAAAACAACTTTGAGATATTATTCATGTCCATAAGACTGGCTAATATAATGAAAAAGATAAATGACAAATGCTGAAGTGGTTATGGGAAAACAAGTATAATAATGCACTACTGGGGAAGCTGTGAACTGCTCCAACAATTCTGGAGAACAATTTAGAACTGTTTCTAAAAGACTTGATCCATTCAGTGTGATTACATTATTAGCTCTATATCCCAAAGAAATTAAAAAAAAAGAGAGAGAGAAAATGATTCCATAGATAGAAAGATATTTATAGCAGCTCTTTTTTGTGGTGGTAAAGAATTGAAAATTGATTTGGAATGTCTATCAATTGGAGAATAGCTAAACAAGTTTTGATTACATGATGGAATACTATTATTTTGTAAGAAATGATAAAGGAAATGATTTCAGAAAAATCTAGGAAGATTTGTAAGAATTAGTCCAAAGTGAAGTAAGCAGAACCAGGAGAATAATTCATAAAATAACATAAATATTATAGAAATAATTGACTGTGAAAGACTTAGTAATTGATCAAAACAATGACCAAACTGAGTTCCAAGGAACTCAAAAAGAAACATGATATCCATCTCCAGACAGAGAGCTAAAAGATTTAGATTGCAAAATGAAGTATTTTTTTTCTTTTTTTCTTTTTCTTTGGATCTAATTAATGAGGAAATTTGTTTTGTATGATTATAGGCATTTATAACAGGTTTTGTTTTTCTTACCTTCTTGAGGGGTGGAAGAAGAACAGGGAGAGAGGGAAGGAATTTCAAATTGAAAATTAAAGAAGATTAAATTTTTAAAAAATTGTTCAGGAGCAAGGAAGAAATTCTGGTCAAATGCTAAAATTGGAAATCATGTTACAAAAGGCTGAGAAGTGAGTGATCATTTCCCATCAGTTAATATAAGTCTTTCTCTTTCAAGGTTTGTCTGAAACCATACCTTCCCTTTATCATTTCTTATAGCACAATAGTATTCCATCACATTCATATACCATAACTTGTTCAGGCACTCCACAATTAATGGACATCCCCTCAGTTTCAAATTTTTTGCCACAATATAAAGAGTTTTTATAAATATTTTTTACATATGAACATTTTCCCTCTTTCTTAGATTTCTGTAAGGTACAGACCTAGTAGTGGTGGGTGATTAGGGATACAGACTGTCAAACAACTGTGTTGGTGATTTTACTTTTTTACTTAAAAGTTTATTCTTTGTTATAAGACAGAAGTCTATGTCTAGATAGGTAAAGAGACAGAGAGATAGATAGATAGACAGACAGACACAGACAGACAGTTAGATAGATAAATAGAAGAGATAGATAAATGTAAAACATTTGTTATAGACTTACTATGTGACAGTCACTGTGTTGAATGCTAAGAAATACAAATCCAAGCAAAAAAGACATTGTGAACTCTCAAATGGCAGTGCACAATTATTCAAATGGAGGAAGACACACATAACAGTAATTTGGAGATTTGGGTAGTGAGGAGGGACAATTCTTCTGAGGAGAAGGTAGAAAAGTCCTAAAAACAATGAATGGAATGGAGAATGAAGTGAGTGTGACCTGGACATCCGACACCATCATAAATAGGTGACTAACCAATCAGAAGATGGAATTGAAGTGGCAGCATCTCCATGGTGAAGTAACTGCTGGAGAGAAGGTGCAAAGTCTAGAGTATGAGAGAAATAGAAAACTGGAAAAACTGGATTGTGGTATTTTTTATACAAATTACAATACAAATTTTAAAAAACGAATTGGATTTGCACTGGGAAAATATGTAATGGTACATGAGCACTAAGTGGAAGGAATTAGCATCCTCACAAAAATGGATGTTACTGTACAAGCTTTCAAGTGATCCTTAGCTTTATCTTAAGTTCCCCAAATAGCAAAGTGGCTCCTTGTTGTGGTCAGCACAAAATAAATGAGCTAGTGGTGGTTGAAAACAAGGAGATGGGGTTGCTGATAATTCAACAGAATTGTTTAATGAGAGGAATCATATTGCTTATATATTTTAAAACAATATGCTATTATGAAAATCATTGTTCTGTCACCAATCCTGGTTTCTGTTTTTTATGATCTAACTTTCTGAAGCATGTTGTTAATTTCTAGGAACTCAATCTTATTTAAGTTGACAAGCCCTAGTAATTGCGCCAGGGTCTTATGATTTCTCATGATTTCAAGTTTAAATGAACTCTTGATTAATCTTAGGAGAAGGGGAACATTTCAGTTATTGAAATTTCTAGCTTCCTGGGAGTTTTCTACAGCGCCTGTTCTGTGAAAGGCAAGAACAGAATAAAGAAAGGGGAAAGAAACTGAAACAGAGAAACAAAAAGTAGTAGAGTAGTGAGTGGTGGGTATCTTAAGAGTATTTGAAGTCAAATTAGACCTGATTTTGAATCTTGCTGTTGACACAGCCAATATCATCATAAGCTAGTCACTTAATCCCTCTGGGTTTCTGTTCCCTTATCTGTAAAATGAGGATGGTACTGCTTGTAGTACCCATGTCCTAGGTTTGTAAGCCTTAAACAAGATAATGTATAGGTAAAGAGGGCCATCTCTTGGCACCCTTTCTGCTTCTAATCAACTACATGGGAGCTTTGGGGCCCGATGTCTGATTCAGCACTGACAGGCTAAACTTGGTGACTATCATGTCGGCTTACTGGCCTGGAGCAAAAAGAACTGATTAGTCAGTAGATATTTAAAAATGAACACAGACTCTTTTCTGTTCCAACAATGAATTATGCTGAGACTGTTCTGAGCTTGCTTCCTCAAAAGGGATGTGGGTGGGTGGAGTTATTGTATTTCCTCGAAATGATCATCATGTGAATATATCTAAAGCAAATAGCCTAAATAGGCAGGTCTGAACCTGGAATTGTTACCTTTTTTGGATTCTCTCCTGATCCCAAGTGAATAGCTATCTTGAGACGAATCTGTCTAGTCTTGGAGGTTTCCTTGCAGGTTCAAGAGTTCTAAAGGTTCCTGGGTTCCAAAGGGACAAACTGAATGGTGACTTAGGAAAGAGCCATAAGCAACTACTCCAGAGGATCAGTAACAACTGGACTGGTCCAAGCACAGTTCATTTTATCAGAAGAAACAAGTTTCAAGAGAGACCATAAAAGTCCAGATGAAATGTAAAATGTTTAATCAGCAGTCTTGCAAAACATTTCACGTCTGATGAGGCTTAAGTATCAACCTTCTAGAAGACTGGGAATAATGGTAGTTATAAACTAATTACTGAATCTTGTTTAAGCTGTTTTGCCAATGAACCCTGTGGGTTCATTTGTGCCTGTTAATATTTCTCAAATAATATAATAATTCTTATGTATCTGGAAAATAAATATCTGTCTTAGACCTAAATCATATTGTTTATCGAGTACTTTTTACTCCTCCTTTAGAGAGGCATGAATATAAACCAAAACCTAAGCTTTCAATAATTCATCTCCCGGGCAATAGGAAGTGAGTTTAATGAAAAGAAAAGGTTAGATCAAGGCCCAAAAATTGAACCTGACCTAAAATTCATACCTGGATCCAGAAAAGAAAGGGACAAAGTGCCCCCAATCCAACAATGCTGCTCAAAGTTAGCTATATAAAGCACTTTGTACACTTAAAAGTACTGAACACACATCAGTTATTTTTCATTTCAATGCATGTTTATTAAGGGCCTTCTCTGTAAGAGACAATACAAGAGCTTGGGATAGAAAATTGCAAAATGAATGATTTTTTTTTTGTCCTCAAGAAGCTTAGATTACTCTGAATTATGGGGGGAACAACACGTACACAAATAATATGAGAAATGATGAGGCCTTGAACTGGACTGATGCACACAGGTTTAGAGTTAAAGGGAGAGACAAAAAGATATAGTGGAAACTTGGCGCAGAGCAGGAAAATGAAAGAGAGAGATGAGTCAATGATGATTTCAAGAATGTTAGAGCTGTAAGGAATCTTAGAATTTAGAATTAGCTCAGAAATGTCATAGGAAAGATTTCCTTTCAAGTTTGCAATATCCGAAAAAATTTGAGGACCTAAATACAATATATACTTAAGAAATCTGTTCTTTTTCTATCAATTTTCTGCAAATCTATTGTGTCATTCATATTATTTCAGTATTCTTCATAATACCAAGATAATACAAAGACCAAAAATCAATCACTTATCTCTTAAACTTAAAAAATTTTGGTCTAAGGGTTTCCTATTCATTCATCATGCTAAAAGCAGGTCTTAAAGATAATTAGTTATAAAATCATAATCTTCTCATTTTTACCAAAAATACATGTACAAAAAAAAAGTATAGATGACTTGTGAGAGTTCAGAGTTAAGAATATTTGTTAGATGGGCTATTTCTCTATCTGCTGCCATAAAGACCAGACAAATAAAACCTTTGCCCACATGAAAATCAAGGAGAAAAAAGTTAAAAACTTTCTGTCCACTCCAGGATCTACTGCTGTTCTAGGAATGGGTGGAGACAATGTGCCTTTGACCCTTTGGCTATAGCTAATGTCTTAAAATATGTGGAGGAATATACTGTGAGTGATGTTGGACAGCTGTTGTCTGTTTCCACTGAGTAAAGGACAACATGGTGGGAACTTTAATTTCAAAGGGGCTATTGAGGAGAGAAATTAGGAAGAACTTTTTTCATGAAAATCAAATAACACTGCGGTTTGTTCT
Organism: Sarcophilus harrisii; assembly: GCF_902635505.1. NCBI lineage: Eukaryota > Metazoa > Chordata > Mammalia > Dasyuromorphia > Dasyuridae > Sarcophilus > Sarcophilus harrisii. Next base: position 42,213,775 of record NC_045428.1, on the reverse strand, counting down.
GGGGAAAAGGTTGTAGAAGTTTTAAAAAATAAGTATTCCAGGAATGTTTGAGTGAAGACTCAGTAAAGGCTGGGAAGGTGGCCTGAGTTGTTACTCAAGGACACGCTCAACCTTAAATTTGTTGCTGCTGTTGTTATTGTTGACTGAGGCTATTATATTCTCGTAAGCAAATGATAAATCCAGTAGGTGCCACTGTTGGTATGTAAAAAGCAAACTAAAAACAAGGCTTTCATTTTTTAAAGCCAAGAGAGAGAAAAATACAGAGGCAGAGAAAGATAGAGGAGATGGGAAGACAGAGGAAAAGAGAAGGGGTGAGAGAGAGAGACAGAGAGACAGAGAGACAGACAGAGAGACACACACACACACACACAGACAGATAGACAGACAGACAGACAGAGACAGAGACAGAGACAGACAGAGAGAGAGAGAGACAGAAAGAGAGAGACAGAGAGAGAAACAGAGAGACAGAGAGAGAGAGAGAAGGAGAAATTATCATGATTATGGAAAATCACTGTAATATGGAACTATAACTTACAATGTAGGAAACGTTTCATACAGATATAATGGAAACAGTACCATAAAATGAGGAGAACTGAATTCAGATTTTTGCTCTGCTATTTACTACATGTGGGTTCTTGACCAAGTAACTTTACCCCCTTTAAAATGAGTGATTCCAGCAACAAAGAGACTATACGACGATCAATTCTGATGGACGTGGCTCTCTTCAACAATGAGATGATTCAAACCAGTTCCAATTGTTCAGTGATGAAGAGAATCAGCTACACCCAGAGAGAGAACTATGGGAAATGAGTGTGGACCACAACATAGTATTCTCACTCTCTCTGTTGTTGTTTGCTTGCATTTTCTTTTCTTTTTCAGTTTTTTTCTTTCTTGATCTGATTTTTCTTGTGCAGTAAGATAACTGTATAACTATGTATACATATATTGGATTTAACATAGATCTTAACATATTCAATATGTATTGGAACTACCTGCCATCTAGGGAGGGGATGGGAGGAAGAAAGGGAAAATTCGAAAAAGGTTTTGCAAGGGTCAGTGTTGAAAAATTACCCATGCATATGTTTTGTAAATAAAAAGCATTACTAAAAAAAAGAAATAAAATAAAAAAGTGATTCATAGATGAGCTGTAAGAAGACAGATGCACTGGTTGGGGAAGTTATAAACTGTTCCAACTACTCTGGAAAACAATTTCAAACGATGGGAGGAAAGTCCCTAAACCGATCATACCTTTGCCCTAAAGATTTTACAACTAGAGTATCAGCTTTATTGGTTTTTGAAATGCAATAATATATATAAAGTGCTTTACACAGAAATGTCAGTTATCAATATCAATGTCATCATCACACTTCCCTATTGCAAACTTTGTCAAAGAAGCATATTTGGTATGCATGTAAGTTTCTATTCTTGGAAATGATGCTTTATAATACATAGAGTGAAACTATGGGCATTTTCTCTGTCAACTTTAAAAGATATAATAGTTAACATTCATAACCTCTATTACAGCACTGTGCTAAGCACTTCACAATGACCTCATTTGATTCTTATGACCCTGGGAACTCTGGGAAGTGTATGCTATTACTATTATCCACATTTTACAGATGAGGAAGCTGAAGCAGAGAGTGGTTAAGTTATTTGATTTGATCCAGATGAATTAGAACGCAGAACATCCTGGCTGTAGAGCTGTCCACTGGGCAATCTAGCTGTCCCATCTAGCAAAAGTCCAGATTTCCTCCTCAAAATCTAAAAGTAACCACAAAAACCATTATAGTGCAGGTTCTCATCACTTCACACCTTGACTACTATAATGGCCTGCTGAATAATCTACCTGCCTCAAGCGTCTCCTCACTCCAATCCATCATCTTTCAAAGTGATTTTCCTAAAGCTGTTAATTAATTCCTATTTCTCCTACATATTGTTTGTTGTGTATATATTTGTTTGCATGTTGTCTTTCCTATTAGATTGTAAATTCCTTGAGGGCAGGAGGAGTGAGGGAGTAGAGGGAAGAAGAGGAGGAGGAGGAGTAGAGGAGGAGGGAGAGGTGGAGGAGGAGGAAGAGAGGAAGAGGGAGAGGGGGAGGAGGGAAAAGAGGAGGAGAAGAAGCAGAAAGAGAAGAAGGGGGAAAGGAGGAGGAGAGGGAGGAGAAGGAGGAGGAGGAGGAGACACTCTTGCAGGCCTTTGCTAAAAGGAAAATACTCAGACTGGTTCTGCAACTGGGGTATGGCAGGAGGGAATCCTGTGAAATAGATAATGGAACACTTTTGGTTTACTTTCCTTATTATCTACTCTGCATTCTGTTTTTAGTGGAAGTTTTTCAAGGGGCAGGTGCCCCAAACATAGCTTGACCATGCATAAACAAGCATAGGATACCCCACCTACAAAAGGTACCCCCAGTTCCCTAGAGGACCATCACCCATTGAGAGGTAAGCTCTGCTGGGACTGGCTTGTGGATGTCTCCAGGGCTTCTCACTTAGGTCTAGGGCAGGGGTTCTTAGGTGTTATTTGTGTCCTGGACCAAGAGGTCTGATGAAGCCTATGAATCCCTTCTCAGAATAATGTTTTGTTGCCTATATTCCTAAACATTAACTTTTAGTTATAAGAAAACATTAATTTTAATTATAAGTGGGTAAAAATAAAAATTTAATTTTTTTTCCATCCAAGGTTATCCGAGTTCCTTGAAATCTGTATACAGATGCTGGTTAAGAATTCTTGGTCTATGGGAATGTATATAAAATTATCTTTCTGCTTATAGGTTCTCTTGTTTATTAGCAACTTGCAGTTGATATTGAAACATCTGCCTTGCATATGGGACTTCCAAATGGGATCAGTATGTTCTCTTCCCCACCCCTGCACCTCAGCCCATGCTAAACACAGATGTCGCCTCTTTCCAAAGGGATCAAATCCTCTTCCCAAATCTTTGCCCTCACCATCATTTATCATCATGTGGTAAGGGTTCTTCCTTCTTTCCCTCCTCCATGGAGTCCCCTCAGTTTCCATTCTTGGGGCCATCTCCTACTCAAGCTTGGGTTTGTTTGTTGTTTTTTTTGGGGGGGTGGGGGTGGGGATGGCAATGGGATGTATTTTATGCAGATATTCGCGTGCATGCATATTCATGTGTGGCTTATCACTGTGGAGATTATAATAGATAATTCTCTAATTAATTCCTCAGTTCTACAAGCTGGACATTTAGCAAATGTATACAAGGGACTTGTATGCAAGTCTCACTTCCTTTCTTGTTAGCAGGAGCAGGGTGATGACATTTGTTAAGCACATATTACACTATGTGTCAGCATATACTATGTGTACAAATATTTATCTTATTTGATCTTTATTATATCCTTGGGAGAAAAGCAATCTTATTTCCATTTTACAGTTGAGGAACCTGAGGCAGGCAGGGATTTAGTGACTTTGGCCTGGGTCACATAGCTAGAAAGTATCTGAGGCTAGATTTGAAGTCAGTATCAGACTCTAGGCTCTATGCTCCACCCACCGTGGTGGGGAATTGTTTATTGCATCATCTCAAAAGTTGATAGGGAAAAGGGCAGTTGTCTCTATCTCTCACCCAGGCTTCATATGACCATGGGCACATGTCCTATCTAGGAAAGCTCAAGCTTGGGTTGAGGCTGCCTCTTTCACAATCTCTTTTCTGACTGAGCAGCAACCTTGAGATGGTCCAGGTCACCTTTTGAGTTCAGATAGACAGAAGATACCAAAGGGGAGGAGCAGCTGGTTGGAGCAGGTGCTGAAAGCAAGCTAGTGGAAAAGGAAACAGCAGTTCTCAGAGAGCATGACCACCGTGAAGAATGGTCCAAAAATGCTGAATTGAGGTGAAAAGAAAAATACCTAATAAGCAACCCACCAAAACTGTTTTATGTTTTTATGAAGCTTAAATAGTATCCTCCTGGACCACAGTCACCACAATTATTTTATAACTGGATCTAATTCATCATCTTCATTCTGCTACTGTTTTATGATTCTTTATGGTTAGCATTCCTTTTTGTGTATGGGAATAAATTACCTGTTCCATATCTGATTCAAAGTTGTTCATTAAGGATCTTTTTAAAAAGTTTCTTCCAAATGAATGTGGACTGTTTGCATTTTTGTTTTTCTTTTCAGGTTATTTTTACCTTTCTAAATCTGATTTTTCTTGTGCAACAAGAAAACTGTATAAATATGTGCACATATATTGTATTTAAGATATACTTTAACATGTTTAATATGTATGAGACTGCCTGACATCTAGGGGAGGGGATGAAGGGAAGGAAGGGAAAAATTGGAATAGAAGTGTTTGCAAGGGTCAATGTTGAAAAATTACCCATGCATATGTTCTGTCAATAAAAAGTTATAATAATAATATTTAAAAATAGGGATAATTCTATGGCAAATAATGAACATGATAATAAATTTAATTTGGAAAAAAAAAGTTTTTCCCATAAACATTTTTATATTCAAAGGCTCTGATAAAGCCTCATTTCTAAAATATATAGAGAATTGACTGAACTTTATAAGAACTCAAGCCATTCTCCAAATGATAAATGGTCAAAGGATATGAACAGACAATTTTCAGATGAAGAAATTGAAACTATTTCTAGTCATATGAAAGAGTGTTCCAAATCACTATTGATCAGAGAAGTGCAAATTAAGACAACTCTGAAATACCACTACACACCTGTCAGATTGGCTAAGAAGACAAGAAAAAATAATGATTTGTGTTGGAGGGGATGCGGGAAAACTGGGACACTGATACATTGTTGGTGGAACTGTGGACGAATCCAACCATTCTGGAGAGCAATCTGGAATTATGCCCCCAAACTTATCAAACTGTGCATACCCTTTGATCCAGCAGTGCTACTATTGAGTTTATATCCCAGAGATATCTTAAAGGAGAGAAAGGGACCTGTATGTGCCAAAATGTTTGTGGTGGCCCTTTTTGTAGTGGCAAGAAACTGGAAACAGAGTTGATGCCCATCATTGGAGAATGGCTGAATAAGTTATGGTATATGAATGTTATGGAATATTATTTTTCTGTAAGAAACGACCAACAGGAGGATGATTTCACAGAGCCTTAGAGAGAGTTACATGAACTGATGCTAAGTGAAATGAGCAGAACCAGGAGATCATTGTACAAAGCAACAGCAAAATTATATGATGATCAATACTGATGGATATGGCTCTCTTCACCAATGAGATGATTCAAACCATTTCCAATTGTTTAGTGATGAAGAGAGCCATCTATACCCAGAGAGAGAACTGTGGAAACTGAGTGTTGTTCACAACATAGCATTTTCACTCTTTTTGTCGTTGTTTGCTTGTACTTTTTTGCTTCTCTTTTTTTCTGGTTTGATTTGATTTTTCTTGTGAGGCAAGATAGTTGTATAAATATGTATGCAAATATTGGATTTAACATATATTTCTACCATGTTTAACATTTTAAAAGTTTTTTTTTTCCATTTTGATGAACCCCTAGGTTTAGAAGGTAGCATCTAAATAAATTATTATCTTCATAGGGCTTTCATGGAATAGAAAGATAAGAGGAAAAAACACATTCACAGATAATGTAATATGTGGTAAATGCATTAAAGAGATGCAAAAGGATTATTGGTAAAGTCCCAGATTCTAACCAATGGATTAAAGATGTTTACATGGTTTTTGAAGGATATTACAGTAAGAGACAGCATCGTACTTTGCTGCTTATTCACGACCTCCCAAGGTCTTGTCTCAGCTGCTTCAATTATAAAATAAGAAAGTAAAGCTAGAAGATCTCTGAGAACTCTTTCAGCCTTAAATCTGTGATCCTGGGATGAATAAGAATCCTAAAAACTAAGGGGTGGGAGGAAGACATTCCTGGTACAGGACCAGATGTAGCATAAAAGAAGAAGGCAAAACGCAGGCTGGATGAGAGGGATTGAGCTAGTTTCATTTTCCTGAAGCATAAAGTTGGGGCATACAGGGAGTAAACAAGTCTAAGGAAAATGATGCAAGATGGTGAAAGGACCTTGACTGGTCAGCAAAAATTAGCCACATTCCATAAACAAGCACTGACCAGAAACTTGGGAGCATAGGAGTCAGCACAGGATGGTTGGCCACACACACACACACACACACACACACACACACACACACATTTATAATATACCTTGTAATATATATATTATGTAATGTGATTATAATATACAGTATATAATTCTATACCCTGTCATAATATATATTTATTTTATAAAAAAGATTAATAAAAGAAGCATTTTTTTAAAAAAATGCTAACAGAATTAACAATTAACTAATTTGATATTTCAAAAGGGGGACAACCAATAACATAAAAGAAAAAAAAGAAAATTATTGGAAATGCCCATGCAGAATTTTCAAGAGATTGAACCTGTGATTTCATCAGCTTTGGAAATTCCCACGACTCCCTCTATGAATGTACTCAACCTCTCCTCTATAAATTATAATCTTAGAGAATTGCCTGTAGGTACTGAAGGCAAAATTATACTTCAATAAAACTAAAATCTTAAATGAACTGAATTAAAATCTATAAAAATATTAAACAGAATAATGAACAAAACAGGACATAGATAATCTCAGTAATTTGAGAGAATTTGAAACTTAAATTTAAAAAAAAAACAAATGTTAAAAATTGGTTTTACATGTAATCAGGAGTAAAATATTAAATAATTAAAAAAAAGTAAAACAGTCAAAAGTGAGAAAGGACCTAGATTCAGATGTATTCACAATTGCCTTCTCTATTCTTTGAAAACAGGCGGTAAAAAGGAGAAGGAGGTTGTTGAGGAGACAGATAGATAAGGTAAATTTTATTTTAATTGAATCATTTTTCCCACCCTTCTCTGGATTGCCAAAAAGTAAACAATAACAACACCCCCTCCCCCCAAAAAAGTACTAGTTTCCCTCACGTCCAACTATGTATCACCTGAAGAAAAGAGACAGGTTACTTTAACAAAAACTGAGCTGCCCATTCTCACAAGTATTCAAGAAAAAGTTGGTTGACTACTTGTTAAGGAGATTGTAGAGACGATTTGCATTCCAGGTAGAAGCTGGACTAGATGCCCTCTTTGGTCTTTTCAAATTTCAATATTCTGTGATTTCCTGAGAAGTAGTTTTCTTCAATTACATAAGAAAAAAGAAGAAATGCAAAGGATTTCTCTGCTTTTAAATTAGAAGCACTCTTTTTTCTGTAATTCCATATTTTAAATAACCAACTGGGTGGCCCTAAGTTGATAAAACCTTCAAAGATCAATAATCTTAAATACATAAGATTCCATAACTATTTTTCTCCCCTTTATTTAGTTGCAATTAAATAGCAAACACTCTATTTGTTCATAGCCAATATATCATACTGTTCACAAAAAAAAAAAAAAAAAAAAAACACCCAGTAGCTTGCTCTCCAAATAAGAAGGATGCTGGGAAATAAATATGTATGTGTATAATTTTAAAATTAAACTTGTTTACCATTTAAAACATTTACATAAAAAAAGGCTGATAATGCAGTGAGGGAAAAAAAGGGGGAAATGGAGTCAGAAAGCTTGGTTTCAAATCTTTGCTTTTCTCTACAAGATCACCTCAAAAGTCTCTTTTAGCTTTTTTCTCTGATCCAAATTATTTGTGACTGTTAAATACATGTGTTCAATTAAAAAAAAGATCATCCCCCTAGCTCTAACTGATTTTGTGTATCTTTCTAATTTCTCTTTTTGTCCTCTTTTCAGAGACTGATAATATTAACAATAATGATAACTATTTACTATCTTTTTATTTATTAATCTATTTTATAGATTCTATTTTATTTATTAATCTATTTGAGTAAGAAAAATTACTGTAACATATGAATATTCCTATATTTCTTTATATTTAAATGAAATAATACACATAAAGTAATTTGCAAACCTTAAAAAACTATATAAAATAAGATATTATTACTGTTATTATTGTGATATATAAAGTGAGACTTTAGACATACTCTCCCAACCTATACACAGGTTAGCAGAATGGGTGCCTACAGCATGATTGACTAAACGTTCCCATCAAGGTTCTAGGGTAACACATGAGAAGTGATGGGATTCTTTAAATTCTATCACTTATATCTATTGTGTTCTCCCCACCCCACCCCCAACTACCACAGTCCCCAAATATGGATTTCAGAACATGTGTATCTATTGTTTCTGGTATATTTAGGAGAAAATGAGGAGCCTCTTCCTGGATGCTGAGCCAGAATTACAAATGTTTACCAAAGGATGAGACTCTGATTGTCCAGACTTCTGTTGAGTTTATAATTGATTAGGTAACAATATTTTACATATACATAGCAATCCAGAATTTTCAACGGGCTTTCATTTTTATTACCTTGTATGAGCTACACAGCTGCAGTGAACCTGTGAGAGCATTGGTAGAGAAGGTGGTATTGTTTACATTTGTCAAAGGAAATGGTGAACACAAAGATAAAGCAGGTTAATGACTTGCCAGAGTTTCCTGGTTGCCAAGCTCACTCTTGCTGTTGTTGTTGAATCTCTTCAGTTGTGTGTGACTCTTTTAGAATTGTCATTATCTAAGCAGATGAAATAATTCTTTATCCACTTGATATTTCCTGTGTGGATGGTCAGGCCATCTTGCACCTGAGGTTTTCTTAGCAGAAATATTGACATGCTTTGCCATTTCCTTTTCTAGCTCCAGGAAACCTAGACAAATCAGGGTTAAGTGACTTGCGCAGGCTCAAACAACTAGTAGGTGTCTGAGGTTGGATTTTGTCTGGACCTGCCCACGGGAGGTCTTCGGTACCAGCCCAAGTCCTGATCATGGGTGAGGAGTGATGAGGCGGAACTCATGAGGATGGTCTAACAGAGTCTGTTTATTAGGATACTGCACATGCAGGACCACATAAACAACTTGCTATTGTGTGCAGATGTTTCCTTGCCATAACTCTGCTTCAAGAACAACACAGGTTGTCATGCCTCCTGACTTCTCAGGTTGTCAAGCTTCCTGATTTCTCAGGAAGGCGGAGACGCCCTTAGGGGAAGATGGAGAGCCAAACCAGACATTGTCAGTAGGTTTCCTTACTGGATTAAAAGGTCTTATACCTTGCCCAAGGTTCCCCACTATCTGTGGCCCTCTACAGGATTTGAACTTGTCTTCCTGACTCCAGGCTTGGCACTCTATCCACTGTGCCATTTAGCTGCCCCTATTTTTTCTTAGGAAGATCAAATGCCTGCTTATGTAAATACCTGATTCTTTTTATCTTGACACTCACAACAATTCTGTCTAGGCTTAATTCTACCATATATGGCTAGACAGAGAATGCCAATTACAACATTTACATAAGTAAAATAAGAGATAAGTAAACTTAAAAAAATTCATGCATTCAAAAACAAACTGCAATTTTGGATTCTCTACTATATTCAAAGGTCTGGGCTGCTTCTCTTTTTCATTTATTAAATTACTACCACCATGAATCGTCTGATAGATTGTGAAGATTAACTGGCAAAATATGATATCAGCCACAGAAGTGAACTACCAAAAATTCAGACTCTACTGCAGAGAGTGCAAGTCTGATATGCTGGCCCCATTGTTCAAATGCCAAATGTCTAGTTGCCTAAAAGATGATTCTATGGAGCACTGGATGACCTGACCATCCACACAGGAATTATCAAGTGGATGAAGAATTCTCTAAGGTGGCTGAAGAATTATCTCATATCTGTTCAGATAATGATAAACAATTGAGTGAAAAAAAACAAAACCCTGCACTGATTGTTCATTAGCACATATTTCTAAGATAGAGTAGTAGAAATTCATAAATTGGGTCCAAAATTGAAGAGGAAAAAAAACAAACTAGATTACCTTTTAATGACCCCAGATATCTTCCTCAAACAAAAGCCTCTCTTTTTTAATGCCAATATTTTACAGTTGTCATATGATTATAAGACATGGAACCAGCAGTACTGAAGAACTGAAAATAAATATCACACAAAGGTCAATTGTGGTTGTGAGCTGGCAGCAACAGATGATGAATTCCAATGAGGAACTTTGAAGAAGAACAACAATAAATGATATCATCAGGGAAATGTATGATAGGAAAAGAAAATGGATTAGCCATGGAACAAGCAAGAGAAAGTACATCTGGATATCCCCATATTTCAAAGGAAATTGAAAGAAGCTTCCAGAGCATTTTGGTGAACCCCCACCCCTACTTCATCTTGAGTTAAAAGATGTGGGTAGAATTTTAGGCATAATTAGGTTGTAATCTGGATTACTTCTATTTGACGTTAAATCCAAATTATTGAGATTATAGAAATATTTGAGTATTTCAATAAACTTTGTATTCACTTACTTATATATTTATAATATACTCTCCTAACTCTATTTTCCTGAGGGCAGGAATTATTTTGTTATTTGTCTTCATAGTTGCAGAACCTAATATAGTATCTGTACACAATCCTTGCTAAATAAATGCTTGTTGAATCAAGTTCACATTGAATAACAGAATAGGAACACTTGGTTTCCAATTCACATACTCACTTGGTGATGACTTATGAACTCTAAACCCAGAGGAATAGCCATCTTCCTGTCTGAAGCTAGGAACTCTTAAGGCACTCAGCTCCGAAATCCTTGAGCCCATGGAAATACTTCAGCATCTACAGCCTCCTACTCCCTCAGTCTCTAGCTCAGAAGACTGAACAAATCAATAATGCCATTCATACCTTCTACAGAGGGATTGTCAATGGACTTTGTCATTTTATACTCCTTTCTATCACCTCCCAAAATAAAACACTCTTTCCTGGCCACCACTCCCTATCTCCTCACTTAGATTAAAACTCTTCCACGACAGGGAGCATCTTGCTTCTGTATCTGTAACCCTAATGCTTAGCACAGTGCTTGGCAAGTACTAAGAATTTAATAACTGCTCATTCATTGATTTATTCATCGTTTAAAATGATGTGGCAATTAGTATTATTAAAGTAATACTGAGCCAATAATTATTTCTTGAATAGAAAAAGTAATTGCTAACTGCCACCATCTTCCAAATCTTCATTAAAATTCAGTTGGATTTTTTAAAAGCCAATTTTTACTTACACTGCTAAATTCTTTAGAACCTTAAAACAAAGGACTTTACAACTTAGGTTGATTTCATTTTTGATATCCCCTTTTCCCATTTTCTAACCTATAAACACTTTTTCCCTCCCTGAGGCAATTGGGATTAAGTGACTTGCCCAGGGTCATACAGCCAGGAAGTGTTAAGTGTTTGAGGTCAGATTTGAACTCAGGTCTTCCTGCTGACTTCAGGGGTAGTGCTCTACCCACTGTGCCACCTAGCTGCCCCACCCATAAATTCTTTAAGGGAAGGAATAAAATTTATATATTGCCATATTATCTTGGCACTTGCTATTTACTTTTTTCAGATTTCTTTCATAATATAATTCTTTTATAATATAGCAGTCTTTTGAAGTCTTAATTTTTTAAGTTCTAATGATGGAGATAATTCTTTCAATTTTTACTTCCCTATGTTTTATCACTTTGATGTGTAGGGAGTAGGTTTGTGATTTCCTGTGTAGAGGCAGCTGGGCATGGAGGTGGGAATGAGGGTGAAGCATCACTAGGGAATAGAGAGCTAGGCCTAGAGTCAGAGAGACTTGAATTCAAATCCAGCCTCAGACTATGTGAGTCAGGCAAATCACTAAAAATTCTGTGTGCCTCAGTTTCTTCAAATGTAAAATGAGAATAAAAATGATTCTACTTCACAGAGTTTTTGTGAGAACAAAATGAGTTAATATTAGTAAAACACTTAACACAGTGCTTTGAACTTAAAACATGACTTTAATCTCAGGGGGTTTCCAAGAGAAATGAGAGGATAAATGGATGGCACAGGGTCACAGTGCTAGATTATGTCAGAACCAAGATTTGAATCCACATCTTTCTAAGTCCCAGACCAGCATGCTATTCACTACCCTTCAATGTTTCTTTTATCATTTCTTTTATCATTCTTGCTTGAATAAATTATATTGTATTTATATTCTAAGGCAGCTGAGTTCAGGTTTTAAAAATAGTATTTCTAATTAAATTACCTCACAATGCTAATTTGTTCTTGTGCTGCTGTATATGAAATTGCAAACAATTTTCAAATTTATATAATGTTTTGAAACCTTAAAAAGAGACATGAATCCTTTTTTTTTTTAAAGGCATGATTTAATCAGTGTTCCAGTGACTAAAATTCATACCAAAATAGATAATGGTTTGGTCTGATTCCATAAACAGCAATAGTCCATTGCCATTTAGAGTCCACATAGATTTCTTTTTTCTTAGGGCCAAAAGAGACTGTCAATATCATTTTACAGAGGAAGGAACTGAGGCCCATAGAGGTTGTGATTTGTCCATGGTGAGAGAACTCATTAGTGCCAGAGCTAAAGCTAGAATGAAGATCTTTGCATTCTACCATGTTATCTCATTTGCAGAGTATTTTGTCCTTGGAACGGTCAAAGTTCTTTCATCTTATTAAGTGCTGGGGATAAAAAGAAAGGTACAAACAGGATCCCTGCTCTCAAAAAGGTCACATTCTATTGAGATACACAATATTCAGCCAACTATATGCAAACTAGAAGTGTTCGGGATAAATTGAAGGTAATCTCAGCGGGAAAGAGCTAGCATTAGGGGTCGTGACTATAGACTTCTTGTAGAAAATGGGATTTTTAGCTGGGACTTGAAGAAAGCTAAGAAGTAAAGATGGAGAAGGAAAGTGTTTCAGGCATGGGGATGACCAGGAATAATACAGAGAGTTAAAGTGCTTTGTGTGAGGAACAACAAGGAAGACAGTGCCATTGGATCGAAGAGCAAGGAGACAGGGAAAGGGAGGAAGACACCTAGGTGAGGATCCTTAATGACTGGGAAGATGCATAGTGGTACCTTCTACAATCATGGATTGAAAAAAAAACAAAACCCTGGTACACTTCTCAGGTTCCAGCTTTAGTCCAGATTGCAGATAAAATGCATCTAGAATTATTTATTAAGTATAAGGCACTCAAGAGTGAGAAAATGAGGGAGAAATACAAAGTATTTGAGGCTGACCCTGCTCTTAAAGAGCTTCATTAGGTGATTCATCAGGAAATTCCCACACATTCATCTTTAAATTTGATGGATGACCTTATTCTTTGATCCAGACATTCCACTTCCAGGTATGTACCCCAGGAAGGTCAGTGACAAAAACATAAGTCATCATAAGTACAAAGAATTGGAAATAAAGTAGTTGTGGAAAGCCTAAGCTTAAAGTGGAATGCAATATTATTGAACTGTTAGAAACTTTAGACATGAATATAGGGAAGTATGTGAAGACTTATGTGAACCAATACAGTCAAGTGGAACCTAATCTATAATAATAGCTAGCATTTATCTAGAATTTTAATATTTATAAAGCATTCACAAATATAATCTCATTTTATCCTCATCTCTATACCGGGAGGGAAGGACTATTATTATCCTCATTTTACAGATAAGGAACTCATTTTACAGATAAGCACAAAGCAGTTTATTCAGAGTTAGGTGGTATAGTGGATAGAGCACTGGGCATGGAGTCAGTTCAAATTTGACCTCAGACACTTAACTGTGTGACTCTGGGGAAGTCACTTGATTCCTGCCTAAAATTAAAGAAGGAAATGGCAAAGTACTTGAACATCTTTGCCAAGAAAACCCCATGGATTGTTGGCTCATGGTGTCATGAAGAATCAGATACAATTGAGTAGCAAGAAGTAAGTGAAGAGATACAATCTGATTACATTTAGCACATAGTAGATACTTAACAAATGTTTCTGGGGCTATTTGGTGGCACCATAATGCACATAGCACTGTTTCTGCAGTCAGGAACACTCACCGTCTTGAATTCAAATTTGAACTCAGATACTTGTGACACTGGGCAAGCCACTTCCTCCTGTTTGCCTCAATTTCCTCATCTATAAAATGAACTGGAGAAGAAAATGGCAAACTGATCCAATATCTTTGCCAAAAACAAAACAAAACAAAACCCAAATGGGGTCATAAAGAATTGGACACAACTGAAAAAAGACTGAACAGCAACAAAGAAAAAGTCTTAAACTGGATTAAACTCCAATTTTCCTAACTCAAGGGCCAGGATTCTATTCACTGTGCTGCCTAGAGGCCATAATGTGTTAGCAGGAAAAAAGAAAAAAGAAAAAAAAAAAAAAACTATGAGGAAAAACAGCAACAAAACCATGGGATCTTAATCCTCTGAAATTATAATGATTGAATTTGTTCACAGAGGAGATATATGAGAAAGTACCTCCCCTCAGCTTCTTTTCAAAAGCTTAGGAGATGAAGGGGGTGGGGGAGGAATTGTGGAGGGTGGTGCTTGAGGGATTGTGGGCATGGAACATTAAACATAATGCCTGACTTTTTCAATATGTTGGCAGTTTTGCTAAACAATTTCTTATTCTTCATTATAAAGAATGACATTTTGGGTGAAGGAAAGACATTGGGACGTGTAAGAAATACAAATAAAAGATATCAATAAAAATTATTTTGTAAAACTTGATAAATTGAACCCATGATGCGAGCTCTCTATCTGTGTATCCAAACTCCTGTGCATTCTGTCACTTTAATGGCTGCACTGATTGTTGATCTATACAACACCCCCAGAATTTGACACCATTGAACCAAGTGGAAAGCTTCAATTATGACAATAAAAAATTTACAGCACTTTTCTCCTCTCTTTTATTACTTTTAACAATTGTTTCCTATGCTCAGAAAGGTTTCCCACTACACAAACTGATAAGACTTTGGAGAAACAGTGACTGTGTAATGGTCATTTCACACATTTTACTCAGTCTTTCAGTCATTTTTGTGGGAATTATCATGTCATATAAACAGGTCGCATAACTGATCTCTTAGTCTCCAATCATCAAATCTACTCAACTCTTTGGTATCTTGACTTTGGACAATTCTAATACTCTGGCATGCTCCCTTCCAAGAGGGGAATCCTCTGGAAGTTCACAGAGTTGGAAGAGGCTTTCAAAATCATTTAAGCCAATGGTCACTCTCTCTCTGTCTCTATCTCTGTCTGTCTGTCTGTATCTCTTTCTCTCTCTCTTAACTTCTGCCTTATACCTAGAGAGCTAAAATAATTTTTCTAAGTAATCACATGACTACTTAATGGCATAGAATCCTAACTAGAACTCAAGATCTTGACCAACCCAGTATGTTATCCACTATCTCACTGTCAGACTTCAACTATTTTTATTGTTTAATTGTTGACATGGTTTTATTAATATGTGATACTGGGATATCTGCTTTATGTAACTTAATAGTCATATTTTTCCTAGCCCTGTAACTTGGTGTGTTGGTTCATATTTCCTCATATGCATCCATTTCAAAGTGACTACTTAGCAGGAATCTGATACTACAGGGTTGGTTGATGCAACAGTTGAGTAATCTCTGGCACAGATGTAAACAGTTAGAACATGTTCTCAGTTGGACTGGTCCATTTAACTTGCCACTTCTCTGAGGATGGTTATATACCTGTGGGCTGCCAAGATGACCTATGCTAAATACGAGGTGTTGTTGCCTATGCTGACATTAGTCATTGGTTCTCCTGTGTGCTCTCTTTAATTAGATTGTAAGTTACTTTAGAATAGGTACAGTGCCTTATACTTCTTTGAAACCTCCTTGACTCCCCAAGCCTCCTCCATTCCACTCCTTACCCAGTCTAATACAGTGTCTCTTTATCAAAAGCTTCAAATCAGTCTTTCGTAAAGCAGACAAACTGGTGTGGTGAGTTGTAGGCTTTGCTGAACAAACCTCTTGATATTTGTTTACACTTATTAGGAAAAGAGTAAAGTATACTGGAAAGCATTTAAACTTGTGGTTAGGATGACTGGATTTGGATTCTGCCTGTGATATTTGTATGATCTTGAGGAAAAAAAATCATTTCTCTATGCCTCAGTTTCTCCAATAGGGATTATACCTGCAGTTGTAAGTAAAGGGTTCTTGTGAAGATCAAATAGGATAAAGTTTAAAAAGCATTTCACAAATATTAAATAGTTTGACAATCATTTGATTAACATTTATTATACATCTACTATATAACAAGTACTGGACTTGGTACTGGGGATACTCATGCAAAAATGAAATAATCTTTGTCTTCAAAGAACTTATTTGTAAATGTATGTAAATATGTAATATGTAAAAGTACATGTGTACATGTAATATGTAAAATATTTTATATGTAATATGTAAATATTACATGTGTAATATGTACATGTATTTACATATTATGTACATATTACATAATATGTAAATATGCCTCTCTCCCAGGCAGTTAACCTATCTAGTCCCTTCTATTTACCACTTTGGGGATTTTTCCTCATTACCTGGCAATTACATTGGAGCTGTTTGCACTGGACACTGCCCTGTTGGTTTAAAAAGCCTGTATTCTCCCCGATTGTAATCTCTTTATGCTATCTGATTGCTTTTTGGCTGACAGATCACATCAGAATCCTGAACTTCTAAAGACTCTCTGGGTGTAAACTCAGCTGCCATCATGCCCCACCTGTCTTTTGTATGAGATCTTGGAGTTGGGCTCCACCTCTCATTTCCCTGGGTCAATCTACATTCTGAGACCCAGTGGAAGCCTTGGTTGCATTTTGGACATAGGGTTTTGGGTCTTCTCTCACCCTGTCCTCTCACTCTATTTCTATATCTACATTGGGCTCTCAGATGTCCAATCTTTCCACATTGAAAGCATCGATGAGTTTCTCCAGAATTCCCTTTCCAAGAGGGATCCTGTCTTCCCATGTTCATCATACTCTGGGTATAATAAGCATTTGTGCCTACTGTGGCACAGCGTCTTATGATCTCCTCTAAAGGAGCATCTTTGTGTAGTCCCCATATAATTCTTTTGCAAACCTCATTGGCATTTTTCTTAGCCAGATGTCTGGTCATTATTTCTGTAGCTGAATTTTCTCCAGTGGTTCTTGTGCCAGCTGTCTGCAAACATCCTACAAAATCCACAAAGGGTTCATTGGAACCTTGCTCTATTTTTGTGAAGGCTTCCCCTCAATCTTTTCCTGGAAAGGTACCCCAAGCTTTTATTGCAGCCTTAGAAGTTTTCTCATACACTGTTATGGGATTATACTTAATATATATAATATATATATATATATATAAATATATATATATATATATAAATATATATATATATATATATAAAACACTCTTTTCTGAATTCTCTCCATACTGACCTTCACCTGCTAGTTGGTCAAAAGTGACTTGTACATTAATTCCCTGTTTGTCTATTGAGTCTGGCTTGAATCCTACATAATTTATGATACTCCAAAAGCCACAACAAGTTTTGTCCAGGTTCTAAATGTGTTCTTGCTATGGATTTCCAATCATTAGGGGTTAGGATTTCATAAGCCAAACTATCTAGTAACATCTTAACATATGATGTAGCCCCATAAAGAGTGCAACCCTTTTACAAATCCTTAATTTTTTCCAAATCAAAAGGAGTGTATTTTCTCCTTTTTTGACTTGAAGAGTCAATCTCTTCAATCACAGAGGATGCATATATTAAATCAAATACATCCTGTCCTTCATTTTTTACTTTAACCAATGCTTTTTGTAATCTTGTCATACATAGGCTGCTTAATAGGTGTTTCTGTTTGTGTCACTGCCTCTCTCCCTCCTCCTTCTCCTTCCACCCATGAACAGTTAATTGAGGGAGGGAGGTCAAGGAATTGGGAATGATCTAATTTCTCCTGCTGTGAATTCTTCTCTGATTCTTCATCCTTTTCACCTAGTTTAGTTGGCACCTCCCCCTCCTGCTCTTTCTTCTTTTTCCTTATTCTAACACTTATATAATTTCCTGAAGCCAGTTGTATTAAATTATATATATTAAGTATGTCTTTGGAAATTGAGTCAGGTCCATTTTTATTGTAGTATTCATCTAGTTGCTCTCCTACTAATCTCCACTCATCTAGATCCAATTCTTTTTCCGTAGAGAACCAAAGAGATGTGTAATGTACAGTTTCTAAAAGTTCAGCAATCTGCTCCCAAATCAAACCTTGGCTTTTCATAAGTCTAACAATGCTCTCTAAACATATTCCTTGAAGAGGAAAAGCAAGCTGTTTTCTAAACATCTGTCCCATTTCGGCTGAAATACTATTTTAGCCCTTTAACAAAGTTTCCTTGTTTATTTTTGTACTCACCCTAATTTCTGGGTCAAGGAGACTTTTCCACTGAAATCAGGATCAGAGGCTTTTCCACTGAGATCAGGATTGTGTCTTTCCCACATTCGGGCGCCAAAATGTAATGTTCTCTTCTCTGAAAATATGTTCTTTGGGAGCAGGTTTCTTGGGAAGCTTCTGGAGGCAGCCTTCCTTTCAATTCAGTGTAATAATTATCTCAAATGCAGCCAGGAGTTAAAGTCCAGTCCTTTATTGTCTCTTCCAAAATAGCCCAGTTAGTTTTCTTAGAGGCCTATCTCTCTCCTTGGTTCCAAAAGCTCTTGCCCCTTGTCCTTTGCCTCTGCCAACTTCAACCTCTAGCTCCTTCCAAATCTAAACCCTCCAGCCAGCACAAAGGTAGAAGTTGGAATGAATTGACTCTGCCTCCCAGAGAGTGGGTTTGTGGGTTTCTGACTTGTGAATCTCCCAAAGCCTCTAGTGGGCTTGTCCTTTAGTGGGCTCCTCCTCATATATGCTCTCTTAAAGGTGTGAACTCCAAAGGTGTGAAACTAATATGTGAACTCTCTTAAAGGTGTGAACTCTAATGTGTGAACTCTCTTAAAGGTGTGAACTTTAGTGTGTGAACTAAGTACATAAGGATTATCTCTATCAATTCTAGTGACTTAGCACCTTGTTTCAAGTTCTGGCCCATAACAGGCTGAAATATCAAGACTTGACAATGATTGTCTATGTGGGGTGAGGTAGACTGAAGGGTCAGAATGATTTCAGTTGTGAACTTCGGTGATTGGAGAGTAATACCTTCAACAGAAACAGGGAAGTTATCTGAGATAGGGATGAAATATTTGTTATTATCACTAGAATGATTTAAAACTAAAACCGCAGGGTAGAAATAAATGCTACTGCTGGGTTTGGAAGAAAATATAGGCTGTATTAGATCAAATTTAAATGTGTCTGAGCTTCCTGTGATGTCCCATTTTCATGCTTTATTGTATCAAGAAGGGGACTCAAGGTCTTTAAAGTCTAGGCTTGCTGGGCTCAAATATGGCAAGTTCTACCATACTAGAAGGATGTAAATATAGCCCCAGTGATGAAGCATGTATCTGCTGATGGAGAATCATAGTTACTAATTCTTCATATCTGAACACATGCTGAGGAGATCATGGTCTTGAAGAATGGACATATTTAATCTCACTTTTATTGCTCAGTCATTTTTTTCAGGCATGTATGACTCTTTGTGACTCCATTTGGGATTTTCATGGCAAAGACACTGAACTGGTTTGACATTTTCTTATCTAGCTCATTTTACATATGAATAACTGAGGCAAACTTTTTTCTTTTTTTTTCAAACTTTTTAACATTAAATTTTTTTTTTAAAGAAGATATGGTTTCTGTCAATTTCAGAGATTGTTTTGAGAGCCTGAAGAAGACACAACCCCTTTCACTCTGAAGATCTTCCATATAAAAGAGACTTTGGGGCTCTGGGTCAGGGGAAGGAGTAGCAATTATCAAGCATGTAAAGAAATCTAAGGTATTCTACTTGTCCTCAAGAAGTTTATATACTGTACTTATATTGTATTTAATTTATACTTTAACATATTTAACATATATTGGTCAACCTGCCATGGTGGGGAGGGGGGAATAGTGGGGGGAAGGAGGGGAAAAATTGGAACAAAAGGTTTGGCAATTGTCAATGCTGTAAAATTACCCATGCATATAACTTGTAAATAAAAAGGTATAATTAAAAAAAGAAGAAGAAGAAGTTTATATACTGGTTAGAGAACAAATGCAAAAAGCAAAATAAAATAAATCCAACCTGACAATACTCTTACAGTACAAACAGTGAGTATTATAGAAAGGAGTTGAAAGGAGGAGGCTAGAAAAGAAGGAAAGACTTTGAAGAAGAGGCTGCATTTGAGTCTGACCTTGAAAAGTGGGTAAGATTCAGAATATCAGGGAATGGAGGGCATCCAAAGAAGGGAAATGATAATTTTTATTTCAGTCAAAGGTAATTCTTACAGAGAAATGAATAGTGGAAAAGCAGATAGGGCTGTATTGTGAAGCTGACCTTAAATCTCAGGCTAAACAATTTAGATTTCATTGAATAAGCAATGGAGAGGCATTGGTGATTTATAAAATTACCTCCTGTTGTAAAAATAAAATATCAAACTGAATTTTAAAAATCCTCTTGAAATTTATCTCTATACTTATAAGTAAGATATATCAAGTGAATATATGTGCAAATATATTTGAATGAAAGGTCACCTTAAAAATTCAAGATTTCATTGCAGTATGAACCTTGAAAAAGACATGTAACTTCTGCCCTCCAGGCAACTCTCCAAGAATAAAACTTACAGAGCAAAGTGCTGCATTGATAGAGGAATTTCTAACCCTTTCCTCCCTCATCCTAAAAAAAAAATAATAACAACATATGTGTGTATTTTCTTACACACACACACATATATATATATATATAAAACAATACCTATAAAATTTGTGCGGCACAGAGTCTGAAGACCTTAGATTAAGTCATGACTGCCATCCATTACCTATGTGATCAGGTATCAACAACCATTTGTCAATCAAAATGATCACACATGTATAACCAAATCAGATTGCTTGCTGTCTTGAGAGGAGAGAGAAGGGAGGGAAGGAGAAAAATTTGGAAATCAAAATGTTACAAAAATGAATGTTGAAAACGATCTTTACATGTAATTGGAAAAAATAAAATACTATTGTGAGGGGGAAGATTCCTAAAAATGAGTGAGGAAAAAAAAAAACACATTTAAGAAGTACTTGCTATATGCCAATGTGTTAAGTGTAAAGAACACCAAGAAAGTAAAAAACAAAACAAAATAAAACAAAAAACCAAGTCCCTGACATTTAAGAGTTTACATTCCAATAGCGGAGAAAATTATGTAAATAACAAAGTACATACAAGATTGAAGTAATCTAAGAGGAAAAAGCTCTAGCAACTTGAGTAAGGGAGGAAGGTATAGGAGAAGGGACTAGGAAAAGGCTCAACTGAGAGTAATCTTTGAGCTGAGTTTTAAAGGAAGTCAGAGATTCTAAACAGCAAAGGCAAGAAGACTGGAGATGGTAAAATATTAATCTCTCTAGTTTCCTTACAACTTGATTTCTAAGGTTCCTTCCAGCTCTATAATTTAAGGTTTCTACTTCTCCATAACAGCAGGGAAAAAGGAAAATCATATGACCACAACTAACATCACGTGACTTTAACAGCATAATAAGTTTTAATTTATAAAATGTAATCTGTATTTATTTTATTTGTAGATCTGTAGCTCTGTAGATTCTACAAATAATTCTACAAATGATTTCTTTTAAAAGCATGTTATTTGAACGTTTTAAGCTCAGTCCTTTGTTTGGAATAACAAACCATCATCTGTTTATGAATTTTGCTTGCATTTACTATATCTTTTTCCTAACATTAATACTGACGCTTTAATGGAATGAATTTTAATCATTACCAGTCACTTCAATATTTGGAAGGAATTTTAAAGACACCTACTTTTCTTCCATTTTCTTTCTGTAATATAAGTAAATATCCAAATGGTTCTGGGATCTTATTGGTTGGGAAGTTGCTTCCAACAGTATAAATGACAAACCCTCCATCCCTCTTTTCTATATCCTCCTATAAGCTCAACAAGGGTCTATGCTCAATTTGTCCTGACAATGAAAGGGTGAGGAAGTACCAGCAGAGCATCTGACTGTCCTCCTCTATCCCTCAGCTTCTTACCATTTGGTGATGACATATTTACTCCAGTTCGTCCTTAGAGTTACCATGTGCTCCTCCTCTATTATCCTTTGGGATTCATTTTTAGTTTTGCAGAGATAATTGTTTTCCACGTCATGGTTCAGGGAAAAAAAATATCAGTAGGATGGCAGTATTAAAAAGACAGGACTTTGTCTCCATGGGAAGTTTGGAGGTTCTTAACGACCCTTGTCTGCCCACTCTTCCTATGTGACTCTGGATTTAACTAGTTGTCCATCAGTACTATTTGTCTAAATAAATATATATTCTTGGACAAAGCTCTATAGGTTGTCCAATGAAATGTGTATTATAGCTGGCTCTAGATAATTTTCATTCACTCATTCTTTTCTGTGTGGATAGGGGGATGGATTCAGGGATCTGCATTCAAATCTAGACATTGGTATTTCCTGGAATGTCTTTTAACGGCTAACTGTAAAATGGGAATAATTGGCTCATACTTCCCAGCTTGTGTGAAGATCAAATTAAATATTTGTAAAGTGCTTAGCAAAATTCTTGACATAAAATAGGTGCTTAATAAATGTTCTCTTCTTCCTTTCCTCCACAGTCAAGGCAAACTCTTTTGGATGATTAAACATCTCTTACTGGAGGCTCCAAAATGTTCCAGTTGTTTGAGGAAATCAAGCACAATGCCACACACAAACAGGAACATTTAGAAAACCTCTCCATGCATAGAGAATCCTCTCTGACTTGGACTCTGCCCCAGAGTTCCTTAAGTGCACATCTATTTCCTTGTTTTGTGCTTCTTCTGATTTTTATGATCAGAGGGTTGTGGAACGGGGTCAGTTCTAGTTTTATGTTTTTGAATCTTACGTGATCTTGATGTCTGGATGGATTTTGGTCTGGGTTTTGATGTCTGGTGTTTTATAATATGTTTTCTTCATCATCAAAAAAAAAAGATTCAATATCTTTTACATTATTCAGAAAATAGTAAAAATTTTAGGCTGTATGATATCAAGAGCCTTTCCCCAATTATCATGCATCTATTTTCCATATAAATATATTTGTACATGTTTGTAAACCTATTTACACTGTAAGCTCTTTGAGGAAAAAACCGTTTCACTTTTGTTCTTTTTGTCCTGGTAATAGAATAACCCATCAAAATTTCTAAAGTACATATAATGTACATGCAAAGCACTATGGACATAAAAAAGTTCATATAGACACGTAGACAGGTTCCTCCCTCAAGGAGCTAACATTCACTGGAAGAGACAATGAAATAGGTACATAAAAGATATATACAAAATAGATGGAAAATAACATTAAAGGAAAAGATCTGATACCTGTCATAGAGGATGTGGAATCTTGTTTAGGGATTGGGAAAAGCTTTCTTCAGGAGGTGACATTTAAATGAAGTCTTAAAGGAAGCCAGCTATTTTAAGAGGTGAAGTGAGCATACTTGCTCATTCTAGGAGTGCGGGACAGCTAGTGCAAAGGCATGGAGATGGGAGATGGAATATGATGTGTGCATGTGTGCTGGAGCCAGCTCCAACCTGCTCCACAGAACCAATTGTTAAAATTTTCAGGGTGAGCATTTACACCTCACAAATCAGTGCTTGATGTATTCTTTTGGTGATTGTCAAGGAAATAGCTAAGGACCTGAACTGAGGTGGCTATTGTATGTATGAGTAGAGGGCAGAAATGTGAGAAAAATTTAGCAACGGATCAGATACATGTTGGGAGAGTCCATTCAGTTGTTGATGTTGAAGTTTTAAGCTTAGATGTCTGAAAAGTGGTGAACTCTTAGAGATCAGGCAAAAGAATTTTAGAGGGATGTATTTGAGATACCAGTAGGAAATGCAGTTCAAAATGCCCAGTTTGAAGTTGATATAAAAATGGAGTTGAGGGACTTGAAGACATAATTTGATTTTACAACTGAAATATCTCACATCCATTCCTTTAACTCATATGTAATTGCTCAGATCCTTTTCACTTCCTGGCAGGATTTTGCAAATACCTCTAAAATGTTCTCACCTCATCTTTCCCTCTTCCCCAATACAATTTGTCAAAATTAATGTCCCTAAAGTTCAGACCTAAGGATGTTAATTCCCGTTCAACAAAAGGATTCAAATTCCAGAATCAAGCATAAATTCCTGTTTGGGTTGTTTACAACCAACCTTCCAGTATTATTCATATATCACACCCCATATCCAGAACTCCCTCATCCAGTATTTCATTGTGTTCCATTCTTCACAGATTGTCCCCTTATAGCTGAAATGCACTCGAAATGCACTCTCCTGTTGGTCTCTTACCTCTTAAAAAAAAAAAAACGCTATTTGATAACCATTGCCAAGGTGCTAGTGTCCACCTCCCACACCACCCTTAAGATTGCTTTATATTCATTTTGTCCATGCGTTCATGTCCCTTCCAGAAGAATCTTTGCTCCTTTAGAACATGGGATCATATTTTTGTCTGTTTCTAGAACCTGGCACAGTTCTGGACATATAGAAAACATGAAGTGAAATTTTCTAATTTTTTTTTTTTTAGCCTCAAGTAAGTCAGATACTATTTTCCTTGTTCTAGGAAATTGTACTCCAAGCTGTTAAAAGAAAATTCAGTTTTCTGAAGGGGATTTCTTTAACTAATTACATCTGATCAAAGTGTAGCAAGACTAAACTATAACATATATTTAGATTTTTAATGAAAATTTTTATTTGCCCAAAGTCTTTCATAGTTCTTGTTCATTTGGCTAAACCTCAAAATGCTACTCCGGGGTGCTTGTATTTCAATCACTAAAGGGTGCCACTTCATCCCTCTGAGGAAAATTATAGTTAACATTTTTCAAGTTAGCCACTCTATAAACATTCCAAATTGCTTGAGCCTCCTACCAATAAAAAGAACTTCCTTTTTCTTTGACTGAAACCCTCTACCTGCCAAGATCAGTTATTAAATAGCATAGACTAAACTTTCTACATTTTAGTGCTCAAACATATATACTTGTTCATTTTTGAAATTAGTTCATTTTCTCTCCATGATTACATTTTACCTTCTCTGGTAATAAATTAATTAGCAACTATTACTACTGATTGGTATGACAATATTGAAATAAAATTTTGCCCTAAAGATATGCTTCTGGAGAAAGCTATTGTTAGAAGTCAACCACATCTTCCTATAGAATTTAAAGGGCTCACAAAAACATTTGCTCAAAAACTCCTTTTGTTAGGTCCAGTGAGTCCAAGAGCAGGACATAACCTGTATTATGACGAAAGTCCCTGAAGTTTCTGTTTAAAGATCCCATGGCCCTCAAAAAATTGAATACATCAAATTTCTTTAATACAGGCCAAAGCCTGTTACAATGAATTCCATTACAATGAAAATCTTCATACAGTGAGAAATATTTCCAAATCTACTCAACAACCACTTTATTTTGAGGTGTATTATATACAACCAAGTGCATACAATGAAATAATGTGGTTATCCCCTTGAAATTTATTACAACTAAAAATTAGAAAATGAGATGTTGGTAATCTCATAAACTATTTAATTTTATATTGTTGACTGACATCTTTAGGTAGAATATAGAATGAGGGGGAGGAAAGAGAAAGAAGAGAAATAGGAAGGAAGGAAGGTATGTTTTCCATAGATGAAGACAATACAGTGAAAAAGGGTCATGTTCTACATGGGGAAAGCATTTAAACAATTTAAAATGTATACTGTACATGTATTACTATGCACTCTCCATCTTATTCCTTACATCTATTCCAAAGATTGCAAAGACTCAGCAGTAATGTTTCTTTTTAGACAGCTTAATACAAAGCACTTTATCATCTAATAACTAGACATTTAAATGAGGTTTTTTTTTTCTCTTTTAACAAAAACATCAAATATTGGGAGCATTTTTGATGGGGGCAAACTAATCAAAAAGCACAAGATTCTCATTTAACCAAACATGCATAAATTGCTTAATATAAAATGCATATGGTAGGTAAATTACACATGTAAATACAAAGGGAATGGAGTTTTTTACAGATGTGAAAAGACTAATTTGTACACCAATTAACAGTCAATTTAGTCAAAAAGACACTGTAAACAGAAAATACTTATTTGAAGCCAACTGTTTGTTCTAAAGCAAGAAAAAAATTGCAATGGAATGGTTTGACTAAAACAAAATTAAGGCACCTGCTTCAAATTTAGAGCAAAAATTTGCATTTTCAAAGTTAGTATAGTAGAATCTGTTAACCAAGGCATTTATCTTCAAATGACAAATAGGTGAACTGAAATGGCAAACATACAACTAATGATAGATAGAACCTTGGTTACCTTAGCTAAATGCCAGGACCAGCAGTTTTCCTATTCTTTTAAAATTACAGGAGCTTACTTATTCTATCAAACCTTCACTATTATTGTCATTGCTACTTCAATTGCCTCTGGTTAAACAGATGGGAAGCTAGTTAAAAGAATGTGTGTCAACTATTCTTCATTATAGTCTTGTCCAAATGTTATCATAATGAGAAGTAAAAACAACTTCCTTATTTGCCACACACACCATTTTCATTAACACACAGACCAAGTTTTGTCCTCTGTTTTACCTACAACTACAGTCAATGAGAAAACACTATCGGTGGCTGTTTTTCCCCTTGTTTCTTAAACTTGAAACTTAGCTTTCTCCCCCATTCTCAATATTATAGAAAAGGCTAACTGATAGCAACCTAAAGTCAAATATCATACCACTAACTTCAAGGTGAATACTAAAGATTAAGCCCAACTTATTTTGTAACTAGATGTTAATACAACTTCACATACATGTGTCTTCATGGGGAAATTCTAATCCTAAATCTTAAAGTAGACTTAAAGTTGACCTTAATTTAGTTGGTGTGCCTTTTTTTGGTATTGAAAGTGCTATCAACATGCTTTGAGGTCTAAGGCACAGCTGGACTCAACAGCATGTCACAACCTGAAAAATTACTGGAATTGTCATAATACATTTTTTTTCCAAGCCATGCCATAGTAAACTGCTTAACTAGTATGGGCTAACTTGCAAATCTTAAGCTGTGGTAAATACCCTTAATATTTGACATGAATAACATTTGGTGACATTTACAACATCCTTACAAGCTATTGTTGACAGGTTCTACTATATCATCACCTCATAAACTGTAGCAGATAAGGAGGTGACAGAATATTTCATCAGGTTGTTTTTTATGGCCTCTTAGGTTAGTTTATTCAAACGTGTGAAGTCCAAGGTAGTGTCAAAGTAATAGTCTTATTAAAATAAATGTTCTGGATCTAAGAATCTCCCTCTATAGTAGAATTTTGAAAGTCTTTTCATTTTCAGGTGCCAAAGGCTGCAGGGGAAAATAGGCTAACTACATCTAGGTGTTCCATTTATAAGCACCATAATAAAGCACTGCTAAGATTACCTAATGAGTGTGCTTTCAATTCACAAGACAGCAATAAAGTGCCTAGCTGCTCTATAAAAATCAGTTTCCAATTTTAAATTAAGACTAACTGCATCTATACATTAAAGGGCGAACAAAACTAGAACAAAATAGACCTTTCGTCTATACAACTTCAGTCTAGGTATCTATAATGCATACAGTTTTCAGAATCACATAAAGCGAGAATTTATACTTGACTGAATAAGTCGGGTCCACGACTGTAGATCAACAATCAAATTTTATTGCTTTATACATGTGGTGCTTTTCAAGGCACTGTGGTATGAACTAGAAAACTTGGAATGACTTGTGAAGAAGAAACCTGGGAATGACACATGAAGGATGACATGAAGAGTCATTCTGAGGCAGGATGCTTTACTGAACTGTTTTTAAACCAGGGTATCAAACATCAGGAATGAGTTCAAGTTATAATTCACAGGAGAATGAAAACATCTTAAGGTCTGTCACTTCACATGCCCATCCTGATACTCTGAATAATCTGGAAAATTGCTGTAAGGAGAAGAAGCAAATGTTAAAATCACGCTTTAAAACAGTTCACGCTTAGCCGAGGCAGCAATTTCTCCTCCCCGGCCCAGTTTCCCCGAGCGTCACACCAGAGGGAAGCGTCCCCCTTCAGCGAGTGTTCAGGGAAGTCTGGGGCTCCTCGGAGCTGAGGAAGGCAGGGACAGCAGACAACCCCCTCAGACTTGGGCTAACGCTGTTTCCCCGCGTCCAGCGGGGTGGGGGGCAGGAGGAGCCCGGCTCCCGTCCGGCCGTGCGGGCTCGGCCCTTCCCTGACATACTGCAGCTGCCACCGCGACAAGCGGGAGGGGGCTGGGCCGGCCCCGGCCGCGACAGCGGCCCGAGCGCGGGGGACACTTACCCGAGCCGCAGACGACAAAGATGAAGAGCGCCAACAACCAGGGCCCCACGGACGCCTTCTCCTCGGGGGCGTTCCTCTGCAAGGGGAGAAGCGGCGGCGGCATTAGCGATGCCCCGGGGCCCCGCCGCCCGCCCCCGCCCGCCCCTCCCGCCGGGCCGAGCCCTCACCGACGTCTTGGCGACGTTGCCGCGCTGGGTGATGTTCTTGCTGTGCTTCTCGTTGGCCATCCGGATCCGCTGCTTGGCCACCATCTTGGCTCGCCCCGCCCCGCCGGGGCCGCTGCCGCCGCTGCCGCCGCTGTCGCTGTCGCCGCCGCGCTCGGCCGCGCTCACAGCAGGGGGCTCCGGGCGCGAGCTCCGCCGGCCGCTGGCGAGCCTGGGCGCGTGCGCGGGGACCGCGGGGGGCGGGGGCGCTCGGCTCCGGCTGTCACCGCGAGAGTCGCGCCGGGCACGGAACGGGGGGCCGCCCGCGCGCTGTCAGCGGCGGCCGCGCCTTCGGGGCAGAGTGCCGCTCGCTCGCTCGCTCGCAGCCCAGGCTCCGGAGGAGAAAGGAGAAGCCGTGAGGAACGGGCCCAATTTGTAGAGCTGGCTCCGCACTGCTCCGCGGCGTCCGGCTGCCAACGTCAGCACTGAGGTGGCTCCGCCTCGCGGAAGTGCGCAGGCAGCCGCCAAACCCGCGGGGGGCAGGGCCTCCGCGCCCCTCCCCCGGCCTATCAGGGCCCGCCCCGCCCTCCGGAAGAACCACGTCGTCGCCTCCGCGGCAGCGACGACGTGTAGGTCCCGCAGGGGCCGGCCCCCGGCCTCGTGAACTCTGACCCGGCACACCGGACGGACGGAGATCTCTTTCCGGGACAAGATGGCGCCCTCCACCCCGCTGCTGGCAGGTGGGTCCTGGACTGCGGGGAGGCTCGGCGAGCGCGGGTGCGCGTCCGCAGGGGATCCGGCCGAAGGCCCCCTCGGGACTCGGGACGCCCGGCCGCGTGGTCGCTGCCGCTGGGGTTCGAAGGCTGCCCGCGGGGCCGGGGCTCCGGGGCCCTCCCCCCGCCTCCCCGCCCCTGGGGGCTGGGCCTGCCCTAGGTACACGTCGCCTAGCCCGGGTCCGGAGGCACGTGGGAGGCCCGGGTCCAACCTGTGCGGGCGCGCGCGTTACTTGCTTAGGCGATGGCTGGGTGCGGGGAGGAAGGGAAGGCGGGTCCCCAGAGAGAAACGGAAAGACTAAGGGACAGATAGGCCGAGGGAGGAGAGGCGGACAGGCGGGAGCAGCCTGCGCTCCTGCCGCTCCGAGACCGACCAGAGACAAGATGGGGGTTGTTTGGGCTTCTCAGGCGAGGCGGGACTGAGGGGGTTTCAGCTGAGGCTGAGGAAGCCGGAGCCCGGGCGAAGAGAGTCCTCTCCCTCCCCCGGGCTCAGACTTGCAGTTTGCTCCTAGACCCCCTGGTGTGCCCCGGCGAGAGAGGGAAGCCCCCCGGGGTCGGGTTCCTGACCTCGGACCCAGGAGTGCGACGGCGGCCCTGTCCCCAAGGCCCGGGCAAGCCCTTTCTGGAGCTGAAGGATGAGCAGTAACTGGCTACCAACAAGCACTTCCTCAAGACACCGCCCCTGGGCTGCTCTTTTGTTGCCTCCTCCTGACTCTAAATGGTGCATCTTTTTCCTCTGAGTGTTTTAGTTTGAGCAGAATGACCACGACGCTGCCCTGGGTCTGGTTTTCCATTGCTTGGGCCCCAGGGTCTGCCACAGAAAGAGAGGGGGGAGATGGAGCTGTGCCAATGGAATTGAGCCCTTGCACTGCTGCATATGGTAGAGAGTTGTTTTACACCAGGGCCTCTTAAAACGTTTTCCACCCTCCACTCCACTTTAACTGAGAAATTTCTAGTCTACTCTCGAGTATATAGATGTATAAAGTAGGCATAACAAATCAGACATTTTACTATAGGTCATAAATATATTTTAAAACAATTTTTTGTATATATGTAATTTTACTATTAAAGATGAAAGCAAATTTTCATACTAAAAAGATGGATGTCCTTGTTTATTTTTACATTAAAAAATTAAATATTAGCTTTTCCTGTTGCCAAATTTTTGCAAGCCCCACATGAGTTGTGACCCACAGTTTAAAAAGCCTTGGTTTAGAATGTTGGCATCACACTCAAATAGAACAGATCCTTGTGGCCACATATTGACTTAGAGAACCACAAGTTAACATTATGTTACCCTGTATGTTTATTTTGTTAAACATTTCCCAGTTAGACTGCATCTGGTTGGGGAAGCCCACTGCCTTCCACTTGGGCCCCTCTCACCCACAGTACTGAGAGGTTGAGGAATATGTGCAGGATTTGCATGGTGTGATTAGGACTCAGGAATTCAGCCTGGTCACCCTGGCTTCAAGACCAGCTCTCGGGACGCTCTGTCATTCTTCCTCTATAGATAGCAACTGCCCAGTGTTCAGTAGGTGTTTGTTTTAAAAAAAAATTTTTCCAGTATTCAGTAAGTGTTTGTTAAAAACTCTCTGTAAACTTTTTTTTTTTTTAATTTAGGCTATGCCAGTTCTAGCCTGGGGTGGGTGCTCATAGGAATAGTAAGTAATAAGCTGGGCGCTTGGATGTATTTTCCTGAGGGGAGGCAAAGAAATAAGATTTAGAAGGAAATAACTGAAGGAGGCCCTTGGAACAGACTCAGGATAGTTGATTATGAAGAAGCAAAAGCCAACAAACTACAGCAGTAATACAATTCCACCTTTTCTCCCTGGCATTTCATTACCTAGTATTCTGTGGTAAGGGCCAGAATGGGTGCAGAGGTCCTGGAGCCATATGTGATGTGGTTTTGAATCCTGCCATAGGGAAGCCATAACTTCTCTGTGCCTTGGGATCTTCATCTATAAAATGAGACACATGCAGTATTTAATTCAGAGGATTGTTGTAAGAAACAAGATAAAATTTGTCAAGTGTTTTGCAGATTTTCAAGCAGCTATATAAATGTCAACAATAAAACAAAGTTGTGCACAAACAGGTCTGTTAGGAAAAATACAAAAGCTTGTGTAAGATGATACATGTGTGCCCATAAGTGCTTTGGAAGCCCTGGCTGATGGGAGGGAAGGCTCAGGGTGAAACCTACTAAGAAGGGCATTGACCTGACAGTTGAAGGCCATTTGCCTTAAACTTATTACTTATTTCTCTAAAACTCCCTTTCTTAATCTATAAAAGAAAATAATTTCTGTTCCTAGTGAATGTTGTCTTCATCAAACGGAAGCACACTTACATACAGACATACATGTGTTCCTTTTGGTTAGTTTCTCATTTAAAAATAATAGTTCCTTTCCTCTGACTAAGGGAAGTGAGATCAACAGATTCGTTACCTATCTATCTGTGTATGTCCATTTGATAAACTCTCTATATAAGTTTGACCTTTACATTGAAAAAACTAAGATTTTGACAGTATGAGAAAGTAAGTATTACAGGCAAAGAAAACATGAGCAAAAGCAAGAAAACCAAGGAATAAATCATCTGACGTAGCAGAATTTAGAGGGTTTGAAAGGAGAATGGTGGAAAACTAAAAAAAAAGTAGTTTTGAATACTGGGGATAAGGGGTTGGGCAGAGGAGGAGGAGGAGGAATGGACTTTATTCTTTAGTTAGGGGAAAGCCAGTGAAGGTTTGGAGGGAGGGTATAATCAGAATCACATTGTTGGGCATGACTCTCAGAATCCAAGAGATTAGAGGATTTATCAGGAGCTTGTTTCATTTGTTTAAATTGACATGTAATAAGGAATTGAACTAAATGGCAACAAAAACACAACAACAGTTGGGCAAGTTAGACTTGGTCAATGATGTATGTATGACAGTATCTTATCAGAATGTAATGTCGTTCATATCTCAAGCAAGTGAGAGAATGATGCCCAATATCTATTACTGATTTGAGGGTGAAAGGTGACTCCCCAGTATTTGGTTTCTGATTCTTGGTAAATGGTAGGCAGAGGGAAGCCATTAAGAATGAAAAGGAAGACCAGAGATTCTTTAGATTGGAAAACAAGTTTGGTTTTCAGCAGGTTAAGTTTTAAAACATTTAGGTGAGGATGTCTAGGAGATCCCAATGAAAGTTGAGAGTACAAAAAGAAAGCAGAATGTAGATTGTAGAGGACTAAAACTGCAAAAGGTATACTTGAATCTGTCAACCGAGCACTTAAGACTAATTACATATTTGATGTGAGACAATGACTCTATTAGTATATATTTAGATAATGGCTCTTCTCACTATTGGTGCTTGCTGAATGTTTGATGTTAAGATAACCAGAGGCAAGGATTGGAGGGGGTGGGAGATAGTCACTTGGTGGCTGGAGGAGGAGGAGAGAAGTTGGTGACTCCAGACTCCTGAAGCCAGCATTCTGCTTGCCTGCCTCTTCCACTTCTCCCCCTTAAGACCAAAGACTTTAATTTATCCTGACTCTGGCAGACCCCTGAGACTCTCCAGAGATCTAGCCCATACTCTACAGTAGAACAGGAAGCAGAGGCATAGAACATAGATACTTCTTTATCTCCTGGTCTCCCCTTTCTAGACCATTATACCTACATTGCCATATTCACTTTTTTCCCCATGAACTCCTGGGTGCTCAAAAACCTAAAATGATTCTTTATTGCCAAGAGGATATATTCACTCCCCAATCTGGCTCCGGTCTTCTACCTTTCCAGCTTGTCTCTCACTCTCCCTTCCTGTATTCAACAATACAGCTAGACTACACTCCTTGCTCTTCTTCTTTGAACTCTCCTTGCCTTTTCCTTGCTTTCATCCCAGGACATACTCTTGCTTCATATCTACTTGTTGACATCCTTCCTTCAAGGCCCAGTTCCAGTACCATTGGCTTCTCTTTTCTGCCTCCTCATATTTTCTTGGAGTACTTTCTCTGGATCTATTAACACATTATTTTAGCCCTGTTTCGTGGAGAGAAAAACTGAGGCATAGGATTTGATTTGCCTAAGAACATATAATGGGTAATTGATATAGCTGGTAACGGCATCCAAAAGAGTAATTTTCATAAACACTACTAGAAACTCACAGAGATTAGAAAATCTGATCTAGAAATGAGTTAGTGGCCAAAATAAATCTGACCTGGGGCCCCTAGCCAGAAAAGAAGTGGAAGCTTATATAGCTGTCACTAGCATTGAATAAAACATAAATATGGGAGAAACTTTGTTTTGTTTAGTAAAAAACCATGGTTGCCTATTTTTAGGATGGGTTGAAATAATTCCTACATAAAACTTAGAAACTCCACAGCTACAGTACATAATGTAACAATTGTATAAGAATTCTACTAAATAAAATATAATGTGCCTACACTAATTATTCACTTGCTGATATTAAAATCACTGTCTATTCTAGAATATTTCTCCCTAGATTGTAGAATGGCATAAAATGTACATGTTTATTCACTTTTGTCTAGGGAAACTGCCTCAATCAAAAATCTTTGCTAACCTAGAGACTGTGCTAATAATATGTAATAAGCATTATGAAAATGTTTCAAACTCCTCTAGTCCAGCTGAGTCTATTAACAAGATTTATTATTGCCATTAAAGTTATTTTTGAAATGGATTTCTTTCTGCTTCTATCAACATAAAATGAGAGGTGTTCTGTATAATAAACTGGACTTTATCATTCACTTTAATAAAAGCTTAATTATGACTTACATTACATTGGATGAAAATGGTCAGTGTGTTTAGAAACTGATTGGAATCACTCAGAAATTTTAGATAATCTTGGATAGAAATTTAGTCATGTCATCGTCAAAACGTGACATTGTGGCTCATTCTTCTAGTAAATTTTTGTTTATATCAGGAATACAGAACAAAATAGTTATTTTTAATAGTACAGATATGTGGGGGGAAACTGATGAAATATTTAGCTCTGAGTTCTAGCTGCATGTTTCTTTTCCAGTACAGTATTAACTTTTTAATGTACAGTAATAAGCAGTTTTTTTAAGCCTTCAAAATAGCTTAATGAGTTTTCATCATCTGCAAAGTGAAGGTAGCCCTTTTAGCCCTTTTTTCTGTGATACTACTTTGGCTTCTTAAAGAAACTCTTTATCTTGAAGAAAAAACAAGTTTTGACCTAATTAATACTAGATCACAAATTTGAAAGTTACCTTATACTTTTCCTGTAGTATTTTTTAGGTGAAACTGGACCCATAGAAAATAGAAAATTTAAGTTTTCTTGATAAGTAAACTTGATATTTCCAAAAATAGGAACTGTTGCTTTTATTTAAAAAGTGCAGATTGTTAACTAATGATGTTCATCATTAGATATAAATATTGCTGTATCTCGGTGTTGAACAAGTTGAACACTATGTTTAAAAGAGTTCTTTAGGGTCAGCTAGGTGGTGCAGTGGATAGAGTACCAGCCCTGAAGTCAGGAGGACCCGAGTTCAAATGTGGTCTCAGATACTTCCTAGCTGTGTGACCCTGGGCAAGTCACTTAACCCCAATTGCCTCAGCCCCCCCCCCAAAAAGAGTTCTTTTGACCGAAAAGTTGTTAATTTCCTTCACCAGAAATAGGAAATAGAATCAATCTAGTGGCTGTGTGAGACTTTGAACTCCAGCAGAGTAAGCTGTTTGTTTCTCTTATAGCTAGGATTGTACATGGAATTGCAAATTTACTATATATAACTTGTTACTCCTTTTAAATATACAACAAAATTATAATGTAAATTCCGTTTTTTCCTTCCTCCATTCCCCAGATGGCTACCATTAAACACAAATAGGTGTGTATATAAATGTGGGTATGTGTATGGATGTATATATATGCATATATGTACACTTATTCTAAACATCTATTTATCACTTGGGAGGTGTTGTACCTATTATAAATACCCTTATTTATCTTTCCAATGTTGTTATATCCCCTGTGGTCCAGCCTACTTGTTATTCTTCACAGAGGACTTGATCTCCTGTCTACATGCTGGCTAGTACTCCACTCCTTGCTCCTGCCAGCCATTTAAACTGCTCTCCCCCTCACATTCAACTCTAGAATTCTTGGCTTCCATTAGAAATTAGCTCAAGTACCTCTTTGTATGAAAAGCCTCTCCCAATTCCCCCGTTGTCTTCATTTCTGAAGTTACCTTGTATCTTCTGTGTGTGTATGTGTTGTATTACTCATTAGAATAAACAACAATTTTCTGATCATTGATGTCAGGTGAAACAAAATAAGGTGACGTTCACTTCTCAAGGATGTTCATCATTATCATTTGTTGAGGAGGGATTCCTCATAGATGCTAACCCATTCTCTACATGTACTTTTTTTTTGCAGATAAGATTGTTCTTAGGGTATCAATCCTAACTTTCCATACAAGAAAAACCAATTGTCTTGGCTAGGACATATCATCAAATAGACAACCTACAGTACTTTTCTACTAGCATATCTTGGATAGTTACTACAGATGGGAGTGAATTGAATCCAGAATTGAATAGGAAGTAGAAGAACTGCTGAATTACCTTTGGGAAATTGCCACCTTCATTTATTACTTCTAAGATTTTCCTGAAACAAAGACCCATCTTTTTAATATCTATGTTCTTAGTATAGTTGTTTAGCTTGAATTCCTAGAAAATCATTGTCTCTGAATGGTTGGAATAAATCAGTTATACATAGAATCATGAAGAAATGCATGATGGATGTGAACAGGCTTCATTCAGCAGGATTAGTGGCTAGGAGTTATAGATAGAAAAGAGCCAAAAGACCAATTTGAATTGTGTGGCAAGAAGCATCATCAATGTCAGTCCGTGAGCAGTATAACTGTTGTTGTGTTGTCAAAAGAAAATGAGAGGTGACTCCCAGCGTGTAGTGTAGACACCTGGTAATGAATTTTGAGAGGACTTAAAATGAGAGTTGATTGTTCTCAATGGGTGGGATCAGTCTGTTGCTGTCTGTATCTTTGAAAGAAATAACCATGTTAATGAGACTACAGATTTATGTTCTTAGAAAACTTGATTATCTCTAGTCTCAAATATAAATCATTGTTTATATCTCAACAAGAGATTGATGTGCTGATAAAAATCCATTTTGTTTGTATAGTTGCCTACAAAAGGCTATAGATGATAGAAATTTAAACTGAGTTTTATTTTAAAATATCTTATTTAGACAGCCAGGTCCTAGTTAATCCAGTGAAGAAGTCTCATGTATTCAACTTCAGACAATTCAAAGTTACAATTGTGTATCATAGTAATTGGTCCAAGCCCAATGAAAATATGTAATGTGAATTTGAATAATGAGAACACCTCAGAAGGTTTACTATTTACGTTTATCAGAACTCAGTTGTATCACCATCAGTTCCCATTAATATCCCTTTCTCTGAATCTAACCTTCTCTTTAAAAATTTTAATAGTTACAGCCAATCAAAATCACCCTATATACTGACCACAACTATAATTATATGCCCCTGTTCATACTTGTAGTCCGTGGCCTCTAGCATGCTTCCTCATTGGTCCTCTGAAGTATTGATCACAGTTCTAGTCCTTTCTATGTCATCTTCCTTTACATTATTGTTTAGCCTAAGATTCTCAAAAGTTTTTTGTTTGTTCTTGGTTTTGTTTTTTGATACCACTGACATTTAAGACAGGGGCTATTTTTGCTTTTATGTCCCTTTTGTTAAGTCACCTTTTAGCAAAAGAATTAGTAGAAAAATCTGTAGATAGCCTCTCTATACTTGAAAAGTAGAAAAATCTATGTTTGGTTTTGGTCCTTTAGCTACAATTCACTGAACATCTTTAAAGAACTCAAACAGGATTTCTTAACCTAGAATACAGAATCTTTTCAAAAAATTTTTGTTTTGATACCTGTTTTGCAATATAGTTTTCTTTGTATTCCTCCATATTTTATTTTATGCATTAAAAATTTTCATTCTGAGAAGTTCATTGTCTCTAACAACTATAAAATAGTGTATGGAAATGAAGTAGAAAAATCATTGTGAAGTATATAGAAAAAGTTGTGCAGATACCAGAAATATTACCTTCTAAATCTTTAAATACATTAAGATAGATTTAGTCAAATGTTTTATCATTTCATTAATAATAATTAATACATTTTTGAACCTTAATGTTCTATGTACCTTATTTGATTAAATATACTTTGACCTAGTCATATGATTTCTTCCCCAGGCAGTTGAAATTAAGTGACTTGTCCAGGATCACACAACCAGGAAGTATTAAATGTCTGAAGCCATATTTGAACTCGAGTCCTCCTGACTTCAGGGCTGGTGCTCTATCCACTACACAAACTAGCTGCCCGTAGTCATATGAATTATTAAAACATAATTAATAATCATCTTTTATTTTTCTTTTTTAGTCCGAGGATCAGAGGGGCTTTACATGTTGAATGGGCCACCAAATTTCACAGAAAATACAGTGTTTCTAAGGTATGATTTACATTTTTGAATGTCACTATTAAGGAGCAATATTTTTAATATTACTTTCAGTTTTAAATTTCAATATTTTATGTCAGAAAAAGAAGGCAGTTGGCCTTGAAAATAGATTGAGTCCTGATTCTGACTCATAAATAGACTCAGCAAGGCCATGTGATTTCAGGGCTCTGAATATTCTCTAAGGATATAAGTTGCAGAGAGATCACCAGCCTTCATAGCTAGAGAGAAGTTCTTTATTTCAGAATCACAGTGAAATAACAGTTCTCTAGTCACTCTGTGAGAAAGTTGAAGTCCCTGTTTCTTGAAAAATAATTTTACAAAACTTAGATGTGCCTGGTTTTCCCAGTCAATACTTTGGGAAATACTGAATTTTCCTGAAAACACAGAATGATATCATTTATTGACCAGTGTGAAATACATGTTTTATTATGGGGTTTTAAAACCACATTTAAACAGAAAGAACATCAAAGAAGGAATAGAACCAGCATCTTCT